>NW_028277075.1:80485500-81122500 GCF_059951505.1 Python bivittatus
GTACTTCTCTGAATGTTGTAATGTACTCCAAACCCTAAGGAAAGAAATAGATAGAAATCCAAATAAATAACAGCATACATTAACTGGTGGAGGTGTTCAAAGCTCACAGGTCACAAATTGATCCAGATACCTGAGGGAATGGGTTTATAACATTCGCATTTCATCCAGAGGCTTATGGTGTCAGACCAAAGCTGCTTAAAACAGAATTCAAGTGATCAGTTTTCAGAATTCGACTACATTTCCCAGTTAGACAGCCTGGATGGAAAATGTCCAACAAGGCCATGGAAATTCCAATGGGGGGGGGGGGAATATTCTGATCCGGTTCTCTTTGTTTCTCAGATGAAACAAAACTGGCCACAGGCATTGGTGTATGTCCTCCTTGCTATTAAGCAAACAAGTGTCCCCAGACTGTGGCTTTTTCCCTCCAAGTGGCAACCTATATTCAAATGTTTATTGGTCATTCTGCTCGTACATTTCATTCCTTCTGGCTGGTTTAAGAAAACCATGCAGGAACTCAGAAATCTAGAATAGATAAATCTAGAATTTGAAGATTGAAGATATTGAATTTTGGTGTACGAGGAGCTCTTTAGATGCTTAGAGTAGCATGTCTTCTTAATTGTTTGCTTAGGTAAAAAGATTTGTGGGGTGATTTGAAGAGGTTCAAAAACGCAGAAATTTTTTCATCTCTTTCCTAAACAACTGTTTAAATGGATGCTGTGACTCTTTTTATTTATCTGTAAGCTGTTCTGGTGTTATATCTGGCTGAAAAACTCAAATATATAAATATTATACAGACATCCTTAAGATAGAATTAAGAGACCCATTTTAGACATATCTGAAGATTCGTTATGTCCAATGGGACTGAAAGAAAAGAAATGATTTGAATAACATAGCAATCCTGCTGTTATGACTCCTGATGATTTTGTGAATACAACCATGAAGTTATTTTAGTAACAGTATGGAAGTACTGTCCCTGCCTTCCTCCAGCATGTTTTATTTAGTTAGTTAATATTATTTATTTATTTGACTTAGATGCTGCCTGAGTCCAAATTGACTCTGGGTGGCTCACAGCATAAAAATAAAGTAACAAATATACCATCAGGACATGGGAAACAATAAACAAGGTGGCAAATCTGGTCAGCAATAATGAAATCTATCACACAGCCAACAAGGGGCTCTACCGCCCTAGCCCAGAGCCTGGGAGAAGAACCAGATCTTTAAGGTCCTCTGGAACACCATCAGGCGAGCCACCCAGATCTCAGGTGAGGACCTCTTTTCAGAGGGCAGGTGCCACAAGAGAAGTTTTTTTCACCTTCCCAATCTAGCCTTCAGCCTTGCATTCCTTGGAGATCTCCCATCCAAGTATGAACCAGGCCAAACCCTGTTTAGCTTCCCAGCCCACACAAGGTCAGCAAGTGTTACGCTCTTGGGCCACAAACTGCTTCTGAATACACCCACAGCTCACTGTGTAACATGAAGGAGAGATTGTTATTTGCACAATGTGAATCCAAAGCCACCTCAAAAATGGGCAAACACTCCCAAAGTGCTTGGATTCTAATCCCTATGTGGAATACATATGCTGGGAATAACATGATGGGCATGTATGTATGAATGAAGGAAAACAGTTATAAATAACTAAATGATAAATTAAGAGGTACCATTCATTTCAGAGGAATGATCAATTTCTGTTAGGCTTCTCTTAGCAGACACTAGAACTGGAAGCAGTCCATGCTGGGACTCAAGGATGAAGACTTCCAAAAAGAAGGATATTGGTTACAAGAACTAATGATGACATTATGAAAGGATTGCAGCCACTGTTACATATTAAATGAAGTCTCTGTAAACTGTGAAATCCTTTCATTTTTTGGCCCCTTTTTCTCCTACCTGTGCAGTGCAGCAAGCTCTTGTCTTTCAAATGGAAGGAACAGTTTCCACTTGTCTCATGTTTTGGTAACAAACAAGTCTGATGTCCGGCTGTTTGCTCTGAAGTACCTTTCAGAGTTCCATGGAATTCAAAATCTGCCTGAAATAATTTCCTTCTCATGTAATAAGATTTCCTTCATGTTAGCTTAAATTTGAGTAGCACTATATGCATTTGGGGACCCTGATGAAGTAGCATCCTTGATCACATAGAGATCAAATACATGACAGCCCTGCTTCCATGTGGCAGGATGAGGGGCTGAAGAGATGTCATTAGCACATGCAGAGAGGTTGAAACTATTGGCTCTGTCTTACTCAGAAATAACTACCATGTTTAGAGGGAATAACTAAACAGGATTCTAATTTTGCTGTGAAGGTAGATATAGAAATGTCATTTGGGATGAGTAGGTAAGATATTACTTACAAATAGAATGGCTATCGAACATTTGACTTTCTTTTCTTGACTTCTGACTTTATCCTTCTTTTATTGGTTTCGATATCCCTGGAACTATGTCACTAGTTACAACATTAGTTTTATTGAATGAAATAGTGGTTAGTGAACATTTTATCTTTTTAAAACAACTTTCTCATCACTGAACACAGAACTATGGACACATTTTCCTTTAGACTTAAAAACAGAACACTTGTGAACAGACCAGACTGATTCTCATTGTTCTTTTTACATATATTCTAGCAGACATACCTAAATGCCAGATGTTTAATCAAGAACGGGCACATTCAAAATTATGTGCAACTCTTTTAAGAACTGAGAATGGATGGCTCAGACCTTTTACAATTGCTGCTTTGAAGGTGTTTTTTAAATTATTCATTCTGCATGTGTATATAGTTCACATTTAAAAGTGTTGCAGCTGTACATTTTCTATGCAGGGATTTCTAGCAAATTTGAACAAAGCTGCAGGAATTGGCACTTTGCAATGATCTTTTACTAAGGAATTGCTATAATATGATCAAATACAACTGTAGTAATTGTGAAATTAATACTGTTTTGTTGTTGTAATGTTGTAAATAATGCCTTTAATGTTGCCAAATATCACCTATTATATATTCACAGTTGGGAATGTTTCTTCAGACCAGTTTGATCCTTCTCTGAATAAATACTTAATTATTCTTCTACTGCATCATATTCCCAATAATAATGCATTAGTCTGAGTAGCTGGACATGTCTCTAGGGCATTTCTTTCCTGAAAAATGCCAATGAACTACGGTAAGCATGATCTTCCTAATAAATTATCAAAGTTCATAAAACAAAAACACACTAAATCATCTTAATTTATTCTAGCAAAAAGCCTGAAGATGTGTCGTATTTAAGATGGATATATTCACAATGGGATTGTGCAAGTTAAGGGAATCAATAAGTTACCTTTACAAAAATAACAATATACTCTGATCCCTTGAATTCAATTTTTTTACATGCATCAGGCAACATAAATCATGCTTAATTATTTAAAGAAAATATTTACGTGGACTTTTAGGGCTGTTTGAATTTGTCAGCTGGAGTTCCCTGGAGACTTATTTCCATAGCTCTATTTATTATCTTACTCTTGCGTCTTGTAGTTCTAATGGAACAATGGACATAGCACATATACACACAAGAAAAGTGGCTACTGATCATACAGACAGAGATATAGACCAGAAGCTTTGATTTGCTTGAGTAAATAGTAATGCATGTTCCAAATCATTTAGCTCTTTTATTAAAAAGTCTTAAATGAACTTCCTTTCCTCTGGAGGAGTGGAGGAAGGATCACAGTTTCCAGAAAACTCAGTTATGCTCATGGGAAAAGCTCATAGAGGCTGCTGAGCTGGGAAGAAACAAATGCAAAGGTCTTCGCTAAGACAAAATAAGCCACTTTCTCCTCTCCTTCTGTAACTATAATATCCTGATGAGGGGTGTCTCCTAAACTATGTTATTTTCTTCAGAAGTTGAATCAAAGCAAGTCAAATAGATATATGCTAACACAGGCTGTATGTAGTGGAGAGTCAGCACTTATTTTCCTAAATAAAATGTAGCCATTCCAATATATGAATCACTCAATGTTGGCAATGATAATGACAATTCATCATTAATCTGAATTTAGCAGTGAAGAAAGAAACAATGTATTTTCATGCATAGGTGATCATTCAAACAAAATATATGACAATTTTGCATTTAGGGTGCTGTACTCTGTATTATTTTCCTCTATGATTAACATTACAATGTTCCTGATTCTAGGATTAACTTGTAACATTTTGCCATCACATCTTCATGATCGAGGACATATCTCTAATTGTAATCTAGTAAAACTGAAGACAACAACAAAGAGGTAGAAAAGGCCAACTATATAAAATTAAACAATATGCTTTTCTTTTTTACTCTCTGTTCTGATTGCTTTATGTTTATCTGCTTAATAAAGGATGTCAGCTCATTTTAGAATTTTTTTTGCAGCAAATCTACTAGAGGAGATAACAAGGAAAGAGAGGTTCCTTATTATGAGATTAAGGAAGGGGTGAATAGTTTGATTAAAAACAAATTGGGTAAGGTTTTTTCCCTTGATCTTGAAAGGACTAAGATTCAGCGAAGATTACAGTGAACAAAAGGGGGCAGAAGTATCTTGTTGATTGTGCTGTTCCCTCTGCCACTAACCATACATCTCACATTGTTCTAGAGGTTTCTTCAGGCCTTCAAACTGCATTTTCAGGGGCACAGAGAGCTCCAGAGGGATAGAAGGACCATGATTATTCTATTTCCTCTTTCTCCAGTGGACATGTCCCTGGAGATAATTTCCTGTTACAGGAACACTGGAGCCAATCCAAAATCAGCACACATCAAAACAGTATTGTATAACAGCTGTCTGAACAAAAGAGTATGTAATGTTATTAGGGAACCATATTATCCTCAGTGACCCAATACCAGTTCTGGCTGAACTTTTATTTATCACTTTATCAAGGCCATCTTAAGCCATGCAAGTCGTTATCTCTCACCCCAGCCTGCTTTAAATGGTTATTGGAGGGTAAGGAGAAGGAATGAGGAGAGAGGGATATTTCTATTGCCTTGAGCTCCTGAGGAGAAAGTGGGATATCATCCTTGTCATCCGGACAGCAGTTCCAGCAGCATTCAGCCATCTCTCAGTTGCCTTCTGCCAGGCCATTCTTTGAGCAGCAATCCAGAATGAATATTGGTAGACCTTTGGGAGTTACCATATTTATCCAGAAAGAAGATGATCCTGAATTTAAGATGATCCTCACCCACTCCCAAAACCTAGAGCTGCCAATTCCAGTTAAAAGCAATCCGGAAACACACATACCTTTCAATAAGTTTATACTAATTCATGAGGTGACAATTGGAGAGGACTTCCAAGAAAGGAAAGAAAAGCTTATTGGGTTCAGCCAGAGGCATGTTCATTACACTGTCTTCAAACAATGGCCAATCAGATTTCTCCTGGAAACCCACCAAAAGATGAAGAGGGTGGGGGGACCTTCTTCCTGCTATATAGTTCCACAGCAACGGATGTTCATATTCTGTTGCTTCTGAACTTGGCAGTATTTGATGTCAATAGTGCAACTGAATGCTTGTTTGTGGTATATCATTTGCAACACTGGTTCAGTTTGCAATGAAGTCATGGCCCAGAATCAGAAAAGGACCAGTAAAAAGTGTTCACTCAATGAAACGAACATCTTTCACAATTGTCCCACTCCACTTCAGAATCTGGAATTTGGCTGGATCTAATACATATCCTTAGTGTTAATATTACATAATAGTTACAAGATCATTTTGATAGTACTGATGTCCTGAATTATGGAAATATTTCAAGTTATTAAATAGGTGGTCAATTGGCCTTTCCTAAACAAAGAAATATTCTCTGCTGGTATAGTTTTATTACAAATTTGATACAATGTTTTTTCCTCTGTGTTTAATTTTTTAAAAGTTTAAAAACAAAGGGAAAAGGGTGAACTGTATTATGAATGTTTCTAGCATCCTGCTAAAGACTACTTGGTGAACAATTTTTTAAGATAGTGAACAAAGAAGAAACTTTAGCATATAATTAGAATAATATAAAAACAACCCATTTTCAGGCAGTTCAAGAAAATTGCAGCTTTTCATCCAGCAAAGTATCATTCTGTCTCACCAAAACTATTTAAAATAACAATGGAATCACAGCATTTTCTTCCCACACACACACTTCTGCAATTGAGAAATTCTCTGGTACAGTTAGGTGAAAGATATTAACTCAAGATTATGAAGCTGTATTTGCATTGCAGATATCTTTATCACATGTTTGCAGTAAACCACTGTAGAGAGAGAGTTTTTATCTTGAAAAAATAAGAAATTTCCTTTCTTACATTTAAAAATAGTAATAAAGTCAATTTTATTTAGTTTAGATATATGGAGATTAAGGAAATGTACGCTTTCAAGTCAGTACTGACTCCTGCCAACTGTCTAGAAAAATCCCTGAAGTTTTCTTGGCAAGATTTTCTGAAGTGTTTGCCATTACCTTCTTCCTAGGGATAGAGAAAATAACTAGTTGGCCTAAAGTTTCTTAGCTGGTTTCAGGCCTAAGGCAGGACTTGAACTCACAGTCTTTCTAGCCTGATGTCTAAACCACTACTGGCTTCCTATGTGCAGTTTACAGAATATATGTTATCATCACTTTTAGATATTATATAATTAACCTTGACTATAACAGAAATTATTAGAAGTCAGTTCAGCATGAAATCACTAAAGGTGGCAAAATATTTTATTTTAGGAGTTTTTATTTTTCTTTCAGAATGCATTTATATCACTGCATCTTTGGGCCATATACTGTTTATGATTTCTGCATGTTACAGAACTGGTTTATAGAACACGTATTAATCTGATCCAAAATTCCTTTTAGGTTAGTGTGTCCTTTGCAATACATAATATTGTTGGATTGATTCCTAAAAGGATTCCCATATCCCATATGTTATTGAATGATCAAATGCAGCTGAAGTACAGTTAAGTGAGAAAATTTTCTTTCAAGTGAGTATTTGAAAGAAACAATCTTCTATTACACAGAAACAGGTTGTTTCAAATATCAGTATCTAAATTTCACTTCTACTGTTACTTCATTGATCTTCTAGTTATAATAGCTTATTCTGATCTTCAAATCACTGCCTCTCAAATACTTCTAAGTCAAGCTTCTGGGGAAGACAAATGGAAAAAGAAGTGAAAAATGGATGAGATTGAGGGTGAGAAAGAAAGGAAAGTGGAAAGGATTTTAAAAATGAGAAGGAAGCAAGAGAAAATTATTGGGTGAGTGGAATGAACAGTAAAGAAAAGTAGAAGAGTTTGAGTCCTAGAAGCATGTTAAAAATTGAAGGAACTTTGGAGGTTATACATCCAGTTCCTCACTCAGTGCAGGGTTTATACTGTAGAAAACTATCACAGTACCCCTAAATGGATGATTATCCACCTCTGCTTAAATAACTCGAGTAAAACAGAGATCAGTGTCTTTTAAGGAAGCTCTTAATGTTCAGCCACAATCAGCTCTCCATTTCTAGCCCTGTGCTCCATTCTTCTCCTCTTCAGCAACAGCAAATGTCTACATGACAGGCGATGCTTTGGGTTTATAACTTTTTTTTCCTTATAGTTTTCTTCAGTGCTTTATTGTTTTATCACTTGCAAGCTGCTTCATGCTATCCTAGAGAAATGGGATACACTTCTATTAAACAAGCATCACCTCTTCCACATTTGTAATTCTGTGCTGCTATAATTGGTATAATAGTATGGAGGGCCTAATTTGTTTTTTGTTCCTATTTTTATTACCCTTTGATTTTTCCTTTTTACTTCCCAGCCATGAATAATGAAAGCAACTGATCATAAAACTGGGCAGAACTGGGAATAATTGAAGAAATATGTGTGGATCATTAAAAAAATGACAAAGGTAACTCTAGTAATGATCAAGAATCTGGTAAGGAATAGATTCATAAATTCCCAGTACAAGCTTGGTACTGTGATATAGAAGAAAGTTTGAATCTTAATATTCAATTTATTTCTGAAGAAGATGTATATGAATGACACACTTATTTTGGGGTTAGTTTATGTAATAAATAAGATTTTAAAAACTACCAGAAAGCTTTTTCCACATTCCCAGGAACCATTTAGGATGGTAATATTATCTCAAGAGGGCATTGCTGAAAGGGTTTTCTATATAACAGGTTACATCTGATCAGAACATTAATGTACAGAATGAAATTAAAATGTGATATGGATTAAGATATTGGCCTATAAACTGGATTTACTGTCATTATCCTAAAATATAGCTAAGGTTTATATTAAGAACCTGGCACCAACTCATTGAATTGGGTAGAGATACTTGGATATTCCTCCTCATAGTGTTCCTATATCTGAAATCCCATGACAGCTGGCACCAACAAAGCAATTTGAGGAAAGGAAAATAAGAGCTTTCAATCAATAAGTAAATAAATAAATATATTACCATACTATCCCAGGAAACTCTAAAATTTTTCTTTAAAAACATTATGTGTAGTTGATCTGGAAGAAACGGATGATTCAGAAGCAGACTTGCATAACCTTTGACTTGCTAAATCAGATATACTGTGGAGTCCTTGGTGCTCTCTGACCTTAGTTGTTTGCTTGCAGACGTTTCATTACCTGACTGGGTAATATAATCAATGCTGGCGAGTGTGCAGTTTGCTCCCTTTTTATATACAATAACTTGCCCTGCCACTGTTAGCGGGGGTGTGGTTTCCTCCTTGGTAGTTCCTTGATTAGGATATTGTTTTCTGCTTGATTGTTTTTCTGGTGTTCATCCCTGCTTATCTGGGTGTTGGCTGCTGGAAAGGATGCGTTCTGCTCTTTTTGTTTCCTTGTAGCCTTTTCCTTGTGTCTTTTGAATGGTATTTAAAAGTAGTTTATTTCTATGTGTCTACTGATAGCTGATTTGTGTGAATGCCAAGCTTCCAGGAATTCCCTAGCATTTTTGGATATAGCTTGGTCTAGGTCTAGCTTAGTCTTTTGGTTTACTTAAGATGTTTTGGAGGGCTTTAGCTGGTATGTGTGCTACAGTGATGCCGTGTTGTAACAATCTGTTGGTTATTTCTGAGATACTTCTGATGTGTGATAGTGTTATCCTTTTCATAGCTTGTGTTGGTTGTGTTGTAGTGGGTTGACTGCTCATGCACTTTTTGATAGAGTTGTGTGGGTATCCATTTTGTTGGAAGACGTTGTATAGGTGGTCTGTTTCCTTTTTCTGGTGTTCTGGGTTGTTGCAGTGCATTTGTACTTATCTGAATAATTGTCATGGCCAGCTAAGACGCGGAAGAGCAGTTACAGGAGGGTCATCAGCCTGAGGGGATTCAGCTGGAAGAGTTGCAGGCCGGGAAAGTAGCATTGCCTAGCAACCAGGAGAGGCAGCTACTGCTGGCCTCAGAAGATGAAGAGGCGGAGCTAATACCTCCCCCCAATTCAGGGGCCCAGCACAAAAAGAGGAGGGCTAAACAAAAGTGCTCAGCAAGACTATTGGCCAGAAAGAACCCCACCCCTTCAAAGGAACAAATCCAGATCATGCTACCCCTATATAAGGGGAGCCACTCCTCACAGATCCATTGGTGACAACTTTCCATTCACTTCACTGCTTTATTCCTCAACTCCTTAGCCTGCCTTTCAAGTAGTGATTTTGGACCCACATACTATGTTTGTTTGACCTTCTAGTATCTTGTTTATGGATTGAACTCTCTCTTGCCTCTAATCTAAGTTGGTTGAGTTTCTGTGGGCTAGGTATTTTGGGCATGGGGGACTATGATTGTTTGTTCAAACCTTTCTGCTATTAGAGTTCTGTTTGAAAACATTTCAGTAAAGATATAAGACTTCCTGTATGTCTGTAATTTCCATGGGCCGGGACAGAGCAATAATGTTCTTACCCAGCTCCTCTTGTGGGTGGTTTGGTTGTTACTTTGATAATAGAGCACTTGGAAGTGTAGTCTATCAAAAAATAACCCACACTAACCAAGTGCTTGATTACCAAAGTAACAACCCAACCTCCCACAAGAGAAGCTGGGTAAGAACATTATTCAGATGAGTACAAATGCACTGCAGCAACCCAGAACACCAAAAAAAGGAAACAGACTGCCTACACAACATCTTCCAGCAAAATGGATACCCACGCAACTTTATCAAAAAGTGCCTTATACTCAACCCAATAAAACACAACCAACACAAGCTATGAAAAGGATAACACTACCATTGTGGCGGTATGTGGGAATGACCTGGGGAGACAGGGCCCAGAGACACCTATGGAATGGTCAGATAAAAGACAGCATAGCCCACAGCTGGATAGTAGATAGGGCAAGAGGCTCAGAACAGACCCTCCCTAATTTCTTGTGTAAAGGAGACAGGGAGAGAACTGTACTTTCAGACTTGATTCTGTTAATGTAGCCTTATAATAAAGTAGATGTCCTGATCCTGCTCAACACACACACACACACACACATGGAGGAGTTTGCTTACCTTTGTACTTTTAAACAACACTTATGCATGATACAAAGTTCCCAACAAGTCCCAGAGTCTATGAAGCTTGCCTTGAAATAGGATTTAACAAACAGCAAAACAGGAGGAGTCGTTGAATGCAGTCCGAGGTCAAAACAGGAATCGTTGGTTATCAGCCGGTCCGGGTCTAGGTGTCACAGGAGATAGGTTCTAAGGCACCAGATACGGAACAGGGTAATCAGATGGTTGTTGTTACCAGAGAGGCACTATCTTGCCAAGCCTCTTTTAAGGTAGCTGCCCCGGTGTTGCTTATTTCTGGGGGCGAGGCTCCTTTCTCATGAGTAATCTCACTGAGTATCATTGTTGAGCTCTTTTTTCCACGCGTCTCATTCTGGAATCGGGGGGCCGTAGCCCCTCTGCCTTATTATCAGAGAGTGGGACCGGCTGTGTCTGTGGTTCACTGCCCTGCCCCACCTCCTCCGGCTGCTCAGCCAGCTGTTCGTCTGGTACCTCTGACTGCACTGGCTCTTCTTCTATTTGTACCTCTGGAAGTGCCTGCTCCTCAGACTCTGGCTCTGAGTCTGAGTTGGAGCTCCTCATGACAGTAGAATGAGCTCATCTGGTCGTTTTTCCTGTTTGGTCTACCTGGTAAGGCTGACAACCATGCATCAAAAATATCTCAGAAACAACCAACAGACTATTACAACCACATAGCATCACCATAGCACACAAACCAACTAAAGCCCTCCAAAACATCTTAAGAAAACCAAAAGACCAAGTAGCCCAAGAAAAATCAGGAGTCATCTACAACATACAATGTAAGGACTATACCAGCCACTATGTAGGACAGGCAGGCAGAAGACTAGCAGAGTGCATCCATAAACACCAACCAGCACTCAGAAGACACAATGAAAACTCCTTAATCTCACCACACATGGTGAGACATAGTTAAACATAGTTTAAACTGGGAAACTGTTAGCAAAAATGCTAGGGAGTTCCTGGAAGCTTGGCATTCACACAGATGAGCCATTAATAGACACATAGAGATAAACTACATTTAAATACCATTCAAAAGACACAACAAAAAAAAGCGAAGAAGGAAACAAAAAGACCAGAACACATCCATTCCAGCAGCCAACACCCAGATAAGCAGAGATTAACACCAGACGAACAATCAAGCAGAAAACAATACCCTAATCAAGGAACTACCTAGGAGAAAACCACACCCCCACCAACAGTGGCAGGGCAAGCTATTGTATTTAACAGGGAGCGAACCCCACACTCACTAGCACTGAAGATGTTACCTAGTCAGGTAATAAAACACCTGCAAGCAAACAACCAAGACAGTGCCATGGAGTTCACAATTCAACCCTGAGCTACATATATTCTCTAGTACTGAAATCAAATATAGCTTACTCTAGCTGGGGAAGTTCTTTGCACCTCTCCATGCCCAACCACGGATGGATTTCAGAATATTAGGTGGGCAGCAAAACCTTAACATATATCAGTATCCTAGGGCTAGGTATACTATATTGCCTTCTTGGGTTGCAGGTTGCACAGAGTGACAACTAAATAGCCAGATCAAAGTCAGGGAACGATTCCAAAAAGCAAGTTTGCAATGGATTTGACTAAAATACAGCAAAAACTCAGTCTTAGAAACTGTTTAGGAGCAGGGGGTCACTTACCTAGTAAAGTAAAGATGCATCATGAAGACAGAATTAACATTATCTATAATATGAGTTTGTAGGAATAAAATAGATGACAAGACACTATTTGATTGTTCAATTCCCTTTCCATTTTCTGAATCAATCAATGAAAATGAATTGCATCTCTTGCTTTGCATACCAAAAAGTCCCAAGATTCTGTCCACAACACCTTAGGAGGGGCCAGAAAAGACCCAGTTCTGCTATGCTGAAGAATTCCTATATATAATAGAGTTGAAAGGGGCTAATTTCTATTTTGGGATAATATCTAGTTCTATCATAAATGAACCAACCTTAAAGCCTGGAAAATCTTCGTTTAGCACCCTGGATCAATGGTTCTTAAACTAATAAGAAAACAGAAGGAAATTCTGTTATATTCACCTTAAGAACTGTGACAATGCAGCCGGGCTGCTTTTGTTGCCTGAATTACAATTACCTCTAAAACATTCTGCTCATCACGTTTCCACATGGCATCTTTTTTAAGTGAAACCAATTGCATTAAAACAGTCATGAAACTTGGGCCTCCACACTTCAGTGAAAATGCAATCAGAAAAATTTAAAATGCATAAATTCCAATTCTTTCCCACCTGCGCTTTCAACAATGGCAGGCAAATGTGTCACCAAGATTCACCAAGGGCATAATTAATAATTATCAAGGTTCCATCTGTAGAGTTGCTAATGGAAAAATTACATACACAACCAACTTGTTCTTATAAACTATGCATCTGATTTCTCTGTGTATAAAGCTATGCATATGTGTGTGTGTATTTATCATTGCTGTCATTCTATTTCTTCCTACTGGAGATGAAAGCCGTCTAGCCAAAATGATTCATGGGAATCTAAGCCAAAGAAAGAGACATTTGTTATTTATTTAGTTGGATTTTAAGCTCTCTGATCCCAATAGTTCTGCAAGAGAAACAAATTCTGATTAGCAGTATAGATTATACTGAAGATTTTTAGGGCTACACATTTATTATAAATAAATAACTTTTATCTGAATTTTGTCCCAGGTCACCTAGTTCTGAGACTTTAACAAAGTATTAAGACTATGGCTGAGCAAACTTTATCAGAAAAGCTAGGATTTTCTGTGATTGGGGGAACACGGCATAAAGAAAGCCATAATTAATATTATAATTATTATATATTATTATAATATATAATAAATATATAAAATAATATTAAATAAATAATATAATAATAATTATTATTATTATTACATAATTCCATAGTAAATGTGTTTCTGTACTGTGTGATCTCATTATTTTAGGAGGACATAAAATATAAAATGGATGTCATGATGATGATGATGATAAAGAAGAAATGGATGAAATGTTGAGGCATGATTCATATTTTTGTTGGGATTTTTTGCTCATTCAGTCATTTCTGGATGTTTGTGACCTCATAGACATCATTTTGTAGAATTGTCTCTCAGGAACTGCTTTTTTCAATGTTTTATAAATTTATGTTTATGTCATCAGTGATAGTTACATAATTTAGATTTGTTAGGATAAAATCCACAATCAAACCAATGCAGGGTATTTTGTAAACATGGAACTCTTCATCCTTGAGGGAAGTATATCTCTTCCCCTCATCCTGTTCTGTTCTGTTCTGTTCAGGTGCCCTAACAATATTTCAGAAGGTAGATAAATGGGACTTTCAGACTGATGGCTTCTAATGCTATTATTCAAACAACATTGTGGATTTTTTTAAAAAAATTGTCTATTCTTTTAATATGAGAAAAAAAAGAAATGTTAAGGGAGCACAGGAGGTGTAAACATGAAAGACATTATGCAGACTCTTCATAAAATTTTATGAATGAGGCAATTTGCATCCATGTAATAAAAAGTATCTCCTGAAAGCACAGGTCTCTCTGAAAGCACACATCCACAGTCTCTCACTCGGAAGTACATAAGGCAGTCTTGTCCTCAACGTCTCCCCAAAGCAGTATCCCAATATGGCATTCCCCATTTGTGTTGACACTTTGGGAGTAACATGACTCCACAGGTGGGTGAAGATTTACCTCTTCTAGCAGTCCATAGGCATCCATAAGGCTCAACTATTCTCCACATGGCCTTGACCAGCTCCATTCTCCATCTCAAGCTGGTTAGGATGTTTGAAAGCAACAGCAATGCAGGAGGAAGAGCAGATGATTTATCAGCTCAAAGATTCACAGGGCCTTTTGTCCCATTCCAGCCCTGCATATTCTCACACAGAAATAAAACCACTGCCATCACAATATGCTATAAGTTGGTCCTAAAACGTTTCCACTCAAATTTACCTTAATTTGTCATTATTAGAACATCTAATCGTAAAAAGAGGTTCCTGGATTTTCTTGTTTCCTCTTCTTATGGCCTCACTTTTTCCCTGTGTCTTGAGTCTTTTCACTGGTTCAGCTTCTAGGCTGGAACTGTCTATCAAAATATTACCAAGTATTATAATTGCTCTCTCTTAGTAACACCACCCACCTAGCTCCTCAGCAAGGTAGTTAAAAAAAAATTGGATTAACTGGGTAAGGGAATAAGAAAACTGGGTTCCTGAGAAACTCCCTCAGGTTATTTATTAATAAAAAGGATTAAATTGCCTTAATAAAGAGAATCTTCTGAAGTCTACTTTATGACATTCTCCTTTTCTTGGGAAATGGAAAAACCTCCTGTTTTGCCTGAAATGTGCTTGTGATCAAATTTTTAAAATTTGCTTAACTGTTTAGTTACCCAGCCAAGGAGAAAGGTCTCTCACACAGAGAAAAACCCTGATTAAATAAAAGGCCTGAACACCTAAAAAGTAAAAACTGAACTTTCTCAAAAGCACTATATCAAGACTGAGAAAATATTTAAGGATATTTTAACTAGTGGGCACTTTAAAATAATTAGAGATATCCTCTTCCCACATACACACATTGTATTTAGAAGTAATAAAGCAAACAAAGGCAATGGTTGCTTTAAATCTTTCAGTTTCAATACATCCCCACCCTAGAGCAGTTTAAATGAAACATGGGGTAGGACCATAAAACTGCCTTTGATATTTCATTTAATATGTTAGTAGTATTTGCTTTTTATGAGTTAGCTCTGTTCCACATATCAGTATAAGGGAAGTATCTTTACCTTCCAAGCAGTCCTTTGATTGAGGGCTTTTCCTCGTGGCTGTGCTTTTCTACAGTCTGTGAGGTAGCACCAAAGTCTGCTGGTATACTTTGTGCCACCCTCATCATCAGCAAGACCAAATTTAAAGAGGGACAGCTGAAGGAAAGGATTGGTGGATTCCATAGCAACTCCTGACAATGGAAGAACCAACCACCAGTTGCTCTCCTTAAGAGAGGAGGAAGTTTTGACAGATGATTAGACTATCTCTCCAAATGTGGTCTTGAACTAGCTGATCCATGAGAAGGACCCTAAATCCTCCCAGCCTTATTCTGCACCTTAATGAGGCAATGGAGCAGATCTAACTTTATTCCCTTACGCTGAATCCTATGGAAGTCATTTCTTTAAAAAAAATCAAACAGAAAAAGGCAGGCCACAGTAGTTATTTTTACTTTACTTTACTTTACCTTTACTTTTTATTTTATTTATTTTATTATTTTAGGGGGATGGCTTACAAGTGGATAGGGCATTGATTTAAATGGAAATAATCCAACTTCAGTTCAAGATGTCCTGTCCATCTGGTGTGTTCTCAGAACCCTGCCACAACTAGCTTGGGTTTCTCCCCCCTCCCACCGCCCAAGAGGGAGAGAGGGAAGGAAGGTGTTCATTTATTTCAGGATATCATAAATTTCATAAAATCATAAAGAACATTCCATATTTAAAAGATTACTGTTACATAAGAAAGGAAATAATAAGGCAACACCAGTTTATATGCATTGTTGTTGCTCTAATTTTTGTTGCATGCTTATTACCTGTTTGTATGTGCTTCTAAACAACCTTTTCTAACCCAGATGCACACTCAGTTGGCCAGGAGATGTTAAGGGCAAATGAATTCCTAAACTTTCCCTTCAATTGCCTGAGAAACGGCAGAAAGCAAAGCTTGAAAGAAACAGTGTCCATATAATTGCAATCATGCTTAAGAGACAACAGATTTTCTTATGCTCATCATACCAGTCAACTAATTAGGTATGTGTCTCTTTGGAGTGTAACAAAGGAACAGTTCTATCCATGTTTATTAGCCATTCCCTATTCACTGTAAAAAATATGGGACCACAAGACATTGACTGAGACCTAACATTTCTTTAGGTTTGAATAAACTGTGATTCCAAATATTTATTAAAATATATATATTTATGAACTGCCCAAAGCTATATTATTCCTTAAACATTTTGTCAGTCTGAGGATCTTTACTTCCATTTTTTTTAATGGTATACCCAAGTCTGCTTTGAACAAAATAAGGAAACAGGAGGCTGCTGTTTGTTAATCTTTCCTTCTAAATAGAGAAGTGGATTCGTAGTGTTTAATATACTGTCCTGATGGTACTTTCTGCCATGACCACCAGTCTTTACATATGGAAGAAGAAGAAGAAGAAGAAGAAGAAGAAGAAGAAGAAGAAGAAGAAGAAGAAGAAGAAGAAGAAGAAGAAGAAGAAGAAGAAGAAGAAGAAGAAGAAGAAGAAACAATATAACAAGTTATCTAATAATAGATCCAACAGCTTCATTCCATTCATTACAGTGGGAAGGACAGTATAGAGTTGGGAAGGGTGGCACAGACTTGCCACATTACCCAATGCCCTGCTGATATGGCAAAGTCAGTATCTAATATGGGGTGTTGTGTGCGATCCTCTTGTTTGTGACAGAAAAGAATCTCATGGATAACATCTTGCAAGCTGATGTGAAACCCCAAGAACTTGTTTATAAGGCTGATAATAAATATCAATCAATCAGAACAGTGGTTTGACTCCAGCTTGGTTCATAATCAATATTCATGAACTCATGCATGGACTATATTAACAAGAGCTTCTGCATGTTTCAGCACAAGTTTGTGCTGATTATCTGGACTTCTTTGATAAATGCCCTTTCTCTAGTTTATACATTTAATCCAGCATAAATAATTCATGCTATTAAATTAAAGGAGTTTTGAAGCATCAGTTGTATTCTTCAAATGGATAACTGGTTGATTAATCAATACATTTAAATATATTTGCATACAAGTGAAATATCAAGGACTTTTTGATCAACTAAATGAATTATAACCTAATATACAAGTTACTAAACTACAAACTACCACATTATGAAAGGAAACAACTATTGGTTTTACCAAAAAATGCAATGTCTTTTTTAATATAAGTATACCTTTCATCACATTATTGAATTTTGTCTCTTAAGCAAGTTTTAGCAAAAGAATATTACACAAAGTCAACGACTAAGGAGATGAAACACTGCTATAACATTACACATTTCACTAAAGGAAACCAAATGTTTCCAGACTGAAGAGTTACTTTTCCTTCTCAGAAATACATTTTTTTTCAACTAGCCTAGGTACATAATTCATTATGTACTATTTTATATATATATTATATATATATATTATCCTATATGTATTTTATATATATTTTATATATTTCATTTATATATAAAAGTAATATTTATTTTGTTGAGCTGTGCAATTAACCCTGGGGTGTTATACCTGATGCTCTGCTGCATGGTCCAGTGGAGGCCTTGGCCACTACCTGGAATAGAAAAGCAGCTGGGGCCTTGGACAAGATCGCACCCATGCGACCTCTCTTAACCCATCCAGCCTGACACACCCTGTGGTTCACAGAGGAGTTGAGGGCCTAGAAAAGGATTATGAGACACCTAGAGTGCTGCTGGAGGAAAATAAGGACCAAGGATGACCGAACACAAGCTAGAGCCGCTAATAAGGCCTACCTTGTGGTGGCAAGAGGGGCGAAATGTCAATATTTCTCTGCTCTTATTGCATCTGCAGAATGCCGCCCAGGGCCCTGTTTAAGATCACCCCATCCCTTTTGGGAAAGGGGAGCCCAGTGGCCTATTACAGGGCCACGCAGAGGAGTTTTCTGGTCATCTGGAGGATAAAATTGCTCGCATTCAGTCCCAGTTGGATGCCAAGCATGGGGCATGGTCTGTAGACATGCCCAAAGTACAGACTTACTCTGTTATCTGGGAACAGTTTGATCCTGTTGAATCCAAGGAAGTAGACAGGGTCCTCTGGGTGGTCAATGCCACCATGTGGCAACTAGATCCATGTCCCTCCTATCTGGTTAAGGCTACTTAGGAGGTGACATATGGGTGGGTCCAGACAATGGTGAATTCATCCCTGAAGGAGGGAGTGTTCCCACCCACCTTTAAAGAGGCACTGGTGTATCCCCTCCTCAAGAAGTCATCACTGGATCCCACCATATTGGACAATTTTCATCCAGTCTCCCACCTCCCCTTTTTAGGGAAGGTGGTTGAGAAGGTGGTGGCTTTGCAGCTCCAGAGGATCCTGGAGGAAATGGAGGACCCTTTTCATTCAGGTTTCAGGCCTGGATTCAGGATGGAAACAGCATTGGTCACACTCATGGATGATCTCTGGCAGGAGTGGGATGGGGGTAGTGCATCCATCCTTGCTCTACTTGACCTTTTAGCAACTTTTGATACCATCGACCATGGTATCCTTCTGGGTCAACTTAGAGAATTGGGAGTAGGTGGCACAGTTTTGTGCTCATTCTCTTCCTTCCTCCAAGGTTGATCCCAATCGGTGTTGATTGGGAGTGAGAGGTCCAGCTCGTGGCCCCTCCATTGTGGGGTCCCACAGGGTTCAGTACTCTCTCCGCTCCTCTTTAACATCTACATGAAACCACTGGGTGAGATCATCCATCATCTTGGGATGAGGTATCATCAATATGCAGATGACACCCAGTTATACATCTCCATCCTGGGGGACCTGAGTGATGCCGTGACCACCCTTTCACGGTGAGTGGAGGCTGTGGGAGTCTGGATGGCTGCAACAGGCTTCAGCTGAAACCTAGGAAGATGGAGTGGCTGTGGATTGGAGGCCCCTCTGTATCTGAGAACTTACCACCTTTGGTTTTGGACGGGGTTGCACTGCCCCAAACAGACCTGGTGCATAATCTGGGGGTCCTCCTGGACTTGTGACTACTGCTTAAAGAGCAGGTGGCAGTTGTGGCCAGGAGGGCCTTTGCCCACCTTCATGTGGTATGCCAGTTACACCCCTTCCTGGATCAGGAGACTCTCCAGTCAGTCACTCACACCCCAGTCATCTCTCAGCCAGACTACTGCAATGCACTGTACATGAGACTACCCTTGAAGAGTATCCAGAAGCTACAGCTGGTTCAAAATGTGGTCGTGCAAACAATCTTGGGTGCCCCAAGGATGGCATATATAATACCTCCGCTGCGGGAACTACATTGTGCGCCAGTTTGCTTCCAGGTCCAATTCAAGGTGTTGGTTATCACCTTTAAAGCCCTACATGCCATGGGTCCAGATTACCTGAGGGACCATCTTACCCCCATTACATCATCCTGTCCCACCCAGTCAAGCAGAGAGGGCATGAATGGTGAAAGAATGGAGGGTCCCAGGAGGAGAGCCTTCTCTGCCGTTACCCCTGCTCTTTGGAATATTCTCCCCCCAGAGGTGCGGCAGGCCCCTACCCTCCTGGTTTTCCAGAAAGAATTTAAGACCTGACTCTGTCAGTTTGCATGGGGTGACAAGAGTTTTAATCAATCCTGCGGGTGGATGGCACCCTGATGACACTCCCCAAGCTGTTCACCAATGTTATCATCCCTTGGAATTTATTTATTAATTATTTAAGATTATTTATATTATATTTTAATTGATTTTATCTCTTCTGCAAACTGCCCAGTGTTGTTTTCTAATGAAATGGGTGGTGACAAATTTGAGAGAGATAGATAGATAGATAGATAGATAGATAGATAGATAGATAGATAGATAGATAGATAGATAGATAGATGGATGGATGGATGGATGGATGGATGGATGGATGGATGGATGGATGGATGGATGGATAGATAGATATCCTATCCATTGATTAATTTAATTAAGACTGCAAACATACAGTCTTAATTAAATTAAACACTGAGGTATAAGTCCCACTGAACTTTCTGCTAAGACATTTATAAGGATAAACCATAAAACAAGTTTTGATTGTCTAAAAGAAATTTCAGAAATGCATAGCTTGTCTGTTTTGGATAGAAGATGAAAAATTTAAATATCTACAAAACAGCATGATAAGGTAATAACAAAAATGGGGGTTTTGTTTTTGTTTTGTTTTTACTTTGGGATTAATCTCATGTTTGTGTATCTCCAACACTTCCCTAAATTCCATTCTCAAGGCTTCAGAACAGTCCAGTAGACTCTGAACAGTATTCTTTATCACAGCAAACTAAGTAAATAAATACCAGTCCTCAATATGTGTTTTCTCAGAGTGACAAACAATTGTAATTACAATTTTTAAAAAGATGAAAAAAGTCACTGTTTAAGCAGTGAAATCCATTAAAACAATTAAGAGACCAATCTTCTGCATGTCTATTTAGAAGAAAACTTCATTGATTCAAGGGATAGTACAGGCTGCAGACTAAAGCTTGCATTCCAATTTCTTCATCATTGTGTCTACACTAGATGGCTGATTGCCTGACTTGAGCCAATTCTTAGAGGTACCATTTTGCACCTGGCAGGATCTTTTTAAGTCCATTACATGCAGTTAAGCCAGCTAGCTGGTAGTGCCTAGCTGACTTTGTGTGATTTTAAAAAGCTTAGCAAACTAAGAACTGATTAGCCTTTGGATGGGAAATGACGAGGAAATATGAAGGGTCTTGGCTAAACTAATAAATACATTATACTAGAAACAGCCAGTGGAAACTACTTTTGTATTCTTGCCAAGAAATCTAAAAGGACTTGTCTGTGAAGTCACTGGGAGTCAAACTCAACTCAAAGGTGCTACCTAAAGCCTGGCACTTGAGCAAACTAGAACCTGGATACCTCTGGTAGGTCTTGTTTCCAGTTGAAGCTGAAAATCTCCACATCCAATAGGAGTATTGGTTTAAGGAACACAGTAGGAGTGCTGGTTTAAGGAACACTGGTTTAAGGAAGGATTCAAGTCTCAATCTTTTCAGCAGTGTGTATCTCATCTGAGGAACATTGTCTCCTAAAGCCAAATCAGATGGTCTGCCCACTAATACATTTCCATTTTGACCAGATTTCAGTATGATTTATCTCAGAAATACAGAAGAGAGAAAAAAATATGGTAAGGGATGGCCACTGAAGTGAAAGAAAAGAGAAGGAAGCCTTATTTAAGCATTACAAAAAGGGTTAATTCATTAGCATTAAAAAAGGGTTACATTCATACATTCCTCAGCTATTGCTAATCATTCAAAAGCATCCCAATTTTTCAGCAACAGTGATGTTTGCCCTTCTGACCATTCACTTGTCTTCAATTCTTCCAGCCAAATGTAAGACAACCTTCCCACTTCATTGCCCTGGTAAGGAGCAGGAAATTGTCTTCCAACTGAATACCCATAGAGGTAAACAACACCCATCTATTGATTCAAGGTAACATATTTCATTAATTAGTTGCTTGCTATAAATTGAAGGTTATGTTGTGCTGGATCTAGCACTTTTCAGCTTGAAAGTAAAGATAGCACCCTCCCGTATTCCACATGCAAAAGCCAAAGAAACTGAAAGCTGAATCAGTTCAGAGCTGATTATGAGGCAGCACCCGCACCCCACCAGAGGGCAACAGATTGGTTTAGGGAAAGATGGAAGGTGTGTTGTCCTCCACTTACTGCTTTGTCCTTCAACGTCTTTCTGGAATTCCCAGCAATTTCCACATGAGGCAATTACCTCCCACTGCCTCGCGGTAGAACCAGCCCTGCTGAATTAAAAACAAATGCTAAATCCATGGGATTTTCATCCAATCTAAGTAAGCAGAGCATGAATCAAAAACACTAAGGAAAAATAATATAATTGTTAAGATATATGGAATCTTCATTTCTTTTTTT
Organism: Python bivittatus; assembly: GCF_059951505.1. Lineage (NCBI taxonomy): Eukaryota > Metazoa > Chordata > Lepidosauria > Squamata > Pythonidae > Python > Python bivittatus. The sequence goes on from NW_028277075.1 coordinate 80,507,548, forward strand.
CTTTTTTGGCCCAGATGCCTGGGAGAAGCTCAGAATGTTATTTTAAAGAGAGAGAGAGAGAGTCACAGATAATTACAGAGCTGGAAGGGGCCATTTCTGGCCAGAGCCCAATCCCCTTTCCTTCAAAAGGCAAAAGGCAAAACATAAGAAATGAAAATGTAAGAAAGAAATAAGAAATAATGTTGCCACTTTCAGGAGGTTTGCCTCATTCTGTCTATTCTACTTCTGTGAAAGCTGCTTGTGGTCGTCTACAGTTCTCTTTCATGCTTAAGCACACCTTTTCTTTCTCTTTTTCCATGTGTTTGTTTTATGTATATCATCTCATAATAACTCCGCACAAACATTTTATTGTTGGTGTTATAATATGGGCAGAAGTGGGTAGTCATGTATTTGTGTTCTTTTCTGCTAACAAGCCAAAGCTGGGGTGGAGGCCAACACCAAACCCTAGGGTTTAGAAATTAATTTCCAAGAGTGGAAATAGTAGGAAGGGAACCTGTTGTTTCTCTGTCATGGAATTAAATCATGCAATGAAAAACTAAATTCATAAAAATAACCCTTTTCTATAACTTTCACCAACCTTATTTTTTAACCACCCCCCGCCCCATCATTAACTGCAAGAGCCCCTTCTGAGTAGCTGCAAGAGCAGCTCTGAGTAAGAAAGAATATGTGCAGTGAATCTATTACAAGGTGAATGGCATTAGTCCATCCAGGAATCAGGATCTGATCTGGTAGGGAATGTGATGTAATATTAGTTGTCACACAAAGTCAACTCACTCTGCAAGGCCAGGATTTGGGCCAAAAATGACTTTTGTCAAGTTTCATCAATGGCTCATTGATTATTTCATCAAGCAAGCTTTGTTCACACTGCAACTGGATTATGATGGATGGAATATGAACATGCTTATGATGGATTCCAACGTGTATGACAGCAAAATGACCTAAATGCAATATGGATTTGTAAAAAGGCTCTTTTCAGTGTTCTGTGCACTTCTCAAATATGCCTTGTTCACATAACTTTCTCTGATATTATTATTATTCATCTTGTAGCACTTTTCAGTTTATAAAATAGTTACTTTTGAAGTCTCATTTTCATCACCAGAGCTGAAGTTCAAGTCTTTGAACTTGGATCCTTTGCATCACTTCTGAACTCCATCAGCTTTTCACAATAATGTAAAGATTTTCATCTTAGAATGAAAAAAAAAGTTTCAAAAATAAGATAAGATACAGGTAAAGATGCTTTACATGGACATGTTCATATGGTTGTCCTCACAACAATATGGAAATGGCTTACCATTACCTGCCTCTGGGACTTTTAATTTCCCAGTCTAGTCTACAGCCCACAAATACTTGGTGGTCTCCTATCCAATAACTAATCAGGTCTGACCCTGCTTAGGTTTTTCAAGGTCAGCTTGGTGTTGCTACTTGCTGTGATAAGTGCCAAGTTAAATATCATCTCCATCCTGGGGGCAGTTGCAGGATAAGGAGGGGCATATCTATGATCAGTAGTGAGAGCTAGATCCAGACACAGCTTCATCATTGCTTTCCAATAAAAATCTTAATTCCTGAATAGAAATTTCCAGAACCTGGAACCTCTGAGACTTGAGCAAGAAGCCTGAAACTTGTATGCTGTTTTAAAAACTCTACTTCTTTGAATATTTTTGTTAAAAGTCTATGTTTATTAATCTTTTTTCAAAGATTTCCAACCAAAGAAATACATGCTGAAATTGTGAAAGGCATTTGTGCAGAAGCATCAATGGAGAAATATTTCACCAGATTTATCTATACTAACAGTGTCAAAATAAAATGAAACTACTCTATGCCCCTGTTATAAATCATTCTTGCTCTAGTATTAGAAAAGGCAAAGGATAAAATACAGCATCTTTATCAGCTATAGGATTGAAGCTAAGGCTCTTTAAAGGCTTAAGAACCTATTCACGTGTTCAGTCTCAACAGGTATTTAAAGAGGTACAAGAGACACAGGATCACATTACATTCTTATATGTGCCTGTCTCAGTCCTTTGCTTGCTAGAATTAATAGGAATGTCTGAATGGTAGAACATTCCCATTTTCTTCCTGATCTTCTCTATGCAATAGATGGGTAGCAAAATTGCTACTTCCAGCTCTGCTCAAAAGTCGTATTTGTCCTACTGGGCATCAATGCAAAATATTTAAAATAGAGCATGTGCTTGGAAAGCCTAATACAGATTAGTTTAAATCATCTAGTCATTGTTAGACAGCAAATAGGTTTATAAAGTGGAAAGAAGGTGTGAAGAGAAAAGCACTAAAATAAGTAGTATATATTTTGTAAATATATATATATATATTCTTGAGGCTGGTGCATGGTGAAAACCAAACAATACAATAAAGATAAGCTTTAGTATCTACAGCTAAAGAAAACCTGTATAGCACTGTATAGAGAGTCAGATGAAGAACCTGAACTGCAGAGGTCACAGTCAGAGTTAAAAGTGGAAGGAAGTGATGAAAGCCTTGAGAATTCTAATTTAAACAGTAGGAGACATGCTATGTAGAGACCTGAAAAGTAAGTCTTTTACAAGGAAAGGAGATAAAGCAGCAGAATCTTTCTGCTAATGATCTGCATCTATTGCCTGTTATGGTTGATAGATTGATAGGTTTAGGAAGCCAGTGCTTGCAAATTCCAACAGTTGTTCCCCATAGTGTAAAAGGAAATTCAGGGATGTAATACTCCATTCTTCCTCTGCAAACTCTTTCAGTTTATAAACAAATACAAGCACTGCCTTGTAGCTTTGGATACAAGCCAATGCTCTAATATATAGATGTAATAAAGGATAACCAAGTTCAATCATTAAACTAAATACAATGGATGATGATGATGATGATGATGATGATGACGACGACGACTATATGTGGGTTGTCTTCACTTGAAATCACCAGCAAGCAGTAACTTAGTAAATTGCTTGGTAAGTAATTTTCATGCATCAGTCCTCATATCATTGTAGTCATTCGCAGTTGTAGCAGCAGGGCTGAACTGTAGGTGAAAAGTTGCTCACAAGCACAAATAGAGTTCTGCTTCAGATGTTCTTAGCAAGATGATAGAAGTTTCAGACCTTCTCTCCCAGAAACCTAAATTGATACAACTTAGCTCCACCTCTTGCTTTGGTGTAGCAGCTTGGTAGTTTTTGCTACTTTCTGTCTTCTAGGGAGATGCTTTTACCTGACGTACTCCTCACTATGTGAATGAAAGAAATATAGCTCTGACAATCTGTGAGCCTTACTGACAAGTGAAAGAAAAAAAAATGGTGAAAAATAAATAAATTGCACAATGCCACTTTCTGGCCCTGTAGCATTAAGGCACGTGGGTAGGAAAATCAGCCCCTTCACCCTGTCCTCCTGTTTGGGGAGGAAAACCAATCTCACAAGAGATAAATAGAATCAAACTTTATTTTTAAAAAAAGGAAGAGAGACCATTAAACATCCTGTTTCACTTTAGTTGCATGTAAAACAATCAGTGGTGGAAGAAAAAAAAACACAAATGGCATTTTAGAAGAAACTCCAATTAAAAAATATACAGGAAAATATAAGGTTCTAAATAAATCACAAGCTATTATTGATCGACTGCTAATATAGAAGCAACTCTAGTGTAAAAAGGTGCCAATTTGCATAAAATATATAAGGCCTGAACTTGTACATGGACAATAAAATAAATACACAGAAAAAGAAAATAAACTTAGCACAGTTCTTAATTTTTTTCCTATTTCTCTAGACAATAAACAACCCTTGAAACAGATTTTGTTTTGTGCCAGTTTGTTACCTGGAAAATCTTTCTTTTTGCAAATTTCAACTTTAATCAAAGGTTGGAGAAGAATGTTACCTTTCTCTTTCTCCCCCACTTCCTGGGAATATGTTAACACACAGCTTCTTTCCAAAGTTCTGTTTGTTGTTTTCAAAGGAACCAAAACTTCTGCTGTTTAGAAGTAAGAGAGTGGTTTGGATCATCTCACTGTGTGTGTGACCCAGAACTTGCAACTCTCCCTAGTGCAGATGTGGAATCCATGTCTGAAATAAATGAACGTAGATGGAAACTCAGACACATCTTGCTACTGGTAGGCATTATTCTCCAACTATTACCAATTTCCAAAGGAGTAGAAAAAAGATGCAAGCCCCTGGATGTCTAACACCCCAGGATTTGTTTCCTTGGAATGTTGATTCTAGCTTCTATAATTCTGCGTGAGAGACAGAAATGATTTCTTGAATGTATTAAAGCGGTTTATTAATATGGCTAGGAGAAGTTAATAAAGAAAAAAGCAGGAATAATCACAATTATCAGGAACTTAAGGATGTGAGAATGGTAACTAATGCTGTGAATATTTAGACAAATTTCTTAAAGTGTTTGGCACAGTTTCTCACCACTTCATTTAGACTTCAGAAAGAAACCTTGACATTGAAGCTTCATTTTAACCTATCGAAATAATCCAGAGGAAGAAAAACTCAGCCCAGAAACTGATGTCCCTGTGGGACCACAGTAAATGGAATATATTTATAGTGCAATCTTATCCTTGTCTCCTCTGCAGTTGAGTTTGATAAGACATATTCCCAGGTAAATATGTATAGGACTGCACTCTGATCATGCCTTGTCTGTGTCCATTACATTTGCAAGGATTCCAAAAGTAAACTTGGAAATGGGAACCTGGCTTTGTTTCGTGTGCATTTATATGCCCAGTATGTTTTACGTGTGCATCTAAAAAATGTATTTGTCAATAATATCTCTGTGATAAAGCATTTTGAAATGGAACAAAATAATGAATTTCCTCCAAGGGATAAACATTTGAAGCTGCCCAACTATTATGTGCTCAAGCACCTTGCCACATTTCTACATGCCTGATTGTTAGAGCACTTCTCAGATTTCACTGAAGGTTTTCTGCCTCCTTCCAGGCTCAGAGGTTCACTCTTTTCCCCCTTCTGGAGGATGCTAGACATAATAAGGCAAATATTGATCAGGAAAATATTGATCAAGAAAACTTTAGACCATACACCACTAAATACCTTGCCCATGTTCTCTGGCTTGAATGACTGAAATTAAGACCAAGAATTGAGGTTAGACAAGGGACTTATCCAAGAAAAGAACTGCTGAACTATTGGAGTCTTCAAAACACTTGCCAAGGACATCACAGCAAACCTCTGAGAGTCCTCTAATATAATTTTGTTAACCAAATTAAATAGACTCTGCACAATACAAACTAAATCTATGGTTTGAAGTTGCACTGGTAGCAGAGAAGTATTTCTTTCTCATGGCTATTGCTGCTGCAGAGTAGATTCCATAAAGAATTCTTAACTTTGTTCAGTTGCTGCCTAGTTATTTCTCACCTAGCTTCACTGCTCCAAGCTTCCCGGAAAATCAAAAAGAAAAAAAAATAGTTTGGGAAAGGGACAATTGTGCTTCAGAGTGAGAGAAAATATGTAGGGACAATAACTATAGTATATAAATTGGAGTGTATAAGATGGCAGTCTGATTCTATCAATCTCTAGAGCAATGTTTCTTAGCGTTGGCAACATTGTGTGGACTTGAATTCCCAGAATTCCCCAGCCAGCATGTTAGAGCAGTTCTGGGAGTTGAAGTCCACATATCTTAAAGCTGCTAAGGTTGAGAAACACTGCTCTGGAGACTAGCACTACATTCTGATTGGCATAAAACCCAAATCCAGATAAAGTGGGGGAAGATCAGGTGGTTTTTAATTGGGACTCATCCTCTCCCTGGTAGGGCAACCTTCACTGAGTTCCCAGTCCACTATGTAACTCAGTAGCTAGCATGCCAGATGGAAAGGGTAGCACCATGTGTCAAAAAGTGCGTACTGATATTAACTTGCTGTATGTTGATACTTTCATATGATAATATCTTGGGCAGAACGAAAGAGAGGAAGAGGTTTGTCTGCCAACCTGCAATCTGCTCTCAAAGTAGAATTACCTTCACAACCTTAAGAGCATTATGCAGAGAAAACATGAAAGAGAATCCTTAGGTTTACCATTTGTTCTTTTAATTGTATTCTATCTCTTTTCTTAGAAGACATTTTGTGGCTTATCTTTCTCACTGGCTTAAGAAATATATTTGCTTTTATGGAAAAGAGAAGTGTATTAATCTCTTTTCCCTAGTCTCCCATCTCAGCTGCCAGCTTCAGTCTATTAACAAAAAGGGCATAATTATTCCTCGCCACTATCTTTTCCCTTTCCATCAAAATCCCTCACAGCATCAACTTAGAGGAGTGCATTTTGAAATCTACTGCACTGAAACTAACCTGCTTCATTTCTTGTTAATAACCTAGCTTTCATGTGTATATCATCCCATCCTAAAAAAAAAAAAAAAGTTTTGTGCCCTTTTAAAAATATTTTTTAAAGTCATGTGGGCAAAAAGTCCTGCTGATTTTTTTTTTTAATTCAGCATGTTTCGAACCATCCATACTGTTTCTTGTTTTTGGGTTTGTTTTTGGGGTTTTTTTTTTGCAAATTCTAGCCCATTCTGATAACAGGAGGATGGAGCACCCGTTTTCTGAGAATCAGGAAAAAGTTGGGACAAACATCTAGTACCAATAAAATGGGTTTGGCTGTTTCCCGAACAGAGGATCTGATCCCAAATAAGCCAGGTGGCCCTTTCCTAGCTATACCAGGGATGGCTTATCTAAGAGATCAATGTGTCTATGGAGAAGAATGGCCATGGCAACTCTTAATCTTAAAAATAAGTGACCTTGTCATGACAATAAATCTATCACATATAAGCCACTATCTATTTCTCCTACAGAGAAAGTTAGTCACAAGTATGACTTGCCACATTCACCAAGTAAATTACACATTATGGCAGGCCTATGACTATTATGGTGAACAGATAGCGGTAAGCCGTCATGGACACTTATCTTCCTAACTTCAGATAAGATGTGTGGAGCGTTTAGTACACCAGCCTAATCCTTCCTTTCACTTTACAATACCACGCAAAAACATTCACAATTCAGATGCAGTTGTGAGGAGTAGAGAAATAGTGGCATTTCAAGTGTTCCTGAAAGACGATTCCCACCATCCTTTATCATAAACTACAATTGGGGTAGTTCCTAGGAGTGGCCCAGCATTTGGAAGATCAGAAATTCTCCAGCCCTTCCTTATTGATTATAGTGTTCACCCATCCCCCTGATCCATCCACTTGTGAATCCACATGCTAGGTGCTTTTATTCTAGGGACTGACTATAGATATTGTAATACTGCTCACACCATTGATGCTTTCTACATTCCTTCTGTTGTAAATGGGAATGCATACTTTCTCTATTTCAGGCTACTGCACATAGCTTTACTTTATTTTGCAGATATTATGCACCATTACATCTACTGTAGACATGGACAAATCTATTCTGTTCAAATCTAGTATCATGGAGATCATATACAGAGAATCAAAACTCAAGCAAAGGGTTACTATCCTTGGAATCAGGGAAACACAGGTTCAAGGCCCACTTAACCAGGCAGTTCCCTGGATGACTTTGGGCCAGTCACCCCCTGGGCTTTTTTTCACTGTTCCTGCCACAGCACAAAGTGACCAGTGTGTGTGTGTGTGTGTGTCTACAAGGAAATAAAGCGCAGCAGGCAAACTTGACAGCCCAGCTTGAGCTGACGCAACTCCGAAAACATTAATTTTAACATGTAGCAGGAAAAGACACGCAGAGGTTGCCTTTCCAGGAGGCTATGGGTGAGTAGAGGACCACACTGTGCACTCCTGTCTTTAAGAAAAGATTGGTGGCCAATACTTACACTAGGGCAACCTTGAACAGGCCAGTACTCTATCCGCCCAGTCCATCTCACAGAATTGTTGCTATGAAGGTGAAATCCACTTATTTGTTTGTTTGTTTATTAATTAAATTTATAGAGCCACCCATCTCACATATGTGACTCTAGATAGTGTACAATAAAACACATAACATATATAAAATACATCATATACAAATAAAAGCTCATAGCAGCTGAGGATCCTAAAAACAGCCATCAACAAAGTCAAGAAACGGGTTCTATCACACATGTGGGGCCCCAGGCCCAGGCACAAAACTAAGTTTTCAGGGCCTTATGAAAGGCCGGCAGGGTCAGGACTAGTCTGACCTCAGATAGAATGATGTTCCAAACAGCTGGTGCCACATTAGAGAAGGCTCTTCTTCTGGGCCCTGCCAGCCAACACCTCAGCCGACAGGACTCAGAGAATGCCCATCCTGCTGGGCTGGGTAGGATGGGTAGAAACAATAAAGAGAGACAGCACCCATAGATAACCCAGTCCCCAGCCATGATGGGCTTTAAAGGTGACTACCAGCACCTTGAATTGCACCTAGAAGCACACTGGAGGCCAATGCATTAACCACTCACACCAACACATTCTGCACTAGCTGAAGCTTCCAAACGCAGTTGAAGGGCAGCCCCATGTTGAATACATTGCAATAGTCCAGTCTGAAGGTCACCACTGGAGGTCCTTAGGAAAGACAAGTTATAAATGCAATAAATAATAAATGGAACAAGAACTGATATGTTCTATTAGAGAAGAGAAATTCATAAAGGCATGGGAAGCAAACTGCCATCAATTCCCATTCAAAATTTATTTTTACATTTAAAAAGCACTTCAGCTCACCGGATATTTCTTTAAATTTTGACTAGGTGACACTGAGCCCAGTAAGTTTTGCAAATGAAATACATTAAGGAATAAGGAATATTAAACTGTAATTTTCAGGCTCTCTGATGACTAGAGATATACATCCTTTTTTTAAAAAAAGAATTAATTTCCAGTGCATATTACATGCTAAACCAATTTTCAGCATTATAACATCATTACAGTGGAACAAGAAATTCCTTATTGATGCTAAGATTTCATTTAAGTGTTTTCATGTTTCCCATTTAGATTGTACCTTGTATTTGATCTGGGTTTTGTTGTGGTTACTGATAGTTATCCTATCTCACTAATGTGTTTACTGAAATTTCATTACTGGAAGTGCATTTGTAAGAAAGCGAGGGAAAAAAAGCACATGACCCTTCATCTGGGCAGACAGCAAACAGGGCAAATAACTTCAGATAAACAGTACAGATAGATAGATCAAAAAGACAAGATTTGGAATGTTTTGTGCTAAAATGCTTGCATGCCGGATGAAGTATAAGTTAAAATGAATTACCCTGAGGATACAATGAAATTGTTGAAGCTGGGATTAAGCTTATTAAATTGCATTTCTGAAACAGCTGCCCAGAAGTGATGTGGATCCAAAATGTTATCTTATGTTGTACCTAATGTATGATCACATCAACATTTGATAATATCTGGCTTGCAAATTGAATGTAGCTCACACAGGTATTGCAAAGCAAAATCCTTTACCTTCATAAAATCTTCTGGTTCTTTAAATTGGGAACTTTGGATGCTGACTACCACACAAAGTTTCCAATTTAAACATTTGAGTGCAGTAAAACAATGACTGGAATATTCACTTGCCCTAATGTCCAAGGACAGGCTTCCCTGATTGAAACTCCAATTTCTATTTAATCCTTTTTTTCCTCAAATAAATAAATAAATAAACAATCCTCCAAACCAGAGATGGAATTTCTTCTTTGCCATCAACCAAGAATAACAGTGATAGAGGAATGTTAACATTCCTGTGCTGATTTTTTTTTTCAGATCTATCCAAAAAGTATAATTGCAGATAGTATCAAACATGGAAAAGTAGCTTTCATTAATCCCATGAAATGTCCCCAAAAATCTCAAACATAAGATTTTGAAGAGGGAATCTAATTAAATTAGAAATTTAGCTTTTCTCAGTTTTTCCTCTTTTAGTGGAAGGGAGGGAGGGAGGCTGAAGGATATGCTAATAGGTTCAGGAGAATTAAGAAATGAACCTTTCACCAAGGCATAAAACAATTTTGACATTCAAAATAAAATATGAATAATAGGTTTAATTAAATTTTGGCTTTTTGATTAATGTTAGCCTGCTTTGCTTCCAGAAATAGGTTCAAAGTATGGTTCACCTTCCCCACATCTGATCTGTCCTGTCCTGTTCTGAAAACCCCAAAGAGTCTGTCAGTTTGGATTTCTGTGACACTCAAGGCATGGAGTAGAAAAGGGAAAAATAACCAATCATTTATGTTCATTCATTCGTGGTATCTTATTAAGACAAGGTGGAAAATTAACCTTCACTTCTGTTTGGGCAGTTTGTATACTTAATAATGTGCCACCGGATATAGAAAGGGAGTCAGATTCTCTGGACCCTTTAACATATGATTACATTTCTATAGAAGCCAAGAACACATTGCAGTAAAAAAGTATCTGTTTGTGGAGAGAAATTTTCACTATTTTTCCCCTGTTGATGGTCAGGGTGGTACGTTTGTCCAGCCCAAGCTCCATTGCAATATCTTGGCTGTATATTCAGACAACATCGAGCAGCAATTCTATTTCAGATGGTGTTTTTCCATGCAGCTTCAGATCGTCCATGTAAAGGAGGCGGCGCCAGGCTAGAATCCAGGAGATGGTGAGTTCTAGTCCCGCCTTAGGCATGAAAGCCGGCTGGGTGACTTTAAGCCAATCACTCTCTCTCAGCCCAACTCACCTCACAGGGAAAATAGGAGAAGGAAGAGTATTAATAAGTTTGTCACCTTGAGTTATTTATAAAAATAATAAAAGTGGGATAAAAAATTTAAACAAAACAAAGGAGGTGGGATAGCCTGGCAGATGTTTTTGGTGTATTATTATTATTATTATTATTATTATTATTATTATTATTATTGGAAATGTTTGCCACAAAGCAAAATGTCAGTCTCAAACAATCTTCATTTACAAAAACATTTACGTGCCCCATGTAAGCTTCATAGCACTCTTAGAAAATAAAAATGGAAATACATCCCTCTGCCTAGAACAATTTAAGAGAGAATGATAGACCTCAGCCTGGGCAAATGTAAGATGGCATTCTCAAGGATTGTTCTCTCCCCACCCTGCTCCGGGCCAGGAAATTAATTTTGAAAAGTTGCTTTAAAGCAAATGCAGCACTTGTCTGCAACTCTTTAAAGCTGCTACATCGTTTCATGGAATCACCTGGCAGCTGTACATGGCTATGTTCATGCTCCAGTGGGTTCCATCTTTTCCATATTATTTCCAAAATTCCACAGAGCACAAGTAACTGCTTATGCCTATGATGTGACAATTTTGTGAATAGGCAATGTTCCCCATAGCAGCCATCTTGTGAGAGCACCACAGCAAGCTCTAAATAGTCCAAACATTACCATCAGTCTGAAAGTTTATCTAACCTTTATAAAGCAGATTGCAACACTGCAACACTACTTAAATACTTGCAATAGTTTGTAAGTTTATAACTCATTATTTAAAAAAAAAAGAATTGTGGCTTATTTTTAAGCTATTTGGGAAAATATATACCCTAGAAATTGCCCTGTACCTATTTTATATCAAATAAAAGATCACTTATTCCCATTTTACAAAGCAAATTTGAGCACTGAAGCATCTAAGGTTTCCTCCATTTCTAGGTTTCCCGGGACAAATACTGTACTTTTATTTTCTCATTTGCTGCACTGCCATATATTTACTTAGCATCCAGGAAAAGCTCCATGGCTCTGTTGGAGCCTTTACTGTGTGTACCAAGCCATGTTTGGTTAGCTGCAAAAGGTCACTACACTGCAAATAGATTTGATGACACCTGTTTCGTGTTTGATATCCCCAAACCTGCAAATGTCACAATTGCTAATAGGATGAACCACGCTTGTTTGGTTTTCCTTTCAGTTCAGACCGTTTTGAACTGAAAGACAAATCGAACCTCAGGGACAACTTCGTGTAAAAGACCTGCAAAAGCTACTGACCAATTTGGGCAAACTGTGTTTTCCATCTAAAAATTGGCAAGCTTGGTTTCTGAACTGCAGCGTTGCCCTTTCCTAGCTAACTGAAATGAACTTTGGTACTAGTTGTGCAAAAATTGAGGATGTAACTGAAGGGAATGAGTTCATAAGAGGATAAAGAGATGATGATTACTTTGTATAGACCAGGGGAGGGCAATTTTTTATGGCCATGAACTGCACGGCTTCTTCCTTCAAAGGTTTACATAAGAGGTGTTCTAACCCAATAGAACATTAGAAAGAAATTGTGTACAGGGGCTCAGACCTCTTTCTATTGGTCTATCAGCTGGGTAATTCTCTGAAAATGGAATAGAATAGGACCAAATTCAGTGCAATGGGGAAAGTAGGCAAAAGAAAGGTTAAGTTCCAAAATGGGCCAGGTTGTAAAGAAAAAAAAAGAAAAATTCCAGAAAAAAGGCCCCCAATGAGCAGTGGGGAAAATAACATGATTGTATGCAACCTTTGTATTGAATAGGCTTTACTTTCACAGTACATTGAATTGGAGAAGGTAGCTCCCTTGAAATACCTCAAATAAGATCTCTGCAGCAAATTTACAATTTATTTTAAACAAGCCTGCTGCAAATGCTTCTGCATCCAGCAAAGGGAGCTCTAAGAAGTAAATTTCTTCCTCCCTTCTGGTCATCCAAAAAGAAAAATATCGAACGTCTAATTGTGGACAAATAAGAGCAACTTTACAGTTTCATTAGAGAAACAACAGCCATCCAGCTACACAAACTGTATAACAGGAACAAGAATAACTGAACAACACTAAGCTATTGAACTCAATAAGAGACTGGCAGCGATGCCTTGCTGAGAAACTAACACTCCTTTCTCTCTCATGCTCACACATACATAAAACAGACTTCTTAGCACAGTCTTCTTAAAGGAACTGAACATTTCAGAAGCAAATACTTCCTTCCTCTTCCCCTTCTTCTTTTCGAGCTTTTATCTTTCCCCGGTCAATCCACCAGACTATTTACACTCTGGTGAAGTTGCCGGACATTGTCTCTCTGTTAGGTGAACATTAACAACTGATACTCCTCATTCCTTTGCACCACTATATTTGCTCTTCTTCTCAGGGGCTGAGGGTGAAACCCTATCTAGATAGAGCAAGATGGGGAGAAAAATATCCTTCCTCCCTTCTACCTCTTGCTTACTCATGAGTAGTATTTCTTTGTCTCTTTAGGCTGCCCTTCTCTAGGCCAATTTTTTTCTACCACCACCACCACCATTGCTCAAGGCTAAATATCTGCTTTCTCCCCCAGGCATGTCACTCTCACTTTTATCCCTTTCCCTAACTCCTAATTTTTGTCTTCAGTCTCTTTACTCCTTAGGACAGCCTCCCTTCCTTGTCTGAAGTTTCTTAATTCTGATTTCTTTCGCCAATTCCAAGTTTTCTAACAACAGCCACTTTATTTCTCTCTTAGTCTCCAATTGTTTGTTTTTTCCAGAGGTTATGCCCACCAGATTTTAATTCTTGTCACAAACTTAGGTCCAAGTTTTAGCCTCCTTACTTTTTGCTGACTCCTACCAGTTTGCATCATACTTCAATTCCTCTAATCATTTTTCAACTTTACTACAACCTTTGGGGTTACAAGTAATTTACAGAGTGCTCTAATCTGAAACAAACATACAATTAGGTCAAAATTCCATACTTTGATAGAAGAGTGGGAATATTTATCACTACCTACAAGAAGGTAGATTTTTACTGACCTAAACACATTATTTTTCTCTCCCCCTATTCCTTTGGATGTTTCCATGCATATATTTTTTCTCAAAATGTTTGAGATATTTGAGAGAGGAAAACATCTCTGAAAGCTGAGGAGAAAGAGGCAGATGTATGTTGGAGATACAGGGATTTGGGTAGGGGCAATGCCCTCCATCATCTCTATGCATGTTATATTAAGACGTATGATAGCTGATTGTTGTCTTTTTTGCTTCCTCTTTCTTCTATTTCTTATTTAATATTCCCTTTGGTTAGCAGAATAGAATAGATAATTGCATATAATATATTGCATATAATATATTGAAATAATTCTTTTTATTTTGTTATATATTGGTTATTTTTTAAATATATACATACTTATATATATTTAAAAATATATTTTAAATATATATAAGTATGTATATATTTCTTTATATATATATTCTATAAAGACTGTTAAGTGACTCGCCTCTGAAGAAGACAGTGGGAAACCACTTCCATTCTGTTGACAAGAAATTGCATGATTATGTCTTTGCAATCACAAGGAGCTAAGCTTTCTTGAAAGGTTCTGGTTTTGGATTTTTCGTTTTGTTTTGTCTTGTTTTTGTTTTTTTAGTCTACTAAAATTTGTCTCGTGTCTAAGTGTGCAATTTATAAAAACAGATTCGATAGAAAACAACCATCCGCCATTTTCCTACTCATTGATGAACCTTTAATCTGGCTACATTTCAATTTTCTAAAGATATCAGAAAGGAAAATTAGCGGGGGGGGGACAATTTCAATTGCCATAAAATTAAAACTGCAAACTCTCTGTGTTGGGTAACTGTAGCTATATCTGGAGAGTTTTCAAAAAGACCTTTTGTACAAGTTTTCAGATTTAACTGATCATACTGGTTATACATGAAAAAATATAAAATATGTGATTGGATATCACACTATAGTGGCTTTTTCTTTGAAGTGGCAAGCAATTCTGTGTTGTTTCCACTTATGTGAGCTTTAATCCACATATTTGTCTAATGTCTAATGCTGAATATGAACAACATGTTCATTTCTATTTTGATTATAAAAATGTCGGACAGATACACATGTGAATGGGTGTCCAGTGCATATGATATGTGTATACACGCAACAGATACAAGTAAAATCAAACTGAGTATAAAATTATGGAAATATTTCATAAGGATCCCAGGAAACATTGCTGCTTTCCTTCTTCTCCAAACAGGTTCACCTCAGATGCAGAGTTGAACATAATTATCAGATTGTATCTAAATCATATAGCAGACATTGGGAGAAATAGGCTAAGGAGGGTTTTTTTTTCCTTGTTTTTTTTTTTCCTGTTTTTAAACTGTTTTGAAATTTCAATGCAAGGTGCAATGCAAGGTATATAAATTACACCTGTCTTCTATCCAACCAAATAACCATATCACCTTCATTTTGGGTTGTATTTACAATGAAATGCAAATACAGTGAATTTACGTGGAGGTACCAATGGAGAATTCAGATAAGGAAGAGTTTAGTATAGTGTTTTGTGTTCATGCCAAGTTGCCCAACCACTGAGTTTGCACATTCTGGTTTGCCTTACACTTTGGCATCCCAATATACATTATAAATGTCTGGAGCAGGGAAAACTTTACAAATGCAACTGTATATGTGAAGGATAGGATTCAAATCATATGGAAATCTTCGTACATACAGCTATGTGTGTGATGTTTTCCTGCTGTAGTTATTCACGTTTTATCTACAAAGGCTGGGGACACAGCTAGTGAACTCACATGTCCTATTAGCATGAGAGTAAGGCTTCTAAGGGTGGTGTTAAGTAAATCATAGATTTGTGAGATTTCATTGTTTGATTTTTCACTGTATTGTTCACTTGATAGTTGAGCTCCTAACTTCACAGCATGTTTTATGAAGGGGTTTTATTTATTGTGTGTGGAAAGGAAGTCAAATACATCAAATTTCTTTCTCACACAAAATGACAAAGAGAGTAACTGAACCTACATGGCATATATAACTGGAAATTTCTCTTACAGTAGGAGATTAAAGTGTCGAAAGGCACTGATTTATGTATGCAGCTTCATTTTGACTGCAGAATGAAATCTAAGAATCAAAGACAGATTCTAGTGTGAAAAGAGTCACTGGAAGATTAAGGCTTTTGAAACTTGCTTGATAGAAATGTCCACCAATTTGCAAATATGTTTACTGTTAAATAAGCCTATGTAGTATTGCTTTACAGAAATCAAACTTATATGTGCAGATCCTTACCACATTGAGAAAAGCGTGGGAACACATTTTTAGTTGCACTCCCAACTTCACACCCCCTACCCCAGCTAGCTAAATGTGCCCTTTGCACAACTAGTTCTTCACATGTCCATGCCACCAAGGTAACTGTGGGCTCACACCAATCATGTGAACTCCTTGTAAGCAGCTCTTGGTACATTGGAAAACCTGCCAATTATTATACTCTGCAAATGGGTGTCCTTAAAAAGTGACATGGCACTGGCAGTGGAGACAGGGCTTAAATGTGTTCTCACTGCTTCTCCACCACAGTTCTGCCCTTCATGCAAGTAATATGTAAATATGGTTATGAATGGTGCAGCTTATCAAGAAAACTATGCAAACCCAACAACCAGAACTTGATCAAAAATAAAAGACAAGATAATGGAGATAAGGACACATTACAGTTAGAAACCTCCATAGATTTTGACTATGCAATACTAATTAAAATCATAATTGATTTATTAATTGAGAAGTTATGGAATGCAGCCCTCCAGGCAATGAGCAATGACTAGCATATCACACAAGAATCATCAGTTATGAGATAGATGTGCTGCAATTTTGAAGAGCCTCTCATGAGTTAGGTAATACTGTATCACCATAAGTGGTAATGGGCATGTTCTTTTTCACTACTTTTGATGTCAGAGTTCAAGAACTATCCTATTAGAATGTTCCATAATGGGGAAAGGAAGCATGTTTTGCTGTTCCAGCACAATTCATGGAACCATCAGAGATGGCTGGGAAAAGTTTGTATCTGAGAATCCTGGAGACTTATTTATAGCTTCTGTTTTAACACAGAAACTGTTCTAGGTTTCAGTAACAGGCTCCCTCAGAGAACTTCCAAGCATGATCTTTCTAGCTGCTATGCAAATGCACTGCGAAATCTCCAACCAGCAGGCAGTATACAATATTATCCTAACGGGCAATATACAAGCTCTAGTTTTGAACAGGCAAGAGAGCCATGGTTTTCCCTGAGACTCTCCATGGAAGCAAAAGTTGGACATAGAAGAAGCAGGACAGAAAGAATAGTGGGGCTTTTAAACTTTGGTCTTGGAGAAAACTCCTGAGAATACCATGGATAGCCAAGAAAACAAACAAATGGATCAATGAACTAATCAACCCAGTGTCAGGTTCGGTCAGCACGAGGTTTCAGGGAAGCACGGGGCTGCAGGGAAGCTCGCAACCAGACCACGCGGAATCCACCGGCGGTAGCTAGCGGGGAAAAGAGGAACCGAAAGCGCCGCTAATTAACGAGCCACCTGCGGCCAGCTAAACAGGAAAACCGCAGCGGAAGCTTTTAATTACGAACTGATAACGGCGCGAGCAAGCAAGGAACGGGGCCGCAGGGCAGCGAAACAAGATTGCAACGCAGCACAGAACCCGCGGGTCTGCACGTAGCAGGGAGGGGCCAACCCAGCCGGAGGGGGACTGGCAATCAAGGACAATGGACTCTGACCGACCCTGCCATCATGAACGATCAGGGGGGACATTGGGGGGCCTAATTGCCCACAGCCGCAACGCGATCACGAGGCGGGAAAAAGCGCGGGAAGGGGGAATATAACAAGTGATGCAATTGTACCAAGCCAGTCCTGGCTTTGCTTGTGACTACTACGTTACGCATGAGTAAACCTTCTTTGTGAACCACACGTGTCACGAGAGTTTCTCTGTCGAACGGGGCAAATCTCACATAAAGCCAGGACTCACCGTCAGCGCTACCCGGTACCACCGAGGAGCGTTTTCTTTCTCAATACAGGCATGACCAGCGACGAGGAATCCGTGGGTCAGCTGGAGCGCGAGGGATCCAGGCTCGCGGAAGGGCGGTCGGAGCCGCCCGGGAGCGACGGGGCAGCGGCCAGGGCCGGGCGCACTCCATCCGAGCGGTGGTCGATGGGCGTGAATCAAGGACCAGACGATTCGGGCGTTACGATGACCCGGGGTTCGGGGTTCCGGGACCGTGAGTGGAGCGAGAAATTCGCCCGACTAGAGGAGAGAGTCGAGCGACGCCTAGACGCCGTGGAGGCGATGCTCCAGACCCTACTGCAGAGAGTGGGGCCACCGGCGGTAAACGAGGAGGCGAGCGACAGGGGGGCGGTCCGACACCCCCGCCGGCACCACCCACGGCGCCCCGGTCGGAGGACCAACGGGCGGCAGACGCCCTGAGACTTCGAGGTATCACTGGGAAGTTCTCAGGGGACCCCGAACAGCTGCCGCACTTTCTGACGCACGTCAGGGGTTCATGCAGAGGGGTGGTCACCTATTCGCTAGAGACGAGGACAGGGTATCCTACGTGGCCGAGCTGCTAGATGGCCAAGCCGCCAGCTGGGTGATCGGGCTGTACGATGCCAACGCGGCGGAACTACGGAGTTTCCCGGACTTCATGCAGGCGCTCCGGGACAGATTCGAGGACACATTGAGCGCCAAGCGGGCGGAGGACGACATCCTACAATTCAGGCAGCGGGGCAAATCGGTATCGGAATATGCCCTGGAGTTCCGGAGGTTGGCCGAGAAGCTCGCGGACTGGCCGGAGTCCCTGAAGGTGAAGTATTTTAAGAGGGGACTCAACCCAGAGATCCTGGAACGGGCACTGGGGCGGGACGACCCGGCCACAGTGAAGGATTGGATCTGGCTGGCCGGAACGGCGGAATCGGCGTGGCGGCAGATCCAACAGAGCACAAGACGACGGGACCAGACGAGGGACCGGCCGAGGGAGAGGACCCCCGAGGAGAGACGGAGCGGTCGACGGCAGTCCACCGGGAGGCGAGAGGCGACCAGAGCCCCGAATCTGTGTTTCCGATGCGGAGGCAGAGGCCACCGAGCGGCGCAGTGCCCGACGGAGCGGGAAGGCGCCCCACCACAGCCCGAAGTCAAAACCCCGCGTGCGAACGGGAAAAGGACCGGTGACCGACCGCGGAAGGGGGCAGTGGCGGCGGTGACCGAGAAAGGACGCGGGGGTGGTCGACCCCGGAGACAGCATCCTCCGGAGAGGACTCGGAGCCGGCGGGAAACGAGGCGCGCTCGCACTGAACGGCGTCCCAGTGCGAGCAGGGGAGTCGAGGCGCGCGGACCCAATAGGAGACGAGGACTGCCCACCGTTCCGGGTGAGGATACACGTCCGGGGGTGAGATCCGGAGGGAGGCGCAGCTACGGGCGCTACTGGACTCGGGCTGCACCCACTGCTTGATGCACCCAGCGGTGGTCTCGGGGCTCGGGCTACAGCTGAGGCGCCTCCGGGAGCCCATTTCATTCAGCCAGTTAGATGGCACGCTGGCAGGGGGGGGACCAGCTCAGTATTACACCGAGCCGGTCCAGATGACGATCGGGAGTCACCGGGAAGAACTGAGGTTCGTGGTGGTCCCGGTGGCCGACTACGCGGTGGTACTCGGCTTGGCGTGGCTGCGGCGGCGGAACCCACGAGTCGACTGGACGGCGGAGGCAGTGCGGTTCGGGGTCGACAGACCGGCGAGGGGCGAGAGCAGAGGGGACCGAGCCGTGGAGACGGAGGCAGCCGCAACCACCGGCGGACAAGCGGAGGGTCCGGGACACCGGGAGACGGGGCGAGAGCAGATGGGGCCCGAGACCCGGGCGGCGACAGCAACAGCAGCAGCAGCAGCAGCAGCGCCGGGACCCCGGAGACCCGCCACGATCCCGAGGCGAGGGAGGCAGCGGCGACTGGCGAGGCAACCGCAAAGCGAGGGGCCGGACCCGGGGAACCCCCGACGGGCGGCGGAATCCCGAGGCAGTATCGAGACCTGGCGGCAGCGTTCGGGGAGAAGGAGTCTGACCAGCTCCCACCACACCGGCCCAGTGATTGCGCCATCGAGCTAGAGCCAGGAGCGACCCTGCCTAAGCCAAAAATGTACTCCCTGTCGAGGAGGGAGATGGGAGCCCTGCGCGAGTTCATAGACAAGAACCTAGCACGGGGATTCATCCAACCCGCGAAGTCACCATTAGCGGCCCCGGTGTTATTCCGGGAGAAGAAGGACGGCTCGCTCCGTATGTGCGTAGACTACCGGGGGCTGAACGCAATCAGCACGGAGTACAAATACCCCCTCCCCATGATGAAGGACTTGATGTCGCATCTGTCGAAGGGGAGGGTGTTCACAAAACTGGACTTGCGCGAAGCCTACTTCAGAGTTAGGATCCGCGCAAAAGATGAGTGGAAGACGGCGTTCAACACCCCGCTCGGAAGCTACCAGTTTTCCGTGATGCCGTTCGGATTAAAAGGGGCCCCGGGGTATTTATGCAGCTAATTAATGAGGTGCTGCACGACCTACTCTACCGGGGCGTCCTGGTCTACCTGGACGACATCCTCATCTACACCGAGACCCTGGCGGAGCACGTGAGCCTGGTGCGCACGGTGCTCCAGAGACTGCTGAAGGCACAGCTGTACGCAAAGCTCTCGAAATGCGAGTTCCATCGAGAGCAACTAGACTACCTCGGCTACCGAATATCCAGCCGGGGAATTGAGATGGACCCGGCGAAAGTAAGGGATGTCCTGGGCTGGGAAGCGCCGCGAACCCGGAGGCAACTCCAAAGCTTCCTAGGGTTTGCGAACTTCTATCGTCAGTTCATCCCGAACTTCGCCCAAATCGCCCTTCCCCTAACCGACCTGCTAAAAACCAAGGGCACTGGGAAAACCCCCAAGCCCAGCATGGCACTCGCGTGGACTGCAGAATGCCAGGGGGCGTTTGAGGAACTAAAACGGCGGTTCACCGCGGAGCCGATCCTGCGCCATCCCGACCCAGACCGGCGGTTTATAATCCAAGTGGATGCATCAGACGTGGCAACGGGAGCAGTCCTGCTCCAACCCAGCCCGGAGGGGCCATCCACCCGTGCGCCTACGCCTCCCGCAAATTCACCGAGACGGAGAGGAGGTGGATGGTGTGGGAGAAAGAGGCGTACGCGGTCAAGTGGGCGCTGGCCACGTGGAGGCATCTACTGGAGGGGGCAACTGAACCGTTCGAGGTGTGGACGGACCATAAGAACCTCGAGGCCCTGAAGACCCCGCGTAAGCTATCCCCCAAACAGGCACGGTGGTCCCAATACTTCGGGAGGTTCAGGTTCACACTGAAACACATCCCCGGGAAGCGCAACTTCTTAGCGGATGGACTGTCTCGCATGCCCCAACACGCCAGCCTACGGGAGGAGATCGTGGACTCCGTCATCCCCGCCAGCAGGCTGGCTGCAAAGGCGGTGACCCGAAGCCAGACCAAGGGGGAGCGACGGGACGCGGCGTCTGAAGTAAGGCAAGGGTTCGCGGAGGCAGCGGAGCGGGACGGTTGGCTCAAGCAGAACCGAGAGGCGCTAACCGGCCAAGAGGGGTTGTGGTGGCACGAAGGAAAGCTGTACGTGCCCGAGGGTTGCCGACGGGAGGTCATGGAGAGAGCCCACGACAGCCGGAGCGTGGGGCATTACGGCTTCGTAAAGACACTCCACTTAATCCGGCGGCAGTTTTGGTGGCCCACGCTCCGGAAGGACGTGGAGGCGTACTCGGGGGTTGCCCGGTGTGCGCAACGGCGAAAGGAGCCAAAGGCAAACCTAGAGGCCTACTCCAGCCGGTAGCGGAACCCGACGGCCCTTGGCAAGAGGTCGCCATGGACTTCATAGTGGAGCTCCCGGAGAGTAAGGGGAAGACCGCCATTTGGGTGGTCACGGACTTATTCTCCAAACAAGCGCACTTTGTAGCGTGCCGGCGAGTCCCCACGGCCGAGGGGCTGGCGAAACTGTTCGTGCAACATGTCTACCGACTCCACGGCGCACCTCGACGTATCGTCAGCGATCGGGGCGGCAACTTCATCGCGCGGTTCTGGCGGGAGTTCCTGAAGCGGGTGGGGACGAAACAAGCCCTATCCTCCGCGGCGCACCCGCAGACGGACGGAGCCACGGAACGCCTGAACGGGGGGCTCGAACAGTACCTGCGCTGCTACGTGGGGCACCAACAGGACGATTGGGCGGAGCTACTACCATTCGCGGAGGTGGCATACAACAACGCCGTCCACAAGAGCACCGGGTTCTCTCCGTTCAAAGTAGCCACCGGGAGAGAATTCGTCCCCATGCCGGAGCTGCCTCAGCCGGAATCCCAGATCAACTCCCTGGACGCCTGGTTCGCCCAAATCGACGAGACCCGGCGAGCGGCGCACGCGGCATTGCAAAGAGCCAAAGCCGACTACAAGAAGCACGCGGACCGCAAGAGGCTCCCCGAGGAAAAGTGGAAAGTGGGGGACCAGGTGTATCTGTCAACCAAAAACCTAAAGACGCACCAGGCATCGAAAAAACTCAGCCCGAGGTTTGTGGGGCCGTTCCCCATTTCGGAGATCATCAATCCGGTGACCGTCAGGCTGACGCTCCCGAAAAGCCTCGGGAAGATCCACCCGGTGTTCCATTGCAGCCTGCTAAAGTTGCACCAGCCGGGGAACGCCTGGCACAAGGCGGAGGGAGTACCACCACCCATCATGGTCGGGGGGGAGCAGCATTTCGAAATCAACCGGATACTGGACGCCCGGAGGCACAAGGGGCAGACCCAGCTCCTAGTGCAATGGAAACATTTCCCCAAGTCCCACAGCGAATGGGTGAGTAAAGCCCACATAAGGGCGCCGGACCTAGTGCGGGACTTTTACAGTAAATACCCCGGGAAGCCGAAATAGGACCGAGGGGGGGAGTTGTCGTCAGGGGGGCGGCATGTCAGGTTCGGTCAGCACGAGGTTTCAGGGAAGCACGGGGCTGCAGGGAAGCTCGCAACCAGACCACGCGGAATCCACCGGCGGTAGCTAGCGGGGAAAAGAGGAACCGAAAGCGCCGCTAATTAACGAGCCACCTGCGGCCAGCTAAACAGGAAAACCGCAGCGGAAGCTTTTAATTACGAACTGATAACGGCGCGAGCAAGCAAGGAACGGGGCCGCAGGGCAGCGAAACAAGATCGCAACGCAGCACAGAACCCGCGGGTCTGCACGTAGCAGGGAGGGGCCAACCCAGCCGGAGGGGGACTGGCAATCAAGGACAATGGACTCTGACCGACCCTGCCATCATGAACGATCAGGGGGGACATTGGGGGGCCTAATTGCCCACAGCCGCAACGCGATCACGAGGCGGGAAAAAGCGCGGGAAGGGGGGAATATAACAAGTGATGCAATTGTACCAAGCCAGTCCTGGCTTTGCTTGTGACTACTACGTTACGCATGAGTAAACCTTCTTTGTGAACCACACGTGTCACGAGAGTTTCTCTGTCGAACGGGGCAAATCTCACACCCAGAGTTCTCACTCAAGGAACAAATGACCAGACTCAAGGTATCATATTTTGGATACACTATGCAAAGACCTAGCTCTCTGGAGAAGTTTCTAATGCTGGGAAAGGTGGGGAAGGAAAGAGAAGAGGATGACAGCAGCCAGGTGGGTGGACTCAATTACAGCAGCAATGGGTGCACCACTGGAAGACCTGAAGGGCTGGGGATGTGTCATCCTGGAGAAAATCTATGTGGTCACTAAGAGTTGACATCAACTTTATGGCACATCATCATCATCTTCATGATGATCTCATCTGGAGGATGAGGATTGTGGAGGATCTTTATTTGTTACAATATCTTTCTGCTGCCAGCCATCCCTCTCTCTCCCCAATGGCTGAGCTGCCAGATGGTACTCCTGAATCCTCTGCATCACCTCCCAAGCTGCCCTTCTCCTTGTAAGCTGTAGGAAATGGATTCCCAGCTGCACAAAATGTTGCAGGGAGAAAAGTCAGGTGCCTCCACTTTTTTACTCATCCCCTATTCACATGTAGTCTTCTCTCTTGCTTTAACACTTTATCTCTTACTCCCTTCATCACCTTGGGCTGCCCCTTTCTAGGCTAACCTTTTCTTCTTTTTCCTAGTCATGCTTCCAAGCTAAATTTTATCTTCTCTTCTCCTCTCTCTCCCCCCCACCCCCATGTGTGTGTCTGTTTCCCTCCTAGGTGTTTGATGAAACATACATCATGTTATCACACTGCAAACTCTACCCTTTTATATTTGCACTGCAGCATTGCATCCAAGTATATAAGACAGAGTTTGTATTGCAACATTATGATTCACATTTCATCACTTCCTCCACTCCCCTCTCCCTGTGGATGCCTACAGCCTCTCTCTGAGTCTGTATGTGCACCCAGAGCTCCACAGCTAACTCTTCTGAGAATCATTCCTTGCCTCTTTAATCATTGGGACATAGAACTTCCCTTGGTAGAGGACTCACATTCTGATTTCCTACTTGTCTCTAAACTCCTTGTTATTTCTTTAATCTCTGCCTTTATTAACTAGAGCATCTCTGCAAATCCGGCTTCCACTGCTTCTAACTCCTTCCAGATACAGACCTGGGCAATCAGATCTTTAGCATTCAGGTAACTTCCTTAAGTTAGCAAGTCCAACTCTATTACAACCAGTGGGGTTGCATGTTATTAATCACTATAGATGGCTAGGACTGGCTTGGTAAAAGTCAGCCTTCAATATCATAGATTATATCCTTTGCTAAAAACTAAGAATGATAATTATTCATACACAGCTATTTATATAAAAATATTACCCAAGGATATATGGAATAACATGCAACAAAGTCCTATCTGGTATTCAAAATGTCTTCATTATTATTTTTCATGGCTATCACTAAGAAAGCTTTCACTCCATCATTTAGATTAGTTGCATTAGAAGTTCACTGCTAGGCAAAACATCCATATTTATGTTGCATTTAAATTTCTATTAATAATAAATTCAGGTGAAGCAGTTTTGTTATTAATATTGATCAGTGTTTCCACAGAAAGCCCAGATGTCAACAGTTCTTTTAGTGTGCTCACTTGTATTTAATAGCACTGTTGATGAAAGGCCTAATGAAGGCTAACAGATGGTTGGTTTAATGTAACTCTTAGATTTGAAGTCTTTGCCAAAAAAGATACACAAAAGAATTTGAAGCCCTCTAACAAAAACCTTTAATTACAGCAATTTCCACTGTAGCTATTACAATATTGCAACTTCAGCACAGGTCAGAGTGAGAAGACAGATTGATTTCAAACCTATTTCTTTGTGGATCACATAGAAGCATATTTAAATGTGTAGGATCTTTGCCAAAGATTGGAGGGGCAGTTTAGAGGATCGTCTGCATATCTCATGTCCTGTAATTTAACGTATCATCTATCTGAATTAGGAACACAATCACACGTCTCTGAAATTACACTGCATTCTCTAGGGTTATACACTCTAGGCTGCAAATCCTCTATCAATCATTTGATGGCAACAAAGAGACACAGAATCGAACACCTTTGCTGCCATTTAGTGGTCATCTGGATTTTGCAGCCTAGATATGGTATGCCTAGCATTCTCTCTATAATACTGTAAATCCTAAATAAAAATATTATTTAGAATTTCTTATGTGACTCTAAAAATCAGCCCTGACTCAGTTCAAAGTAAAGCTTCAAGGTTCTCTGACAGAAGAGTGTGATCTGCCCGATTTTCCATCTTCTTGGATTTTCCTTTTTTAGTACTGTTTTTAAATTTTAGATGTATTATGTATTTTATATATATTTATGGTTTTAATGTTTTTTGTAAGTTACCCAGAGTCCCCCATTGGGGGGAGATGGGCGGTGGAGGAATTTGATAAAATAAATAAAATAAATAAATAAATAAATCTGAACTTATGTTTCAAAGGCAAAACAATTTTAATTGAGCCATTTTAAATTTTGATTTAAAAACAATTCCATAGGCTATCATGGAAAAGCATTAACCTATCTGCAGGTATTTTATTTTATTTTATTTTATTTTATTTTATTTTATTTTATTTTATTTTATTTTATTTTATTTTATTTTATTTTATTATTTCATTTGGCAGAATGGGATAAAAATACCAGAGACGGCAAACTATTTCTAAAGACAGTAACCAGGTTTCCACTTGATATCTTTAAGTGTTTCTACACTATACATTTTTAAAATATTCCCCTATACCACCTTTGATGCAGAGACAGAAAAGAGAAAGAAGGATAGCTCAACTATCCAGCAAAGACGCTGAGTTGCACTGATGGTTAAAGGCAGAAAGTCTTCTACTCTTTCAAAAACTTTCAAAAACTGTAACAAATTCTGGGGTTCCAAGACTGATATAACACTGAAGAACGTCCACTGACCTGCTCTTTTTGGGTAGTCTAATTTTGCTGCCTCTGATTTCTCAATGTTCACTTAGCACCAGGGTGCCAGGAGAAAGTGTACAGCTGGATGGGAAGCTTGGCTCTTTCTAACAAATACCCACTTACCATCAGCTTCAATGGGGAGCAAACTGAGCAGGTCAGTTGATAAAAGTTGGCATCTTCTGGTCAGAACTCTGTTTTGTCAAGGTTGTGAATTGCTAGAAATACTCTGGGTTAGTAGTCAGCAGAAGCAGGCTAGGTAGCACTAAAACACAATGCAACAGAGAGAGGCAGGCACAGAACAACTGGTATTCATAGTCTTGCAACCCCACCCATTCTTAAAAGCAGTAAACATTTGGGTCACCACCTACAACTCTTAACCTAGGATTTATTCACTCATTCTTGAGAGGCTTAAACCTGCCCCAATCTTGCAGGAGCTAAGAGGTCTGACCTAAAAATGGGTACTGGTCTGATCAGCCCTGAATCAGAGTGCTAAGAGTGGGATTCAACTCTGAGATGTGTTAGTAAGACAAGCACAGAAAGTTAACATTGCATTGGCATAAGAGAGAACAGAATTAAGGTTTAGGCCTGTCCATGTTAAAGAAGATGAGAGCTGAGAAAGTGAACAAAGCCCAAAGCACTGTTAGCATTGCAACTCCTAAAAAGTTGATAGGCAGAGAGCTTAGTGGGTGAGAAAACTCATTGGCCAACTAGTTATGTCAATGTCAGTGAGCTCATTAGACCATTCAACATTCCTCCATATGGAAGTGGAATTGCAACATTACCTGTAAGAAAAGCAGCAAAAGGCAGTGAATCTGCACAGTGCTTCAAAAGACTACATAATACTTCATGCCCAGGTCTATTGGCTTTAGCTGCCCAGACAGCATCAAAGGGGAGTCTGTCCCTCCCAGCATCAGGAACAGAGCCTTGACTGAAGACTGTTCCCATTGCTGTCACCAGAGTGACAAACTACGTCAGCTCTCTTGCACTGTTCCAACATACAATGCACCAAGAACCTTGAAGATTTCTCTTTTGCCCAGATCTCCTTGCATCTATACTGGGCTTCAAAATTCCACTCGACAGCAGCAAAGAAACACAGGAACATCTCTTTTAAGCCATCCAGTGGATGCGTGGGTGTTTGCAGCCCAGATATGATAGCCCTAGTCTACAGAGGATAGGAACCATTTGGGACCAAGTCAACCCAAGGATCTAGAGCTGTCCAAGTGCAGGACAGTGATGGTAGCAGTGTGCCATCTGCTGAATTCCCCCTGGCAAAATGCCAATCTTGCTCAGTGATAGTTCTGTCACTGCCTATGGCATTGGCCAAAGGATTTCCCAGGCTCAGCCACCTCCACCATAGGATGGGGGAATCCTGCTGAGTGTGTCTGAGGAATCAGCTGAAAGACCTCTGTAGGATTTCTAGAGCTGCTTTGGACATCAGGATTACAGTTAGGGTTGCTCACCAACCCCTCCAGCACCCACTGGCCAATATGTCTAGAGGGAAATGAGCTGGCCAGGAGCTTTGGCCAATGGGTGTCAGAGTATTCTACCAGCTTGCCTTCCTTTGGTACCTGCTGGCCATGTCCCAAATTGCTTCATTAAGCTGAATTAGTCCAACAGCCTGAATCCCTTCAGGAAAGTAGACCCTAGTCTTTTTGCACAGATCTAATTCTGAGCCAAAAATCAGACATCATGGCTTATTGAGCATCACTGTAGAAGAGCTTGCATATGAATCTCCTTCAAGATTCTGAAGTCTGAATAAACTCCCTGTTCTGAGGATTTCAATTAAAAAAAGAATAGTGAAAAGCTCCTTCAAGCATCATTTTTTCAAAGACACAAGAGATGACCCAAGAAAGAAGATAGCAATCAGGAACAAAATGAGGCACATTTGCAGGATACTATCTTGGCCTCTCAAGATTTTCCTACAGGCCAAAGGAACCTCTTGAGTAACAGGGTCATGTTGCAGACCAAAGGTGAGTGTGTCAGTCAGTGAAGAGACCAGGAGAGCAATGATGGCTTTTCTCATTCCACTTTAGATTCTTCCTGCAGATGGAGGACCACTAAATTGCTGATAATTTATTATTTGAAAGGACCGTGGCAACTGGTGCTAAAGGAAACATGTATGCATGCATGTATAATAAAAGCCACAAGCAAAGCTTATGCATTGGGTGCAGATCCAGTGATAATGTCTCTGCTGTTCTCAAGCTTTACAGACACTGTAAATTACCAGGGATGCAAGAACAAATGAATGGTTGGAACTCATGGCTGTCCTCACATAAAAAATAAAGTTGTGATTCAGAGCAACATACATAAAAGGCCTGCCACTCACCCTAGCTCAAGGCCTGGGGGAAAAGCCACCTTTCTAAGGACCATTTGAACTAAGGCAGGGTGGGAGCCATACGAATCTCTAGGGCAGGGTTCCTCAACCTTGGCAACTTGCTGGCTGGAGAATTCTGGAAGTTGAAGTCCACCCATCTTAAAGTTGCCAAGGTTGAGGAACCCTGCTCTAGGGGGGTGTTGTTTTACAGGGCTGGCATTGCAATATCCTCAGTTATTAAGCTTTTTGCAAAACATGATCCCAAGCTGGATCAGTTGTTGAGTGTGAAGGATGATACAATACGTTATTTGAGTGCTGACAGAGTGAATAAATCGATTAGCATTCTTTTGAACTCTGGCAGGGATGGAATCATTAAAAAAAAAAAAAAAGAAAGCTCTATTTTTCTTTGCGATTGGGGATACAGCCCTGGATAATGATAAGAAAGATCAGCTCAGCCAGGTCATTTGCTACACTGTGTAACTACTGATATCAATGGGGTGAATGCCTGAGCAGAAAAATGTAAGAGCCTTCTTGGGAGCTTTTGGAAGTAGAAGATTAATTACTGGCTGGTTTGATTCATAGCATTTTAAGTGCCATTGAAAGTAATGGACTGGGTATGTCAAAATTGCAAGGTCAAGGCTATGACACTGCTGCAAATATGAGTGGGTGGTATATTGATATCCAAGCTAGGATTGTAGCACAGCAATCAAGAGCTACAGATCCATTGTGCTGCCCATTGCCTTAATTTAGTCCTGAATCATGCCACATCAACTTTTCCAGAAGTGAGAAACTTTCTGGGAGTTGTAGAATGTTTTTGTAATTACCTTACACACAGTATCAAAGGATCCATAAGTTGCCGACTGAGATCTTTCACCTGGGAGAAAAGGATGCGATAACAAAAACGAGAACTCTGAAATCTTAGATGTACTGCTTGTTTGTTTATTTTATTCTTTGCAAAAAATTGGGAGCCCATCAACTGCATTTCAGAACAGTGCAGTCATCACAAACTGACCTAAGTAAAGCTGTAGGGTTTCTCCAGACCTCTCTTAATAAAATGCAAGATGCCAGAAATCAGCACTCCATTCATGATATTACTGTTGCAATAGCCCAGTCTTGGAATATGTTTCAGGATTTTCAAGAATGAGTCATTCTGTGGATGAAGAAATTTCATGTTGACCTTTGCAAGGATCAACCAGTATCTGCAGAGGACCCATTCAAAGTGAACATATTTTTTCAACATTGGCCATAACAATATCTCAGATAAAACATAGATCTGCAGGACTGATTTCTTCATGTTATGCCCAGCAGCCATCCACCCTCAGATCAGCAATGAAGAGGAAGTTCTACACAGATGGAGAATCTAAAAAATACAGTAGTGATTTGATGGATGCACTTTCGGGGCAATTGCTCTCATGCAGATAATTACCGATCTGATATTGTTTAAAAAATCAACAATAAAGGACATTGTAGAATGCTTTATGATAGGTTCGTTTGATTTTGTTTCCTTGTTTTTAACGAAACCTATAATGGTGGCACATAGAATGAAGTAATTCTCTAAATTCAACTTACAAAACACAAAAGCAACTTGTTACTAGGGTGCCTAAGGGACTTGTTGCTGCTCTGAATTGAGAATGAGCATGCCAGAAAATTGGATATTCCAAATATAAGTGTATTTGCAAATGAAAAGGCATATATGAAAAACTTCTGAATGCCTCTACTGCTGTTGCTAGCTGTACAAAGCTGAGGATGATGTTGCTGGGGTCCAGCCCATGACCTGGTTGGGTTGGACAGCATGTGTTGACCACTACACATAGCTGCAGCATGGATGTTCTGGGTACACAGCTCAGGTAGAAGAAGAGAGAGAAAGGAAGACCAACCGACTTCTTCACGCATAGCCTGCCTGACTTCATGGAAGGTAAGCTACTGTTCCTACCACTTCAAGTTTTTAAGATTTGTTGCTGAATTGATGTGTTGCTTCTTACTATTGCACCTTGTGCATGCTTTTGGCCTCTGTGTACATTAAAATACAAAAGCCATTGCTTTGGTTTGATTGGCTAATATGAGAGACGAACCTTGTTTTCTTTGCCAGGAGCCCATCCCACACCAGCTGCACCCCTGGCTGTAGAAGAAGGCTCCTCTCAACCTTCTTCCACAGAACTCACCAAAGAAGGTTTCTCTCTCAACCTTCTTTCATACTGTGAGGAGGATTTTACTTTTTCTTTGAAGAATATATATGTCCTTCTACTCCAATAGGGCTCTAAGGCTGAGAGTAGCTACAGAACAGACCATGTTGCTTCACTTCAGTCATAGAAGCGAGGTGACCTCTACCACTTCTTCAAATGGCTTCAGAGAAGGTACCATTCAAAATTTTGTTGAAGTGAAGCACTCTTTTAAAGCTTCACACAACTCTTGTAAGTATCATCCTATAAACATCAGCTGGTTTCATCTGGAGAAATGGACAAATATAGTTCTAAAATGATATGGCACCAGTTCATTAATTTTATATCCTGCTCTCAAAAATTTAGAACCAGAGTTGTCAAGGTTGCTCCTGTCCTAAAGGAAGGGTATATAAAAAAAAGGGTATTGGTGAACACTGAAAAATGGTGTTTTGCCAGTAGTGGTCTTCCCTCCCATTGTAGTAGAAAAGGAACCTTCAGATCTCTAAATTATACAGCTGCCTCTTGAAGCTAATGTTGTAGATCCTTTGCAATGGCAGTCTATCTGATATGTCATCAGAAGATGCACTTGCTGGCTGATTAGAGGGGTGGGCTTAATTGCTGAAGCCTCTCCCTGCTAAATTCATGGATATGTGAAGTAAAGGGATCCATGTAAGAAACCATGTGTATCTGGACAGTGGGTTGAATAACCTACACTTCTGCACTGTACTGGCAAAGCATAAAGTTGTCCTTTGTGGTCCTTTCTGTGGCCTCTAGATGGGAAATGCATTAGCTTTTGTCTTTCTCATCTCTTTCACATGCATAGGGTGAACCTAAAGCTTTGGTCCTTTGGCATAGTCAAGCACATACAGCTCAGGAGAGTTGCATACAATTCAGTCCCATCTCATCATTTCCAGAAGAAGATAGCTCTGAAGGCTTTTTCTTCCCTTTTCCATCTTGGTCATTTGATGAGGCCAAGCTGTAGCCATTTACAGTTGTTTGACTGGAACTAAGGAGAGTTCCATGACTTAACAATCTACCATGTGGATTCAAGTATCAGGAAACAGGGCTCCTGTACTATGCTATTCATGCTGAACCCAAAATTGGACACCTTCCACCAAATCCATCAGCTAACATGACACGTCCGTCCATCACGTTTGCCCACTAAATGCTTTCCAACAGGACTCAGTGTGGTTTGTTTTCAAGGTGCTGTGCAACTCCTCACTGTGCACATTATCATATAACTTGAAACCTCTATGCTGCCAGATGTGCTTGCTGTGATAAGCAGGTCAAAGTTTTGCTTATGCATTCACTACAGCTGGTTCCAATTCCATGATTAGCTCTTAATGTGAACCTAACAACACAGTCATGGAAAGGCAGGTAGGATAGGATTCAACCTACTTTCCTCCACCATCTCTACATCTGTAATGGGACTAAATTTGAGCATATTCACTTTCTTCTGCAACCAGCTGTCAATAGCAACTTACCAGTTATGGGTAACTAGGGGAAGAGTATGTTCAGAAAACAGACACCTTTTTTTTTAGTGCCTCATTTTTCTGTTACAGACCGTATAATTAAGGGCTCATTCATTTTATTAGTGTTCACTCTTCCCAGTCCAGAACAGAAGGATTTGTTGTTTATTAATTATTCTGTGACAGACAGATGCCTGTACTGATTAGGCATTTAATTATTTATTTAGTTTGTAAAGAAAGTCGAGCGCAGCACGTTTCACTCTCACAGGAGGCTTTGAAGCTTTACAGCAAAGGCTGTACTTTGGAGGATGGTCAATTTTAAGGAAGATGTAGCTTCACAATGAATGTTCCATAATTAGAGGAGGTGAAAACAGCAGAATGTTCCAGTAAAGTCAATTAAACACTAATTAGTATTGGATTCGCCTTGCCTCTCTGTGATGAATTGTTCAAATGTAAATATCTCTTTACTGTGCAGGGATACTGAATCCCAACCTCCTACCTGTATCCCTGGTGACTTTACCATTTCTTTTTTTCTTTCTTTTTTTCTTTCTTTTTTTCTTTTTTTTTTTCAAACATCTCTCTGGCTCTTTTTCAAATAAGGAAAAAAAATTGCAAAACTCTTTCTACATTATATGTAACAGTGCTGGAGGACTCATTAGCTAATGCAATGAGGGTAACTTTCTTTTTTTTAAAAAAAATGAATCTCTCCATGTTGCCATGTTGCCAGGTGTGCTAATGAATTCAAAGCTCTGTCTTTCTCAGGAGTTCAGAGGCAAGGGTAGATCAATATGTGCTTAGTGTTTTACCATTGTTTTATCTTTCAGCGCTCCAAGAACTTTTCAGGAGCGAGCTGGCCATTATCTCAAATGTTTCAAGTATATGACAGCCGTCACAATGGTTTGCAGTAATTACCTAGAAGAAACCCAGTACAGAAGCAGTCATTATCCTGTGTCTTCCAATGCGAGGTTTGCCCCTTTGGTACAGTCCAAGCACTTGGTCCATATGCAGAACAGCAAAACTGCACAGCCAGATTTATGAGAAGATTTTAAATGGCTTTATAGTGTTTACTATTATGTCAATAATATCCAGACCTGGTGCAGCAGTCAAAAAGCGTCTTGGGGCACCTTAAAGACTAAGATATTTTTGTGGCATAAATTTTCATGGAGTATAGTTCACATCATCAGATGATACAGTATCAGCTTAGAAATTAGAGACACCATTTCCTTTCTATTCTATATTGCTTCCCCCCCCCCCCCCCCGTGCATTAGTCTTAAAGGCATGCACATTACTGGTAGCATTTCTAACACCTTGGCATCCTCCTGATGTGTTGACACTACAATCCTTAGTTTGAATAATGTTAACCTCATTACTCAAAAGACTCACAGAAGCATAATAAGACCATAAGAGACCCAGCCTAAGTTCAAAACAAACACCCATCTAGTCCAGTTTTCAGCTGTCACAATAGCTAGGCAGATGTTAATGGGAAGCCCCAGAGCAGGGCATGAACACTAGAGCATTCTTCCCCACATTATATCTAGAGCTGATACAGAGAGGAATACTATCTAAAAAACCTGGAAGTAATGTATAGCAACATGTGTTCTGGACCCAAATCCTTCCTGGTTGGTTAAGGCCTCCCAGGAGGTGGTCTATAGTTGGGACCAAGCATAATTAAAGCCTCACTATGGGACAGGGTGGTGACAACTTCCTTGAAGGAGGCAGTGATGCACCCATTATCAAT
Source organism: Python bivittatus (assembly GCF_059951505.1). Taxonomy (NCBI): domain Eukaryota; kingdom Metazoa; phylum Chordata; class Lepidosauria; order Squamata; family Pythonidae; genus Python; species Python bivittatus. Next base: position 80,541,204 of record NW_028277075.1, read on the forward strand.
AGGCCATCCTTGGACCCAATGACGTTGGACAACTTTTGTCCAGTCTCCAGTCTTCCATTTTTGGATGAATCTGACTATCTAGTCCCTTTTCAGTTAAAGTTCAGGCCAGGTTACAGTACCAAGACTGTATTGGTCATGCTTACAGCTAACTTCTGAAGGGCTCAGGATGGGGTAGTGCATCCATCCTAGCCTTCCTATATCTCTGGGCAGCATTCATTACCATTAACCATGGTTTCCTTCTAGACTGGCTTCAGGGTTGGGAATGGAGGGCAGTGTTTTGCAATGGTTCTCCTTCCTGTGTGGCTGGTTCCAACTGGTGTTGAGGGAGGAGATGTGGGGTCCCTCTGGGGTTGGGTCTCTTATCAGACCTTTTAACATCTACCACTGGAGGAGATCATCTAGTGGCATAGGGTGTGGTATCATCATTGGCCAGGTGTGGATATGTATAACTGGGTAATATCAATATGCTAATGATACCCAGTTATACATATCCACACCTGGCCAATTAGGCAATACTGTTCAGGTGTTGGCCCAGTATCTGGAATCAGTGAGTATATGAATAGGAATAACTGGCTCTGACTCAACCTAGCAAGAGAAAACCATTCTGGGTTTTTAGTCCTCTTGGATCTGGTGAGGCATCATCTTTGATTCTTGCTGCAGTAATACTTTCCCGGACAGAGCTAGTACACAACTTGGGGGTCCTACTGGACTTGTGGCTCCTGCTCAAGGAGTAGATGGCAACTGTGATGAGGGGAGGGGCTTTGCAAAGATTCATCTTGTATGCATTTGTGCCCATTCCTGGACAGGACACCTTGCTCACAGTCATTCATGCCCTGTTCACTTCCCAGTTGGATTACCACAATGCACTTTACATGGGGCTACCCTTGAAGACCATCCAGAAGTTACAACTGGCCCAGAATGCAGCTGCACTCAAATGTGGGTACTCTGTGGTTTGCCTATATTACGCTGCTCCTGCTCAAGCTGCACTGGCTTCCAGATCTTTTCTTGGTTCAGGTCAAGGTGCTGCTTATAACTTTTAAAGCCTTAAATGGCACACGGTCAGGTTATTAGCAAGATCACCTCTCCCTGAGGATATCTGCCCATTCCATTAGGTTAGAGAGGGTGGGTGTGCTCCAGGTCCCTTCCCTGGCATCTGGTGGAACCCAGAAGGCACGCCTTCTCCATAGCAGTTCCTGCCCTGTGGAACACCCTATGCCCTGAGGTCCAGCAGGCCCCTACCCTCCAAGCCTTCTACAAGGCCTTGAAGAGCTGGCTTTTTCCACAGATAGAGGTAGAGTGGGTATAGAGCCCAGCAAAATTAAATGTTCATGTATGGAAGACTGCTTTGCGGGCACTGGGAGTTTTTGTTATAGTTTTATGGGTTTTGGATGCTTTTACTATTGGTGTGAGCTGCCCAAGATTATGGCATGTAAGCTGGAAGGCCGTATATGTCTTCTAAATAAATGAACCATGCCTTGTAGCCTGATACACCATGCATTTGTCTAATCTACCTTTGAAGCCATTATGACATCTTGTGGTAAGAAATTCCATAGTTCAGATGCTTTGTGAAATACTTCCTTTTATTTGTGCTGAATCACCCAGCAGTGGCACAAGCACACCTATACACAATTATCTAGAAGAGTTTCAGCCATGTCTTAGATTGCAGACTGCTGGTTTATTGCTTTGCGGTGGAAGATAACTATAAATATAGCATGAAAGACTTACTTGTTGGTATGTATCGGTAAAGGTTATTTCAGACCTAAAAAATAGGATTTGATTTTGCAGTCATGGATGTGTGATCTCCACTAACAGGTGGATAGATGTCTGCATGCATGCATGCATGCATGCATGGAGAAATGGTTGAAGAAGTGGTGGCAGAGGACAGAATTGGAGAATGCTCTGTGCTTGCTCTTTGAACAAGTAGACCTAACTGTTTGGAGTTAATGAAAGTACCATACATTAACACCAATGGCACTTGTTATCCATAATGTTTCCCAGAGTTAATTAGTGATTTTTCTGTTTTTAAGAAACAAAATCAAAACACCTCAGCTCTCTTTTATAACATAGATTACTCTTTCCTGTATTAACAAAAGGGTCAGACCTCTTTCTTCCATGCCACTTAATGTAGCCTTAATTTGGTGCTTCATTGCATTTGTAATAACCATCAGCTAAACTGGAAGCAATCAGATCAAGAATATTAATCTGTTTAAACCAGTCCAGTGAGCACTTTAACTGTCTTAAAGGGGTTTGGTTAATACAAAGAAATTCTTCTCCTTATTTTTCTATTCTCTTGCTTTAGTAACACTGCCAGCTGCTCTTTCTACTTCACATGAATTCTGGTCTATTCCAATTTTCCACTTCCTTGCATTTAATCCCAATGTTACAAATGGAATCCCATGCTACACTAATATCTCATAGTTGCTAGCACAGAAGAGATCAATATTTCAAAATGCCTTATGTTTTATAGATTGGGCACCTTTTGCATAAGAATATATTGGCATCTGGCTATTTATGCAATAGTGCTGCATTACCTTGTATAATGCAATAATAGTACTAATTTTTCAGAATAGAAAATGGAGTCCTTTTGTGCAGACTCCAAGCTTCTGAAAGATGGATAGATGGATAGATGGATAGATGGATAGATGGATAGATGGATAGATGGATAGATGGATATGGATATGGATATGGATATGGATATGGATATGGATATGGATATATAGTCATCCATCCATCCATCCATCCATTTTGTCAATCTCTCTGCTTTCAAAAATGGGCCAGATGCATTTTTTAAACTTGGAATTGTGTAGTAAAACATTTTCCATTATTTGATTACTGTTACTTAAAATGATGTATTTGTTATATCCTGGAAGGAAGATGTGGAAAGAAGTCATTACACATATTAATTTGACTGTGAGACAGAGTTTCATATTTTCAGATATCCATATTCTTTTGAACTACATGCATATTTCATTGAAATTGACAGATGCACAATGGAAATAGATTCTCTGTGCCCTTTTTATCACTAAGAGTCTTATCTTCCAACACTGAAAAAATAAATGTACGGCCCCAATTTCTCAGTGGATTGAAGACCTGATATTGTTTGCAATTTATGAATGAGTCACAGACCAAGATTATGGATGGATGGTTACAATGAAATATGGTTTCTTTTATCAAAACTGTTGTGCAAAATTTAAATATATACATTTTTTCTCTCTGTCTAGATATAGATAAAGATATAGATATGGATACAGATACAGATATATACAGATTTCTTGTTTTGCTTTATGGTTTCCTTTTTCTATCATTTTGTTTTCTTTTTTGTTCTGCTTAATTTTTTAAAAAGGGGAAATGAATGTCTAACTACTATATCATATTAATGTTGCCTATAATTGTGTTTTAACTGATATAGAAGATTCCAAAAATAGTTTTAAGCATTTGTAATGCTAAATGTAGAAACTACATTTCTACTCCTTTAGTACATCTATATATCAATCGGTCTGTCTACCTAATCGATCAACAAACCAGCTTCTGATTTCAATCCATTATGCTGTAGCATCATGAAGAAATAGAATGCATACCAGAGCTCTATAAGTCAACATGTCTGCAGATAACCAGATTGGGGAAAGTAGCTTGACAGAAGAGAAGTCAAGCAAAATGATATGTTTGAGTTTTTGTAAAGCATAATTTTTTAGGAATGAAAAGCTCCCTTTTACCCCTGTGTGATTAAAGGGCCTTCCATATATCCTCCTTGCCCTGGTGCAATGCCAACTTAGTTGCTGATGAGAACACATGATGTCATCTTCAACCCATTCCCAACCCAATCCAAAGGCAGCCTCTGTCCATCTTTTTCTGATTCCTGTCAAAAGTTGTATTTTATGACTTTTACTGGCACAAGCAGTACTGTGCAGTCAACCCACTGCACTTTGTTTCCCTGTATAGGTAGTCCTCATTTAATGTCCACTCATTCAGCAACCATTTGAAGTTATAATGGCACTGAACAAGGGATACTTATGAACGGTCCTCATAGTTGCAGCCATTGCAGCATCCCTGTAGTCATATGTTCATGATTTGGGCTTGCAATTTCAACAGTTGCAGCAGCCCACAGTCACAGGACCACCATTTGCGACCTTCACTGCCAGCTTCCGGCAAGCAAAGTCAATAGGGAAGCTGACAGGAGGTCACAAATGATGATCACATGACTGTGGGATGCTGCAATCATGAGGGATTCACCTAACAATGTCAACTGGGATTGTTGGAACTGCCTTCATGAGTCGGTGTGGTCATGTGACATCACACTTTATGACCTCATTGCTTAGTGACAGAGTTCCCGGTCCCATTTACCTGTAGGCAAATGCTTCCATTCCAACTGAGCTCCCCCTTCCCTACTGCCACTAGTCAATGTCTTCCACATTCATTTCATCATGGGTGACTAGACTGGTAAAACACTGTACTTTTTTTTTTAGCAAGTTCATTGATGGAACAGTGAAATGGTCTTTCTTTCTTTCTTTCTTTCTTTCTTTCTTTCTTTCTTTCTTTCTTTCTTTCAAAGAGTTCTGACTTTTCACCTTCTAGCTTAAGTGACAAAAAGAATGGGAAAACTTCAGTGTTTTTATTCTCTTTTTTTGTTCACTAGTGGATGCACAAACCAGAAAGTGTAAAGCACAAGTGTCAACGGAGGAGGACTCACTCGAAAGGTCGACCAATAAAAACCACATGTCTTCAAAGACCCACCCACAAAAAGGAAAGTGATGGCCACTTCCTTTTTTTTGAATAGGTGGGAGGGGTAAAGAATCAGGTAAAGCCACCAATCAGGAGCAACGTCAGCATGGGAAATAAGTTGCTTAAAGCTGCAGTACAGAAAAGCCTTAAATGGTACTTTGGACATAACTAAGCCTGTGACCAGGAAAGGTTAGCCTGTTCACTTTTGACCCCTTCTTACATTTTTAAGTTGTCTTGTCTTAAGAAAACAAGTAAACTTTCTCTTTATGTCAGATTCTCTGGTTAACTGGACTGGAAATAGAGAAATAGGTATTCAGGGATATAAGAACTTTTGATAAATAGATTTATTGTAGAAAAGGAAAAGAAGTCATTGTGAAATAATACCAGTGACTGCTGTGTGTCAGATGCAAGACCTATTTGCAGTGAAATCAAGGTTCAAATTCTTGTACCTCTTTTTCCTGGCCATGCAATATAGCAGGCTTGAAGCCACTTTCTGTCCAGTGGAAAGAGCAGTTTCCACCTGTCTGTTGTTTTGATATTGGACAAATCTGGTATCAGGCTGTTTGCTTGTGATGCGTGAAAATTTGCTGTCATGCCTTATTTTGTGGGAGGAGGAGGTCTTTTCTGAACATTTAGGCTAGCTACAGAGCTACATAGATTTCCTTATTTCTGAATCACCCATAGATATCCCATAAGAAACTGAAATATATATAATGTCTTTCATTCTTAGTTTACTATATTGTATACAGGTATCTATCCACTGATTAATGGTTGATTGCTTTATATCCTACCTTTCTTCTGATAAGCAAAAGTTAGCCTTCGTGGGTCTTTGAAAGATAATGATTGACCAACATCAAATGAGCTTTGTTACTGAGTGGAGACTTCCCCATTGGTTTTGCAGACCTTACCCAATGTGAATAAATATTTCACAGTGACGCCTATTATCTTACTATAACTCTGTTCTCTTTTCCATCTTCAAGTGATTTTTTTAATATAAAGATTATATTTATATGCATATTTTAATACACAGTTAATTTTAAAATACATATTCAAATGGTCAAAAACTCCTTGAAAAATTAAAAAAAAAAAAGGAATGCAGAATCCAGTGGAAGTAGAAGGTTAACTTACAATCCATATCATTTGTCCAACTGTTAGAAATTCAAGAAGGAATTTCCAGAGTTTCCCAGTTCAAGAAGGAATTTGAAGACATAATGAATTTCTTTATACTTAAATGAGGTTTACATTGCTTTTCTTGGTTTGAAGACTACATAGTTAAAACCAGTTGCATTGATGTTTGGGTACATTCTATCCAATGGATGCTTAGCAGAGAATAAGCTCATCATGTTAAGCTGCATTTTTAAGGAAGTGTGAGGAACTTTGTAGTTACATTTCTTTGCTGCTCTAAGTCTGTGAAATTTCATTTAAAAAAAAATCCCCAGGTCATGAAGAAATCCTTTAAGAAAGTTATTGGATTTTTAAAATGCTGCTATATGCCTTCACTATGCTGCCTCCGGTTTGTATAATGAGCTAGTCCTCTGCAGGAAACTATCTAAAGGCTTGTTATTTGTGGATATGTTTGGATTGGGGGGGGGGGGGGTCATGCTTTTAAAATGATGCTAGTGTAATATGTCTTAATAAAATGTTTTAAAGCTGTAGTGGAAAAGAATGGAATATTCTTCTGGAAGAGATTCATTGTGAATTTCAAGCTAGCTTTCCACCATTAAGATTTTTAGTAGATGAACAGAATAATGAAGCTGAACATAAAGATTAAGATTACCCCTGAAAGAAAAAGATATTTGAGACCAAGATTCAAGGATATGATCAGGTTAGGAAAACCTAGTAGAAAGCATTGTTATGAATTTTGCAAAAGAAATTCTGTTCAGGGCAAGCTGTTGATCTGTTCTTTCTAGAATGGTAACTTTTCAAACTTTCTGATTGCTGGGAATACTTTTCTTATAAATAATTAATGAGCAACCCTAGAATGTCTATCATGGAAGCCATGACTATAAGTATTCTGAAATATATTCTATATGCTATACATAATTTAACTGGGAACCAGCCAGGCCTTCTGGGCCTCATGTTACATTGATTCTGATTTGTCAGAACATGCAATAGAATGAAATAGTGTCCTCAGTGTCCTGAGAAGTTATAATGGATTAATTATACCAATCCATTTAATAGATGAGAGGTATTATTTATGATTCCTTTCTCATGTATTAAGCTACCCTTGTGTGAAATATAAGAACACACTAGGTAGAAACATACTGTGTTGTTCCATCTCATTCTGCTGATTGTTAGAACAAGACTGAGATCATGTTTTAGGATACCTACAATATTTTACTGAAGCTGTATATTATGGTTAGAGGATTCTCAGTGGTGGATACTTAGCCCTGTCCACTATTTATGCTTTCCACATCTGAAAAGTGTCAAAGAAACTTGGGGCTCAATAGAATATAGTTTAGGGGAACTGCTGTCTTAGGCAACTTGTTCTGGATTTCAGCTGCTTCTTCCAGGCATATACTTGACCAGGCAAAACGTTTGAGAAACTTCAAAAAAAGAGAAGAAGAAAAAAAAAAGGAAATTTAAAAAAGAAAGTGAGTGAGAATCAAGGGGCTCCTCAGGTTATGATAAAGAATATAGTGCAATAGCACCTCTTTTGGATTCTTTTTCCCCATCTATCTATATACTACTAAAATTCTTGTGTCTATAACCTTCACCCGGGTAAAACAGTGTGTCATAGGGCAACAATTTTTGAACCGAAGTACCTCAAATGGGCTAATTTACAGAATGTGTCTAGATTCCAGGACCTATTGCTCCTGTGGGATTGAAATTTGGGGAATTTGTGGCTGCTTCAGCACAGCAGTGAGCCCAGGTCATGTGATTTGCATGGACATATTCCTGACCTCTTTCCCATCTCCCTTGTGCCCAATTGGCTGGCAGTAAGGCCTGATGGGCAAGCAACAATTGGTTGCTTTGGAAACAAGGCAAAAATCTGAAATCTCTCAAAGGCAGTTGACAGTGAGAGGAGGATGAGGGAGAGATTCGGATGCCTGCTGGCTGAGGGGTGCCGGTTGTCAATGGGTAAGCCCTGTCCTTCCTCAAGGGCAGGGGTTCTTGGAGGCATGCCAGAATGGGGAGCGGGAGTGCAGTTTTCCTCACAGTTCATGGCTCCCTTTGTTCCACCTCCCCCCAGCAAAGTGGCAGACATTTCTGCTGGTCAGCAGAAACACATCAAAGTAAGCACACTACTTTCAATTTCACAAACACATTTAATTTACTTTCAATTTCACAAACACATTTAATTTACTTTCAATTTCACAAAAACACATCAAAGTAAGCACACTACTTTCAATTTCATCACATTCTTTAACAAGAATTAGCAATGATTATTTATTACTAGACAAAGCATGATCATGCATTGATCATTATCTTATCACCATAAGTCTGGGGAACTCCACCGCCAGCCCCACAACAGTCTCCAGCAGCTCAGGCAAGGAAGTTGATATGCAGTAGGGAGGCTAGCGCAGCAACAACAATCCTAACTATTCTCATCTGTCCAGGATTATTCATGATCCAGCTTGGGATAGTGGTCTCACACCAGATTTGGTTTTCTTGTCAGAGCAGTGGCAATGTGATCTGAAGGGGGAATTACATCTGTCCCCCTTGTCATGTCCTGGTGGCCCTGAGATTCTCCTATGCTACCCACAGGGAGGCAGAACTTATTCATTTAGTCCGCCCATGGTGACTGATGGACCCAGTTGAGTTCCAAAGGGAGCCAGGGTTATACCTGAGGGTCTGCTGCACGGTCCAGAGGAGGCCTTGGCTGTTACCTGAAATAGGAAAGCAGCTGAGGCCTGGGACAAGATCGTGCCTGTGTGACCTCTCCATTGAACCCAACACTCCCCATGGTTTATGGAGCTGAGGGTCTTGAAAAGGATTAAGAGATGCCTAGAGTGCCACTGGAAGAAAACAAGGACCAAACATGACCGAACACAAGCTAGCGCCACTATTAAGGCTTACCTTGTAAGAGGGGCGAAATGTCAATATTTCTCCACTCTTTTTGCATCTGCTCTTATTGCATCCCCAGAATGCCACCCAGAAGCCCTGTTTAAGATCACCCCATCCCTTAGAGAGTTGGGAGTGGGTGGCACAGTTTTGTACTGGTTCTCTTCCTTCCTCCAAGGTTGATCCCAGTCAGTGTTGATTAGGAGTGAGAGGTCCAGTCCACAACTCCTCCATTGTGGGGGGGCACAGGGTTCGGTACTCTCTCTGCTCCTTTTTAACATCTACATGAAACCACTGGGTGAGATCATCTGCCACCATGGGATGAGGTATCATCAATATGCAGATGACACCCAGTTATACATCTCCATCCCGGGTGACCTGAGTGATGCCATGACCACCCTTACATGGTGACTGGAGGCTGTGAGGGTCTGGGTGGGGTGCAACAGGCTTCAGCTGAACCCCTGTAAGGTGGAGCAGCTATGGATTGGAGGCCCCTCTGTATCCGAGAATTTGCTATCTTTGGTTTTGGACAGGATTGTACTGGCCAAAATGGACCCCGTGCATAATCTGGGGTCCACCTGGACTCACAACTCCTGTTCAAGGAACAGGTGGCAGTCATTGCCAGGAGGCCCTTTGCCTACCTTCATGTGGTGTGCCAAGTATGCCCTTTCATGAGTCAGGAGGCTCTCAGGTCAGTCACACCCTGGTCATCTCTTGGCTAGACTGTTGCAATGTGGTCTACATGGGACTACCCTTGAAGAGTATCCAGAAGCTACAGCTGGTTCAAAATGCAGCTATGCGGATGATTTAGGGTACCCCAAGGATAGCACATGTAATACCTTTGCTGCAGGAGCCGCATTGAGTGCCAGTTTGCTTCCGGGTCCAATTCAAGGTGTTGGTTATTACCTTTAAAGCCCTACATGGCACAGGTCCAGGTTACCTGAGGGACCATCTCATTTCCATCACATCACATCATCCTCTCCCACCCGGTCAGGCAGAGAGGGCATGTTCTCAGTGAGAGAATGTTGGCTGGTGGGGTCCAGGAGGAGAGCCTTCTCTTGCCCCCACTCTTTGGAATGTTCTCTCCCCAGAGGTGCAGTGGGCCCCTACTCTCCTGGCTTTCTGGAAAGGTTTAAAGACCTGGCTCTGCCAGCTTGCATGGGGCAATAAGAGCTCTAATTGACCCTGCGTATGGCTGGTGCCCTGATGAAGCTCCCTGAGCTATCCGCCAATTCCCATCATTCTTCGAATTTATTTATTACTTATTTAAGATTATTTTTATACTGTATTTTAACTGATTTTATCTTTTCTGTAAACCACCCAGAGCCACTTTTTAACGAGATGGGCAGTGACAAATTTTATATATATATACACATACATACATACATACACACATATACATATATATAAAAATAAATGAATGAATGAATGAATGAATGAATGAATGAATGAATGAATGAATAAATAAATAAATAAATAAATAAGATGATCATCTCTGGTCACAGCAGCATAGGCTCATATGCATTTCTTTCTCCTACTTATATCCTACTTAGAGATAGGAAAGGACTGAACATACTGGCACAGACTTCCTCCCTCAGCTCTGGTTAGCAGAATGTCTTATCTTCTATCATCTTCAGTTCTCGGGGATCAGCTCCACTGAGCAGAAAACGTCTTCTGGTGCAACCTCCTCAGGTCTTCAGTGAGTCTTTTCCAAACCTCTCTCAACTATTCCCCTTCAGCAATCTTCTCCAGATTTTCCTCGAACAAATAAGTCCTCAGTGGTGTAACACTGCCCAGTCCAAATTAGGTTTATGAGCCAGAATTTTTTTTCCCTAGAACAACAGATCTTCCACAGCCAGCATTGTCTAGATCCCTCATAAGCAGTGCCAGCCATTGCTGTTCCTTTATCAAAGATCTCCTTCCAGTTCTCTTTCCCAGAGTGCTCCCTGCTGTTGCTGTTTTCAGTCTCCACTTCTGAAATCAGCCTAAAAGCTGTTTCTCCTCTTATGAGAACATCTTTCTATGATAAACTAAACAAACTCCTAATCTCAGCTTCTCTTATCAGCTACCTAGCACAAAGCATCTGTATGGATATGTGAACAGCCAGCAGGAAGCTTTGACTAAAGCAGACTTTCACAGGAAGGAACATACTTCACAGAAAACATTAATTAAGAATATATGATGAGCAAAGTCTGAGTATCATATACTTCTATTTCATCATTACCTCTGTTTAAAGATATGTTTTAGTTGCTAAATATTATTGTGAGCCATGTAGACCTCTTCAGAGAACAGACAGGATATAAATATTAAAACGTTTCCAAAATAACTGCAGGTATTCTACATGGACAATGCCTACTGCTTATTTTTTGGACATTTTTCTTTTACCTCCTTCCTATGAAAATCAGGCTTTCTTACTTACTATAGTCCCTTTTTTCTTTTTTCCTCCCCATAAAGATAGTTACAGAATAAAGTAGTTGCAGTAAAATTAAAGGGAACTTGGTTTTAAAAGAAATTTAATACAGTGTTTAAAATGTTTAAACAAAGCGATTTCCCTTTACTGCAAAGTCTGTTCTTAGTGAAGAACTTTAATTTATTTTTATCATCATTCAGGGAGAGTAGGAAGTATTTGCCTCTCATCTAAATATTACAGCAAATGGTCCATAATAATAGTAATTGCAATACACTCATTCTCTCAGTTTATCTATGCATATGTTTGGTGAGACAGGTTTTTCCCTCCTATTTCATACATCATTTACACCTCCTTGCTATAATTCCAGGTCAGGAAGTTTTTATTATTTAATACAAAATAAATTTTATTTTCTGAAGAATTCAAAGTACTCAGAGCATAAATCACTCAGCTCAGAGTAGTCATCTTTCCCAATATTTTGTTTCATTTTCACTTCATTGATAATAATGCCACTGAAGGAGAGACTTATGCAAACATTCCACAGGGTCCAGTGATATTTAAGTACTAATACAGTATTCTACTGGAAGATATTCCATTTTCACAGCTTGTGTGAGGAGCAAAGTAGGATACATTTCTAGTTCAATGTCCTTTAGTTTTCACACCAAATCTGGATTAATTCAAGAGTGATATGAAGGTCCCTATAATTTATCTTTGCATAGGGGACGCTTGAATGATTTGATCTGTGGAGCTTCCTACCCAACAATGACCTGATTCAAACTTCTCAAATTAAGGTAAGGGAGGGAAGACAGCTATCCACCACTTCTTGCTTTCTCTGAATGTGGGGTCACAGTTCTCAAATATTGTAAATATATTGAAATGGGGAGGAGAGAGAGAGAGAGAAATATACATTTTGAAAATTAAATAAAATATCAAAGATATTTTAATTTGGATTCTTACAAAGAATGGGGGGGTGTTAATTTTTATGGACTAAATGGCGGCATGCAAATTTATCATTCTATAATAAAGGTAGTCCTCAGTTAACAATGGTAATTGGGACTGGAATTTCCACATTTGAGCAATGTTGTTGTAAACTGCAATGTCACATTACAGCATTGCTTAGTGACAGCAATCCCAGCACTCCCTGTTGCCGTTGTTAAGCAAGGACTGAGGGTCATTAAGCAAGTCCCAGGCAGCTTGTAAGCAGGCTGACAGGCAGGTAAATGGCAGCTGCTGGACAGGGAAAGATGCATGGGTGGCCCACGAGGTGTGGTGCAAGAGTGACGGGGCTGGAGGTGGCTGCTGCCAGGCAGGAGAAAGTGTGAGAGACTTACTGGAGCAACTTGCAACCCTCCCTGCTGGCTCCGCATTGACTTTGCTTGTGGGAAGATTACAGATTACAGAGCAGCCATAAAATATTTAAGTGATTTCTGGCATCTAGAGTTACAGTTTAACAAGGCCCTAAAGGTTAGATAGTGGAAGGTGACAGAATGGAGTGGAGAAAAGCTACAGTATTTAGGAAAAGACAACATGTAACAGTCCCAAGTTTTGTAGGGCAAGGTAGAAGAAGGAAAGAAAGCAAAGGAGTTGGGAATCCACAAAGAGAGGAGCCCTCCACTTTGCTGACAGAAAGACTACTTGTCAGTAAGCAAGAGGGAAAGGAAAAAAGGACAAGGCTCTTTTACCTACAGGTAGTCCTCGCTTAACAACCACAATAGGGGCCGGAAAATTGGTTGTTAAGTGGGGTGAGTGGTTGTTAAATGAGGACTACCTGTATTATGATTCTTTGAATGTTTCATACAAACATCCACAGGTCAGTCCAGAATATGAACTGAATGATGCTAAAATGCCACAAAAATGGGTGTATCCGTCTATTTCTGTATGAGAATGTTTCACATAGAGGCACAAAAATCTTTTCTCATGTGACAAGCTAACTCATGTGCATGCCACCCTCACATGTTTCTAGCAGCTGATGATAATTGAAATGGAATTTGGGGAGTGCAGAACCATGGTGCTCTGTATTAGCAATTGTCCAGCATGGAAATGTATTTACATTGTCAGGAGAAAGAATTGCTTAAATTTTCATCAAAAAGAAGAGAGATATCACCTGAATATTAAATTGCAAATTGGTGCATAAATCCAGGTAACGTATCTGCAAACTGACTAAACTTATGCTGAAGATCTTTTCAGTTCTCAGCACTTCAGGAGGTGCCTGGCCAATTACACCTCTGTCCAAAGATCATCTATTTGGAATGTATTATCACAGGTATATCAGTTATCTGATCTTATTCTCACTGGATAATTATCAGATAAAATCCATATCATACTTTGGTATCTCACTGCATAGCACAACATTGATTTCCATAATTACAGATTCCAGCTAAACTTTGATTCTGTTCCAATTGGCAAGTGTTTCCTTTATGATATAGCATATATATAATAATATAATATATATAATAGGAGACCCTGTTAAGGCTGAAAAGTTTCCAATACCCAAGGGTGCTTCCAGATGGGCAATAGCTTATCAAGCGAACAATATGAATGGGACAAATATCTGCCCATTGGCAGTTCCAGATTAAATACATAAATAAATAGAGTTTCCTACCTTTTTGTTTGGAAAAGAGATAATAACACCATCTTTGTGCTTGTTTGTATGTCTCCCATACATTCACATCCCTTGTTCCTCTTCTGACTAGCTTGTAATGATAATTGATGGCCGTATAGAATTTGCTTAACTGTGATGGGGCAGGTACGGTACAAACTAACTTTTTGATTGAAAAGAGATGTTTCATATGTGCTCCTCAGCATTTTGAAGCATGTCTTTTGAAGGATTTGCATGGTCCTAAAGTCCAACTGTTCTTACTATTAAATTGTTTTCTGAACATTCAACCCAAATCTGTCTTCCTGTACCTTAAATTCATTATTCTGTGACTTGCCCTCTGGCATGGCAGAAAACATGTCTGGGCATTTTTCAATGTAATATCCTTTCAGATTCTAGAAGAATGCTGTCAAAGCTTTATATCCAGTTTCAGTCCTAAACATCCTCAAGTCTAAAACATTTACACAATCTACAATTTCTCTTCATAGGACTTAGTTTCTACTCCTTTGATCAGCCTCACTGCTGTTTGAACCTGATCTAGTTTGCTGGAACTCTAAAGAACTAGAATATATACTCAGAGTGGGGTCTAACTAATATAGAATAAAATGAAAGTATTATTTCTCATGATTTAACTATACTTCTGCTCATGAGCCTAAAATTACATCTGCCTTTTTTACAGACATATATCATACTCACATTCAGGTTGCAGTCAACCAATATCTTTTTTATAAGCAGAGACATCCATGTGGGTGCTGGGTTGGTTGGGCAGCCACAACCATGTGAAGCCCCATCCCATTTTTACATGTGTAGCATGTATAATGCATATGAAAAAGAACACAGGACTTCAGTTGTGTGGTCATGACTGGCATCTGGATATTTTTAACCCTCTGAGGATATCCTTGTTCACAAACATTATTGCTGCATCAGATATTTCCCATCCTATACCTGAGCATCTAATTTCTTTTTCCTAAATGAAGAATTATTTGTCTTTATTTAATTGCATGTTCTTTGCACCACATTTTTCTCTTTATCAAGATCCTTTTGAATTTTATTTCTGTCTTCAAATGTTATTTCCATTTTCAAATTTTATTTCTGTCTTCAAACCTACCTCACACAAATAAATGTCATTTATAAATCTGATAAGCTGATTTTAATCTCTTTAGCCAAGTCATTAATGAAAAAGTGTCAGGGCTAGAACCAAATCCTGTGACATCCCCTTGTTTCCATATTACAGTTAGATGAGGAGCCTTTAGTGAACATTTTGAGCACAGTTCAAAATCCATTCACTTTAAAGACCTGCCCATCCTTAACTACCTGGCTAATTAGAAAGCCAGGGTATGTTATCAAACACCCTGATGAAATCAAGATATATTATGTCAACAGCATCATCCCTTTGTTTCTTTTGTAAAAAGGAAAGAGAACATTTGCCTTTCAATCTTCTAGCATTACACCTATTCTGAAGGATTTTCAAAGATGAAACAGTGTTCTGCAACACCATTAGCAAATTCCTGCAGGACCCTAAGATGCCAATCTTTTGGCCTTGAAGGACTAACCTTATTCAAATAAATAGAAACTTCATGAGGAATGCCTATAAATTCCACTTTTTCCATTTGCCACTTCATCCTACCCAGTGGCCTGCTGGGATGCATCCCCTTCTTTTGGGAAAAAGAAAACCCAGTAGTTTTGCCTTTTCTTGTTACCTTTAAGCATTTGGCCATCTTTATTAATCAGCTACCATACTGATTTTTTTTTTCTCTTTCTTTTATACTGAAAATATCTGAAGAAACCACTGTTATTGTTTCTGGCATCCTTTGTCAACCTCAGCTTGTTTTGAACCCTATCCTTTCTGGCATCACTGTTCTTCTTCCTTAGAAGAAATTACTCGGCATGAAGTATGCAGAAAAATGTTATTAAGGTTCCCTTTCCTACAATTAAAATAAAGTCATCTATATCTCTTTTAAAGGGAGGGTGCACGTATGCCTGATTAAACACAGCTGGAAGATGATAGTAAGAGACAAGTTGTTATCATAGTTCTCTGAGCAATAACTTGCTCCAAGATAGTACAGTTGTAAAGAAAATAAAGGCTCTTAAACATTAAATGTATCACATATAGAATGATGCTTATCCAGAGGATTATGCTGTCCAAAAAAAGGTTTGTTACCAGAAAGATTCCACACTGGAATTCCCCATTTGCCACCCATTCACCTCAGCAAATTCTCATTTAATATTAAAGAGTCATTTTCTTTTATGTTGCTAGGGGAAAAAAAGTTATTTCTGCCATCTCTCTCCACAGAGAGATCATGTTCACTGTCTCATGCAGCGCTTGTTCAGAAAGATCCACAGCAGTCACCAGGCTTCACAGATAATTGATTTGCATGCTTCGCTCTCTGAAAATTATCTTTTCTGTTTCAATAATAAGTCCTGTATCTTCTTCACAACAGAGTTATTAAACTGTAGAATCTACAGTTAGATGATGCATATCTATCAAGGGAGAAACTTCACATTCTCTCCCTTAGACACACGCACATTCACACACTGGTTTCATAATATATCAATATTCCTCATAAAAGAAAAAGGGAAATCCATGTCATGATGTTTCTGCCCCTAGTTTTCTCTTTTTTATCTGAATTTGCTAAATAAAGTTTACGAGTGCCTCTATACTTTCTAGACAATTTCTTTGGTTATTTGACCAGTGATATGACTGGTCGAATGTGAAAAAGGTTGAAATAAAGATCAAACTAAATGTACTTTGGTCTATTTCTTGGAACCCTATCCCATAAAAATATTTGTTATGCAATCATTTCTTAGTTGTCAGAAAGCCATGTTATATAAACCTAATCCAGGTAGATCAGATGCCAAGGCTCATCTAGGTTTAGCATTTGATTTCTCACAGTGGCCAGCCAGATGATCCTGGGATGCTCACAAGCACCGTTCCCTTAAAACTGTCATTTGGAGGTACACTGCCCCCAACCCCAAAAGGTAATTTTGTCCTGCTCTTGATAGATGGGTCCTTTCTGAATTTCCCCAACCCCACTTTGAAGTGATCCAAATTAGTGGCTATCACTACATCTTGTGGCAGTGAATTCCATATATATGGAATTCCATATATACACACACACACACACATGCACGCGTGTGTGTATACATGTACACACACACACACAAAGGTAAAAGCTAACCCAAACTAATATAGAGTAAGGAAGAAAAAAGAAAAAGAAATAAATCAAAGAGAGAGCTAGAAGTGCAAGAATAAAAAGTAATAGAAAAATAGAAAAGAAAGAAAAAAGATACGAAGAAGTGGCTTCTGATCTTCTTTACAGCAGTTCTAAGTACAATTATAACTTTACCTCTTTCTTTAAAGTTACATCATGACTCTCTTCTTTCTATAATCTATCCTGTCTAATCATCAAAAACATAAATCGTAAGTTCATTTTTTTTCTGTTTCACATTAAAAATGTCTATAAGGGGTTTCCAGTCAGCAATAAATGTATATATTGTCTTTTCTCTATCAAACAAGTCAATTTGGCCATCTCAGCAAGTTCTATCACCTTCACCAACCATTTCTTTGCTGTTGCAGGTATTGCCAAATCTTTCCATCATTGTGCATACAATAATCTCACTGAGGTTATCATATGCAAAAACAAAGTTCCATGACTTTTTCCCAATGGTTTGTCTATCACTTCCAAGAGGAAGAATTCTGGTCTCAATTGTATATTAATCCTTAAAATTCTCTGAATCAGTGTATATATTTGAATCCAAAATTTTCTAGCTTTTTTGCACATCCACCAAGCATGATAAAATGATCCTTCTTGTTTTTCCATTTCTAACATAAATTTGAAGTGCCTTTATACATTCTAGACAATTTCTCTGGTAACATATACCAATGGTACACCATTTTATAAAAATGCTCTTTAAGATTATAACATAGTATAAATTTCAATCCTTTCAGCCACATATCTTCCCATTGTTCCATCTATATGTCATAACCAAAAATTTTAGCCCACTTTATCATACATTCTTTCATTTGTTCTTCTTGTTTCAAATTTCAACATTTTAGCAATCACATGTTCATTATCTGTACACAATCCTATTTCAAAATCAGTCTTACAATGTTCAATGCCATAAACTCTTGACTTTTGGCACTGAATTCCAAAATTCCATACTGTTTTCATAGCTTAACAAGAATCTGGAAGGGAGTTAAACAGAGAAGCCATAAATCAGTCCACTTATATTATCATGCCACTTCATAAAATATAAATTGTTCATAATCTTTCATCAGTGTTGCAAGGGACCAGACATCCATAGCATACAAGGGTCTAGCAAGCAGTCCAATATCATGGTTCAAAGGATGAGACACAAGGAGAAGTCAAGCTTGTCCAGAAGCTGGCTTAGAATTTGTGTCTTCTTAATTCAAATATTTTCCTGCATCTTCTCCTTTTTAATGGATGTCTTGCCTTCAGTTTCTTCCATTTACAACTTAGGGGCAGTTATATGCTTACATTCGCTGCATTCCTGTGCTGAGAATTTCTTGCCAGTAGTTGAGTTCTGACACTATTTTCTAAAGTTCTTTGAGAGTGTTAACAGGCATATGGTTGAAGGTGATCCTGTCAGCATTGTATACTTGGATTTTTCAAAAATTTCTTGACCAAATTCCTTACCAAAGGCTCTTAAGAAAACTTAGCACTGGTAAGATGAGAGACCCTGTCCTTTTATGGATTGCTAACTGGTTGAAAAAACAGAAAGCAAGATGTAGGGATAAGTAGGCAATTTTCTCAGTGAAGGGAAGTAAAGCAGTAGAGTCTCTCAAGGATCTTTGCTGGGATAGATACTTCTTAAATTCTTCAGAAATTATATTGACTTAGAAGTAAGCAGTGTGCTGCTCAACTTTGAGGATGTCACAAAACTATTCAGGATAGAGAAAACAAAAAAGAATTGTAAAGCACTCCAGAAGAATCTCTTTAAATTGGTGAACAACTAACCAAATAACAATTTCAATTCAGTTTAAGACAATGTAAAGTGATGGCAGACGCAGATAATTCATTCAGTTTCTCTACAGTCTTCATATGCTCCTTGAGCATGTCTTTCACTCCTTAGCTGTCTAATTGACCAACTGCTTCTCTGGCTGGTGTTGTTTCCAGTATATTTAAAGACATTCTCTCTTAATCATTTTTACCATATGCTCTTCTCTTTTTTTCCTTATGATTATGGAATTTAGCAACAGCAACTCCGGTAGTCCTGGATACTGTCATAATCCCAGGACCATGCAGGTTGTTAAGTGGGAAGAAGCAGGAGTCCCAGGCAAGAAGCACGGGCAGGTATGCGGGTTCTGTGGGGGGGAGGGTACTGTAGGCAGACACTGTGGAGCACAGGCAGGCCAGCAGGGGCCATGGGTGGGTCGGTGGGGACCGTTGGAGGGTGGGGCTGTGGACAGGTTAGCAGAGGCTGTGGGTGAACTGGCAGGGGCTTCAGATGAGCACTATGGAGCATGGACAGGTTGGTGGGGGCTGTGGGTGGGTAGGTGAGGGCCATGGGAGGTCATGGGCTGCAGGCAGTCAAGGGGGCTGGTGGGGGCCACAAACAGGTGCTATGGAGTATGGGCTGGTTGGTGGGGGCTGCAGGCAGGCCGGGGATCTGCAGATAGGCACACACTGTGGAGTGTGGGCTAGTGTGGTGGGCTACAGAGTACAAGTTTCCTGGGATCTCATATTCTATAGTGGGGCTCCTTGGGAGAAAAAGTGGCAGAAACAACTTGAGACCTTCCCTGCCGGCTTCCCCATTGACTTTGCTTGTGGAAAGCCAGCAGGGAAGGTTGCAAAAGGTGATCACATGACCATGGGATGCTGCAACCATTGTAAGTGTGGCCTGGTTACCAAGTGCCTGAATTGTGATCACATGACCACGTGTGGCCGGAACTTCAGGGACCAGTCGTAAGTACCACTCATTCACCACTGTCATAACTTTGAACAGTCATTGAACATGTGGTCCTAACTCAAGGACCACCTATAGAGCTGATGTTTCTACTACAGCTCCCCAAAGTCCTTCCATTCTCTGTTTATAAACCCTATCATGTTTCCTCTTGAGCAGAGTAGCATTACAAGTTACACAGAAAGGTATAAAGTTTTAATTTATATTCCAAAGACCCCTGGGCCCCTTGCTTATTTTTTTTAGATTTTGTTCACCACATGTTCATTAGCATTATGATTCCCAATAATGTTTTCCCCTTAAATATGTTTTTTCTTAATTCTGACTCATGTATACCTATGCCAGTCTAAATGATGATAACAGTGAGAGCAAAAGTAGCCATGGGGTAATGCTTTATCAGAGCCCATGAGGGAGGGAGGGAGGGAGGGAGGGAGGGAGGGAGGGAGGAAGGAAGGAAGGAAGGAAGGAAGGAAGGAAGGAAGGAAGGAAGGAAGGAAGGAAGGAAGGAAGGAAGGAAGGAAGGAAGGAAAAAATATGCATACAAATTTCACCTTCCACCCAGCTGAAGTAGTGCTGTCTTCACCTTGAGACTGACCTTTACAGTCTCTCAGTGGTGCATTCATTGGCATTGTAATCAAGTCCATCCATTTTGCTGCTGGTCCTTGTCTTCTTTGTCCTTCCATTTTTCCTAGCATTATGGATCTCCCAAGGAAGCTGAATCTTCTCATTAAGAATTACGATTCTTCCAACCATTATACAAGTCCAAGATGCTCAACAGCCCCTTTAGTTTTTCTGTATGAACAATGCACAAAGAAACACTGCAAGGTGTTTACTTCTTTTTGGAGCTTCTTCTTAAGTAATTTCCAAGCAAAATTGAAAGTCTGAAAGGATTAGTGTAGGTGAAGTCTTCACACAAGGGTAACTTCTGTATGAAACTACAGTAAGAATTTTTCAAGGAATAAGTAACAAGTTGATTATGCACAAGAGGGATAAGGATGCATGTCTACTTAAATTTTTTTGAGTCTGACTAGACAACTATCATCAGCACCATTAGCATTAGTAACATCAGGAAAGCAGCATCGTTGTATTCCAGTTGGATTATGTTCAAGCAAAATCATTCATTTATTCATGCTTTAGATTTATAAGGCTGCTCAACTCACAGTGATTTGGGGTTATGTAGTCCATGTGAGATCTTGATGTTCCATACAGCAAAGACCAGAACCCAGAAGCAGGGCATGAATGAATATGGCTGCTGTGGGTAGAATTAGTACTTTTTTAATGGGAAGGTTGCATAAGTCACATTCAGTTGGTAGAAATTCAACAAATAAAACTTTAGTAACAGAGCAAACTCTACTATTCCTCTTGAACTATTATTCATTGAGTAGCTGTTACAGACTAAGGAATGATCCTCAACCTGCATATACTATATTTGAGATGGACAGAAGTTTTCAATACTTGATATGCTTCTTCCTACAGTAGTTATACTTGTCCATAAAAGTGTGCTTTTAACAGAAAATACCAAAGGTTACAGAAAAGTTAAAAGTTCTGAATAGTACAAAAAGCCAACCCAAGAACAAATGAATCCTAAAATGGTCAGTGAGCATGGTCAAGGTCCATAGAGTGTGACTGACTTCTAAGAACGGTCAGGTGGATGTGACAATAGAACGGAAGATCCTGGAGGAAGGCATTGTCAGTCTTCCCGCAACCCTGATCAGAAATTTTACTCAATGTAACTTGTTGTTGCTGATCTAATGCTTCCTATAATATACAGGAAACTATTATTTGACAGTAAGATCCAAGATGAAATATTTCATAGCAACTTAATTTCATTTTGATTTTTTGAAGAGCAAGCAAGTAATTGAAAATGGTTTATGGAAACTCACCATTGATCAAATATTGTGTATCTATCTAAGGAAAGCTTTTCTTAATTTAAAGCAGTGATGTGAGCTTTCTGTGTCTCTAAATTAACATACATGAATGATGGAAAATGCAGTTATTTCAAAGCTTTCAAAGAAAGAGTGTTTGGACAATGCTCCCAAGATTAACAGAATTTCTCACATGCCTTTAGCATCTTGAATCTCAAGACAGAATATCTGAGATTGCTCCTGAATATGCTAATCTGGTTTTAAAGCTCTAAGTTCTATTTGTATGAATTTTCATCTTTTATGATTAAGGCAATACATCTTTATTAGAGAAAAATTATTGTAAAGATGAAGACCTTGCTCTGATACTTTATATGCTTATTTGGCTGAATGCCTATTAATTTCAGCTTAATTTAAAGTTAAAAAGAAATGCATTTAAATAGAACAAGCAGTAAAAGTATTTTAGCAAAAATTATTCAAGGGTCCCAGTTTTGTAGTTTTGCTGTTACACGGATAATTTTAATATTGAGGAAATGCAAACAATGGATCTTCCTCTATAAAGACTTCTCAAATTGTGAACTCAAAAGACTTTCAATTTTTTATACAGATATGTAGCTTCAAAGGCTGGGAAGCCAAATATGGACATGTACTTATTAAATGCTAATTAGAAATTAAAATAGCACTAATGACTTCTACAGTTGCTTAATCCATTGCAAAACAGTAGTTTTCTCTCAATTTAAACAGCTACAAGATATTAAAGTTTTATGCAAGGGCTCTAGTGAGTCATTGCAGGATATGACCAACTTTGGCTGATCATGAAAAAACTAAGCAACATCAGTTCAGTGCTTGGAAGAGAGACTACTAGGAAGTCTCTGAGCTATCAACTAGACTAGGAAGTCAGAAAAAAAATCCTAGAAAAGTCAGTGACAAATTACTTCTGTATTTTTGTCAGGAAAGCAACATAGATTTGCACATGAAGTTACCTCAGTTCAAGCTCAAACTGAGGAATAGCTGAATCCAAAAGTTTAATACAACTGCTGCTACATTCCAAGTGAATTCCTCACCTCTCTATAGACTCTTTCATACATGACATAGAATACCTGCATATTATATAGACCTGAAGTTCTAAACATCAGGGAGAAGGGGTAATACATGATATTCTTCATCCCGTGAAGAAATACATGATGGGAACCAAGCAAACTAGTCTCAATAACTACTGGAAGTTCAGCCTACCTCCCCATTCTCCTTACACATGACTGAAGGTTGTTTGAAAGGCTTTGCTAATACACAGAAGCTTGTCTGAACCATTACCATGATCAAGTAGGTACCTTGCACCAAAGAGTATTTCCTTGCATATCATTATGACTTTTACATATGGAATAAAACCATACACAGTTCCAAGAGAAATAAGGAGTATCCTTTAAGATCCAAGAACACACACACACGCCATTTGTTCAATGAATGTGTAGAGAGTTTCATGAACTAGGGCTGGGTGAACCTTCAACAAGCACTTCTCTTTGACTGAAATTTTGTCAAAGCACCCCTATGAAGTGAAGTGCTGTCTTACTTCACTTTAGGCCAATAACAGATCTACTCTTTGCAAATGGAGGCAATTGGTGGAGTCAGATCAACCACATCTCAGTGCTTCCCGGTGAGGCAGATTAGATGCAATTCACATAGGATTAGGGTCACCCCCTTCCAAAAGGAAAGACTCATATTGAAACATATTAGGAACCATGTATATGTTTACTGATCCTCTAAACAAGGTTTAGCTGCAGGTTCAGGACCACAAACACAGCCTAGAAGAGCGGTCCCCAAAATGGGACCTGGGGTTGCTGTGGACATTACTTACAGTGTTTGCTCAGCTCCCTGCTCCTTGTGGTCTTCTTAGAAAAATATAAAGGGTGAATAATGAATAGCTATAGCCCAGTGCTTTGTTTTAAAAGTGTCCACCAGCCCAGAGAAATGCAAATCTACACAGAGGCAATGTGGGACAACATAGGGAGGAGACGGAGTGGGATAGAGTTGTGTCAGGGGGTAGCATATAACAGAGATTTGGGGACACATGCTGAAGAGGGAGAATGTTCTGCATTTTCCTGAGGAGCAACGTAACACAAATAAAACTTCTTTAACTCAAGCAAGTAATCAGTTATACATGTTAATTCCTAGGGATATTGTGCTAATATTAGAATTAGCAATTGTTCATGAAGTAATGTATAAGAATATTAAAATCAATACACTTCTAAGAACAATAAAGTAGGAATCAATTAAGAAAAAAAGGTACTCTCTTTGTTAAAAAAACTAATATCAGGCAATTATTAAGTAATTTTAGAATGCTATTAAATCAATGTTAAGTACTGGTTTAATAATTTATGCAGTACAGAATATCACACCTTTTTTTACACAGCTGCAGTGAAACTTTAAATTATGTCAGCCAAAAAATAAAGTTATAGAGCAATCTAAATGTAGATCAGACCACTCTGACATTATCAAAGAACCTGATGTCTGTAACCCAGCAGGAAAGAAGTTAAGGCTGAGAGACAGCTTTATCATCCCATCTATTTCTTGCTTTAAAATATGTTTCTAACCTAGAGAAAGAAATTGTTTTAAAGCCAAATAGATGATCTACTCCCTCCAACACCAGGTCAAGAACAAAGAGGACTATGATGCCACTAACTGAACCCCATCACCTCCCCTTTGCAGGCTTTCTAAGGTGAAGACTTTCCAACTTCAGAAACAGCCAGCAAAACAGGACCCTGAAAACCAGTGTTAGATTCCCTCCTCCAAGGCTGGACCCTATTCTCCACTTTCAAAAAGGGGAATCTAACATTATTGCATTGAAACTTAAAAGCCGTATGGTTATATTTATTAACTGTGAGGTATATAAAAAGCAATAGACATTCAGGTAATCCTCACTTACCAACCACAATTGGGACTGGAAACGTCACTGCTAAGTGACACAGTCATTAAATGAAATGTCATATGATCATGCCCAACTTATGACATCAGTTCTGCTGCAGTTGTTAAGCAAATCCTGTGGGTTGTTAAGTATGACATCATGTGGCTGCAACTTCTTGCCAACTTCCCCATTGACTTTGCTTGTCAGAAACCAGCTGTGAAAGTCACAAATAGCAATCACAGGACACTGTGATTGCCATAAATGCTCACCAGTTGTGAAGTGCCCAAATCGCAATCAGGTGACTGCAGGGATGCTGCAACAAGCACATGTTCAAGGATTGGTCATAAACCTGCTTTTTCAGCACTGAACAAGGCAGTTGGCAAGTATTGGCCATGAGGAAAAAACCACTCTGAAACACAGATAGGCAATACATTGGTTAGAGCTTCTCCCAAGTGGGAGAAATAATAGCTGGATTGAACTCTGGTGTTGCTTTTCAAGTTTATCAATGTACTTAAGTCTATGTATCATATATTTATATCTATAAAATAGTTTTCAAACATTAAAAATTCATGTTTTTCCCCCAAAGGTTTTTGTTTGTTTGTTTGTTTGTTAATACAAGACTAAACTGTCCTCCCCCTAGCCAGTTATCAGTTATTCTTCTGAAGAGAGGAAGATACAGTGGAAGATATGAGAGGAGTGACACTAAAGGTATGCAATATTCAGATCTGAAGTGGCCAAGAATTTTTTGGATCTAAGGTATAGCACCCTTTTTCCTTAAAGAAGCTGTCCCTTTTCCATGGCTTGGATGATTGCTACTCAGGAAAATATGTGCTTAAATGAAAGAGATGTCAGGACAGTGCCACCATCACATCCTGTCATTGCTTCTTTAGTATCTCCTCAACTTCAAGTCAGATTTCTCTGAGCCAGTATGGCTCCCAAATGAGTTCAGGAAAAGATGAAGATTTTCGAGGAGCAGCGAACAGGTAAAGAAAAAGCACTTTTGCCACTTTGGATCTCAATACCACAAGCCACTAGTTGGAACTGGGGCAGAAATGTGCAGAGATTCTATGCTCATCATAATTAGTTAATTAATTAATTTAGAGTATGTGTGTGCCACCCTCTTCTCCTTTAGTAGCTCAGGGGAATCCCCAGAAATGCAATTCAAGCAAAAATACAATTTACAATCTTGACATATTATTAAAACCATAAAATATTAAAACTATTAAAACCGTTAATGCTGGCCAGTGACCATAATACGATACTACTATTAAAACCAAAACAACTAAAATTAAAACAGTTAAGAAGCCTAGTTAAACAAATGTGTTTGAAT
Source organism: Python bivittatus (assembly GCF_059951505.1). Taxonomy (NCBI): domain Eukaryota; kingdom Metazoa; phylum Chordata; class Lepidosauria; order Squamata; family Pythonidae; genus Python; species Python bivittatus. The sequence continues at coordinate 80,566,944 of NW_028277075.1, forward strand.
CTCCTGTAATAAAAAGTAGAGTTACTTCAACTCAGAGGGCACTTTGATCTACAAAATAGATGCCATCACAGAAAAAGTAGATTTAATTCTAGACATCACACATATTCATGGCAGGACTGCAGAAGTTACCTTGTTGATGGACTGAAAGTATGGAGCATACTTTATAAGAGTAAGTGTGCTGTACATATTCCACATGACATCAAGACCACATGAGCACTGAACATCTTACGGACAAGGCATCTATTACTCTTATTAGCCATTGCTTCCATCCCCTGCTCCTACTATCAGATCTTCTGGCTGCTAAAAACCACTTTCCACTGTAAAAGTACAGGAAATATGTCGACAAGAGAAGGCTGGTAGGTGGTGAAGGCAACTGAACAGCTGATTAACTCTTTTCCAAGGCAGGTTCACATTTCAGTGTTTAGCCTCATCATGCAATGGTTTGAGATCTTAGGAAGGAGGAAACCTGAGGAAATTAGGAAGACTTAAAAAAAAAAAAGTTACCAGTTCATCATTACCATAGTCCCTTAAAATGAAAACATGGGTAGCACAGTAGAAGAACACTTATGTTATAGAGATATTTTTTTTGCCTTCTTGGAACTTCTCCTTGGCTTTCTCCCACCAATTATTAATTCCAATCAAATACCAGATTTCTTTTGGGGAAATGTGAATTCTGCACTCAAAGAGGAACACCATGTAATAAAATATAGAGTGGCATGTTTCAGACATACCACAACATTATATCCACCACTATTTTGGACAGATCAAGTGGATGGAGGGGGGATTATTATGTAAAACATACCCTTGCCAGACATAACTGAAATGTTACAGTGGAGATGGGAAAGTATTCAAAGGCAAACTGCAGTGTGCGAAATATGTGTCATATAGCTGTCTTTTCAGTAGCTTAACATAAGCATATGTTAACCCAATTCAGATCAGAGCATTACCTGTAAGAAAGCAGCACCTTAAGCCCCAGAATCCCCTCTTCAGGCCCCTCATTTTAAATAAATCACTGCACTAATGAGGTGAAAGTTTGCCAGTGGAGTTTTAAAATTAAAAATACCACTCCCCGATGCTGGAGAGGAGGGGGAATCACTTTTAAAACAAGAAAGCTGGATAACGCATTAGATGGGAATACTGTACTTATAACCAAGAGTAAACTGAAATTGGAAAGATGGTACATGCTTTATATATGTTGTAATTTTCCCTTTATCACTATACAAATGAATGGTCCCTGTCTAGCTGGTAGGTCTTGGTGACATGTAAGCTAATTGGTTACATTATTCTAGCATTTATAATAGACGCTACTTTAAACCAAGAAGTTGGTTTCCCTGAAGCCCTAAATGATTTTTCCCAAGTTTCTTCAAACAAAGTCTGGCACAGAATCTGGGCTGGGGGGCACTAATTGATTATTTTCCCTCTCCCCCCCACAGAAAGCTGATTGAAATATGTTGCTTGATGGCGAACAATAACAGTTTCACTATATCAGTAAGAAACAGCAAAAGATACTGTTATACAAAGAAAGATATGAGAATAAATTTAAATAGCCCTCCACTGTTGTACTCAATGGGATGTCTTCTTGTGTCCCACATGGAAAGTTGTGCTGGGAATTGTCTCACTCGTACACTCCAGAGTTGCCTTGAAATGCCTGGTGCAAGCTGAGCAATCATCAAGGCCCTGTGAATGTTAAAGGCACAGCACAGTCTAAACCAGCTGCTCACCTTTAGACTCCACATTTTTCTTCAGTCCCTGCAATCACCCACACCACATTTCATTTTGCTGGTCTTGGCCTCTGTTTTCTCCCTTTCTCTGGTCCCAGTCAGCTTGGCCCTTTTCTTCCTCCACAAATGGGACATTTTCTTCCCCTGGCTTGCTGTTGCTAACCAAAGTCTTGCACCCAGTTTCCTCCTCCCAGTTAACTACAGAGAGGAGAACCCTATTGAACAAAACACTGCTGGAAGAAGAACCTTACTTACTCTTTCTCTCTTCTATCTTTTGGCTTTTCATGGTGCAAGTCACCTTTCTTTTCTTCCTGCTTCAGAGAGAGAAAAGGCTTCCCAGTTTGGTTTCTTACCTCTTCAGGTTTCTTTTCTTTTCTCTTTTCTTTTCTTGCCTCCCCTATTCAAAAGACCACAGTCTCCCGCTCCATAGCTCTGCCCCCTTCTCACATGCATCTCTCCCCTTTCACCCTCACAGCTCACTGACTTTTATATCTCTCCTAAATTTTTACTTCTTGGGAAAAAGAGCTCCTCCATTTTGATTCCACTCTATCTAAGTAAGCAGCTTACCTTTTTTTTCCCCCCGATCTTTATCTAGGTTTCTATTTCCCCCCTGATTCTTTTATCTATGACATTTGCAACTAGATTTTAACTGCACTGCTTATCCCTGGGAAACTCCTACCGGTTTGCGTCTCTTTTTTAAATTCTAATTTATCCTTCTTCCCTTCCAATCTGCCTAGCATTGCTATTCTTCCTACTTCACAACAGAGCAAACTGGGATTTTCATATTAGAAGAACATTGACCAGTTGTGCCCCCTATACTGCTTCTTGACCATTCCTAATAACAATAAAGTTCTTCCACCTCAGTTCCCAGCGAACTGTCTAACTGCCTACCACTAGATATAATGCCATCTTTTTTTGCAAAAAATTGGATACACCAGTGTTTCTCAACCTCAGCAACTTTAACATGGGTGGACTTCAATTCCCAGAAATAAACAGTATGTATTTATGACTATGGCTCATGCAAAAAATAGTATCTATTTACATCTACAGTTATTGCTAGAGAGAAATGATATAATACAGTTGATTTTTCTTTATCTTTACCAGTGCACCAATAAAGAGCAAGGTGGGGAAAAAAGACTTTTGATCATCACAGAATATAATATTGCAATAGCCACCTAAATTTCTAAAAATCTCGGATGATTCCAAAATTCGAAACAAAAGCTGTTGTTTCCTAGAATGAATGATGAAATGAGATGGATGATGGCATGACAGTTAGAAAACAAATTACATAAGGAAGTCTTTAACCTAATTATGACTTTCTAACTATTTTATTAGGACTATCAAATTTTCATCTCACAGCTTGCACAGCTGATAGAAGCCATTATATATCATCACTTCAAGATATCTTTTATTAATATGGCACCAAAAATGAACAGCAGGGCTTGTTAGAAACAAACAAAATCAGCAGCTACACTAACAGCCCCAATACTAAGATTATTCTTTCTGATTTAGCATTAGCTTCCCCAAAATGCCCAGTGAACCCAATTTCCATTCCAGCTCTCAGCTTGAAGATAGCTCCTACGATCAAATTAATCATAAAAAATATTCATTTGCCTATATGCCACTATTGGTTTTGAGCCCTCTTTCCTTGTAATTGTCTCTTTATTTAATTGGGTAATTTCTTCAAACAGAGAAATAAAATTTTACCTATTAAAAATTAAAGAAATAACTATTAATGCATGTTTAGGTTGACATTAAACACTAAGATACAATCATATGGTCCTTGGGAGGGTGCCTGATCAGCCATAAAATATTTATTTATCATTGCAACCCAGCTGGTTGCAGACAGCCAGAAATGTAAAGTTGGTGCAAGGAAAAGGTGAAAATGTTAATCTAAATCATGGATGCAGGAAACAAGGGTGGGTCCCCTTGGCTGTTAGGTGATTTCTGGCATCTAGGGTTACAGTTTAACTAGACCCTAAAGGTTAGATAGTGGACGGTGGACAGAATGGAGTGGGGAAATGCTGATTTACAACAGTAAGTTGTACAACATGTAAGAGTCCCAAGTTTTGTAAGGCAAGGTAGAAGAAGGAAAGAAAGCAAGGGAGTTGGGAATCCACAAAGAGAGGAGCCCTCCACTTTGCTGACAGAAAGACTACTTGTCAGTAAGCAAGAGGAAAGGAAGAAAGGACAAGGCTCTTTTACCTACAGGTAGTCCTTGCTTAACAACCACAATACGGACTGGAAAATTGGCTGTTAAGTGGGGCAATTGTTAAGCTAATCGGACCCGATTTTACAATCTTTCTTGCAGTGGTCATTAAGCAAATCACCATGGTGGTTAAGTGAATCATGCAGTTATTAAGCAAATCACATGGTTCCCCATTGATTTTGCTTGCCGGAAGCCAGCTGGGAAGGTCACAAATAGTGATCATGTGACCCCAGGACACTGTAACCATTGTAAGTCCGAGCTGGTTGCCAAGCACCTGGGTTGTGATCACATGACCGGGGGGGCACTGGGATGGTTGTAACTTCAGGCACCAGTCATAAGTCACTTTTTTAGCACCCTTGTGATTTTGAACAGTCACTAAACAAATGGTTGTTAAGTGAGGACTACCTGGACAGCACTTTTCTCAGCTGGGATCTCACTCACTGCAGCTACAATAGGAGAAAAGCAGCTTGAGGGTAGAAAGGGATTAGGAAGATTGGGTGGTAGTGCAGCAAATACAGAGAGAGAGAGGGAAGAGTTTCATCAGTGTAGAAACTGCCCAGTGGATTGGCTGAGGAAGGTTCAAGGTTTGAAGAACTGAGGGGAGAAGAAGAAGAAGATCAGAGACCTGACTGAGAAGGAGGGATCAAGCAGTTCATAAGAAAGTAAGAGAAAATATAACTATACGAGTCTGTGTGCCTTGAGTGGAGATATGGCAGGACAGTGCAGAAACATAAATTGTATAGTAGGCAAAAGGGATCTTGCTTAGCAGATCTCTGGCAAGAATCAGAGCCTCAAATGCAACACCAGCTTCTGTGTTAGAAGAGGGACTACATTGTTTAGATACTTGCTTCACTTATAACCTGCCAGCTCTGAAGGAACACATAGCAGCTGAAGCAGTTGGTAAAGATAAATTGTACAGTATTGCTGTGCCGATCACAATATTGCTGTACAATCCTAAAAGGAAAATTCCAAAAGGATATGCAATGCTGCAGGCAGATCGCAAAAGAATAGAGGTCTGCTATAGATCTCTCAGAATCTCCAGAAGGATACTGAGAAGAAGACCTAAATTATTATTATAAATCACAGGAAGATTCTAAATGGAAATAATATTTTCATTCTTAGATACAGGTAGTCCCCAGGTTAAGAACAGCCGGTTTAAGGACGAACCATAGTTAAGAATGGAGCCTATTGTAGCAAAATTCAAGTTAAATACACAATGATTTGAGTTAAATACACAATGGTTCAAGTTCATTACACAATACTCCTTATACAGTATTATACAAGAATACTGTTCTGACTTACATACAAATTCGACTTAAGGACAGACCTTGGGAATGGAACTTGTTCTTAAACTGGAGACAACCTGTACAGAAAATTATACTTTGCACACACAAAAAACTAATCAAACCTAGGACAACATTCCTGGCCAGGTAGCCTACCTATTTCTACAGAAGTAGAAGTCTTCCTGGAGTAAAGATTCCTGAATGGCTCTAAGGGTTCTTCTTGGGGCTTTCAGGCTTTTCTCAGAAGCCCCCCTTTCTGATCCGGCCTCTTTTCCCCTGCCCACCTTCTCCAGAGTTCTGCTTCCAGATTTAAAAACACCAGCTGTGGTATCTGATTGCCTACTACATAACAGGAGCATCATCTGTGGGGAGGCAAGGGGAGGGCGGAAGAGAAAGCATGCATTGCAACATCACAACACAAACTTCGCTTCTTTTGTACTTGCCTTGCAGCATCACAGACAAGTACGCAGCTTGATTTGCAATGCACATTTTACTGTTTGGAGGAAACTTCTGGATTCTGCATGTGGGTGTCAAAGCCTGTAAGGCTGGCAAGCTTACAAAACAAGAACCACTTGGATTTCTGGAAATATATTTATTGCTATTAGGGCAATCGCACCATGAAGTGGGAATCTCCCTCCTTCTGTACCATATAGCCCCTTCCCATGCCTGTCAAATGGGCTACCTTTGAAGTTTAGCATTCTCAAGGTTACCAGCCAGGCAAAGGTTCCCCTGTTGAATGGGGAACACACCTGGGTTTCTTAACTTTAAGTTAATGATCAGTAAGTGCAACATATAAAGATACAGAGACACTACACTACAATGTGACAAACAAAATGCACAACACATTTTCATATTAGAAGACATGAGGACTATATGAGCTATATGAAATGTATTCCCTGTTTGAGGGCTGAAGTTAAATTATTAATAGTGTTGTAAAACACAACAAAAGAAAAATAAAAACAAAGACAGAAATATTATTTATGATCAGGAATATATTTTCATAACCACAAATAAATGAACTTATATTTGGTTGTTACAAAGGAAGCAAAAATCAGATAACTGACAGTCAAGAAGATGCTATAGATTTAGTAAGGGCACCAGTGTGTTGGACGACAGCTGAGACCAGATTGTCATCATCATCATCATCATCATCATGAAGAAGAAGAAGAAGAAGAAGAAGAAGAAGAAGAAGAAGAAGAAGAAGAAGAAGAAGAAGAAGAAGAAGAAGAAGAAGAAGAAGAAGAAAAGTGCAAAATAGACAAGAGACTTACAAGATCATAAGATTAAGTAAAAACTCTCAGAATAACATTAATTTAGTTCTATGTATTTGAAAGCTGTATGTCATTCTAAAACTTCAGATCATTATTTAAATCAAGATAATGTATGAGTAACAACCAGAGTAATCAGCACAGTATGAAACATAAGTTAAAGTGAAAAATTACAGTTTTATCTAGTCAGTAGGAAATCTATCTTTATTTAACGAATCATCCATGACTTAAATGTTAAACTTTATGTTAACTGAAATCCAGATTTCAGATGTGGTATAAGCCCATGGGTAGAACTATAGTCCAAAAATGATTTTGTGTTATAGTAAATTCTATATCAGACTTATTTTTCAAATATGAGGTTAAATTAGACATCAAGGCATACACCCACAATTTGTCATTCTTCTACTGAAGGAATTGTATGTTCTTTCCATTGAGAAGCATAGAATATCCTAGTAGCTGTTAACATGCACAAAGCGAGTTCAGTATACTTTGTAGAAATATGAATTTTAGTAATATTTAATTGAAAGTTGACAGATTGGAAAGGGAATTTAACTCAGAATTTGTTTCATTCTATTATAAACCGTTTTCCAGAATTGTTGGGCTTTACAACACTGATACCAAACATGGAACATGTTCCATTTCCGACAGTTTTAGAAAATGAATTACTGTACTTATTTTAGCTAACAATGCTGGGGTGATATACCATTGGTAAAACATCTTATACCATTTTTCTCTAAATAGGATGTTCACTGTGAATTTAATATTTTTCTTCCATTGTTCCATATCAAATGTTCTGTTTAAATTTAATCACACATATTTTAACTTGTTCAATTTTTGTGTCCTGTTTATCAGTAACTTATAAATAATTAAGTCAAATCTCTTGTTTTAGTAATTCTTTAGAGCAATACTGCTTATGTGAAGAGATTGGAATGGATCAGGTGGTTCTGACCATCCCAAATAGAGAATCTCAAAGTATTTTACCTTTGACTTGTTAACAATTAAATCTTGCATTTTGTATAATGCATTATTTCTCCACTGACCAAATTTCTTTGCATTTTCATCTTCTTGAAAATAAATGTTTAACAATGAAGCTAGAGGTAATAAATCTGGGCTTATTCTTTTTCTGTATTTATCCCATAGTTTGAATATGCTGCTTACTGTTGAATGAACTCTTACAAATTGTCTATTTATATTTATATTAAGCTAAAGTTAATATTAAAGTTAATATTTATATTTATAAATATTTATAAAATATATTTATAAAGTTTATAAATATTGATAGGGTTAATATTAAAGTTAAATATAAGCCATCAGGGGATTCTTCTCCCTCAACAGAGAGAACCCAGCCATAAGGTGAGGTAATGCAGTCTGTTATCCAAGTTATAAAACTGGCTTGATAATATAGTTTGTAGTTACTGCCAAACTGTCTCATTCTTTCAAAACTTTAATATCTTACATTTAATCCTTGCTTTTTTTTTAATGAATCATATAAAGTTAGTTATTTGTCTCTGCCAGCCATATAATACCCTAAACTCAATTTTTATTGAAATCATTTGAAGCAAAGTTAGGCTTAAGTAGATTAGTTGTTTTTACAGCTGCTGTTTTTCCTAGCCAGGACAATTTTAGCTTCTTCTATCTTAGGGTATCTGCTGTTATATTTTTCCAAATTAGTGAGTACTTATTTTCAAATAGATATTTATTGATTTTTTGTCAAGTAAATTCCCAGGTATTTAATCCTTTTAACAGTAATATTAAATATTAATATTTGTTGCAGTTACTATTTTTCTTCTTCAGATAAGTTCTATATCAGCGTTTGGGTCTTGTTAAAGCAATATCCTGAATCTGAACCTGAACCTTACTGCTGTACATATTCCTGTATGAATTCTAAAAAGACCTTTAGATAAGTATCTGTAAGTACAATATTGTCAGTGAATAATTTCAATTTATGTTCTTAGTTCACTAATTTAATTCATAAAATGTTATTTTCTTGTTGGATCATCTTTGCCAATGGTTCTAATGCCAGCAAAAATAAAGAAGGAGGAAGGGGACAGCCTTATCTTGTTCCCTTCATTTTTCCTTTCCCTGAAGAAAGGCAGGAAAATTCTCTACCTAATCTCTCTGTTCAACAATTTGGTGGAGAATTTCAAAAGGCTAGCTGTAGCTAATATTGAGTGGCTATGGCCCACTAGTGATTCAGACAGATTCTTTCTTAGTCACATCTGAGATCCAGAAAAGCAAACCTGGGATCCTTTGCAAAGAAAGCATGTGCTTTAACATTAAGTTATGGCCACAATTGCAGCTCAGTAATCAGGGGTCCAAAGCTTCTAATAAAGTAGCTCATGATATTCTGATTAGCAAACTAGTTGACTATATACTAGTTGGCCTATCTATTAGATGGATCACAAGTGGCTTCAAAGTGCTCATCAATAGCTTACTATCCAAGTGAAGGGAAGTATCTAGTAGAGGGTTATGAAGTTCAGCCCTGGCCCTGGAACTCTTCACTATTTTCATTAATGATTTGGATGAAGAGGTGTAGAAAATGTTTATCAAATTTGCAAATGACACAAAAGAGCTAATATTCAAAATCTTCTAAGGTTATTGAAGGGGAGTGAAAATGAAATCAAATGCACAGATTTGGACAGGGGCTATCTGGCTTGATAGTATTACTTAGGAAAAGGGTCTTGGAACTGTAGTGTTTCCCAAGTTGAACATGAATGGGTGGCATGACTAATTAAACCAACCAACAAACAAATAAATGTGATTTTAGGCTGCCTAACTTAGAAGCAGTTTCCAAATCACAGGAAGTAATCATCCCATTACATTTTCCATTAGTCAATCTCTAACTTGAGTTCTGTATCCAGCCCTTTAAGAAAGATTCAGATAAACTGGAAATCAGTGCAAAGAAAGGCTACAAAATTATCATGGGACTTGAAACTAAGTCTTAATCAGAAAGACTGAGGATATGTTTAGCTGGAAAAAGTCTGAAGAGGGGATTGTACTTTTCAGAAACATGAAGGTCAAGACTGCAGAGGTTTTAATGAATAAGGAGCTAGGGAAGTTGTTTACAGGATGCCAAGTTTGAGGGAAGTGACTATGTTTTTATGGTTTCTTATTGATTTTATGTTCAGTTTTTTGTAAACTGCCAGAAATGCTTTTAGCGAAATAAAATAGAATCCAGTTTATAGAAATGCTGTAAACAAATAAGTAAAAACCTGTTCTCTGTCATAGCAGAATGTAAATACAAAATAATGGTACTAAATTGCAGGAAGACAGATTCTGTTTGAATATTAACCTGAAAAGTTTCCTAATGCCAAAGGGATTTTGACAATAGAACCAATTAGCAAGAAAGGTGGTTAGCCTCTTTGCTTTCCTCCATGAACACAAGCAGAGGGATGCTTTAAATTGGATTCCTCCACTGACAGGAGGTTGGACCTGGTGGCCTAAAGAGCCCTTTCCAGCTGTATGATTTGAGGGAGTCAGAGCCATTCACATTATTGTTTTGTGTGGGCTGTTTGTGCTGGGTGGCATTCTTTATTACAAGCCCTACAGACATGTGTCCAAATGTTTGCAGAAGAAATGAGCAGAACTGCAGTCACCAATGGCCCTGCACTTCACAGTGCTTGACAGAATGTGTGTGTGTGTGTGTGTGTGTGTGTACACATGCATATTCCATCCAGTGGTTGCAGGGAAATTAAGGCAAGGCAGGAAAGGTTAAAGTTGTTAAACTAAATAGCTAAACAGCAGGATGCAGGAAATGGGTCCTCAGAGATGGTAAGCAAATAGGAATATAGATTTGGGGAAAAGATAGACAGATTTCCCTAGATCTGCTGATTCTAAATCTGGGTTTCTCAACCTTGGCAACTTTCAGATGTGTGGACTTCAACTCCCAGAATTCCCCAGCCAGCCTGGGGAATTCTGGGAGTTGAAGTCCACACATCTGAAAGTTGCCAAGGTTGAGAAACGCTGCTCTAAATTATTGGTTAACCTGCCCTAGCCCCTAAATGTCATTTAGTGGGAGGGGAGAATAAGACCTCAACTTTGGGTATAAAAAGGAAGAAAAAGAGAGGATGTTTGGAACCTGTAAGGTGTCCCGAACCTATTGTCAGAAAGCCTACTAGTGAACAAGAGATAAAGGAGAGGAGACAGAAGGCTTTGGGCAAAGAATCATGGAGCTTCCACTGGTGGTTTGGCCAATGGGGAGCCTGAGAAGTTTCACTCATAAGGGAAATGTCTAGTGGATTTTTCTGAGGCTAAATTGAAGAGACCAAGAGGAAGAGAAGCTCAGGGAAACAATTTGGAAGTCCAACCCCAAAGGAGGGAACCCAGAAAAACATGAGAGAAGAACTGCTACATAAGACTTTATGCAAAGACAATTAAGTAAGAACATTGGCCTAGGGAGGGAGGGAAATTGGCTTAGTATAGGATGTACTGGGCTTTAGAAATAGATTGACTAAGGAGACTTTTCAGTCTATTTTGTGAGGACTGCTAACTCTGAACCATTCCCACGGAAGTCAATTGTTTAGTGTTGCTTAAAGTTCCTATTGTATCCATGTTATATTGTTCATTAATAGATGTGAAAGCTGTACAAATTCACAACTAGAGATGGGCTGTTCTTTTTTGTTATTAGATACCCCAGGAAGAAGGGGGAGAGTGGAGCATTCCCTGCTGTTTTAAGTTTTGGTGGCAAGCTTGATGAGAATACCTTCTATCAGAGATGAAAGAGATTCTGCTCAAAATAATTCTGGGAGAATCAGCTCTTGAACTCAGAATGTACTCACACAGTAAATGCAGATTATTGGTTACAAATCTATTCTGATCCAATTCAAATCATCAGTGGTTGGACTCAGAAAAATGAGCTGATTTGGTTTCATGCTCTGAGTTGAATGGAATCAGATTGATTCAGTTCAAAAAGTCAGACTGATTCCAAACAAGAGCTTTTCACTGTGAGTCATCAAACTTATTTGGAGGTATCTGATTCCTCTTGAAAATTCAGTCAGTCTCTGAACTGCAGCTTTGCACAACCATGTTAAGTATAGATGACTTTTCTTCCATGTACTCTTCCACACAATTCTCTGAAGCTTTGCAAGATAGAGAAAGGATCTAATGCTGCTCCCACATCTAAACATTTTTATATAAATGTCTAAAAGTGTGATGAAGAGGTAGTTGGGTGGTTTACTGCATAACTGAACAACAGGTATAACTATCTTTGAAAAGATAGTATGCCACAAGATCTATGCAACACACACTGGGGTTTTGGCCATCTTTATGCTAGAGTAATTTTAAATTAAATTGATGCTCCTCTTGAAAACTCTAATATTGTACAGATGATTTGTCAACTTCGGATGAAAAATGTTACTGCGTTTTTCCCTTGGTTTGCTTTGGAAATTGCCCTTGTACAAAATAAATCCTCCTATTTTCTATGCCGATGCTGAATAAACAGCTTTTTATATCTAATACACAGTTATGAATTGCAAATGTGTCAGAATCCAAATATTACTCTGATATTCGTAAAACTTTTGCTAGCTCAGCCCTGAATAATTGCACTTAGGATACGTTTGTACTCCATCCTTTGTGGCAGGCATATTTTGCTCATATTCAGGAACCCTTCAGACCACTAAGGGAAGGGGAAGAGAAGCTGCACTGAATCATACTTGCTGAATTTAATTCTGGTAAAGTGCTTTATTTTTGAATAGTTGAGTACATAACAGTCTACTTTTAATAAAATATGCACCAATGAAAATTGTAATGGAGGAATGGAGGGATATTTCAATTCATTTTTCCCCTCTCATTATAAAACCACTTTAAGGGGACAGAACGTGCTAGAGTCAATGCAGTGATATGTTTCTGTTACTTAATTATACTGTCCTTCTGATTAATAGTAGATTGGTTCACTAGTTTAAAAGTAGTTTACTCTGAATAGTAGGTTGTTCTGTCATTGTGCTAATTTCCAATGAATTTGGGGAATAATTTTGTCATCTACTTCTAGGACTCAGTACAATGCTTTGAATCTAAGTTTTTTTTTTTAATGCACTAATGTGCAAATGTTGCACCTGTCTGCCACCTTTTCATGCAACCATATCTTTTCCCAGATTGTGCAGCAGCTGCAGAGAACAGCTGGATGATCTCAAGAAAAGATGCAGGTGCTTTTAAGGAGTTGCAGTTAGGTGCTCCATTCATTGACCTTTGTCAAAAACCAGGCTGTGGAACACAATCTAGGGGCAAATATCACTCAGACTTCATTGAGGAATTCAAACATAAGAGGTATGGGTAAAGTACAGCTTCTTGGAAACTGTGATAGAAATCTCCAGCTTTCTTTTATTAGTGAGTTGTCCCTTTGAACATTTTGAATCTTTTGTTCCTGGACTTTTTGCAGCCAGGAATGAGCTGCTGTTAATGCTGGTTGTTATAAGCTGCTAACAAACCTCTCTCCTGTATCTTGGTTGTTTATGCCTAAAAATTCTCCCATTACTTTCCCAGTCTCCCTGTAATCTTTTACACCACTCTTGCCCCAAAGGAACTTTTGAGAATTGAATTCAAAGCACAACTTAGCTCAAATTCCCAGTTTCTATGCATTGCATTTTTCATTACTTTACTGCTTAGCCATGTCCCATTTTCTTTATTTAAAAAATTATCCTTAATTTCATCAGTTAGTAAAATAATTCAGAAAATCAAAGGTGGGCTAAGTGTTTATTTAAATCATGTATTTGTTTAAAATGTTTGAATACCACTTCCTATTTATAAAAGGTATGTACAAACTTATTACATTGATTTTATATTATAAATATAACAACAATATTACCAAATAATAGCAGCCCATTGAACAAATTAACTCAGAGTTCTCACTTGAAGCACAAATGATCAGGTTCAAATTATCCTACTTTGGACACATTATGCGAAGACCCAGCTCTCTGGGGAAGAGTTTAATGCTGGGAAAGGTGGAAGGAAAGAGAAGAAAAAACATCCATCTGCAAGGATATAAGAAAAAAATGTTGTTAAAACTCATCTAAACACCAGGCTACCATAGAGGGGAGGGAAGACATACCTGGCATATCATAGAGATGGTCTGTTGTCATTTTAATTCCATACTATGCTTTTAAGATGCTTGGAAGAGAAAGGCAGCAGGAAGGAGGGTGGGGCTGGAATGTGACAAGAAATCTGATCCTAGCAAGGAATTTATAAATCTTCGATTGCTGTTGATGCAAAATGTTGGCAACAAGGTAGGATGGCTTCTCTTTCAATGAATCCACTGGCTACTTTTCTTCAGAGCCCAAGTGAGCCCCCAGTTGCCCTTTCTGTTTGGATTTGGATCTTCAAGAACTATTTACTGGCAGTTAATGACAAAGAGATTTCAGAAGCAAGAAAGTGTACAATATTCCTTCGCTGCTTAAGAAAGGAAGGACAGTGTATATTTTATACCTTGCCTCTCCTAAATGATAAATATGAGACTGCGTTAACAGCCTTAAAGACTTCTTTTGTGCCAAAGGGTGAATGTGGTAGCTAGTCATTATAAATTCTGCCAGAGGGAACAAAAGAAAAGAATTTATACTACATTATGTTGCTGCCCTGAGAGATTTGATGGAACCATATAATTTTGAAATAATGGTGGATGAAATTATTAGAGATCAGTCAATGGAGAACATATCCATGCTTTGTATTTGGGAACACTTGTCATTAGAGACAAGCCTTATTTTTAGAAGGGTTATATTAACTGCCACACAAATTGAAATAGCTGGGGCAGTAGCCAAGAATAAGAAGCTGGATCAAAGACTGAAATACAAGTGGTGGATTCTAGATGTGGAGTTTTATGTTGAAATCACATCCTAGTGGTGAAGAAAGAAATTGGTTCAACAAGAAGTGGGAAGTCTTTTTTAATGTGGGTCATTTCAACTTTTGACCAATTATAAAGGATGCACTGCTAAAATCGGCCCAATATAAATAATGTTTAAAAAAATCAGACCTTTTGCTAAAGTATGTCATAGCAATTAATTTAACCAGCAGGTACATGTTGTCACAGTACCAGATGTGACTATTTTGAGTGTGGTGTGGAGAATGCTGGGTTTATTCCCCTTGCAGAGAATTATGTGCAGTGCAAATGCTACAGCTGAGGGGATATCAAAAGAGAGAGAATTGATGTTGCACACTGGATCAGCAGTTTCTATATTATCAGAAGCTATTTGTGTAGAAAATGTTGGGGTAGTACCACTTATCAAATCCAGATGACAGTATGTTATTTGAAAAAAAAGGAAGGGATGTTTATTTGTAGAAGGAATTTTTGAGTTATGCAGTATAGGAACAGAATTTTACTTCATACCTAGTGATATCCCAGTTCTTGGGAAATGTATACTATATCTGCTGCATTAAATTTCATTATAGTTGGATGGATGGGTTGTTCTTCCCCAGTCAAAAACTGTTGTAGTAGAAATGTTGGTTGCAACTATAAGGGAACGGGGTTTATCCATGAACTTGAAATAAAGCAGAATGTGATATCTGTACAATAGCAGCTATAGGGATTACCATTTATGCTTAGAGAGATGCTTATGTATCAGAGGAATTTATTGGGTTAGTGGCAAAGGATGTGACTGAAGAGTCATCAGAATGGGTTTTACCTATAGTAGTGACAAAAAGGAAAGATGGCAATACTCACCTTTGGGTGGATTTGAGAGGGCTAAATAAGGCCATCATGGTTTATCAATATTTACTTTGCCATATATATGAAGTACAATAGGGAAGTATTTGCAGAATAGGAGTAAAGATATTTTCAACCCTTAATTTGTAAAGTACATACCATCAGCTTGTGCTACATGAATGTAATAGAAATCTTACAGCATTAATTACACATGGTGTGCTCTTTCATTTTAAACATGTGCCCTATGGCCTTGCATCAGCACCTAGAGCTGTTCAAAGGACAAGGTCTGTTATCCTTAAAGCCAAAAGGGATGCTGTGTTATTTAGTTTATATAACAATGTTTGGGAAATAACCAAAGAATTCAAAAATAATTTGAGGTCTGATTTGGATTGTATTAAAAGAGCAGGTATAAGACTTAATCTGGACATATGTACTTGGAGGCAAATTAAGCTTTCCTTTTTGGGACATACAAGCTCAGTCTGGGGATTGAAGCCTAATCCTGACCATGTTGCTGCAAATTTTGATGCAATTCCTCTTAGGGATTATTCAGATGTTATTTTCCTTCTGGGGTCTTACCTCTTGGCATGAAAAATGCTTTCCAAATTACATAACCATAGTAGAGCCCCTTTGTGAGTTATTAAGGGGAATTACAAATTGGAATTGAACAGTGGCTACACAGGAAAGTGTTAAGAATATGAACAGGTTGATTGGAAATACCCTTGACATTATTACCTGAAATGTCAGCAACAGATGTTTTAGGTTATGGACCAAGAGCTGTTCTTATTCAATTTCATGAATGGAATATAGAGAAAACAGCTGATTTATATCAAGGACACTTACTGATAGTGAAAGGAAATACTCTGTAAGTAAAAAAGAAGTCCCTGCTTTCATTTGGCCTGTTGAAAAATGAAGAACTGATCAGTAGGACCATATGTTTAAGTTACATATGTATCATAAACCCTTGACAGCATTATTGACCACAAAAGAAATGGGGATGAGCAGGCAATCATCTTGCTGGATGGTCAACAAAATTGCTTTCCTTTACATGTGAAATGTAGTATAAACCAGGAACACAAAATATAGCTGCTGACTATGTATCCCAAGGGTCAGTACCTGAGGAGAAGGTAGTAGCATTTCTCTCTAGTTCACTTACTGCTTAGACTCAAGAACAATTTCAGACTACAGTGGTGCCTCTAGTTACGAACGCCCCTACTTACGAAATTTTCAAGATACGATCAGCTCCGGCCCCAAAAATTTACCTCTACTTACAAACTCACCTCGACTTACGAGCCATTTTCCGCCTCTGCCACGTGGTCCACGGCCATTTTCCGCCCGTTCCACGTGGTCCGCGGCCATTTTCCGCCCATTCCACGTGGTCCGCGGCCATTTTTCCACCCGTTCCACATGGTCTGCGGCCATTTTACGCCTGTTCCACATGGTCCACGGCCATTTTTTCCACCCGTTCCACGTGGTCTGCGGCCATTTTCTGCCCATTCCACGTGGTCCGCAGTCATTTTTTCCGCCCTGCCGCGTGGTCAGCAGCCGTTTTTCCACCCCTGACATGTGGTCCACGGACGCCGGAATGGATTAACGGTAATTACATTGAACCTTATGGGAAAATTTACTTCGACTTGCGACCAACTCGACTTGCGATCAGAGTCACGGAACGGATTAAGTTCGTAAGTAGAGGTACTACTGTATATGGCCAGCATGCCCAATCCTGTAGAATTTGGAGGTATATATAGTAGGAAAATCACCTAGGATAGGAGGAGGGTTGAGCACGTATTACTGACTTACCATTGACATTGGGTGGAACTCTCATTACAAGGTGAATACGTATATTGACTGTTGGTGCCAAAAGAATTGTAGTAAATTCTTTTATACAGCTGGCATGTGATAGCCACCAAGGAATATGAGAACAAATCCAAGATTATGAGATTTTTCTTGGTGGCCAGGGATGGACTTCCAGGTAGAAGAAGCAATAAAATCATTTTTTTATGTGCCTCCAACATGTGGACTACCATAGAGGGGAGGTAAGACATATTTGGCATATAGTAGATGTGATATATTTTGATTTTAATTGTATACTATGCTTTTAAGGGTCTTGGAAAAATAAGCCAGTGGAAAGGAGCTAAAAAGGAGGTGGTTTGGGCCAGAAGGTCTATGCTATGCAACAAAGAAGTTTCTTTTAAAGTGATGCTAAACCTTTTACAACCATTCTGTAGATATAACCTTAGTGTGGAGCTCATTTCATAGATAGGTGTCACCTCAGAATAGTGCCACTTCCCTGCTGTCATAAGGTGGCAATCTGCATCCTGCAGCGTAGGCACTGGAATTGTCTGGATTGGGGTTTTTCTCCCTTTATTTCTTATATGTGCCACCATCTCTTGTTGTGATGCTAAATGGAGTAATATTCACTAGGCAAGCAGTCTCTTCCAAGCAATTTTTAATCTGCAAACTTCAGGGATGTCTGCAGTCCTTCATCAAGGACTCAGTCCCATCAAGTCAACATCAGGAATTTTTTTGGGGGGGGGGCAGCTCTCAGTTTCCTATAGGCAGTATCTTTTTAGTTTGCTTTTTTATATTTGCAGAGTGCCCCAACAATTTTCACTGAAAAGCAGTGGAGCATCAAGATATCAGACAACCAAGATGCAACTCCATAGAATACCTTCTCCTTGAAGTCTGTCCACTTCAGCTTTGACACCACTGTTGGTCAAAGAAGGCAGAAGGCCTACAAGAGAGCACGACAATTCAGGTATCCTGTTTCCAGATTATTCCAAAGGAATTATTTTGGGAAATGGTATGGACCATCAACAGTGAGACTCTTGTTATCTTCTCTGTGCTGCCAGGGAAGCTTTAATTATACAATAAAGCTCAACAAACTTACTTATTTCTTTTTTTATAATAACTTTATTAAATTTTTAAAAAGCAGAAAGATAAAAAGTAACCAGAATTAATAAGAAAAGAAAGAGAAAGAAAGCAAAAGTGCAGCAAACGAAAGAAAAAAGCAGAAATTAAAAAAAAAATGACTTCCAACTTCTTTTACAGCAGATAAGTAAAACATGCATTAAACTCTTACTCTAAGATTTCAACATAATATCCATTTTGTCTATATAATCTATAGTTCTATTAATTTTACTAATCATCAAACCCATATAACAAACTTATTCCTTAACCTCTAGCATAACACTTATCACTATACTTTATATTATATTACATGTAATATACTCATGTCTGTGCCAATGTATCTATGCTCTGAAGAGTCCTGTGAGCATTTCTGTTCTGCTTTGCTGTCTGAGCTTAGAATAAAGTCTTTAACCACCTTCCAGTTAGTGGGCTTCTGTTGCTGCCAGCTGCTGTTCCAAACAACTGCTGAAGTATTGGCATTGCAGGTTTTCAGTCTGGGCTGGGCAAAGGAGGGTACTTTCCCAGTTACTAGCCGGCTATAGGCTCTCAGCATCTCTGCCAGAGTGGTGAGGCTGCTAGGCTCTGCTTCCCCTTTCATCTAGACTGCTGTGGGCTTACTGAAGTCCAAGCCTGCTCTTCTTTCACCCTCAGCTGCCCACTGAGCTGATGGCTGCTCCACTGCCACAGCTGCAAATTCTTCCTTTCTGCTCTCCCACAAATCTCCCTCCAGAACACACCCAGGCGCTGGTGCTGCCAGCATTTTCCTTTTATAATTGGAAACCAGGCATAGTCCAGTGCTCTTCAGGTTGTCTTAAAGTCCCAGAGGAGAAACCAGAAGGAAGAAAGAGCTCATGCTGATCACTGCAAGGCTTTCCTTCTACGATTATTTTGAGCTCAGCCAGCCAAAAGAAGCACTTGGTAGAACTCAAGTTAACAAAGAGAATGGACTGGGTGATCTGTTTTCATTTTGGCTAGTTCCTGTTAACAATCTGAGTGCTAGCTGGACCTATAACGTTTTACTAGGGAATGCTGATACATACATAGCATGGTATTCCACATGAACAGCTAGCCTTTTACAGTCTACAGTCATACAATCCGTAGCAGCTTTTGGTTTTTAATTGTTATCTGAATTCACTGAATGTTAGTTTATGCACCAGAGGCCAAACAATGTGGCATTCTAAGACATGATAACTGAAGCAGATACCTTGCTGTATATTTGCTAAGTGACATACGATGGCATTTCATAGTATTACCATGATGGTACATTAGGTTCCAGTCACAGCAATGGCAAATCATGGCCATTTTCATAGCTTCTACCTTCAGGAAACATATGGACTATGTTCAAAATGCAAATGCAAATTTTGGCAAAAGATTTCTCATTTTAAAATGACTATGTTGAAATAGACAACAAAAAAATAGATCTTGAATATTTGTGCATAGTCACTTCCAGCCTTAAAATCTATCCATCTGAAAAACGCAATGCTACACGTGGTCAGAAGAGGGTGCTGCTCTTCCTTCCCATCCAAAGTGTCAAGGCAAATAGTATTCATAAAGCTGATTTCTTGGCCTTTGGTGTCATCAGATGTATCCTGCCACATTGCAGTGGGTAGCCTGTGGATTACAATTTGAGCATCGTGATCATGCTAACTATTTAAATTGCACGATTGGGTAAATTACATAAATGGGATTTCTGTTTAAGTCTTATAAAACTTAAGATGAAAGATCTTAAAGTCTTGGAACTGAAGGTCCTGGAAAAGAGACTGTCTTGAACATTTCTTTGCCCTTTAAAACAACAAGAGCCTATATAGAGATGAGCAAATATACTAATATACACTCATGATGAGTGTAGCCCACAGTAACAAAAACAGTCAAAAACATGGAAACAAATAATTGTAAAATTTGCCCTTCAAATCGTTAAAGAAATTGCGCACACAAATGTATATGGGATTTAATGTGGACTTTTAGGGGCAGGGGAACAACCACCAATAACTATCTGGAAACGTTTGGAAAAATGAAAAACTGATCATAACCCAAAAAGACAGATTTGTCTGTTCCTCCTGCTGATGAATAAGCCATGCTGTATTCTGAGACGCTGGTGAGTGAATATGCTTCAGTGTCTGACATGGCTCCTTGGAGGAATACTTGGAGGTTCCTTCTATCATATTTCAGAGCAAGAGTCAATCTCAGCAGACATCAAACAAGAGGAGATCAATAGGCTGTCAGTATTTAGTCTGTCCCCAAGAGAGTCATTAAAAAGAATCCAGACACTAGTCATTTCTATTGTGCTTGATCTGATTTGAGAGGGTATATAAAGCAGCAGGAGGAAGAGGAAGAGCATGAATTATACAAAAAATCCTCAGACAAAAATTCTTGTGTTTTATTGATAGGCTTAAACATTTTAATCATTAAGATTTGTTTATCAGTCTATCAAATGCATGGCCAACAGAATTAATACATTACATAAATGGTATGTTTTACAGATGCTGTTCCCTTGTGCAAATCTCTGTAGGCATAATTTTCGCCATTCCTCATGATGCTTGCTTGACTTTAATGGAAAGTAAGTGGGAAGACCCAGAAATCTAGCGCAGCTCATTGAGGATGTCCTGATTTCAGAATCCCAGGCCATTCCCCCCCACCCCCCGCCTTTTTCACTGCATTTTTCATCCTTTCTTGCTTCCAGCCTACAGTTCTAAGGCATAACTAATATATGGAAAACCATTCCTTTGGGGCTGGCTGAAGAATAATTTACCTGACGATTAATGGCAAATGTGGAATTTTAAAATTCTGGAATTTTAAAAAGACAGCACTTGGCCTTATTAGAAAGAACTGTCATGCCATCACAATTATGAAAGCCATAATGTTATGGTATATCTGGTTCTGCATGAGTGGAAGTTTTCACTTAATCTTTCACATGACATACCATTCAAGTAAGTTGTACTGTAGAAACCACAAGGGCATTTCAGAACCTACCAGTGATAGTTCCAGGGTGGGCAAATTCCAGATGTGAATTCCATTCTGAAACAAAACTCAGTAGTTTAATACAACTCTGAGATTTCTAGTACTTGCTTCCCCTAGAGAATCTGGCTGACCAGGAATAAGTCAAGATTTGAAGGCCTGATTTGAAGTAGGATACAATATTCTAGAAGTTCTAGCTGAATATCTCCTGAGCAGTTAGAATGATATTAATCAGCATCATGTATGGAATAGTTTGCTACAAAAGTGTGAAAATGTTACATAATAATTATTGGAAATTAATAGAATATCTTCTGTTTTGTGGCCAGTGGTATATTTAAAAACTCAACATGTCTACTGGCTCACTTAGAAACTTCTTGCCCCTCTTTTGCCTTTTATTAATTTTTTACTTTGAAATAGATCTATATAGTGCAGTGTTTGCTAATGAAAATCAGATCACCCAGCACTTGAAATTAATGGACACAACCACCATGCCCCATGCCTGTGTTATAGACCTTGACTGTGTTATCCTTTTTTAGTTTTCCATTTTGGTCTCTTCTATTTTTATTGAGTCATCTGACAGATTATTCAGTGTATTACTTACTAGCCTTAAGTAGGATGTCGTTGATATAAATTCATTATCATTGTAAACACAGAGAAGATTTGTGTTTACTCAACCCTCCCCCCCCCCATTTTCCTGCCAATTGCATAGCTTTTATGTATAGGGATCAGCTGAAAAGAGGGAAATATATTTTTTACAAAAAAATCGGTAATATTACCATCTCCGCAGTGTCTGATAAATGATAAATTTATCATTGATTTATTAACTAGGTCAAGGGCATTGGACAAAATAGAAAGGAAAATATAAATGTAGACAATCTAATTAAAGACTAATGGCTATTTACTAGACTTCCATTAACTGACTTTAACTACATTATCTGAATTGATTTCTTCTATTCTGAAACCTCAGGGTAAGTACTAAAAAAAAGGAGGTATGACACAAGCTTATAAATTGGGAGTGGCTTGTTCATCAACTTCATTAGGGTCCACTTCCTGCTGAAGCTAGACACAGGGACTGGGATCATAGATCAAATCAAATAGCCTCCCAGAGTCATGAATGGGAGATGGGTGGCTATATAAATTGAATAAATAAATAAATCACAGTTTGCTTAACTCAGCAGTTGGCTGGGTTCACCCAGTACACTAAGCCAAAATTTAATAAACCACATTATAGTGCCACTTCTATCATATACCAGTGTTATATTTCCTGAAAATCCTCTCCATTACTAATATCTGAGTACTATATACTGTATTTTGGACACCTATCAGGGTTTTATAGAATTTTTATAGTTTATGAAAAATCTCAGTCATTTCCAGTCTGCCATCTCATTATAAAATTGGATTTTTGTTATATACAATAGTTTTAGAGACACAGTGGAATGAACTGTGAGAACATTGCACAGTGGGGCTACACTTTAAAGGCACTAGTGGTTACTTTCTTCCCTAGTGCAACAACTTACACCTCTGAGAAATTGTTCACTACCAAACCAACCCTAACAATGAAACAGACGGCCTTGGACTCCTTTTGAAATTTCAGCTTAATTCTCAGAAAAGTTATACCTTGGGGGGAATAGAAGTGATGACTGTTAAAGGAATGAGTCACAAAGAATGAGATTTTGATATAATCCAAGCATGATGTGTGGTCCAAATTCAGCATGGACATTATGTTTAACAGCGAGATGCCCAATGAACATTTCATTATCTATTGTGGCTGGATTGCCTGCATACCAAGTTGCATTTTTATCTCCCAGGATCACAGTTAATTAACTGGAGAAAGAAAAGCAGGAGGTACCATTAAGAAAATGAGCTAACCATATGTTGAGAGAATAAGAGCGGCATGTGCACTCTGCACAATGATGGCCTCTGGATGGACTGCAATCCGATCGATGAAGTTGCCTCCAGCCCTTCAATGAAATTATATCAGTGTTACGGGGGACAGAAAGGAGACGTAACTTGTAAAACACGTTTTTGATGATATTTGAAAGACAGCACATGTTTTTGATAGATAGTCCTGATAAGGTTAATTAAGGTGGCTGGGGACAGCACTCAACTGTTTTTGAGAGTTTAAGGACTGAAGTGAGCAGGTGATGACAGGCTTGGGCAGAACCAGATCATGAGTATGAGTGAGGTCAGGATTCTTCTTATGCCCCGTGAATATGGAGGTGGGTAAGTTGGGGGGTTGTCTTTGTTTTTCTAATTATATGAAACCTCTTATAGATTTGTTCATAAAGTTTTCATGATCATTTCACCTCTAAATTGGTGCTGCTGATTTTAGGAAGTCATGGTAGAAGTGCGTTCCCAGGACTGGGAAAAAAGCTTGTGGTGGGGGGCAATCAGCAAGTAGGTCTCAATTGTTAGGTTGCTCACCTGAAGAAAATCCTCATTTCAGCAGTAGAACATGGTTGTCAAGAAGCCAAAAGACTTCAAACTATGGGATGTTTTTTTGGAATACCAGCAAAGTCCACATTTATTTTGGTAATAAAATAAATTTGGGACTTCAGAGGTGTGCCTTCTTGGTGGCCACGCCAGTCCTTTGGAACAGCCTCCCACCGGAGATGTGAGGGATCCCTACCCTTTTAGCCTTCCAGAGGGCTGTGAAGACCTGGCTGTTCCCCCAGGCATTGGGTTAGGATTGGGGGTTGAACTGCAAGGATGATTGGTCTGGCGCCTGGGGGGAAAGGTACTTTTGTTTTTAACCATGTTTGTTATGGATTGTTGTGAGCCACCTGGAGTCATCATATGAGATAGGCAGCCATGTAAGCCCTGTAAATAAAATAAAATAAAATAAATAATAGTAGCAGAGTCTACATTTGTTTTGCAATGCATAAATCTGCACCTCATTTCCCCCCTCCCCAAATCATGCTGGATTAAGTTGTCTGCATTTATACTAAAAGACATAATAAGAAGACATAGCTAACATCTCCTATAGGAGATAGGAATGATATATACAAGTTATAGGAATATATAAGTATAGGAATGATATATACAAGTTATATCACTCCTGTCTTTAAAACAGAGCTGGGAGGCCTATGGCTCTCCATATATTGTATGATCAATGGTAGCAAATGCTAGAAAGAAGACATCCGCTGAGGGGGAAATAGTAAAAAAAAAAAAAAAAGTCAAGGCGGCCACAATCATGCAGTTGCAGCAACTACCTCTTGACATTTTTTATCATTTTTGCCCCCGCTCCCCCGACACCTCTGGTAGAATCTATAATTCAGCAACATTGGGAAGGTTCCTATTTGCTCATCTATGTGTAAAGGGAACTTTGCTTCGTTCTGGAAAAAAATTCTTGCAGTGACTGAAAGTTTTATATCTGTGTACCCTGTCCCAAGATTTCACTGCTGGAAAAAAATTCAGACAAATTAGCAAAGGAAATATCCACTAAAGCCATAATCAGTAAGGCCTAAAGAATATCTTTATGTTTCAACCAAAATATATAGTCATAAATAAATAAATAAATAATATAAAGAAATTAGTTCCCCCTTCATAACAACAAATATAAACAATTTTAGTAACTTATCACCTTCTCTTAAAATACAACAAATGATCTCTTCTTCCCATATTCCATCTCTCTTCTATTAACCGTTAAAGCCCTCATTCAGTCCTGGTCAGCAAAAGTCCATTAAGTGTTACCAGAGATAGCAACTCTATAACCTCAATCAAACAAACCAGCTTTATATTCCTTCCTTTTACTTTTAACAATCTTGATCGTTTTATATTCCTCCCCTTTGTTAAAAGTAAATTGTTAAATCTTGATCCTTAATCCCCTCAAATAAAGTCCTGGAACTTGATTTCTTCTCATTTTTTCTTTGTCCTTCTCACAAAATTCTTCACAACTTTAACAGGTCTCTTCTGCAAATCCAATATAAGAAAGTTATCCAGGTTATTCTTCTGGTTTGGTAAAACATCAGCTGGTTTCATTTGTATATCCAGTGTAGCATCTCCTTGCACATCATTCCCATAGCCCATCATTTTTAGATGCACTTTCAAATCAGACTCAGTCTTATCCAGTAAAGCTTGTTCCTTGTCCATATCATCTTCCATACACAGTCTGTCTATAATGGCAGACATTTTTAAAATTAACTTCTGGGTCCATTGTTCACAAATACCCTTGAATACATCCAGTGTTAAAGTATTTTGCTCCATTCTGTATTAGTAAGTCAGACTTAAGTGCTCTTTTCCTTTAATTGTTATATATAATTCCATCTGGTTCTCTCTAGTATCCAACCTTCAAGAAACTACCATCATATTTTTTTTAAGTATTCAAAGCAACAGCATTTTCCCACAGGAAGGATTCTTATAATTAGTTTCAAAATCTTATTTCAAATCCATCTAGACCCTTAGTCCATCTACAACTTTCCAAAATCTACGCCCTAATCACCCTTTTGCTGTTTATTCCCCCCCCACCACCAAAAAAAGCATTTTTCAAATCCTTTGTATAGAACTTGTATAGAACTTCTTTTGCTAAGAATTGGAGGAAACTCACCCAGTGTAGTAAAACTTGCCATTATGAAGGTTCCTAATATCCAAAAAGCAGTTAACAAGCCATTTCCAAAGGAGATTAAGAAAGGAAGTAGGCAAATCTAGTATCCTTTTTAAAGGCGCTGAACTGTGGTTTGGGCTATGGTAGCATTCACTCGTCTCCCAGCGCTCTAAACCCACCGGAGACAGCTATGCTCATAATTCTCAATCAACAGGGGAATTGTAATCTGAACAGTACAAGGTGGGAAATTGGAAAAAGAACTGTGCAGTTCAGCTAGACTCTTTTCACCCCCAACATACTAAGAATAATAATAATGTGGCTGTATGAATGTATATACTGTATGTATTTTTCTATGCACAGCTTTAATTGAGGTTGAAGGATAGTGAAGGAAGGGGAGAGAGTTGGATGGTTGTTTTATAAATATTCCCCCCTCCCAAAAAACCCAGTGTAATAAACTATTAATGAAAAAGTCATTATGTACACACACTTATGTAATAGTTATTTCAGTTTATATCCCACCTATCCAGTCAGAAACAACAAAAGAGAAAACAGTATTAAACAATAATAAAGCTAAAACAATTCTGAATACAACCAAAATGGTTTGGCTAAAGTCAAAGATAATTAACTCTTTTCCTGAAGGTGAAGTGAGTGAGTGAATTAGGTGCCATCAAGTAGGGTTCAGTTCCTAGTGGCTATATGAATAAATGTTCATTATCTTGACTTCTCTTTAGTAATAACTTATAGTTCTTCCAAGAGCATTCCATGAATCTCTGTGACCTAACCATGCAATGTAAACTTTCTCTTCCTCTTTTGTCTGCCTCACTCATCCTTGCCAAGCAAAATAGCTTCCATAGTTTGGAAGCACCATGGAAGATGATCTTTCATATTCCTGACAAACGGACCTAGAAAATGAAAACAGATGAGGGCTTCTTCTGCTGATCAAAATAGGTGGGTCACTCAGAGACTTATAGCCATTTAGGATATGCAATACATCCAAATAAGAATACATTTTTGTCTTGGTAGAGTAGAGCAAGACCTGAAACTTCATACATCATGATAGCACAAACATTGAAAAGACAAATTATGGAATGCAGTTATGAATAAGCAATATCTGCACATTCTCTCCAATGACTCACCAACAGAGATCAACTGAATCTTCAGGAACTCCAGGATTTCACAAGTCTGTGAAATGTTATGTCTTTACTTATCAACATATAGTATAGTTGAGAGTCGGACACGACTTAATGACTGAACAACAACAACAACTCTGAGATGGAATTTTGATGTTCTTATAAATAGCCTAGCAGGCTACAATTTTCAACAAAGTAGCTTTCCTCAAATCCAAAATCTATGCAAATTCTTATTAAATCTGTGTTTTCCCTGAGGTAATCAAACTGAACTAAAAGAATTTAGGGTGTTTTATTTTTCTTCTAAAGGACAGAGTATCGAAACACATTCATGAAATGGAGAAAAAGAGCAACTATGCTAAATTAAAAAAGATCTGTGCTTTCCTGGGAAATGAGATGCTGTGCCTAAATTAAAGTAAAAATGTCAAATGAAACTGAATGAATCACTCCTGACAGTAAACACATCCTCTTCAACAATCACCTTCTTCCCTGAGCATTTACAATGTCCAGAGTCAATCTTGGGGCAAACAATTTGTAAGGTTCTAGTAATAAATCATTTACATTTTCCTCATTCCCAATGCCCAGCTTGATTCAAAAAGCCCTGCAGTTGGAAGAGGAAGATAAAGGAATTTCAGAGGGATTGGCTGCTGCCTTCAAATGATAAATCAACTCAATCTAATTAACTTATAACTGCAGGAAAAGGCTACTCAGGTACTCAGTCATGAGGCAGACTTTAGTTTACTTCTGAGTAGGTATGTGTCAGAGGGTGTGACATTATGCTAGGGCCACAGCTGTGTAGAAGGAAGCCGCCTTGGTTTTAGATACAAGCTTGGAGGGTACTGCTGTACACACATGCAGATTGGGCTTATTTTAGCCATGGTTTGTTAAATAAGCCACACTGATTGATTTAACAGGTCCAACTGAACCATGCTGGCTAGGTTCACAGAAGCCGAGCACAATATGGCTTAGTGCATACTGTACATATTGGGGTCCCATGGCTGGACCATATTTGTAATATTTTAGTGATTTCTCTGCTACAAAAACCTTACGGAGGGTTCACACATCAACCTAAGCCTCAGTTTTATTAATCACAATTTGTTAATGATGATAGCTGGGTTCATATACTGTATTAAGCTATGAACTGCAACAGCTGAATTCACACAGTTGGCTATACAAGAAGCAGACACACCATATTATGATTAGCATAGAAGGTCTCAAATGTTGTGGTATATTGACAACCCCCCCCCCCCCCAAATAGTAAATTAAATTGTATGATTCCTTTTATGAACAAAACTGTCAGATTGTGGTCTGACCAGTTTCTAATGTCACACAGGGCTCACATTCTTTCAGCTTGTCCAAGCGCACCAAAATAATGTTTGGACGCTGGTCCAGCTGCACGTGTGCAAGTTCCCAGAACTGGATTTCTCCTTCGATAGTCCCTGCAGTGGTTTGCAGCAGCCACTCCTGCAACAGCCCTAACCTGTTCCTGAAGGCCAGCCAGGATCTAGGATTCTTGGCTAGTCTCACCTTCTCCTTATTTTAAGGGCAGATCTTCCTGAACTTCTTTCTGAAGGATATCATGTGTCATACTTGGCATTCAGCCTGTGGGCCTGGTCCAAGGCAACATGAAAGCTGCACCCTTCTGTTACTGCATGAGAATGCAGACACGGACTCAGTGCCAGGACCTAGAGTAATACCCTGGGTAATGGCTAGTTATTTGGGCTATTTGGAAGCTGAGGATGAAACTCTGCTATCTCAAGTGACTAGAAAATCAGTGAAACGGTGGAACTGCACTTATTTAAAAAAAAAAAAAAGTACAAAGAAAAGGAGGAAAGAGCAATAATAAACAAAGAAAACATCTGCCATATTTTGAACCAGTAATGTTTAACTTATGGGGCAAGAGTGTGCTATTGCAACAGGCAGACATGACCTAAAAGGTACTAGAGCTAATGGTAGGTGTGGGCTGAACTGAAGGCTGGTCCTTCCTCTGTGAAGTAGTCAATGAACTGCTGAGGTTAGCCTGCAACAACTGAAGTGTTCTAGCCCAGACAGAGAGGAACAGCAGGAAAAAGTGCAATTTAGAAGCAGAGCAGAGCAAAGCCCCCTGGGATTGCTTTGCATATGAATGGGGGATTAATAGAGGATGATATCCATTGTGTCCTTCCAAAAACAGTGGTCTGCCTGTTCTGGTGACAGGACAACCCAGCAGTGTGGATAAGCCCTCATTCAACATAATGGGGTCACAGAGGTCTGCAGCTCCATCTGATCTGTTGCGGGGGGGGGGGGGGAAGTACTCTGTGCTTTCTCATATCACTCAATTTAACTCTTTAGCTTTTGTTATTACTGTTGTGGTGGTGAATGTCTTTTTGTAGATTTTTGTTAATTTTTTTGTGTCCTCAAGATTGATTTTATGGTTTTAGATTTACCATGGATGTTTCAGATTGTTTTTCTACCATGTAAGCCACTGAGAGTCAGATGGATTGCAGGGGGATACAAGTGCAATAAATAAATACATAAATATTTAAAAGTGGCATGAATAAACCAGGTCACTACAGTAATTCTTCTGACAACACTGTGAGGCAGTTCAGGATATTCTCTTTTGCAGATGGTCTGGAGGAGTATGGAGTTGGGCTTGAAGAAAATTGTTTATTTACTTACTTATTAATCCAATTTATATGGCCACCCATCTATCCAAGAAACTCTGGGCAGTGAGAAAATAAAAACAGAGAATTTCATTAAAACAAAAAGCCAACTAAAGCTGCATTAAGGCTCAATAAAAACACAAAACTACTGGATGTATATACTGTACCCATGCCAAAGACCTCATACTTATGTCCCAACCCCAATGGCTGGGGGAAGAGCCAGGTCTTTCCCCAACTCTAGATCACTTTGCCACTGCCCCAAGTTAAAAACACCTGACCCCTCAGTAGATCTCAGCTACTTGGATCAAGTCCATAGTGGCCGCAAACTCCCGACTGCCTCTGACTCCAGGCCAAGCGAAGCGGGTTGAAGTCTCTCAGCACCGTAAACCTGGAGAACTCCACTGCCAGTTTGGCCAGAGCCAAGCAGCCCAGTCAAAGAAGCCCATTCATTCATTCATTCATTCATTCATTCATTCATTCATTCATTCATTTAATCGATCTGCATAGCCACCCATCTCAATAAGTGACTCTGCATGGCAAACAAAATTAAAATAAAATTCAAAACAATTACAATCAACAATACAAAAATTAAAACAAATAGCCAAGGAAGGTATCGAATCAACAGTTGCTAACAGAGCCAGGAGACGGGCCCCTTCATGTACTTGAGGCCTCATACCTTTAACGCCCTACAAAAGGCCAGCAGGTCAGGACCGTCCTAATCTCCAGAGGGAGAATATTCCATAGGGCTGGTGCTACAGCAGAAAAGACTCACCTTCTGGGCTCTGGCAACTGGCATTCTTTAGGTGATGGGACCCAGAGCATACTCATTCTACTGGACCAGATAGGACAGGTAGAAAAACCAAGGAGAGACAGTAACTCAAGTAACCCGGCCCAATGAAGCCATGAAGGGCTTTAAAGGTGACCACCAGCACCTTGAATTGCACCTGGAATGCTGCCCACAAAGTAGTCGTGTTACATGTGCCAAGTAACCGGTGCCATTGACTACCCATGATGCCACATTCTGCACCAGTTGAAGTTTCCAAATGCTCTTCAAGGGCAGCCCCATGTAGAGTGCAATCTTAGTGCTATATAGGAAGCCAGCCAGTGTGATATATATTGTTCCCTTCTATTTCCCACCCAGAACCCGTATCTATCTTCTTCCAATTCAGTGCATTTGTTCCACATCCCTATGAACTTTCTGGAAATAAAAAGGGCAAACCTGAAAGAGCTCTTGCAAAACTGTAGGAATAATCACAAACAATTTAAACAGAGCACACTGTGTTGGTATAGCCTACAGACAAGTTTCATATTATACTACACTGTCCTGATTGTGTTGTGGGACAAAAAAGATAGTGAAGTTAAGAGGCATCTCAGCTGGTTAAAAATGAAGAAAAGAATCTGACGGTGAAAAACATGACAAAGGGAAGGGAAAAATGATGAGATTCGGTTATGATGATGAGAAAAGATTATATTACCCAACGACACCCCATCATGTACAAAAACAGAGTCTCAGAAAGGGGCTATTAAAGGACATCTAGCAAGAACAGTATCGGCACGAATACCCGTGGCAGCAAGAAGAACAAAGGTATGAACAGAACAGATGGAGGCTTTCAGAGTGTTAATCACACTCCTGGAACTATTATCCTACATTAAACACACATTATTTTTTTAAAAAAAAGACAGAAAGGCTTCAGATATCATCAATGTTTTATCTCTTCAGTGAGCTAAAAAATCAAAATAGCAGAGACAGCACTGGTCCTTTTAGACAAAATGCAGGTATACTTTGGCATTGCAGATTTTTCTTTTCTCGAGAACAAAAGCCAAGTTTAATGGGATAAAAAGGGGGCATTAGGAAACGGAGGTGAGTTAAGGAGGATTAAACCCTTTTCTCCTTTGAGATGGACTGTGCCGTAAACTGAGAGGCTTCTGTTTTTCCACTTCATTCTCAGAGCTCTTTAGACTTCTTTTAGATTTTCCTTTGGTGGTATTTTTCTAGGAACATTATTCATTCATCCATTTGAATAGCTGCTCATCTTATCCAGGTGACTCTGGGCAGATCACAGCAATTAAAAAACAAAAACAATAAAGAAAAATAAAGAAAAATTACATAACCATATTAAAACCAATTCAACATAAACATAATCACAGTCAGCGGTGAATACAGCAATACATCCCATTCAGCGTAGCGGTTGAAAAGGCTCACCACTACCACCAGACTCCCAGGCATGGGGGCAGAGCCATGTATTCAGGGCCTTCTAAAGGCTGGGAGGGTCAGGGACAATCTAATGTCTGGGGAAATGATGTTCCGAAGGGGGGGCACAATGGCAGAAAAGGGTCCCATGAGATGATATTCCTTAGCAGACAGGACCCGTAGCTTGCCTCTCCTGCCAGACTGATGTAACTGATTGATGGGACGGAGAGATGTAACTGGGGAGAGGCGGTTCTCCAACATCCTGGTCCCATGGCATGGATGGCTTTATAGGTCATTAGCAGCACCTGGAATTGCAGTTGGAAGCCACTGGTAGGCAATGCAGTTCATGGAGCAGAGGTGTCACGTGCACTGCTCAAAGAGTATGCGTAACTGCCCAGGTTGCTGCATTTTGTACCAGCTGCAGCTTCTGAATGCTTTTCAAGGGCAGCTGTCAGGCCCAGCCCAAGAACAACAATGAAACACTCCAATCGAGTACAGTTCCTTTATTTGCTTACACCTTATAGACAGAATCTTGCCAAACTAAATCTATACTACAGCAACTAATGGATCTACCCTGGGGGATTCTAGGGAGTGGCTCTCCTGAATCTCTTACTCTTCTTGCGCTCCCCCTGAGGACTGTGCTGCTTCTTGTCTCCTCCCCCCTCCCAGAATGCAGCCCCTCCTTCCTGATAGCCTTGATCTCCCACATCACTCTCCTCCTCGTAGATACATTCCATCACAGCAGCCCCATGTAGAGCACATTACAGTAACCCACAGCTTTATTGGTGTGAGGCAGTGGCTGGTGATACTTTGTTATTTTATAGCACATTATCTCCATCACTCTCCAGCTTCCCTGACTGCCCACATACTTTAATCTGAGAAGAAGTATCAAGTGATTCTTGTCTTTATGAATTCTTCCCATGGAACTTAAGTGCAAACCATTTGAAAATACAGCAGGCTGCAGAGCTCAAGCGAGCATTTGCAAGGACATTTGTATAGACTTGTTTGGCTGCTGTGTCATTGTTCAAGAATCCTACCTCCCAACCTGTGAGAATTCTGGGTTCCCCCACCCACCACCCCACTTGGGAAAAACTTAAAAGCATTTTTTTCCACATCAAAAGAGAACCAAAATGGTCAGGGGAACAATACAAAAAATGACAGTCCATTCCAAGTTTCAGCAGAGCACAAGTATGAGAATGAAGCTTGAGAGTTGACTGTGGTTCTTCTGCACATATTTGTTACTTTTTGGTCCCTTTGCCACAGTTGGAGAAAACCAAATTCATGCTCCATGCTGTTAAGCCTGATCAGCCCCATTTTAAAGAGAAGCACATGCGTGTGAAGTAGAAGAGATCTTTTACATACCGAAGATTTAATTCTGCTTATCTTTAATTAAAAGGGTCAGGTTGTAAGTGATGGCACAGAAATAGAAATAGATGATATTGGACTGAATGAACTAAAAGTATGACTTTGTAAAAAGCATTGTCCCATAATGAGATAGCGCTTTCCATCATCCTGCTCCTCTGCACTTGAATAAAACTATCCATTTGCCAGAAATATAAAGTAAATTGAGAATATTGGCTTCTTGGCCTATTTTGTGAATTGGGTGGCAGTAGTCATAGCATGGCTATATATTTGCATGCAGTAGTTTAAGGTTGGTTCTTACGGTCATCATCAGTGTAGGAAACAGGATGCACAAATATTGTATCGCACTCCAGGACAGATCAAAAGAGCTCTCTTCTGCAAATTAAAAGCATTCTTCCAATGTGCACTCTATTTAAAACAGAACCAATGAACAAAGAATTATTTCAATTCAAGTGAGTGAAACTTATTGCTTTTGCAAAAGCTTGACCTATTCCAAAACTAAACCAAGCCAATCTTTCTAATACAATCTTCTCATCCACATCCTGAGACACTTCAGCTCCACCACCAATCTATCTAGTTTGAGGGCTGAGAGTCAGTTTGGTGTAGTGGTTAAGGCATCTGGCTAGAAACCAGGAGACTGTGAGTTCTAGTCCCACCTTAGACAAGAAGCAACTGGGTGACCTTGGGCCAGTCACTTTCTCTCAGCCCTAGGAAGCAAGCAAGGACAAACCACTTCTGAAAAACCTTGCCAAGAAACTGCAGGGACCCTCTGAGAATCAGACACAACTGGACGGATTAAAAAAAAAAAGTTAAAATAGTATCAGGGAATTATTAAAAAGACAATCTATTTCATTCAGAGCCCATGTCATCAGCTGCAGTAGTTTTCAGTCTGT
Organism: Python bivittatus; assembly: GCF_059951505.1. Taxonomy (NCBI): domain Eukaryota; kingdom Metazoa; phylum Chordata; class Lepidosauria; order Squamata; family Pythonidae; genus Python; species Python bivittatus. The sequence continues at coordinate 80,600,671 of NW_028277075.1, forward strand.
CCCTCAAATTTTGTAATGATGAAGAGAGACCACTGCCTTCTGAGACTTCCTATCTCACTCTCAAGTGATTTATTTCATCAGGATATTCTTCCTGATTTTTAGCAGAAATCTGTCTTTATTCTCTTAAGCAAGAAAGAAGCAAATTGAATCTATCATCTTTGTGTCAGCCTTTCAAATATTTAAGGATCATGAAATCATAGAACTAGAAAGGGCTATTTAGGCCATGAAGGCCAAACTCCTACTTAGTGCAAGAAACCAAATTTTTAAAAATAGGGTTGCCTAGCTCTCTCCTGAACATATCCAGTAAAGGGCACTCATTAACTCTCTCAGTAATTGGTTCCATTGTCAAACTACTCTTATCATAAAGTAGTTTCCCCTAACATTCAGCTAGAATGCCTTGTCATTTAAACCCATTATTTCATATCTGGCCCTCTGGGATGACACAGAAGATGTCTTGAACCACTTCTGTGTGACACCTTTTTTAGCTATTTGAAGAGTGCTAACATATCTCCCTCAGGTTTCCTAAAATTCTCTCATTTTTCCTTCACTTCAGTTTTAGTCCTCCAATTATCCTACTTTTCTGGGTTTTTTTGCACTTGTCTTTATTTTTATCATTTTTAAGGGAATGATAGAGTGCTTAAGGAGGGTTCTGATCAATGAAAAAAAAATGAGCTATTATATTCCATGATTTAGAAATTATATTTCTACTGATGTAACCTAAATTTGAATTTCCCAATTTTTGCAGCCACATCACACTGGTAACTCATTCATGTTGTTATCAGCTACTATTTCCCTTTGGAATACCCTCCCACCTGAGACCTGAAGGATCCCTACCCTTTTAGCCTTCTGGAGGCCTTCTGGCTCTTCCCCCAAGCATTGGGCTAGGATGGGGGTTGAACTGCAAGGATGTTTGGCCGGCACCTGGGGGGAAGGGTACTTTTGCTTTTAACCATGTTTTTATGGATTGTTGTGAACTGCCTAGAGTCATCATATGAGATAGATGGCTATGTAAGTCCTGCAAATAAATAAATAAATAAATAAATAAATAAATAAATAAATTTCAAGAAGTGCTTCATACAAACATTTATGAAGCCAGGTATTGTCCCATCCTTTATCTGCATTTTTTCTGTTTTCTTTTTCCTAACTTTGTACTTGTCTTTGTTAAATTTCATTCTGTTATTTTCAACCTGCTTTTTTAACCTATCAGGATTATTGGGAAATCTTTTCTTCCTTCTAGAAAATTAAGTAATCTGTCTCATTTGTATTTGCTCCATTCTTTTTCATCCAAATTATTAATGAAAATGTTCAGCCCAGGATTGAACTCTGTACCAACCCACTAGATATTTCAGTTTGATGCTGTGCTTTGAGTGCAGTTTTCAAGCATGCTGTGGATCCTCCAAGAGATATATCAGCATGCTTAATTAATTTGCTAGGGTTAGGGTTATCATGAGCTACTGTACTTTGTTAAATGCTTTGGAGCCCTGACTATAGAGGGACAATTGTGGCCATACCTACAGTAAATGATAGTGCACATCTTTTTTTTCCCAAGAAGATCCCAGGATCCCTCTAAGCTATCATGATAATTTTTCTCTGTCTTTTAGAGTATTACTTATCCCACCTAATTTTTGTATCTTCTGCAGATCTAATAAGCATTCTCTACATCTCTTCATCCAAGTTGTTAATGAAAATGTTGAAGGGTATCAGACCCAAGACCTATCCCTGATGCATTGTTGTTTGACATGAAACCATTGATAAGCTCTCCTTGGGTATAGTTTTCAAGCCAGCTTTAGATCCACATCATGAATGTAATTTCTTGATATTCAAAATTAATGAAACACTGATTCACATAAATTATGAGCATACAGTACAAGTTGGATATAGTAAAATAGCATGCATTCTAACTGAATGGGTTAAGGAGAAAAGACTGCTAATGAAGAATGGGAGTACAATTTAATCATCAAGGATAAAGGGCTTGAATATTTGTATTTCCTATACAGTAGTTAAATAGATCTGCTTTCCCCATTTCCTGTATATGTAATAATGGAGGTACTCTTAAGTCGCAAGCTAACCATAATGTTAAACATTCCAGTTTTGTATTTTGTACCTAATTGCAGAGGTTTAAGGAAAGGTGTGGTGACAAAGTGATGAATTCAGAAGACCTTGCACATGTCAGATGCACTCTTAATGATTCCAACTTCAATTATTCTAATACTGATCTCAGCTATTCAGGAATAGTTCCAAGGATAACTCTGACAAACTCTTATAAAAATAAATTCTTAAAAAAAAAAAATCATTATAATAACCTGATGCTATTGGATCTGATATTATGCTATTCCTTTTTTTTTTTTTCCCCCAAACAGAAGATCAGCACATGAACTCAAGAATAGGCTCCTTCTTAAGAACCAAAGCAGCCTTTACTTGTGTTGGACTTCAGCTAACTGGGAACCATGAAAGTTAAAGTTCAAGAGATCTGGAGAGCCCTGGGCTGGTGAAAATTTGTTAGGCAGTGACTTCTCCAATCAAACAAAAATCCATACATATTCAAATTTTTGCCATTGTGATTAACATTTCCCAATGAAAAATTACTCTTGTGTGTGTGTGTGTGTGTGTGTGTGTGTGTATGGTTAAAAAAAATCACTATGATCAAGGCTACTTAAAATTGTTTCAGGTTTCAAGAAAACTAGTAGGGCTTTACTTTCTCCTTGTATCTTAGCACAGTTTTAGTGTCACAATGGCCAAACCTTTTTTGGAGGAAAACCCATATGAAACTTAGACTGGATTAGATTCAGATTGTCCATAATATTCAGGAATGTCTGGAACTGAACCACAACTATCCATGGCAATTAAGTACCACAACCCTGAAACTATACTTTGTTCACATCTCAACTGGGTACAAAGACTTGTTTAGGAGTAAACTAACAAGGGTCTCTTTCAAAAGAGCTGGAAAAACTCCTGCACTTATTGAAGTATTTGCAGTCTCTGGTCAGTTAGTTTTCTCCAGTAAGCTGGTATTGGTCAAGAAGGGTCAGGTAACAGGCAGCTAGATCATGAAGCTGATGGAATTTCTTCCATCTTCTGCTCTTCCTTACAGGGTAGCTAGATACAGTAAAAGAACAAATGAGAAAAACTCCAAAGCACTTTGCATAGGAAAGTTGTTAAATGCACATGGTGAAAAATAATACAATTTAATACTCTATTAGGTATGCAATACTTGAATCATATTTCTATTGTCCTCATATAAAATTGTTCTTCAAAAAAAACTTGCTTTCAACTTGGGTTGTTAATTACTGTTCATAATGTAAGACATCCTAGTTATTGTAGTGCTTTGTTAGATATTGTGATTAGAATTTATTGCAATGTTCATCTAACACTGCTCAGTGTGATGGATTTACCTTGTCTTCAAACTTTTCACAAGCTCATTTGAGATCTAGGACTGAGGGCAATCTATTCATTCTGCCTTTGTATTTCAGTGAGATTGCAAATGGAATGCAATGCATTAAATTGTTTGTAAATTATTTTAAATTGTTAGTTGCCTTGGAGACTCTTCTGAGTCTGCAAGTGAACTCAAAAATAAAATTGTAAATTAATATTCTAGCCTGATCTTCCCCATTAGCTTTACATAGGATTCCATTGCACACGCTCATAAAGTCTTTCTATAAAAATGGTGGTGCTCAAAGCATCCAAGGCTAAAATAAAAAGGAACAATCAAAGCGTTAAAAAAAGTGTTTTGCTCAACAGCACTAAATACAGATAAATATAAATATACTATGAAAAAAAATCCCCTCTCACCCCTATGGGTAATATGTGTCTTCCTCAATCTCGGGTCCTCTACGAGAGGCCTGGGAGTTTGAGGGTTCCGCACAGTATCTTAGCTGTTCCTAGCACTGAGCTCTTCTGTACAGAGAGCTCTCCACACCCTTCTGTAGTTCCACCAGCTGACTAACTTCTCTCTCAGTTGCCTTGATCTTAGCCTCCTACCTCATTTTCCAGGGTGGGTATGCACTGCTGTTCTTCTTGATCATGTAACCAAGCATCTCCAGGATTGCAGTGGCTGTAGAGTATACCAGTTCATTGGTTTGAGTTACAGTGGTAGTAGGGATTGTCATGAGGGCTTTATTGGCATCTTCTAGCATACTATCTGATGGTACTTCTCCACTGAGCCTTGGTCTTGAGGGTTGACTGTAGCTAGTTTATCCATGATCTTGTGAGTGCAGTGCTAGAAACACCCAAGATACTGTGCAGAACCCTCAAACTCTCAGGCCTCTGATAGAGGACCCGAGATTGAGGAAGACACATACCTCCCATAGGGGCGAGAGAGGATTTTTTTTTTTTTTTTGGTGCCTTCAAATCAGTGTTGACTCCTGGCAACTGCCTGGACAAGTCCCTGCAATTTTCTTGGCAAGATTTTAGAAGTGGTTTGCCATTGCCTGCTTCCTAGGGCTCACAGAGAGAGAGTAACTGACACAAAGTCACATAGCTAGCTTTATAACTAAGGCAGGACTCAAACTCATGGTCTCTCAGTTTTTAGCCTTAACCATTACACCAAACTGGCTTTCCAAATACAGCATTAGGAGAAGTTCAAAGGGGTATCATTAAGACATAAAACATTTTTCAGAAAAATAGAATTATATATAGGCCATAGCTTTATTGATTATAGCAAACATGAGGGTTGTTGTACCATCAGCCCTGGATTCAAATTCCATGCATTGCCATCCACACTGTTTTCTGTAAAGTTTTCAGTTTTCAAACATTTGCCAAGGAACTACCAGGAATGAACAGGCCTCCATATGAACAGATCATGTACTTATCTGCCATCATGTGGTGAAAAAGGCTAATTCTCAACCCAATTTAGGCTATGAGGCAGTTCACAACTTGGCCCTTTGGTTTCAGGGTCCAAGATCTTTCCCACTTTCTTCTCTCAATATGGATTTAATGCAATATCCCATGCATGCCCCATTCACTACTAAACTTACTATTGCTGTAATAGTAATACTGTACTCCTATCATCTTGACCTCCATTAATAAGGTGCACTCTAACAACCCAGAAGGCAGTTCATATCAATGCAAGGCTATTGCATGGTCTGGCTCTCATTAGTCAGCACATACTGTGCTATTGCTTTGTTGACCTTTTGGGGTGCCTTATCCACTTTCCAGGAAATTTTCAGCATCCCTCCAGACTGTTCAGGCAACCACGTCCAATCATGTGATCCACAGATCTGGGAATGCATCTCATAGCTCTTGAAAATCAGTGCTAATGTTTTGAAACTTGTACTCACCCTGGTCATTCACACGTAACAGAATGACCAGCGCGTCGGGACGGCATTAAGCAGGCAACTCAAAAATAATTTTGAAACTAGATAACATACTAATCCTGACCTCTCCCACTACATGTTTGCTTTCTGCTTAAAGCAGATAATAAGAGTAAAATACAGTGTCATACATAAAATCAAATCATTAAAAAGGCATATAAAACATGAGTTCAAACAATTAAGGAACTGCCAGTTGAACAAACTACAGTATAACCAGTTGGGTAATGAGCTCAAATGGTTTTCTGAATTAAACAATATCTTTGTTAGTGAAAAGTAATCAAAAAAGAGATTAAAAAGTCCTCCATTGATAAATAACTGGAAAACAGCCACTAAGAAAGTCGTCTCTCAAATCCACATCAAGCTCAATCCAGATCTTAAAATATCAGCATGTTTTTAAGACAGAACATATGATATCAGGTATTAGCACAAGCTAAATTCTTAATTGAGAAAATGAAAATCTACTCAAACAGAATGTTCAGAAAGTATATAAAACAGGAAGAAGAGTTCTGATCACTGTAGTTCATCTTGGAATGATGTTCTTGCAATTCAACCTCTAAGTCCAATTGTCAATGAGAAGTGCAATTGTAATTTGGGTTGAAAATTTGAATTTTAAAGAGGGTGTCATTCAGAATGACCTTGAACAAAAAACTCAGTTGGCTCAGTTTCTGTTTGTCTTGACACCCTCAGTTCCTAGGTGTGCCCTTTCTCTCCTCTGTTTGTTAATAACAAGAGGAGGAAGAGGAACCAGTAAAAATAACAAGCCTGCTGTGTTGATAGAATCTGCTATCACAGCCTGACACAAACTTCTGCAAACTGTGTGCTTCAGGAAGTCATCACACCAATGAAGGAAAAACTGCCAACCTGCGAAATTAATTTACTGTTCCAGCTCTTTTCCAGCCTCTCACCTCTGAGACACCACCAATTGCTCATGGATAAGAAATAAGATCGGGTACATAATAGTAGAAATACATATAAGCTGGCTTGCCCAATATGAGATCAATTTTTTTAATCCTATACACAATTATGGCAAAAGCAAGTGGACTAAGATAGAAACTCAAGATATATTTTATCTGCTCCTTGAAAGCTTTTACCTCAGAAGGTTGTGGAAGGTCAATCTTTCAACCTAAGGAACAATATGTATTTTTTGTTGCTGTTGAAACCTGGAGAGGGAAAGTGGGAAAAAAGGTCAGTCAAAGACAAATATGTTCCTTTTCATTATGAGAAATTATCAAGAATGAAAAAGAAATTAATTATATGAAAACAATGTGGTATAGGACAATAAATATATTCCCAGCTATGAAAATATTGCACCATCAAAAGTGGCCAAGAATTCTTCAAACCCGCTCACCCTTCCTCCCACAGTCCATCAGTGTGTTAGCTAAAAAAGAATATACATACACATGTATGTGTGCGCATGTGCACACGTGTGCATATGGGTAATTAAAACCGAGCACTATAAGCAATTATGCCAGGACTTACTAATATTAAGAGCCTTACGAAAATCATTTTTGCTTAGTCATTTGTAAAGTACCACTTGCTTACATAAAGGGAATGCCTGTAAAACTTCTCAGTCTTTAGTTGCAAAAGTCTCCGAAAGGCAATATGGTCCCAAACAGTTGCCCAGGGGCCATAATGCATCTGCCAACATGTATCTTGGTGCCCACAAAGCTCCCAGTCTCCTGTTCTCTTTAGTTTTTAATTTAAAAAATGAACTAGAAGTTGGCTTGCTGCAAAGTATCATCCTCCAGCAAATCCTGTGTATCCAGCAATGTCTTTGGATCCCACATAGACTTCAGAGGCATTCTTAGAAAATGAGACCATGGTGGGAAGCTGCAAATCAATCCTTAGTCTTCTGCTATATAAGTGGTTTGTGACTGGCCACCACCACCATGGCCACCATTTTGTGAGAGGGTCCCAAGTATATTTTCAAAATTCCAAATATACCCACTAGTTAAAAAAAAAAAAAAAAAGGACAACAAAGTCCTGCGTACATTTATGGCTTGTGCCACTTCTTGCCGGTAGTGACATTTTAAAAAATCTATTTAAAATCTTCACACCATGAAAAAAATTAACACAAATTTGCAGCATGAACTATAATAACAACCTTAGAGCACCAATTAAAATTAAAATTAAAATGATTAAAACTCTACAGCACTAAAAGTCCAATGGAACACAGGAATCTTAATTACCCACATAAAATCCTTAGAAGGGAGATCAACCATCCTTTCCAATTACTGAAAAAGCCCATCTCAAATCTCACCAACCAAGCCAATATCCTTGTGTAAAATAATAATCTGTCCATTTATGATGATGGGATTTAGAACATAGAGTTCAAAAGCAGTTCTGGTCATTCGGTAGAGGCACGTTTGTGCTGATATATGAACTCTTCTACAAGTACAAGTGCAATCCTTTTACCTATATGTGGCTTGAGTTTCATAGGATTAAAACAGAAGAACTGAAAAAGAGCCTTTCCACAGCTGGACTTCAACAGGACCATTATGGCAATTGAAGTACAAAACTTGTGGAGGCTAACAGTTTGGAGAAAACTGTATTAGAGCTTTGACTGAAGGTACTATGTATACCTCATTAGCAGGGTTAGGGTTTACTTCAATCTCCTTCTCAGAACAACAAACACCGTAGTGCCAGCCACTTCATGCATTTAGCTTTTGACCTTTCCAAAAGTGATTGCTTTCTGAAATAAATATATGCATAAAATGATATTCTTGGATACTTTTCTGTTAAGAGGATCTTGAAAATATTGGAAATACATTTCCTGTGATAGAATGCTCAATGTCAAAGTTTTATAAATAGATTTATTTGCCTTTTCTTGAGCGGAATATTGCTCAGTGAAGGAGCACGTTTGAAGGCTGGAAATTCTGTCTTCCAGACTTTCTGTTGAATATCCATATGACAGCTGTGGCACAATCCTCTTTTAAACATCTGATAGGAAGTTCTGAGAGCATCAGTAAGATTATTGTTACTATTTATTTTATTTATAACCCACCTATCACTCAGGAGTTTGACGTGGCATACACAGTACTTCCTCCTATTTTTGCCCACACAACAACCAGGTAAACTAGCTTGGGTTGAGGAAGAGTGACACACCTAAAGTCACTAACAAGGGAGTTCAGAACAAGTGTCCAAGCTTCTAGTCCAGCACCTTAACTACTGTCCCTCTCCTGTTATTTTAAATGTATTGTAGATGTGTTGGTTGTGTTAATATTTGTTCATGGGGTTCTGAACTTATTTTACTGGAATAATGTGTAATTTTTATGTTTCATTTTGTTTCATTTTATACTGTACCTTAGTAAATCTTATTAATATTTATTATTACTAATAAAACATTATATTGCAATTCATGGTCTCCTATGTACATGGATTGATTATCATACAATGTATTTGGGAACTGGGCTGTCTTTAAAAACTATCCCAATGCTATAACTAGCAAATTCAAATCATGAACTGGAGTTAATTTGGTAAGATACTTACATACAGTAAGGTAGTCAACTTCCATTTGCTTGAGGACAAATGTTCATGGCATTTAAAGGGTCACATTCAAAACCTGGTCTTATATTAGAAGGGTTCTATACTGATAAGCCTAAGGCAGCCATTTTGCCACTCAAAATTCAACATTCAAAAAAGAGGCCAAATGCTTGACTTTACTTGCTCTGAGGATCACAGGAGGAAGCTGGTGATCTCCATGTTGCACCTATTGCAGCTCTAGGATAAAGGGTGTTCTGTTCTCTACCATCACAACAAGTAACGCAGCAGTGGCCATGGGGGGGGGGCAGTAAGGTCAAAATAGGCAAAGGGTCGATGCAGCTTTATACATGTAAGGAATGGGACTTGCATTGTGACACTACATCTGCCATGTTGCCTGTTTTCACACACACATACACACACACACACACACACACCATGGATGCTGTTGGGCTGGCTGGAATATGTAGCTAAGGAAACCAGGGGAAAGCCTCTTCATTGAGCCTTAAGTTCACCTTCTGGATTTTGGATCATGACCTCTGTATTTAATCTTAATGTTATCACCAAAAACAGTGATTACAGAATTTGTCATCTTTCTGTGAATTCTGAGGGATTCCAAAAAGGAATTTTCCAAAAAATGAAAAGAATTTCACAGAATAAACAGAAAATTTAAATTTCTAGACAGTGGAAAACCAGAGGTAGATCTTTAGATGTTCATACTGAATGCTATATCAAGTTTTGTTATTCCATTAGTACAAAGGTAGCATTGCTTACAGAAATATCATCTCTGTCCAAACCAGTTCTAGAAACTATAGTTCAGCACATCTGAATGCTGAAGAAAATGGACTTCCACCATCTTAGATCATGAAACTTCCTTCTCATGGCTGAGAAAGTACTGCTATATTTTCATACAAAATACACTCATTTCTCATGTTACTACTTAAAGATATTGCACTGGGAGATATACCATTTCATTACCTGATTAATCTTCAAAATATTGCTATGGAGTTTATCATACTAATACATTTTTCTGTTTGGGAGGCTGAGAAATTAGGTTCAACTCGAAAGCAGCAGCAAGTCAAGGACGGAGGTGCTGGCTCCCCCAGCCTCCCCCAGCAAGAAACAACAATTTGATCACTGTGAGTGGGGAAATATTTCATGAAATTATCTACCCAATTTGTTTCACTGGATGGATTCATATAATGTGGTTGGTTTGGCTTTAGCTGAGTGCAGTTTGAAAATCCAGGTAGTATGCATACTGAACAAGCTATGATCAAAACAAATCATGGCTTTGTGTTATGAGTGACACTAGATCCAGACAGCAGAGTCCACAACAAAACACAAGGGTGTCAAAATGACACACATCACTCACATCTTCATCCAAATACTGCCCTTATGCTTTTGATCCTTATATCTGATGCGAGTACATAAGTCATGGCATTTGCAATGATGTAGTCATTCACTTTTCACTATATGCCCCCTGCCTTCCTGTGAATTCCCATGTCTGCTGACCAACTGCACATTTATGTGAGAGTAAATCTCACTGAAATCGACTCATAACTAGTGATTTGCAAAAATCTGCATTCTGAAAATGTAATATTTTGGTCTTCTCTGGAAAGTCCATTTTTCTCCTAAAAATGCACTTGACTGACCTTCTCAGGGCTGGTCTGTACTTTTCTAGAAGTAAATATTCCAGAGAAAAACAGAAGTATTTCCATTTTTGATCAACAGTGCAATCCTAAGCATGTCCAATTTCCAATTTAAAAGCAAAATATACCCTTCACCCCATTAGGTCTGCTTTTATTTATTTATTTATCAACTTGAGATCACCCACAAGTGCTCCAGACAGTTGCTTCTCATGAGAAGACTGAAAGACAGCAGTCTCCAGAAGGTGATAAGGAGACCAGGGAATAACCATCTTGCTCGAACCACAGTCAGTGCCTTTGAAAGGACACTAAGTTTGCATACTTCCTTTTCTAATCACTTTCAGAAATTGCTTGTTAACTACTTTTCAGCTGTTAGAAGACTTGTTAAAGCCTTGAAGAATCTCATGAGAAGGGACAAAGAAGAAATGAAAAGAAATCAAATTCTACAACATTATTTGAATGGACTAAAGAATAGAATAGAATAGAATAGAATAGAATAGAATAGAATAGAATAGAATAGAATAGAATAGAATAGAATAGAATAGAATAGAATAGAATAGAATAGAATAGAATAGAATAGCTTTATTGTCATTCCACTATACACTATACACCAAGTGCATAATAAAATGAAATTCCATTGCAGTTGGCTCACAATTACAATCAAACACTAAAATACAATTGAGATACCATAGTTACTATAAAACATACATTCTATACACATTTGATATTAAACATTCAAACATCTAATAGCCTGGGGGACAAAGCTATTTCCCAATCTGGCTGTTTTACATTGGATACAGCAGAAGTAAAAGGAAAGCATATAGTGTTGGTTTATTTGATCAAGGTTAAAATAGATATGTTGTTCAATGTATTGTTAAAGGCAGTTGTTTCTGGTAACCCTACCTGGACCTTTGCTGGCATCAGGACTGAAATGACAGGGCTTTAAGGATTTGTTTATAGATAAGAGATGGGATATGGGAAGAAGGGATCATTTGTTATATTTTAAGAGAAGATAAGTTACTAAAATTGTTTATACTTATTGTGATGAAGGGGGAAGTCATTTCTTTATATATTTCTTTTCTTTTTTTCCCTATTTTTCTTTACTATATTCCTATTTTTTTCTTTTCTATTTTTCTCTTCTTTTCTTTCTTCTTTTCTTTTTTGTTTGTATTAGTTTTTATTGTTGCAATTGTAATTTTTAATAAAATTAATAAAATTACTATTTAAAAAGCACTAATAATACAGGCAAGTTGCTAATATTAATTCTTGTATGTATTGGAACTCCCACTTCCACATACACATATACATCCCCAAATACAGGTGGGGATGTGTATATGTATGTGGAAAGAATGTTTTAAATAATGGAATCTCTTGTTTTTAAATTATCTTGAATTGTAAGTGTTGTTTTACCTGAGTTCTTGAAATAATTAGTAACTGAAAAACTTAAAGAAAGCATGTAGGGAAGTGAGCAGAAGAGTATAACTGTTGGAATTTAAGTAGGTTGATTTGAGCTGACTCACAAACAAACAGTCTCCTGTCTAGTTTGGGAAATAACTTGAGCTGATCCTAAACTAAACCATTGCATTTGAGGCTGGGGAGAGACAGGATATATCCATCAATAATTGTGCTAGATAGATCCATATATGTCACTTAATTACAAATGTTGCTAATGCAAACATTTATGTTCTGCCTTTGTTTTTCATTGGTGCTATTGGGAATAAGGTGAAATAATAGCATATATTTTTTCATTAATAACCTGAGGTAATTTAATTCTTAAAAAATATAGACATGCAGAAGAAATTCAATTGTCTACCACTGATTCCATAAATGGAATTTGTATGTTGTTAGAAAAATAAAGTCCAGAATAATTTTTCCACTGATTTCTAGGACATAGCCTAGGCTGATTATTTATATGTTTGTCAAATCAGTTGCACACCATGAGCCACCCAATATTATTTGTATTTCTTATCAGTTAGCAAATTAAGAGTTTGATTTAAACCCCAGTGTTTGGATTTTTAAAAGAAATGGAAAGTTTGGTGCTTTTATGAACAAGGTCTTTCTTGAATAAACAGCAATCACATCCTTAAACTCACCCAGGTAGAATATCATTACGGGATGCCAATCAACCAGATGGAATTTTTCAGACCATTGCTTCAGAGTTCCAGAGCCAAGATCCAAGAATGATTGGCATTTCCATAACATAGCAATAGCTAATTAAAGCAATATTGCTGGGTCAAAACTGGCTCCACTTTTCAGCAAAGAACACTGAGTTCATATTAAATGTCTCCTTGTAATTCTAAGAGGATTTTAGCTTTCTTAGTAACAATAAAAGGGGTTTATAAATAAACTATTATCAATAATGTGGGATTAAGCCAAGAGCCATTATACTTTTCTTAAGTATTAGCTGCAATTCTTTTCTTCTGCCTTTTTACCAACTCTCCTGGATCTTTGAGAAAGAGACTTGAGTCCTCACAAACTAGTTATTAAACCATAGGTATGATCTGTCATTACTTGATAAAGATGTTGATGATGATGATGATGATGATGATGATGATGATGATGATTACTAATTAAACTTATATAGATGAAACATATTTGTAATTTCTGAGTGAGAGTTAAACCTTGGGATGGATGGAATTTATATATATTCCCCCTAATCTATTGAAACCAGCTTCAAACTTGATTAAAATTAAATCACAAATACAATTTTTACACTCAGCCAGGCTGTCACTACTGGCAAATTAAGACATTATCCTGAAAACTCTAAAGGGTGGAGGAAGCCTTAATTTCTACTGGAAGATTTATTTATTTCATTTATATCCCATTTTTCCCCAAATGCAAGGCTGTCCCCTTCATTTGATCCTCTTAGCAACCCTGTGAAGTAGGTTAGCAGGGAAATGATAACCTTTAAAGCTGAAAACAAAACTGAACCCAAATCTCCACAGCACTTATCTGATGCTCTTGACAAATTCAATCTCAATTACATGTTTGTTTGTTTGTTTGTTTTCCTAAGAAACGTTTGGACTGGATGGAGGGACAATGAGCAAAGGCTGCAGAACTGTGCTGTGTTGAAGGAACCTGAACTGTGGGTGTGGTGGCATGAAATTAGGAGTGTTAGTTGCTGGGTCTTGACCTGCCACAACTGTGGTTGCTGGGGGTGACAGCAGCACAGCAGCCATCAACGCCATTTACTGGTAACCAGCCATCAGTTGCAGACCAGCAGAGGACTACTGTGCCAAGAAGAAACAGAGGCAGAAAACCATTCAAACAGTCCAGCTTCAAATCCTGCAGAGACCACTTACAACTGATAATAGTACAGTCAAGGTCCAGCCCAGAGTTAAAGTTAACTTTGACCAGTATCAACTGCATTGTCAGGCTTTATAGAAAGTTCATCCAAGGCTTAGTATCAGGTAACAAAGTTAGGTTATTATGAACATTGTTTCAGCATTTGATTGCACTCAGGTAGAGCAGTGCATACTAGAAGCTTCAGCTTCTGTCACCTGAATACAATAGTGGTGACCAGAACTGAATGCAGAAATTGGACTTCTCAGAAATAAGATATAAGATAGTATTCTTGAAAACTTGGAAGGTATATTTCAGGGTCACAGACAGAATCCAGAATTGGGGAGTGCAGAATGGTTCCACCAGTACCTCAGTACTGGGTCTAATACTACTATATCAGATTCCAGAGCATCAGCTCTTTATTAGCTTCTGCTCTTCTCCTTCCTCCCAGAAAGGGGGCATGAAACAGCACCCACATTTTCAAAATTCCAAATGTTCCTGGTAGCCCAAAATGGTTGCCTGTTTCTAGGCTGGGTCATGCAAAATCCTTACCTTGACAAATTGAGTGGTCTTGGATCCAGCAGAGTTTTTCCACTTGCTGAAGAAGAAAAGATTTGAACTTTACTGGTGCTCCCTTCCCTTCGGTTCTGCATGGCTGCTCCCAAATCTACCCCTAGAAAATATGGAATCCTCCAAAAGACAGGAGTAGGTCGTTTTGGAGACTGCAAATGGAAAAAAACTCAGTGAGAATTGCTCACTTGTTTCTTCCAGCAAAACCAGAATGAACTTCATTCCAACTGGGGACCAGCAGAACAAAAGAAGAAAAGAAAAACTGGATACAACCCTTTGAAAGGTTTGTCCATTTTTAAATGGAAGTTTATAGGTTTGAAAGAGACATGATAACTAGAAGTCTGAGAAAAACCAAATTTCTCCTCTGCTATGAATATAATGCTTAATTAAACACTTGACATAGCTAGAAGGGTCGTATCATTTTAGACGTCAAGGGGTAGCATCATATTTAATCCTTCATGTGTTTTTAAATACAGCAAGAGGCTTGTAACTTGAGCTGAAACATTCATCAACATAAGGTCAATTCTATGCTTCACTCTCACCATTGTTAAAGTTTCTTTTTGATTACACAAATTATTTTGTCTTCAAGAGAACCAAAGTTGTCCTTCAACCTGAATTTTATTAGCTTGTTATTTTCAACATTTGATTAGAGACTTGGAGCAATAACAATAAAGTATTAATAATAAATGTAGTTTCTGATTAGTTCTAATTTCATACATGAGTTAAAATTCCAGTGATGGAACATAACGAGATCAGATCATCCAGGTACAGGCCCCTCAGAGTGAAATTCATGAAATGAAAAAGGTATTCTCAGGAACTAGATTTAAACAAACATGTTTTAATCACCTTCTTTAAACTTTATAAGAAAATAACGTATGCCTAGATAAGTTAAAATTTCTGAAATTTCAAAGAAATAGGTGTGGTTATGAGCTAAGTTGATTGATTGATGCCTTTGAACTGTGGTGCTGGAGAAGACTCTTAAGAGTCCCCTGGACTGCTAGGAGGTCAAACCAGTCAATCTTAAAGGAAATCAACCCTGATTGCTCATTGGAAGGATCGATAATGAAGCTCAAGCTCAGATACTTTAGTCACCTAATGAGAAGAGAGGACTCTTTGGAAAAGACCCTGATGCTGGGAAAGATTGAAGGCAAAAGGAGAAGAGGACGGCAGAGGATGAGATGGTTAGATAGCATCACTGAAACAATGAGCATGAGACTGAGCAAACTCAGGGAGGCAGTGAAGGACAGGAAGACCTGGTGCGATATGGTTCATGGGGTCACAAAGAGTCGGGCACGACTTAATGACTGAACAACAACAACGAGCTAAGTGGTGGGTCTTTTCAGTAGTGGCTGAAGAAGACCTTTCAGTAGTGGCAGTAGAAGACCTTTCTATTCCAATAGGTTTTTGGCCCAGACTGGTAATGGGTGACAATTGTTTTTTTATTATTATTGTTGTTGTTGTTGTTGTTGTTGTAATATTTTCTTTGGACTTCACTCTGAATCTTGATTGTTTGGGGAAATTATAAATACTGGACATAAATAAATGTGAGTTTGAACTACAGATCCCTTCACCCTATATTCCATTAATAGCATTCACACTTATACACTAGTGACAAAGATGTACTCTACTGTCTATCAACCACAATGAGAGATACTATTAACAACTGGCTCACCTTTCGTTTTGCACTCCAGTAACTTGTAGCAGTTAAATTTATTTTTAATCCTATTCACTGCCTGGAGTTATATTACACAATAGGCAATCTATAAACATTTTGAAATAAATAAAAATAAGATGGTTAGTATTAAAAGAGAAATTTGCAAGCGCTAATGTGTTAATAATACATTTTTAACACTGAAAATATTGAGTGCAATATGAAAATCAGCCAGAATGAATAGGCATTATTCATTTCAAATAGGCCTCAGGTTTTATTCTTTTATTCATCAATGTTATTAGTTATCTTTTAAATAAATATCTCGATGTCTCTCTCTTTAAAACAAGAAAGAAATATTCACTGTAATCCATTTGCCTGCCTAGATCACCTTGAATCACTTTACTGATCACTTCAGAAATCCAAATTGCATCAAATACCCAAATCAGTTATTCACACAATCCATTTTATAATGTTTTTCTATTAATCTCAATTCAATATCTTTTTGTGCTAATTCTTAATGCAAAGCAAAAACAAAGTTTTAAAAACCCCATGGAGGAAGTATAAAAGTACTCATGTTTCTGGCTAAAACCAAAATTGTAAAATTCTCCCTTCTCTGTGCTCTTTTCTGATCTAATTATCAATCTTCCACACAACTGATACAATTTATATACATATTTTTTTTAAAAATTGCATTATTGTCTGAGATCTTTCTAAGAAGAAGGCAGTTTCTGGACAGCAAGTTCTTCTGCCATGGGATTCTTAAGAGGATGATCCCTCTTTTGGCTTGACCTCTGGTTCACTGGTTCAAGGTATCTATTTCTACATATTCACCTTTCCAAAGTTTCTCTTTACATGTGCAAGAACATCATGGTCTGGTCCCTCCTTAGAGAGGAAGAGGACCAAAAGGAGGCATCCTAAGAAGCAGATCCTGTGCCACCCAGCCTCAGCAACTGGGTTAATATTCCTATCATAGATCTAGCAATCTCTGACCCAGACTAAAGGCTTCTTCCATCCAGTGTTCAAGAACACTGTAGTATGTAGAGACAGCAGAAGAAGAGTTATAAGAGTGTTTGGCTATGCTGAGAGAAAGCTAGATTTTGCTGGGTACTCAAGAGACGTCTGATGTCCTGACCTGCTCTCCTGAATCCTCCTCAGGAAAGAAAGAAGAACAAGAGGAAGCATTAACTGGGACAGACCCAGTGCCACCAAATCCAGCAAAATCTGCATGGGTTCCTTCCCTAGAATTCCTAGTTGCCAAGAGCCTTTCTCTAGAAATCGGTATGGCTTGTCTTTATCCTCTCTCTCTTGCTAATACTGTTTGCATCAGTGCATTTGCTTATGAATGTGTGAAACTTGAACCAGATTTATTGCTTTGAGATAAGTTGGATGGATATACTTCACCATTAAATCAGAAGCACAGCCATTTATAAGGCTGGACAGGAGAAAAATAGTCAGCCAAAGGGACTATTTTGCTATAGAGGTAGAAGATCAAAAGCATTTTGAGATATTACCTGCCCTTTGCATATAACCGGGGGCAAGGTTTGAAATGGGCCAGCCAACCACATCAATTTTGATGATGGAGACACTGATGGTAAAAGACTGTGGTCTCTATTGGGGGTGATCTCCTTTGGGAGACTCTTGTTTTATTAGAGACTTGCTACATATCCATCTTCAACCCTGCTGCCCCCCCCCAATTCTTTTGGGAGACCTTTGTTGAAGACTATGAAATATAAGATAAGTTGTGCTGCTGTATCTACTCAAATATTAGGACTCACTGCCTGATCATTAGATATAGATGGAATGTTACCATATAATGAGTCAAAAAATCAATCAGCCTGGTTAAGATTATACTTTAACTGGTAGCAGCTGTCTAAGTTTTCAAACAATTCTTTGCCATTATATTTTCCTGAGAATATTTAACTTGAAATGCTGGAGATTTAACATGAGACTCTGTATATGTAAAACATATACTCCAGAAGGGAGATGGCCTAAATGTAGTATATTTATTTTGATCTAAATGTACAACAGTATTTGTAAAATATTTGTAGCTTCTCGTGTAATTTCAAAATGGTAAGAAACATGTTTAATAACATTTATAAATTGAAGTTGGGGAGGAAGTAGATGAAAGAGGCAATTATTAGCACTGAGGCAAAAACAATCTAATTCTTACCATCACCCCTAGTGACTTGAATTTTTATATATTGTGTGTGAGAGTGTGTGTATAAATTAGAATCACAGAGGCCAAGATTTCTAATTCTTTGTGCTATTAGTTTTGAAGCTGACTTCATTTCAGCAAAGCCTTGAAGACACCAGATTCTTCACAGGTTCCATCAAATGGATGGTTTTAAAGCAGAACTACATGAGTTGTAGAAAAATGGACTTTAATTCTAAGAACTTGCAGCAATAATCATGTTAGTTCAGAATTCCAGGAGTTGAAATCTACAGATCTGGATGGTGTTCAGGCTGGAAAAATGTACTGTTAAATATTACCATACAGTAAAGGAAAAAAAAAAATCAGTACCATGGACAGATCTATATTTAACATGCAATGGATCTGCCTCTGAAAACTGTTATCTAGACTTGTTCTTTCTTAATGTTTAGCAAATATTTCCTTCTTCCAGGATTATAATGTGTTTCCCTACCAATAATGGGGATCAGACTTGCAGAAATACATATTATGTTTCTAAATTAATCCAAAGTTAGCTGCTAACTTGATGATACATAAGATATGACGCATGGCTAGGTGGCAGCACCTAGCTGACATTGACTGATCTCGGAAAGCTAAGCAAGGTTTAACTTGGTCAGTATGTGGATGAGAGACCATCAGGAAATACCAAAGCTGTAGATTAGACTGGGATCTAAAAAAAAAAATTCTGAAAAAATGAATGGTGAACCATCTCCATGTTGTTACCAGGAAAATTACATGAATATACCCATATAGCCACAAGGAGTTTGGCTCAAGTTTGAAATTTTACCTACAGATTAATTACGTAATGAAACTTTGTGCCATCAGGGATTTTACTATATTAATGCTATAGGAGTTTCTTGTAAATCTAGTTTAATTCAGCAGGCAAAATCTATCAGGAAGTATTTGCAGAGGGGACCTCCATCAGAAAATAACTTGCATTCTTGGCAGATATGGAGCTGAAAGCCACTTACTAGCCTAGGTAACCAGAAAAGCATTAAATAGACTGGCTAAAACTGGAAATGAATGCCTATTAAAATGTAAATGGAATAAGTGCCACCATCTGTAAAATTAACGAGATTGTGGCAACTGTCTTCAGTCTGGGGTCCTACATTGTCTCCCTGAGCCTTCCTAAATTGGACTGAAGCCCAGATGAAATAGGCAGGAGAGAAAAGTAACTTAATGAGAATGAATGGGAATTGGTTTAGCCCTCTCGTAATCAAAAGATTTGTTACCTGGTTTTAAGAAAGGATCAGGAAAGCCTTTTTAAAGAGACATTTTCATGAAAAGGATATAATTTGCAACTAAATTCCTTTAAATGAAAATATTGTTCAGGACTTGGGAATATCTTAACAGAGGTCAGTTCTTGACCTCTCACACAGATAAAAAGTTGTTTTAGCTTTGGTGACCATAAAAGTAGGAAATAAATTATCTACTTTCCACATAGCATGACCTTTCCTTCTTGCTGAATATGACCCTTCTTTTATTATAAGTACATTTTACATATCTTCCTCTTCCTGAAGAGTTCCTGCTCAGTGAGAATTTAATGACTATACTACTACTGCTTTTTCTATCTCAGATAACATTTTATAGACCTCTGCTAATCATTCAATGAAGTCCTTTGCTTGTGATTGAATGGATTCAATCCTTGAAACTGAGTAGCTGTAACACTCCGAAGCTTAGTGTGGCTGCTTTGAGGCTCTCCCAACAATTTCTGAGGCATATCTAGAGGATATTTTTGCCAGGAGGAACAGAAAGTTTCAGCTATTCTAGAGGATGTGTCATATGAGACATGCCATATGGAGCTTGTGAAGTCCCCAAACGTTTGATTTATGGCTTCAAGAAATGAATCCAGGGAGGCACTTTGCTCACAAACAAAGCGCTTCATTGATTAAAAAAAAAAGACGTATGCAAATCGTTCAATCATTCATGATTTATCAATTGATTTAATACTTCAACATGATCGCAACAGAGACTAAATTATATGACAGAAAAATATTCAAAATATTCATAAACATAGAGATCTTGCTTATTTGTTAAACTGTGGGAGGATTAAAAATTAGCCCAGACTTTGCCAGTAAGATCACCTTATTATGGGGAGCCCCCCTCAAAAAAATACATTTCATACTGTATATATCAGGCCAGTTAGTTTTATCCTTACCTAAGTTTAAAAATTAAGTTGAATGTCAGGGGAAAAAACCCAGGGCAAAAAATGAGGGATATATTTTATGATCAAACATTGCTATATGGACAAAGTCTAGACTTATATAGTATTTTCTTCAAATGACCTTCTAAGAATGCTGTTGGCATCAGTTGCTTTCTTAGTCAAGTTGAAGAAGTTCTAAGAGTAGGATTGGGAATAAGGTTCAAATAGCATTCACACCTTCAGGTGCATGTTTGATCACAGTAAACCAAGGGGCAAGCTTTTTATTTATAGTGGCAGTTAAATCAGATTGGATAGAAGCACTGTTGAGTCAGACTCTAAAGATTTGTTTCACAGAAAAAGGACTCAAGGAAGAAACAAAAGTCAGGGGAGAGGCCATAATACTGAATTTGACGTATAATTTTCTGAACATTTTACTGGCTTAACCCTCATTTCCTCCAAAATACAGAATTTAGCTCATCTGATTTCTGGTAGAGAAATAGCTTGAGTCACTAGCTTAACATTGTAATAGTAAAATATTGGTTTACCTAATGGATATAATGCCAATTTCAACATGTAAATTGAAATAGGTATGGATCTGGATATTCCAAGATTAACTTCACCAAGTTATTCTTAAAATATAGAAGACTTTCAGACCCAAATTTCTGTTCCATAGGAAAAATGTACAGTAAATACAATAACATAAACTATAGTATGTCAAAACATTATCATACCATTTAGCTACTGGTCCACCTTTAGTTTCAAAGATTGATCATTACCAGCCCAGCTGCCCAATGAAGAAAATTACAGGCTGGGGTATCAGTATCTAAAAACCTGGTGTCAGAACCTCCAGCAATCAATCTATCAGCTCATTAGTTGCTTGCTTTGTTTCTGCCATTTTTCATTAGGAGGAGGGGGGAACAAGGAAAGTGGAACTGTTAACACAGATGAACTGTTATCTGGGGCCAGGAATCTCCAAGGTTGTACCAACATGAGAACTGGCTGAGGAAGTGGGGGTAAGAAGTGAGGGTAAAAGTAGACTGGGAATGCACAGGCTTTTTAGTTTCAGCAATGCTTTGGAGCTGCATGTACATCTCAATAAATGAATTTCTTTTTGAACTTGATTCGAGTTTCAAGAGATTTTTCTTCATTGGGATTTGAACATCATAGAACTGACACCTGGTATACAGAATGGGAGCCAACTCTCCCATAATGCTTCATGGCACAGGCCCAGGTTATTTGAGGGACTGCCTCTCCCTGATTACATCTGCTTGTCCCATCAGGTCTGGCAGAGAAGGCATGTTGCAAGTCCCGCCTGCCAGGGAATTCCATTTGGCGGGTCCCAGGAGGCGGGCCTTCTCTGCCGTGGCCCCCTCCTTTTGGAATCTTCTCCCCCTGGAAGTGAGATCAGCCCCATCCCTCTTAGCATTCTGCAAGAACCTCAAGACCTAGCTATGTGATCAGGCCTGGGGGTCCCAGGGGACTGGGGAGATTTTGCAATGGCTCCCTTACTATGCTTAACAACATCCTCTTCTGATGTGTGTGTTTTTATAGTTTTCTATACCTTTAATGATATGCATATTTATATGTATTTATGGGTTTTTTAACTGAGTGTTGTACGCTGCCCAGTCACTTTTTTGTGAGATGGATGGCTATATAAATATGATAAATAAATAAATAAAACATTTCAAGATCTTTGAAACAAAAGCAATTACCTAGAGTTGTGGTAATTGATACCTTTTATTTTTCCAGGAATATTTGGCTAAGGCTAATAAAAATCTATGCAATCCAGGCTGGGTATGGAAATAAAGATCCTGTCAAAAGTGTAAAGAAGTAAAGACAGATTTCTCTTATATTTTCTGTTGGGAAAAAGAAGTTATTCTGCTCTCAGATATAAAACAATGTTACTGACAAACAGATTAAAAAGAAATGGGTCAAGGACAGAATATTTTTTTATCATTCCCTAATTACCAGGAAGTTATCAAATAAGCATTTTACAGAAGAAAATCACACTTAATATGAAGTTTCATGCAGAAGCTATGGGGAAACAAAACAAAAAAAACTTTATTGTAGTATTGAGGCCAGAAAACACTACATATACAGTACCTAAAATTGTTGATGAGGCAAAAAGTAGGCATAAAATACAATAAAATTAATATAATAACAATTGTTTTATATAGGTTTTATGTAATTGAATTTTTATTTATTGTTTTAATGAGTTGTAAGCCGCCCAGAGTCCCCCATTAGGGGGAGATGGGCGGGGATAAATTTAATAAATAAATAAAAATAAATAAATATCAGAAGCAAGATTAGAACATCTTCTGAATTTTCAGTCATAGTTTGGACAAATAGAACAAACAGAGGCACAAAATCAGGCAAGCTGAAAAGAAACATCAGAGTCCTGGTCAGACAGAAGTGGTATCATGTTCTATACCAGAGTATTTCTTAAGATGGGTAAATGAATGTCATCCGAGATTCCCTGTAAAGAGAACAACAAGGAAGAGTGTGGTTTAGGGACTCCACAAAGCCATCTCTGCATGGGTATGTACATTACTGAAAAGGGATTTTTTTTTTTATAACACTCCCACAGGAGTGTGAAGGGTAGTGCATCCAACCTGGCCCAACAAAATTTCAGAATTAGAATGGAGAGATATCATTTGGTTGCAATATTAATTAAAATATTTGTTTTCTATTTAAAACTTACGATCTGACATTATGTAAAATACTGTTTATTATCTTCCAGAATACTAAAATATAATTCCTATTTATAGCAGATTGTAGGCTATACGAAAACTATATTTGGAAAAGGATGTCTTTTTCCTTAAGGAACACCTTTCATTTATTTTTTTCCTCTTTATAAATGTTTTGTTCTCTCTAGAAATGTTTTCCTTTAATTTTCCTGGCATTTGATAGATAGATAGATAGATAGATAGATAGATAGATAGATAGATAGATAGATAGATAGATAGATAGACAGACAGACAGACAGACAGACAGACAGACAGACAGACAGACAGACAGACAGACAGATAGATAGATAGATAGATAGATGATAGAAACAAGAAGAGTCTTCCCCACAAATGCTTATCACTAAGATTACAAACATGTGAGCCTTTCAGAATTTGTCCAGGAATTCGGATTTAAACAAATTGCTGATTTCTTTTAATTTAATCTTCTAAAGACGATAGAGAACAGTAGTCCATTACTTCAGGACTTTTGTATTTCACAGTAATTTTATGGATATCACTAGTCATGTTCTCCTTAAGAGTTGACAAGATGCACTTCAAGAAGTGCTGAGTAAAGTTCTGGACAGTCACATTCATTGATTTCATCTGCAATGCCTCTGGGCACCAGTGTTCTCACTACTTCCCTGCCTTTCTGACTGGGCTGGTAAATTGAGTGGGAGGCAATGAAGGATATTCAATGGAGGAGTAGGAACAGGCAAAGCATTTGCAGCAACCACCGTTGCCTTCCTTTCCTGGAGAACTGAAGGGTTTGCAAGAGCAGAGAGATACAGAACCATTTTCAAAGCAAGTCCCTGAACTGTTCATTGAAGAGAAGCTTCCAGAGTCTGATGTAACATTCCTATGAATGTACAAAGAGCAGAGCACCGTCACAGCATTGTCATCTGATCTAAAATAATTTAATACATTCATAATCTAGAACCTACATACTTGTCTGGAAGTGAAAAGATAATCTTCTACACCTCGCAATTCTGAGTAATCAAGAAAAGGTAGGAGGGATTCAACTTTATTCAAGCTTGGTTAGGGGAAGAGAAGGCTCAAATAAAACTGATGTCTGACAGTTTCAATCATCTGAGAAGTACTAGAAATTAGAGGGAAAATAAATAGAATGAAATAAAAAAATGCAAACATTTAACATATCTAATTGTGCAGATAAGCACAAGGGAGGAACTAACAAAGATGTAGATATCTTCCCCTCTAATTACCATCTAAATTATGATTATCAGCAGAAGAACCACTTTTTCAGAGGATGCCTAATCATTCTTCCCCAGGTTCAAAAGGCTTTCAGAGTGATCCTTTAACATATTCATCATGAATTCTATTTTTTAATTGGTTATTATTGCAAGCAATGCATTAATTTGCATTTTAAAGCCATAAGCCATAGTGTGTGCATTTTGGTCATTTTTTCTGAAGCTCACAGGAAACACTTTTATTTTACATAATTTGTATGGCAATCAAAGTACAGAATAGGATGAGAAGACACATATTTATTCACTTTCTCTGAAATGACAAAGCATGATATATTGAGACCATTTGCTCCCAAACAAGAAGAAGCAAACATGCAATGAGAGAAGGCAGACAGAACTGTAATGGTATGTGGGAATGACCTTGGGAGATTGGGCCCAGAGATGCTGCTTAGGGAACAGTCAGATAAGAGAGAGCATAGTCCTCAGCTGGATAGTGGTTGGGGCAAGAGGCTCAGAAGAAACCCTCCCTAATTTCTTGGGGATAAAGGAGATGGCAGGAGAATTGTACTTTCAGACTTGCAAGATTCTGTTAATGGAGCTTTACAATAAAGTAGAATCAGCTCATCTGTTCATGCTTCCTGTCTGATCTACTTGGTAAGGCTGACAAGAGCAGGGCAGGCAAAGTGAAACAATCCAGCCATTTCAGCTTTAGAACTGGAGGCATCTTGCTTTGCACATCTTCAAAGGGATCCTTTGCTCAAAACACCATCCAAGTGGATTTCCAGGGAAGCAATGGTGGACTGAAGACAGCTCTGCAACAGTACAGCTGATGACTGTGGCAGAATGAGGAGCTGGTGAATTGATTGACTCCTTGGAATTCCTCTCTGGAGCAAGGAGAGGGCCAGGATTGCTCACAAGCACTCCATACAGTGGATCCCCACAAGGAGACTGTAAGACAGTGGTCTCCTGCAGGTTTCAGAGCTCTGGGAGCCGAGGGAAAGTCATCTTGCCCAAGCTGCGGTTTGGAGCTTTCCAAAAGGCACTGGGTTCGCATACTTCCTTTCTTATCACTTCTGGAAATTGCTTGTTAATGGCTTTTTCAGTATTAAGAACCTTCAGAATGGCAAGTTTCATTACACTGAGTTTCCTTCTATCCTTGACAAAAGAAGTTTCATGCAAGTTTGAGGATTTTTAAAAAATTAATAAACAGCAAAAGGGTGATTAGAACGTTGATTTGGAAAATTATAAATGGATTAAGGGGCCAGAGGGACTTGAAATAAGATTTTGAAATTAATTATAAGAATTTTACCTGTGGGTTGCTTAAAATTTTATAAATAAATAAGAAAGAAAGAAAGAAAGAAAGAAAGAAAGAAAGAAAGAAAGAAAGAAAGAAAGAAAGAGAGAGAGAGAGAGAAAGAAAGAAAGAAAGAAAGAAAGAAAGAAAGAAAGAAAGAAAGAAAGAAAGAAAGAAAGAAAGAAAGAAAGAAAGAAAGAAAGAATATGTGTAGCTCGGGGTTGAACTGTGGAGTCCTTGGAGTTCTCTGAGCTTAGCTGTTTTCTTGCAAATGTTTCATTACCCGGCTAGGTAACATCTACAGTGGTACCTCGGGTTACGAACGCCTCTGTTAATGAACTTTTCAGGTTACGACCAGCTCTGGCCGCAAAAATTTACCTCGGTTTGCAAACTCCGCCTCGGGGTACGAACAAGATACGCGGCCATTTTCCCTCCCGTTACACGGTCCACGGCCATTTTTCCACCCCTGACACATGGTCCGCGGCCATTTTTATTCCCCTGACACATGGTCTGCGGCCATTTTTCCGCCCCTGACACATGGTCCGCAGCCATTTTTCCGCCCCTGACACATGGTCCGCAGCCATTTTTCCACCCCTGACACGTGATCCGTGGCCATTTTCCGCCCCTGACACATGGTCGTAGGGAGGGGGACTCTCCCTCCAAGCAATAGCTGCCTCCCTGTCCTCCATGCCAGAACGGATTAACGGTAATTACATTGAACCTTATGGGAAAATTTGCTTCGGGTTGTGACCAATTCGGGGTGCGACCAGAGTCACGGAACGAATTAAGTTTGTAAACCGAGGTTCCACTGTATATATAAAATTAAATATAATATTCCCCTCTCACCCCTATGGGTGGTATGTGTCTTCCTCAATCTTGGGTCCTCTACCAGAAGCCTGGGAGTTTGAGGGTTCTGCACAGTATCTCAGCTGTTCCTAGCACTGAGCTCTTCTGGTCAGAGAGCTCGGAAGTTGTTCCTTGGATCTGTCACAACTACTCTCCCAGCTTAGGAGTCACAGCTCTGAGTGCTCCTACCACCACTGGGACCACTTTGGCCTTGACTTTCCACATCCTCTCTAGTTCTTCCTTCAGGCCCTGGTACTTCTCCAGCTTCTCATGCTCCTTCTTCCTGATGTTGCTGTCACTTGGCACTGCTACATCTATCACTACCGCTGTCTTCTGTTCTTTGTCTACTACCACGATGTCTCGTTGATTTGCCAGTACCTGCCTGTTGGTCTGGATCTAGAAGTCCCACAAGATCTTAGCCTTGTTATTCTCCATGACCTTCTATGGAATCTCCCATCTGGACTTGGGAGGGTCTAGCCCATACACTGTGCAGATGTTCCCGTACACAATGCCAGCTACTTGGTTGTGCCGTTCAGTATATGCTATTCCTGCTTGCATCTTACACCCTACCACTATGTGTTGGACTGTCTCTGAGGCCTCTTTGCACAATCTGAACCTTGGGCCCTGTCTAGTGTGGTAGACCTCAGCTTCTATGGATCTGGTGCTTAGTGCATGTTCTTCTGCTGCTATGATCAGTGCCTCAGTGCTGTCTTTAAGTCCAGCCCTTTCCAACCACTGGTAGGATTTCCCAATGTCAGCTACCTCAGCTATCTGTTGATGGTACATCCCATGCAGGGGCTTGTCTTGCCATGGTACTTCCTCCACTTGAACTTCCTCCCATGTCTGCTGCTGCCATCTTTGCATCTTTGCATCTTTGCATCTTTGGATGCCATCTTAGTGATATACTCCTGGATGCTCCAGGTTTCATCCAGGAGACTGGCTTTGACACTCATCAGACCCCGCCTGCCCTCTTTGTGGCTGGTGTATAATCTCTGGGTGTTGGACTTGCGGTGGAAACCTCCTTACATTGTGAGAAGCTTCCGGGTCTTCACACTGGCAGCCTCCATATCCTCCTTTGGCCATCTCACTATACCAGCAGAGTATCTGATGACTGGCAGTGCGTATGTGTTGATGGTGTGGATCTTGTTCTTCCCATTGAGCTGGCTCTTCGGGACCTGTCTTATCCTTTGGTGGTACTTGGATGTTGCTATCTTCCTTGCATCCTCATCATGGTTCCCATGTGACTGTGGGATACCAAGGTATTTGTAGCTGGTCTCTATGTCTGCTATGTGACCCATTGGTAGTTCCACCCCATTGGTCTTAACTACCTTACCTCTCTTTACTATCATCCTGCCACACTTCTCCAGTCTAAATGACATCCCAATGTCCTCATTGTAGATCCGTGTCAAGTGGATCAGTGAGTCGATGTCTCATTCACTCTTAGCATACAGCTTGATGTCATCCATGTAGAGGAAGTGGCTGATGGTGATTCCATTCTTGAACTTGTACCTGTATCCATACTTTGTGATTATCTGGCTGAGGGGGTTTAAGCCTATGCAGAACAGCAGTGGGGACAGTGCATCATATATTTATTCATATATGAAGATTTTGAAACTAAGTGTAAGAAACCTTTCTGTGGGAAAGTGTTGTTGATTAGAAAGAAAACATGGTAAGAGGGGACTATGAAAGTTGAACACTGGAGGGAACCAGAAATAACTAGATATTATAATTAAGGGAGAAGAGACCCACTAACACAGAATGGCGCAAAAATATCTGACTTTGGAAGAATTCAAGGATATTTGGGAACAATGAACTCAGAATTTACTCTTAAGATTGTCTGCTATTAGAAGAATGGATTTAAAAGAACAGATCTTACTGGACAAAACAAACTGAGGTGGATTTGAATGTGGATTTGAAAGTAAATTTAAAAATGTCAAGCTACAAGAATGATATGGAAAAAGATGTTACATGGATTTACAAATGAAACTGGCTGATGTCTTAATAATTAAAGGGGACATACAAATAATAAATCAGAAGAGTGACTTGGATAATTTTCTTATCTTGGATTTACAAAAGAGATGTGTTAAACTTATGAAGGACTTTCTGAGAAGAAATGATAAGAAATCAACTTTTGGGACACTATTTAAAAGTATTAAAGCTCAGGACTCTTAAAAGTAAACAGAAGGACTACAAAGTTGGTTTATTTGATGAAGGTTAAAATATATATGTTGTTTCTGATAGCTCTTAATGGACTATTTTGACTAGAACCAAGTGACGAGGCTTTAAAAATTTGTTTACAGATAAGAAATAAGATATGGGAAGAAGAGATCTT
Source organism: Python bivittatus (assembly GCF_059951505.1). Lineage (NCBI taxonomy): Eukaryota > Metazoa > Chordata > Lepidosauria > Squamata > Pythonidae > Python > Python bivittatus. The sequence goes on from NW_028277075.1 coordinate 80,629,340, forward strand.
TTGTTGTATTTTTAGAGAAAGCAATGAATTATTTTGTTAAAAGGAAAAGAATATCAAACTAATTTATTTGATTAAGGTTAAAATATATATGTTGTTATTTCTGGTAAGTTAATGAATTTTTGCTGATTAGGACTGAATGACAAGGCTTTATAATTTGTTTATAGATGAGAGAAGAGATATGGGAAGAAGAGATCTTTCACTGAACTATCAGAGAATGTGATAAGTTACTGAAATTGTTTGTATTTGTCTTGATGAAGGGGGGAAGATATTCTTTATATATCATTTTTTCTTTATTATTTTTTTCTTTTTCTCTGCACTTTTTTATTTTTTCTGTTTACTTTTTATATTTTTCTTAGTTTGTATTAGTTTATCTTTGTATCTGTAAACTTCAATAAAAAGTATTATTAAATTAAAAAAACACCATCAAAGTGAAGTGCCCGTACAAAGTCTTGCACAGGACTAATATCTAATAAGCATGGAATAGCTAGACTCAATTGGATAATATCCTTTTGTCTTTTTAAAATACACTAAAGTTTCACCAATGCAGTAGAATTCTAAATATTAATTGTATTAAACTTTACAAATAACAAATCTGTTTTTAAAAGAGGAAATGGAACCAAAAAGTTCTCACTGCATTATTTAATGGGCATGAGATTGCTGAATTAAGCATCTGAATAATTACAGTCTTTAAAACAAGAATATGCAGTGTTGAATAATGATATTTCTTATGCCAAGTTTGCAATCAGTAATTGAGTAGCCTGGAGGTTACTTTAGGAAGCATCAAGAGATTTCTCACAACTCAGAGAGTGTATGGAGCACTCAGACAAGAACAAAGAGAGGCTACCACAGCTAATAAAGTGCCTTCTGATTTATCTTGCTTTTTAATATGCCGTAATTGGAAGTACAAGTGAGTACATTGAAACAAGGAGGAGAAATGAAGTGATGGGGACATGTGAGAACAAGATTAGCTCCAGCTTCATCTGCTTGTGTTATGATGGTTACCAAACTTTGAGATTTTATGTAACCTTTTGCTAATTATTAAGCCATTAATATAACTGCCTGATGACCACGGGCTCCATGTATATAAATCTGCACAGCCTTAATCATGGTAAGTCTGTTATGTGTTGCTATTGGAGTGATTTACAAACCAATTATATTGTGCTGAATTCACCCTACCTCTTAGGGAGAATGCTCTATGATCCAATGGAGACTACTGAATTTCTGAGCAGGTAGGATTCCGATATGGTCAGTCACTTGCCTTGTGCACCTTTGGTGACATTTCGTCATAAACCTCCTTATTAGAGCTCTGATACAGCACAGACCTTGAACCTGATGCAGAATGGAATAATTCAGGATGATTTTATTGTTTGTTTGTTCAAATTACATCCCACCTTTTCTACAAAATTCTTAGTGCCTTAAATGAGGTAGATTGGGCTGAGACTCTATGACTAACCCAATAACACCCAGTTTCCATAGTTGAGGACAGACTTGAACTTAGGTCTCTCCAACGGAGTCCACAACTTAACCACTACAATACACTAGCTCTCTTTTCGCTAATTCAGCATGGTTTCTGATTCAAAACCATTTGCAGAGTCCAGCTCTGATATGCAGCTTCAGAATTCAGTACATTGGAAAGGCAGATCATTGTGTCATGGCTCAAAGATGGGGAAAGGAGTTGGTGCTCACCAGAGCGATGAAAAACCTTCAAAAGAGAGGCTTCAAAATGCACAGGAGTGTGAACAAAGTATCTCTCTTTGAACCACTTAAGCAGGTGTGGCTGCTTTAATAATACACTGGTAGGGAGGGGACATATTGGCTTCAGGGATCAACAGACCTGTCCTCAAATCTATGTAACCCTTAGCATCAGTCAGTATTGGTTACCTTTTGGACAATTGGAAAAATCAAGCAAAAGGGATGGGGAGACTGATGTATCAACCTTATTGCTGCCATCAGGCTTCATCGTCACTTAGAATCCCTTTTTACCTGGCTAAGAATGCTCTTGAGATTACCAGCTAAGAGGTGCTGAGTGTAAATTGCCAAGGGGGAAACAGTTTGGAGCAAGAGTGCTTTGGATCCAGTGCTCTCTACCCATCAGCTGCTCCTTAAAGTCCAGGCTCCTTTTCCTGGATTCACAGGGCTGCATTTAAAAAGCTTCACTACCATGGTTATTTCATGCCACTCTTCATTTTGGAAAAACATTAATGAACAGTTCTCACAAACTAGACCAAACTGGCTAGGTAACACCCCTGGACCTAATTACTTGGCTTTATGTTTGCCATAGGCCAAGCCTTAAATCAGGAAATAGACATTACATATAAGGAAGGAGCTTAATTCTCTTGAGATTTGTCAGAAGATAGAGATAGATGGATGGATGGATGGATGGATGGATGGATGGATGGATGGATGGATGGATGGATGGATGGATAGATAGATAGATAGATAATAGAGATGCAGTCCTGTGACTGATGAACGTTTACCTGTTGTCCAGCTAGATGTAGCTAATTGTATGATTTAGGATTATAAGTACAAAATCTACTTTTCCTAGATGGAAAGTGAAGTGGTCACACTGTTAGTTTTTGTTAACTTACTTGTACACAGCAATGTTATTCAAATGCCCTCATGTCTGCCAAGAGAAAACAGATTGTGGTAGTTCCCTTTAATCAATCACATCACTGTTTCCCTGAACATGCCATCTCAGTGTGCATGCCTTTTGTGGGGTGAGTGATAGGAGACAGAAAGAGCAATTTTATACTGTGTTGATAGTAACAGATGAGCCGCTCAGAATTCATATTAGACATTGTGCCTCTTGCCTCTTGTTCCACTTCATCAGAGGTCTTTGCATTCTCATCAGTCCTGTGCCTGAGTGTAGAACCAGAGCTTTGCATTTTATGAGTAGTTGCAAACAAAGACAGATGTTGGCTTGTCAGAAGCCATGAATTTAATTCCCTTTTACACTATTTATGTTGATAATCCACCAAGCATGTTCACTCTTCCTGGTTCTCCCTGAAAGGCTCTCATTTACTTGCATTCTGTCATTTTCATTTGCTTTGCCACTGAAATATAATCAAACCCAGCTTTACAACAGCAATATTATAACTCTGAAGCATGTAAGGTCTCCTTACTTTCATTTTAGCCAAAAATAAACTGTTAATTAGGGTGTTTGCAGCATCAGCAATCTCTGCTCCTTCCCCCCTCCCCCCTGTCCTTTCTATACATCGGCCCATACCTTGGATTATGTAGCTTTATTTATTTATGGAGATAGAAAGATGGAGAGGTGCATTCCACCACGATGATCATGGCAGCGTATATTTTTTGTCTCATGAGTTGTTTGTTTGATTTGTATGGCTATCCATCTTACCACAGTGCCTCTGGGTGAACATATAAAAACATTTTTTAAAAAATAAACATAATCAACAGTACTGTATGTGCAGCCCCAAATCTATAACATATATACCTAAATGCTTGCTGCCAGCGATACCCACAACAGTAAAACCACATTTCATGGGCTCAAACTAGCCTCCTGACCCCTGTGCCTGAGAATATAACCGAGTCTTTAAGGCTTTTCCATATATATATATATATATATATATATATATATATATATATATATAAAGATTTTTACATGAGTACAAGATAAACACGAAACCATATGTAAAGGAAAGTTAAGAAAAAGAAAAAAGATAAAAAGTGTGAGAGACACTACAGATAAAGAAAAGAAGAAAAAGATAAAGAAGCAACTTCCTGTCTTTTTTACAGCAGTTACAACCAAGCTTATTATCCCTCCTCCCTCTCTAAGTTTATATCACATAGTTCCCCTCTATCACATATACAATCCTTTTTAATCAGCAAATCCAGAAATCACTCTTTCATTTTTTTACATTTTCATCAAAAAGTCCATAAAAGGGTCCCAGTCTTTTACAAAAGTACTTATTGTTTTATCCCTGACCAAACAGGTCAATTGTGCCATTTCTGCCAATTCTGCCACCTTCACAATCCATTCCTCCATTGTGGGTATTTCAGGATTTCTCCAGCATTGTGCATACAATAGTCTTGCTATAGTTACCATATACAGTCTTTGAGGCTTTTCCAAAAGTTGGCAGGGTCAGGGCAAGTTGAATCTCAAGAGGGTATGGTGTTCAAAAGGGTACTGCAACCACAAAGGCCAGCTTTCTGGGTTCCACTAGGTGACAGTCTTTGATCAACAGGATCTGTAGCATGATGCTCCTATTGGACATCATGGGATAGGTAGAAACAATTGGAGAGTGGCAGTCCCACCAATAACCCAGTCCCATGCCACGTAGGACTTTATAGGTGACAACCAGCACCTTGAATTGCACCTGGAAGCATATTGGAAGATAGTGCAGCTCATGAAGGAGACGTATAACAAGGTCACACTGAGGTGTACTCATAGCTGTCCATACTGCTCCATTCTAGACCAGTTGCAACTTCCAGATGGTCTTTAAGGGCAGTCTCATGTAGAACGCATTGCAGTAATTCTTCTAGGAGGTGACTAAGACAGGAGTCACCATGAGCAGTGCCTGCTAGACAGGGTGCAATTGGCCCACAATCAAATTATGCAAAAACCCTCATAGCCACAGCTTCCACCCTGTTCCTCAAACAGAAACCACAAGTCTAGGAGGATCCCCAAATTGTGTACTGTTTCTATTTTGGGTTGTACAATGCCACCCAGAACTAAAGTCGAAAAATCCCCAGAATCTGGAAGCCCTAACACCACAAACCACTCAGTCTAACTAGGGTTGAGCTGGAACTTGTTCTTCTCCATCCAGACCCCCATAGCATCATTTAGTCAACCAGGGCAGAGATGTATACCTAGGTATCATCAGCATACTGTTAATCGGCATAATATTAAACAAGAGTGGGAAAAGGGTTGAACTGTCAGGAACCCCACAGAGAAGAAGCTGTGTTCAATTGAAAGCTAATGACTGTCAAGGAGAACAAGAATGTTCCCAAGTACAGCCCATCCCATACCTCTCTCTGCCCATCACCACAGCAATATTCCTGCCAAACCCTACCCCCCCAGACATCATCTCACTGTCATACCACTATGTCCCCAGGCCAAGAGGTCCCATCCCAACATCATCCCCTGGAGGGAGGGGGAAATTAGAATCAATTTCGCACTTTACTCTCAGTACCTTCAGCAATCCAGCCCACATCCCTCCCCTCAGCCTCACAAGCACACAACAAAAGACTCCTGTACTTTGCTCTCACCAGGATGTAAAGGGTGCCCACTCACTGCCACTATCGCAAAGGTGATTTAGGATGCTGCTCCCCTTATTGGCTCTCTCCCAGGAAAAGGCCCCAGCAAAGCCACAAATGGCCCCAACAGAGACACAGATGGTGTGCACCACCTCCACAATCCCACCTTTTCCAATCCTTCATTAGAGTCCTGCCTGTCACAATCCAGCCTCTACTAGGGGAAGATGAAAAGTTCCCACAGGCAGGCTGACCATTTCACACCCTCTGGTTGCAGCTCTGTATTTTCACATCTGGCCAGCATGTGGCTGAAGCAGGATGGCTTCCAACCTTTAACAGGGGGTAGAGCGGCAAGTGCAGGACCCTACCTAGTCCAAAACAGTTTCCGCTGCCTGTTTTCACTCCTGCTGTTGCCAGTCCTCCACTGCCAAGTGCCAACCCCAAGAGAGATCCACCAGTGCTTCCACAACTACCACAGTGATCTCAGTCCACCTAGGACTGAGATAATGCCAGCCCTTCAAGGTAGTCCAGACCAGGAAACCAACTTTATTGTAAGATTAAAGTAAGAGAATCTTGCAAGTCTGAAAGCACTTCCCCCTCCCTCGTCTTTACATTCCAGAGAACAAGGGAGGGTCAAGTCTGAGACATGTTCTCCACCCCCATTCCTGCTTTGGACTCAGATTTCATTTATTAAACATTGTCTAGGCTGTGGCTCTTCCTCCTGTCTCTTGAGGTTATTTTCACAGCCAATTAGAGATAAGTCAAGCTAAGGATCATCTGTGAATAAACAAAAATTCTGAAGGCACTCTGAGTGTGCGTCTATGTATGCACAGAGACATACTCATATATACATATACATGTGTGGTGATAGATAGATAGATAGATAGATAGATAGATAGATAGATAGATAGATAGATAGATAGATAGATAGATAAACTTCTTAATGTAAATGTTACCCACAAAGACTAAAATAAAGATAGCACAATTAACTCCAGATAATGGAAACAAACCTTACCATTTTGAATTAGTATTAAAAAGAAAAAGATGGCTAATTTTAACAATTTTACATAGAAATGTAAGAAATGTCTACCCTTATACTCTGCCAGCCTTTCTATCAGCATTTATATGGGCTCCCATATAAAACATCTGCTGTTAACTTAGAGGCCAAATTATGGAGTGAGCAGCAACCAAAGGAAAGCTGCAGAATATAAATCCTAGTCTGTGATACATAAAATGCAGGACAGGTTTATACTCCAAAAATGGAACCTAACTATCTTGGTGGTGGATGATACAATTAAGGGTAATAGAAAGGTACTATATAGGTGCCATTATCTGGAACTGCACCCAGCATATGTCAATACAGGCTATTGATAAGGTTATAAACACAAACAAGCAACATTTGTCATTCAGCATTGACCAAACTCATTTAGTAGTTATAGGTGTTCCAGTTCCCCTCATTTTGTGCTCCCAGATAATCCATATCTCACTTTCATCCCTTTTGAATAGGTTTGCCACTTTTCAGGTTTCTTTCTCCTAGTTCAGCTGATGCACAAGACTTTTCTAAGAGTGTGACTGTTCTCAGTCCAGGAAGGAATATATAGTTTTACATACAACCCTTGTACAGGATATGGGCAAATACAAACATCTCTGCTGAGAAAACCCAATTTTACTTCTCCTTCTTTTTTTTAAAATGTCCACTCCCCTTCCAAAAAGTTGCACTGGGATTTGAGTTAAACTTACCATGCTCACAGCAGACCCATTGAAACAAATCAGGCAAGTTGCATTTTAAATTACTTGTTTATATGATCACTTGACTAAAGTTTGGATGGTTCACATAATGTTATGAATTATACCCATATGTTAAATGATACCATAGTTTTAAAACAGAATAAACAGCCTCCCAGCAGCTGTTGTCTTCAGCCCAAATGCTCAACAGAAATGCCACGTTTACACCACTTTCTGAAATATTAAGTGTGGGGCCTGTTCAGCTGCCAAGGCCCCATGTAAGAAAGCCCGGGTTCATGCCTTTCCCCCCACCCTGACCCAGAGCACCCCTTCCAGGACTGATCAAACAGGATGGACAGATTATGTTTGGAGGAGACAGTCCACAGTGAACCTGGATCCAAGCTAGGAAGAGCCTCCCAAGTTAAGCCCAGCACCTTGAATTGTATTCTGAAGTATCAGTGCAGCGCCTGCAAAACGGGTGTAACACTGCTAAAGCAACTCACATCCACCAGCATTCAGGTACATATGAAAATGTTTTAAAATGAACCCAGCCATGAACCCACCCGACTTCATGTTGTATTCTTGGACTGGTAGCCACTCTTCAGAGTCTCAGGAATGGGAGATGTTTGGGACGGGGCCAGAGCATCTGCACGTGTGTCACCACCACAGCTATGGCTCTTTCGAGGCAGTCTGTTCTTAGGCATTGTGACTGCAGCCCTAAAAACTTACTTCACCTTCTTTTTATTTCTCCTCAGTGAAAGAAGAAGGATAAACGACCTCGGAGATTTGAATGAAAGAGAAAGCATTCTGCTGGATAAAAACAAAATTAATCTAAGTCTAGCCCCACAAAGTAGAAGTCCATCACTACCCTTCCAGTCTTCTGATTTGTTTTCATCCCCTCTGCGCCACTCTATTCTCAGCTGCACTCAGTGCATTTAGGAAAAAAGCAACTTCCTGTTAAGCTTATATATGCCAATATTCCTCTGTGGCCTTCTGGATTACTGCAGTACTATAACAGCTGGTTGAGGCTACTGTTTAGCGGTTGACAACTGCTGCTTACTTTGAAAGAAATCCCTTGCTCAAGTTGTAAGTGTAGCGTTATAGATGCAGACTTTTCTCTCATGCTTAGTCACATCTGCTGGGCTTGTCACCAATGTTATGCATCCCGCCTGCCCATTCCCAGAAATTTCACTGAACAACTTTGGAAGGAATATGCACAGTATCGTTTGCAATGCAAATAGATCTTGCTATCACATATTGCTCTCACCTGTATGAAATGAGCCTTTTAGGCATTCAGTTGTTTGCACATTATTCACACTTACAAGACTCTGCAAACATACATTCTTTGGTGCTGAACGTAATTAAGTGCATAATATTGGGGTGGCTGACACACATGGCTTACTTCCTTCTTGACAACTCCTGAAGAAAATCACGCTCACAGAACATTTCTGTAACCAGGATTTCCAACCATGAAGGCCCAGTTGGTGGCCATTCAGTAGATTTGGAAAGAGAACTGATTAAAACAAGAACATAAAAGAGGAAGATACTTAAAGCAGGTATAGGCAACCCTTCGCTCATAGGTGGTATGCAACCACAGAACGCTTTTGTGGCCTCCAACACTCCAAAGCCATAACACCAAAACTCAGTGGCAAGATAACCAATTCTGAGAAGGGTAGTTTTCTTTCTGTTATTTTCTTGAAAAATTAAGATTGGGAATGGAAGCAGAAGGGAGGCAAATTATTTCCATTCCCAGGTTTAAACCTCATAAAAAGTATGAAAAATGTCCCTTGGTCATGCTACTGAAATTTGGCCATTTGGGTGTCCGTCTGGGGCTGCTCATTTTTCAGGAACCTTAAGGGTGAGGATGGAAACACCCCTTCTATGATGTCATTACCACCTTCTGAGACCTCCTGAAAAGTCAAGAAGCTGTGCTTCAGCCAGTACCCATGCCCTCCAACATAGCCCTCCTTATGCTGGACCAAACACATTTCAAAAATGGCCTAGCGGGTGCAGCTCTTTTCAGTTCTTGTCTTTGGGGTGAACAGATGGCAGACCACAGAAAAAGAAAACTTGCTCAAAAGCATGAATAGTGTATACAAAGGGGATTTCAAGAGTCTTAATTTAATAGATTAGTTGAAATTAGACTAGTACTAAGGGACCATAAAGGCTTGCATAATTAAAAATCTAGCAATTATGAGATGAGAGTAACAAAAAGGCAATAAGAGAGAAAGGAAGAATTGAAGGGCTTCTTTATTTTTACAAGTCGCATTACAGAAGATGCACAATTGCTTTTCTTTCATATATAATAAAACCTCAATGTAATAGTCCATCTGGGGGAAGGGAGTATCCATTAAAAATGCATATCAGTTTTGCAATTTATATCAGTTGTGTCAATTGACATCATTTGTATAATTACATAATGGACATAAATGGGATCATTTGGAGTAAAACCTCAATTTAACAGACAATCTCTTGAGGGTGAAATCTGAACCAAATATTTGTCAATTGTATCCAAAGTCCATTCAACCAAGGCCCATTAATCTGAGGTTTTATTGTATCTCTACCAGCCAGTACACATCATCATTATAATCCTCTGAATGTATCATTGTGCATGGATAAAGAACTCTGACCTTCCCCCAAATGTTGCTGACCTACAGTTCCCAGCACCCCCTTCTCTAGGCCATGCTGCCTTGAACTGCTAGAAGAGTATATGGAGGGCTACCATTTTCCAAATTTTTCTGTAGTCTTTGTGCTTAAGTCCACTTCATGTATTATGTATTCTGTTCTGTGGGATGTACATTTAGATAACTCTCTAAAGTTGATGTAGAAATTGGCCATTGGCTACTATGGAGACAATTGGTACTTTCTGAGAAATAGGACTTCACAATGGCAGGAAAGAAAATACTGAACAGTATCCACTGATACTTGTCATTCTGTAATGACACAAGCGTGCACCAAAAAAGTGTGTTACTTATAAGTGTATTATGAATCTGAAAAAGAACATGATATATTATTTGGGAAAGTTGAATAAAAGAAAAGGTAAACATTTCCTCAAGTTTTGCTGAATAGCTGAGGATTACATTGGCACATCCATGTAGTTTTCTTGGCAACAGTACAGAATTAGTTTGCAGTTGCCTTGGTTTTGACTTTACCATCCTGGGATTGCTGAAGTTCCCGTTTAGGTACTAACTAGATCCAACAGCATTTACTTTTTGAGATCCGCCTCATCACCTATTGTTTTGGTCTAAAAACAGCAGCACCGATCTGATTCAAGGTCATAGTAAACCTGTCAGGCTTATCCTGAAGTTGTAAATTCAGTCCACATTCTTCACACACACAGGCAAACGTACAGGGAACACAGTGGAGCAGACAAGGGAGTGAACATTCAAAAAACAACTCAGTCAAATTTCAAGGAACTTTTTTTTCAGCTAGGAATTCTAAGATGGGGAACCAGAGAGTACTGGATGGACCAGCATCATTCTAGCAACTTTATCAAACCTAGGTTGTTCCTAAAACCCTGTTTGATCACAGGCCCCGATGAGGTCTGTCTCTTTTCAACAGATTATTCTTCATTAGCTTTGCCAGGTCCAGCTGAGACATGACAGCATGGAGTCCTGCTGATCCTCATCTATGTCTGGAGGATCTTGAGACCTGGCCATGACAGCATAGCTAGCTAAGTGCCAAGCTGAGCAATACTACATACAAAAAGTATATTAAAAAATACACTATAAAATATATACTGAAGTTAGCTATTTCTTTTTTTTTTTTTTAAAGGCATGCACTGGCAAACATTTCAAAGCTATCTCAAGTCAAGTTTCAAATGTATATTACAAAAAGTTGCAGGTACAGCCAGTATGGTTTTCCAGCATTTTTTAAAATCAGATTTTAAAGAAATCAGAGGAGTTATATAGGTCTACATCGAAATAAAACCGACTGAGTTCAGTGAAAGATTCCCTCAGATAAATCCTTATTAAGTTTGCAGTCTTGATGCCAGAAAATGCCCATTGGAAACACGATGGCCAGGATAGATTGGGCAATGGCAAAGAAATGTCTGTGACTTTGGGATAGATCTCTACAACAGGAAGTGTGCTCCACAGCACACACCTAACAGAGCTGTTTTTGTATTGTCGAAGCCCGGAAGACCCACACCAGCCATAGAGCTGGTTTTTCCCTGTCTTCTAAACACTGCCTTTTGTGCCTATTTGATTGGGTGATGTGGAATCTGGTTAAGCTTAAAGCAAATTACTTCTGTCAATTCTGATAAGCTGACAAAATACAGTAGATACCTATTCCTATCATGTGGCTTAACAAGGGGCAATCCTTCAAAAGGAATATGCAACATTCCTCTCAATTCTTGTGAAAAGAGGTTTGATGAAGCATTCCACCAGCTTTGCAAACCTCCAGTTTTCATGATAGCGCAACCTTTTCAAAACGATCACTGGAATGTCTAGGGCACTAAGAAAACTATCCCCGGTTTGGTGAATATGGAATTTTATCTGACAGATTTCACTGATGCAAGAAGAACCTGTCTGAAAAAATAATACACTCTTATTAACTTGATCTTTTAAAAGTTGGCAACTGAAAGCATATCTTTGAGCATAGACTGTCTGACTTGCCGAGCCAGTTTTTTTCAAGTAATAGAGCTTAAAAGCTTCAGCAGTGATCTGTTACTCTTACAACAGACAATACAGCTCCCAACAGGCAGAGAACAGAAGGAATTAATGGATTGGAAAGTCAGAGTCTAACACATGAGCTCTCAAAAGTCTCTCTAGACCAGCAACCTGATTGTGCATATCCAGTAAGGTGCAACTTCCAGGGTTTGTACGTGTATGATACCATCAAGGGAACTGAGAACAAAGGTTAATCAATCTGCAAACTACCTCCAAGGAATGCAGTACCATCTATTTAGGATATATAGATAAACACATGCAACACACACACACACATCACACAAAGACAGCCCCTTGCTTTAAAGAAAGGGAGAATAAGAAATAAGCAAGCAAGTGGAAGTCAGCAGAGTTCAAGTGCTCTGCTGTTAAAACACTTTTGATGGAATCCAAATTCCATGGAACTCTAGAGCATTAGAAGCAAAATTCCTAAAACTGCTTTATATTAATGATTTGTCAGTAAATTGTTTACTAAGGTTCCCACATGCTCTTTTCTAGAACATACTGATTTATGTTTTTCTCTTCCTGACTTTTTTATTTAAACAACAAACCTTTTAATTGATTGTAATTAATTTCACTTTGAAAGGCTCCTCTGAATCTATTTCTACTACAATATAAATGTCACAGTCATAGACAGGATGTTTCCACTTGAATGTGTTTGCTTTTGGCCAAATAATATGCTTTCAAGAACCAGGTGGAATTGAATAAAAGCACACTGCCTTATTCATTTGGGGAGAGACATGCTGATTTACACTTACTTACTAGGCATGAAACAAAGGCAAATTATTGCTGAAATTACTCCTTTGTTCTGCATGTTATTGATTTGTAGTCTATGTATATAGGAAAGAAGCTGGTAAATGATTTTATTCTACAAATAATTTATATCTGAGGTAAAGCTGAAACCTTCCGGAAAGGAGGAGTTACAGCTGATCTGAGCTAAGACATAGTTTTATTTTTAAAAGAGATTATGTGCATATTGCCTCCATTTGAGTGGACTAGGAAAATCAGGTTGGTTCCATACAACATTTTGATCTGAAATTAAATCAGATCTGATTTTTCTAACATTCAATGGGTGTTATCCATTTCCATTTGACAATTCAGTGATGATGTGATCAACTATTACATTTGGAAAGTCAACTTGATTTGGAAATTTGATCAAAATGACTTGAAATTAAATCTCTGAATCATCACAGAGCCTTTTATTTTATTTTATTTATCTTATTTAAAATATTTATATCACCACCCATCTTGTCCCAAACTCTGGGCAGCTTACAACCAAGAGATAAAACCACATCTATGTACAATAAAAATTTTAAAACCAAAAATATTAAAACCAAAAGACCTGGCACCATAGCTAAACTTTCCCATGCAGCCCACAACAGGTTCATCTAGCTCATCCTATCCCAGTGCTTGGGGGAAAAGCCAGGTCTTTACACATGACCAGACAATATTTCTATGCACACTTTCACTTACATACACCCTCTTATATACTTACTCTCACACACCTCAATTAACTTCTCTTTTGCCTCCCTCCTCAGATCAATCCACAAGAGACTATAGGTTCCTGCGGCTAAGGGGCAGCCAGCAATGTGTCCCCTGCTGATCAGGTAATCAGATGGGTGACAGGAATTAGGTCACTTGATTATCTGCCATTAACTTACTTCTTTCAGACCAAGTAATTATGCTAATCTAGGAAAAAGTGGTTGGGCTTCTTGCAGCTCCAAGTGTGTGTGTGTGTGTGTGTGTTTTAATGGTTTGGGGTGACAAGATGCCCCTAGGCTGCAAAGTGCTCTCTTATGCTGTATTCAAGAAGGAACAACTTTTTCCCTCCATGGGCTGCTTGCTGATTGATTGATTGATTGATTGATTGATTGATTGATTGATTGATTTCCTGCCTCTGAGAGCTGCAGGGGCCATGACCAGTGAAGCAGTGATATTATTAGGAGCATCTCTGGGGACAGCAAAAAAATGGAGCAAGGGCACCATAAGCAGCCCAAGGGCTTCGAGTTACTTTAGTCTATTAGCAAGGATTGGCTTTGTCTGGTCTTTACCACTGGCTTCAGGGGAATACACTGAGCCTCCTTTGCTAACCTTCAGATCCAGCATGGGTAGGGAGTTAGGTTGGGGTAAAGGAAGTCTCCTGTGCTGCATGCAAAAAGCTCAGAAGTAGCAAGCCCTCCAGATGAAGTCTTTCAGGATTTCTGCCTTCTGGAGGATTTGAGGGCTGAGGATGAGGACTGTCATGCTTCTGGGAAGTACTGCATCTCACCAATTCTCAACCAACAGTGTTGCTAGAGAAACTAGGTGGACAATTATCACATATTCTGGAGAGGCAGGCTTCCCCCCTCCCTCCCTCCCTCCTTCCTTTTAGCAGCAACAAAAGCATTATGATTAGAAATGCCCCATGGGAAATGCTTCCTCATGTTACCTTCTCTTGGGATTTAGCGTGGGAAGCCAGAGATGCTGGGGAAACTTGGAGACAAGGTTGTACAATGAAGCACCATAGTTTCAGGACACATTCTAGATAGGTTAAGAGCAAACTCAAGCTTAGGAGCTAAAACTAGCAGGTTTAAGGACTGTGCATGAGTGGCCCAAATTGCTTTTAGTCCTGGCCATCTGAAGAAAATTCTACCTCATGATTACACCCCTGCTCTCACGTAGTCCTTAACTCATGAAAAAGCTTGTTTCCCAAGTGAATGACCCGCCATTGGGCCTAAATCTTCACTTGCCTGCTCTGCCTGGGACTAGGTGCTCCTTTAACTTTATCTTCTGAACCAGGCCTTAGGCCTTGAATCCTGCCACTGTTCACTAAGTGATTTGGGCCATCCATTTTCATAAGTTAGGTAAAAACTAAAATTATGTTGTTCAAGTGAAATACATTTTCATCCCAGTTAAACATTTTCAGCATTTCACCAGTGTAGAAATACTGTAAGTTTTACTTTTTCTAGTATATTAAAAGAAGAGATTTATGAAGAGTAAAGCATTCTATCTTAAATACATTGCATTTGGATCCCTTACTCTTCCCTGGGTTACTCTATTTTAAAGCTTTTAGGGACCATTTTAGTGGGAGGTAAGAGCCTGTGGCACTGAGAATTGTTATGATTGAGAGCCATATGTCTCCTAGATTCCTCCACAAGGCTTTTATTCTGTTTTACTCATACTTTCCTTGAACAAAGTGTCTTACCAAGTGAGAGGGAGAATATGAGCTGAAGCTCAGCCAACCTTTGTGAGTCTCAGGCTTTAAAGGAAGCAATTTAAGTAGTTCACTAGTTTTCAGCCAAGATGGTATAATTTTACATCTGGACAAAATAAAAATAGGGAAAAAAATGTTTTGAGGGAGGTGAGAAAAAAACATGTTTCCAGGCAGGAACTGTTATTCTTCAGCACTTTAGCTTGTGAAAAGCTTGCTGAGCTGATACACGGTCGTTCAACCAAGGAAATCTGATTGGTGTGTGTCTCTCAGCTTCAGCCAAATCAAAACGTGTTTGAATTGCAACGTAGTGTGCTAATAACCACTTTGCCCACTTACCTCATTTTAGGCATCAAATCCTACAGTTATTCTGTCTCCATTAAAATGAAAGCATTTACCAACCTGCTGTCAATTCCCCAAAAGAACAAACTAGACCAAAGTCAGTTTGACATAAAGGAGGACTTTAGCAGGGAAGCAAGTGAGTTCAATGAGCAAGACATCTGAAAGTAAAAGTTGAGCTCTGCACATTAATTTTAAGTCACAGCAATGAAATTCCCCATGTAGCATCAATAAAGAAAAATAAACCTGCTTCATGCTTCAGATCAATTTCTTGGCCTCCTTCCCCTTCTCCATCTGATTACACACAGCCCTGTGGTTAATGAATAGGGCAAAGGAGCTGATACCGATCAAATTAATACAAAAAGAGAAAGAAAGGATTTCAGCAGTAGCTCAAATGTGTACTTAATCACAAGCCCCTCTATTTTTTCATCATTGTTTTGTAGATATTATTATATATTATTAATCAAGTTAGGCTTAAGTGGCTCATTCAGATTAACTGATTGGCATTTAGTATGACTCAACTGCCATTTTTTCAGAGTAGGTAAAACATGCAGTAAGTGTTTTAATATTTAACCTTCTACAAATAAGTTTCATCTTTGGTTCACACACTGAACAAAGCCATAATGTGTATGTGTATTTTTGGCTTAGCATTTTGAATGAACTCAGCTATTTAGGTTTGTACAGGTAGTCCTTGGTTAAAGACATCAGTTGGGAGCAGAATTTCCATTGCTAAGCAAATCAGTCATAAAGTGTGACATCACATGACTGTGCCATTTAGCAACAACAGTTCTGGCACTTCCAGTTACCGCTGTTAAGCAAATCCAATGCTGACATTAAGTGTGACTCTCACCACGCACCTTGCTCACTGCTCCCTCCCTGGGACATCCAGAAAGTATTTAGGAAATGGGCCACCTTATGCTAGTCTATGACTGTAATAAAGACTTGATTGGGCCACCTACCACCGTGTCCTTCTTTGCCACCATCCCCGCCATCTTGTTGAGATGGTGCAGTGAGCTAAACCTCATTCAGCTGGAGGAGGAAGAGGGGAGCTGCAGGAGGGCAGAACCTGGCTTAGAAGTGCCTGCCAAGCACTGGCCAAGGCACATCCAGAACTGAACTGGCAGGGAATTGGAGAGATGGAGGGAGCCAGAGAGGGAGTGAAGGGGCCAAAGCTAATCTTGGCTGCCTGAGCCCAGGATCCAGGAGGCATTATCTGAAAATCCCCCAGCTGGTAACACTGCACAGGGTTGGGGATGCAGCAGCAGAAGGAGAAGTGGTGGTGCAGTGGAAGATGAAGACGCAGAGCAACCCTGCTGCTCTGCCACCCTGGCAATCTAGAAAGTCCTGGCCCAGCTTTCAGGAAGCCCAACACAGGGCATAAGGCTAGAAGGACCTGGGTGGGGTCAGCAGTAGCCCAGGCTGTTGAAGCTTGTTCCATTCATACTTTGCCTCCAAGCTGTTTTGTTGCAGGAAAGCAGGAAGAGAGAGGAAAGCCACAGCTCTGCCACTATAAGGAAAGGGACACAATGCAGCATATGCAGCCCTGATGATGGTGGTGGTAAATAGATACAGTTAAGGAAGGAAGCCGGCTTGGCTGGGCAGCATAGCGGGCAGGGTGCAATTTGGGCTCAGCTGCTGGTAGCCACGGGTCACATGATCACCATTTGCAACCTTCCCTGCCAGCTTCCTCATTGACTTTGCTTGTTGGAAGCCAGCAATGAAGTTGCAAATGATGATCACATGACTGCAGGGATGCTGTGATGGCCAGAACTTCAAGGACCACTCGTAAGTACCACTTGTTCAGCACCATCATAAATTCAGTCACAGAACAAGTGGTCGTGAAATGAAGACCACCTATAAACCATGTTTTATGCCAAGAGTGGGTGACCTGTGGCTCACATATGTCCCTGAGGATACGCTGCCATTACATTGCCCAAATGGGGTAGCAAATTTGCCCTCCCTCCTGCACAAAAATGCAGTTCATGGATAGAAATAGCTACCCAGCCCTAGCAAGTTGAAGGGATCTAACAATTGTCGCTTAATCAACAAACATTGGTCAAATAAACCATAGCTTAGTACTATATCTGAGCCAGGTTAATAGGCTGCCTCCTAAGGGTCTCTGATTTTCACTGATTCCTTTTCTCCCTTTAGCCTCCTATTCTATACCACACCAAGGCAAGAAGACTGCTAATGATAGAGGAAATGTAAATCTGGATGTACTTTTGGAATGGTTTCAAAGGTTGCTCAAAATTACATGGAATTGCTTTTCCATTCAAGGGGACATTCCAAGGAGCCTCTGGGATGCATACTGAATTCCCAATTGAGTAATTTTCTAAAATAGATGGAAGCAATAGCTCTTCTTGTACAAAACTGACTTTCTACTTCATGATTAATGGATATATATAAGAAAAATGTTTAGAATGTCTGTTGAACCAGGTAGTTCCATTTTTGTCATTGTGATTTTTGTATCAGTATGTATTATCTTGGCAACATACTGCATTTTCTAGGCACTATAGTCAAATCACCACTGGCATGTGTGACAAGACAGCATTGCATCTATCAGCTGTAGTCACAACACCTCTGAAATGTGGTGGGTGGTGAAATCGTTATATTATTCTGAGTGATAGAATTTCTAGGTCAACATACAGATGCACCTCTGCTTTTCTAAGTGGCTTAGAAAATAACACTATTTTTTTAAATTTTCTAAAATATATATTATTTTGCATTTCCCTTTGCTGCAGTTGTGTTTCTATTGCTAACTGCCATTCTAATAAGGCATCAACCACAGACAAGGAAGGGAAAAAAGGTTGTTTGTCGGAACTGCACTTGCCTTGCTTCACTGAAGTTTTTATCAAAACATCCCTTCAAATGCTTCGCCAAAGAGAAGTGACACACACACACACACACATACTTCTGCATAGCAGAGTGGTTGTGCCATTTCACCTGAGAACAGAAGTGCTTGTGCACTTCTTGCTAGAAGCAAGATGGAGGGTTGAGGCAAACCAGCCCTTCCTCAATGTTTGGAAGCACTGAGGTAGAGCGTGCTTCCTCCGTGGCACAAAGCACTTCTTTTCTGTAGACTGTGCCCACTTCACACAGGCCTAATGTTTACCAAGGAATAAGTTCCACTGAAGTCAGTGGAATTTCTGGCACTGAACTGTGCTTAGCAGAAAGAATCTAAGAGGTTTTATTTCTAAAATAGGAAGACCTGTTTAAACCCTCTTGAAGCAAGGTAAGTGGGGTATATTATTTCAGGTTCATAAAATTTCCAGGAGAGTATGAAGTCCTCAGAATACATCAGGACCATGAAGAACTGGCTTCCTGAAGCTTTCCTTTCCACATATGCCACTGAAATATGAAATAATCGTTAAATTGATGAAAATGATACTTGTACTCAAAATTAGTATCATACACTAATTCAGGAAATAAACTGGTAATTCCTAAGGCTATAGGATAGTGCAAAACCCACAGCCCATGGCCATATGTGACCTGCCCAAACTTCCAGTGCAGCCCCCAAAGCTGGCACCATCTCCAGAAGCTCCCTCTCTTCCTTTCTGTCTATGTTTCCGCTCATCCCCATCTCCACTTCCATCTCCAACTCCTATTGCTTAAATTGCACTATTCCTCTGGCTGTTGCAAGCACATCCACTGAGGTAGGTTCCTGCTTTTGATATCACTTAACATGATATCGTGCTGAATTGCCTACAAGGGCACTGTTTTATGATGGTTCCACTCCTACATTAATGGGCAGTTCTGGCCAGTAGTAATGGAGGAATGGCGGAGCCCATGGTTGCTCCAATGTGCTCTTTTTTGTTTATTATTTAAAAACTATGTGAAGCTGATGGAAAGGTCACCATCAGTTTGGGGTGAGGTATCATTAAGATGCTGATGATACCTAGCTATTCATTGCAAACTCAGGCCAGGAAACCTGAGTCTGGCACAGAACTAAAACTTGAGAAACTGTATCAGACAAGGCATTCCTTAGTTCTCATGAAGATAAAGGGAGGTAGAGGGGAAGTACATTCAACCTTGCAATATTTGGTTACTACAACCTTATAATAAAAATAGTATTAACATACAAGACTTTGATTTCCTAGGCTGATCTACCTTGCAGGGCTGACAAGATCTGGCAACAGTGACTCACACTCTCATCACTATGATTTAAGCTACTATAACATACTATATATGGGACTCCCTTTGAAGATAATCCAAAAACTGCCGATGGTCTAAGATGCAAGTTAGCAGGTGACAGCTGCTATTGTAATACCACGTCAATTCTCTAGTTGCTGTTTTGGTTACCAGGAGGTCTCTGTGTTAATTTTTATCTCTAAAGCTTATATGGGCTGAGACCAGGACACCTTAGAGACCATCTCCTCCAAATGGAATCTGCCCAGCCCAGGCAAGGGTGTAGGGAAGGGATAATTAGGATCTTTTTCTTAGGAGAATTCATGGGGACCTGGGCTTAAAGGTAATCCTTTTCTATGATGGCCCCCATGCTGTAGAATACTTGCCTCTGGAGGCCTCCTTGGTATCTCCTTACTGACTTTCCATGGGGCTGTGAGGACTTTAAATGAGTGTTTGGAGTATGAGTTTTAATACCATTTGTATGACAGTTTTATGGTGACTAGTGTGAGATTTGCCCCGTTCGACAGAGAAACTCTCGTGACACGTGTGGTTCACAAAGAAGGTTTACTCATGCGTAACGTAGTAGTCACAAGCAAAGCCAGGACTGGCTTGGTACAATTGCATCACTTGTTATATTCCCCCCTTCCCGCGCTTTTTCCCGCCTCGTGATCGCGTTGCAGCTGTGGACTATTAGGCCCCCCAATGTCCCCCTTGATCGTTCATGATGGCAGGGTCGGTCAGAGTCCATTGTCCTTGATTGCCAGTCCCCCTCCGGCTGGGTTGGTCCCTCCCTGCTACGTGCAGACCCGCGGGTTCTGTGCTGCGTTGCGATCTTGTTTCGCTGCCTGCGGCCCCGTTCATTGCTGGCTCGCGCCGTTATCAGTTCATAGTTAAAAGCTTCCGCTGCGGTTTTCCTGTTTAGCTGGCCGCAGGTGGCTCGTTAATTAGCGGCGCTTTCGGTTCCTCTTTTCCCCGCTAGCTACCGCCGGTGGATTCCGCGTGGTCTGGCTGCGAGCTTCCCTGAAGCCCCGTGCTGACCGAACCTGACAACTAGACGGTTGTTATGTGGGTTGATTATTTCATTATAGATATGAGCAGTCTATTGATTTATGTTTTGATTTTTATTATTGTAACCTGTCTAGGACTTTGGGAGGTGGGTGGAACAGGGATACATCTAAAGAGAGATTATTATGATATTATAATTAGATATTAATTATAATAATTAGATATTATTATTAAGCTATGGTTTATTTCGCTTTTCAAGAATGTTCCACGTAAGGAAATCTCATCACAGCTATCTGGTGTGAGTTTTACTTCCAGCAATGACCTTTCTGTCCTACAACATTTCATTCAGAGCTTGTCCTCGCTCGATTTTCTCCAATGATTCGATCCCAAAGGGGAGGGGACATGCCTATTCTCCCACATGCAAATGACAATTTCAGAATTTTGCTTTGATTAATCTTAATTTGCGCTTATATTAAACCATTATTTTATTTTGGCATTTACGATGGCTTCTGCCCTTCCATTAAGATATCCAATTAAGCAGTAAGGTTAGAATTCAAAATAAATTTCATTCAAAATTTGCACTGTCTCTAACTGCAGCAAGCAATTTTACAAAATTTAGGAGTTTAAAACACAGAATCATCTCTAAAACATTTTTCCTTTTTGTAACAAGCACAAATTACACTTTGCATATGTTGCAGCTGGGGAAGCAGATTAAATGTGTAATAGGTTTAAATTTTCAGTCTTCTACAATTCTCTAGCTTTTTCTTTAGATTCTATTAAAACACATGCTGTGTTATATTTGTCAAGATAAATAACTGCAAGTAGAAGCAAATTCCTTGTTTATATCACATGTTCCCCATATTTTGCTAGAATGTTTCAGCTGAACACAGAGAAAGCAACTGCCTATTTATCTTTGAAGCCAGTCCTATTATTTATATTGCATTTATCATCCTTTCACCTTAATCTGAAATATGAGAAATTGTTCTAAGTTTCTCAAGGAACAAAGAGACATTAACAACAAATGTACCCAGGCCATCTACATAGCAAAATGTGAACTGAAGAAATTAGATTCTAAACTCTATCATTACAAGGGGCATATATTTTACCATCATGAAAAATGTAAGAGTAAGGTTGTAAATGCCTTTTTCCCCTAGTTTTCCCCCATAGGTTCCACTTGGTTTATAAACGTAAATAAATATGTGCAGATCTCATTGGAGAATAAGAGAATTGTAAAAGTACCAGAGAAGAATCAATCCTGCTCCAGTGTATCAGTTCCTCCCCCAACAAGGAGAGATTCGTTTACACTATCTAGAAGACAAGAAGTAAATAGAGCGACAGAGAAAACATTCTTGCACCTTCCAAGAATTCATAATTAATTTTATATGAAGGGGGACGGGGAGGAAGAGAAGAAGGAAGAAGAGGAGGAGGAGAAGGGCAATCAGGTCTTCCAACAGAGTTAATTTTTGAATAACATGAATTAAACACAAAAATTTGGAAATGTATTGGAAATGTAATAAACAAAAATTGTATTACAATAAATCAGAGGTAGGAAAATAGTTGGGATTACACAGGCACAGTTATAAAGCTATTCCAAGGTAAACCATGGAGCAAGATTGCAGCTATGGTCCCGGTCTGTCAGCATAAATGTCTATATGAATGGTTATTTGTTTCCCCTACAGATGTAAATTTGTTTAATGAGTTTTCCCATTAAAACTCATTGCCAAAGACTTTATTAACATCTGGAGTATGATGACTCTTCATTTACAAGCATTCCTAAAATTATGACCAAATGGTATGTTTGGAAGGTTAAAGTAGGAATGTAATCTATGCTGTCCTCAAAGGTTTTGCATAGTTAGTTTTGGGTTAGGCATCACAGGTCTTTTTTACTTTTAAAACTAAAGTAGTTTTGAATTTAAAAGACTTGTTTATGTTATTTTGCCACAATCTTTTCAGCACCTTGGTGATAAAAGTTTGTTAATCATATGAAATATCAATGAATATAAGTCTTATAATTTAATACATTATCATGTACATATAGGTAGAACTAGACTCGAGTTGTACTCCTTCCACCCCATATCACTGTCCTTAGAAGTTTACCTTGTTTCTTAAAAACAAGCAAACAAGGATAGCAAGATACTCTTATATCTTCCTCCACCTTCGGTCAGGAATTTCCTGGAAGAACCAGGCTGAGCCCCCTTTGAAGGATAAAGTTATCAGCAAGATAATCATCTAGATACTTTAAACCATGGTCTCAGAAACCAAATCTTTCCCAGTGACACCATTTGCATAGCCAGTCATTGACTTGCAGTACTTTTCTTTCCCTTTTTGATCCTCTTCCATGGACTAGTCTTGAGCTTCCTTCTGACATTTTCAAAGTCTGAAGTGATACGGTTGTAATGTTCTTTGTAGTATCATTTGTCCTACATGTATCATCAAGAAGTAATAACTGCCAGTGATTTAATAAGTCTTGGAAGTTGTTCTATCTCATGCCTGATTCTTGCTTCTACCTTCACACTTCACACACCCAGCACACTTCACAGACCACTGGGTCTGTTCAACACACGCTTGTTTCAATTCCTTATAGCTGTGAGCCACCAACTATCATGATTCTTCTGTTTTGCTTTTTATAGGGCACAATTGTATCCTGTGTTGTGTCTTTGGGATCTACTATCTTCTGTTCTGCATGGTATCTACCCCTGTATTCCCAGAGTGTTTTTCATCTGAAAGGACCTGAAAACTGTTTCTGAGTTCCAGTGATGCAGAATATTTTCTACATTTCTTATTTCTAGCTCTTACTCTCATCCACTGTGCTGGCTCTTCTGTTGCTTTGTTTTCCTTATGGAGGGTTGCTTCCACTGTCCATTTTTACTGTAGACCCTCCTTTCTTTGAAATGATACATAGCCTTTCTCATCAACTGAAATGTAGCCACTTGCTGCTGCAATCCTTTGACTTTTTCTTTAAGAGCTGTTATAAGCTTGCATTTGCTGCAAACATATTCCAGATTGTTTCAGGCAAGAAGATAAATGTGCCACAAGCATTGTGTATCACAGTTGTAATCTTCTGTTTATTCACCTTTACTTTTTCTTCTTAAAGCCACACCAGTAGAAAGAGTTTTTCTAGTTGTTCCATTCTCAGGATCTTATGTTAGCCGAGCCCTTGACTCTTGACTTGGAGGGAAATTTTAATATGTCTCCCCTTTAATTTCCTTGCAAATCTCTCCAGGCATATATAGGGATATTACCTCTTCATATATTAGAATAGGAAACCTTAGTATGTGAAGCATCCTTGCTCCCTTCTCCAGACCCCTCCAGTACATCATGTTCTGTTCTATATATCAATGCCACACAGCCAACACCATAACAAACATCAGCAAACAAGGAGAAAACCACACCCACACCAACACTGGCAGGACAAGCTACTGTATATAAACAGGGAGCAAACTCACTAGCGCTGATGATGTTACCTAGTTGGGTAATGAAATGTCTGCAAGCAAACAACCAAGCTCAGAGAGCATCAGGGACTCTACACATCAGCAAAATGATTCTACAAGAGTTCCTTCTTCCACCAAATAAATTCTGCCATGGTAAGCAAATCCATTTAATCATGAGTACGCAGAATCATTGAGAGGGTTGGGGTTATTTTGCTGAGGGTAGACCCTGATGCTGGGAAAGATTGAAGGCAAAAGAAGAAGAAGACGGCAGAGGATGAGATGGTTAGATAGCATCACTGAAGCAATGAGCATGAAACTGAGCAAACTCAGGGAGGCAGTGAAGGACAGGAAGGCCTGGCGCGATATGGTTCATGGGGTCACGAAGAGTCGGACATGACTTAACGACTGAACAACAACAACAAATTCTGCTGGCGTCCTATGAAACTTCCTTGATACTAGATGGCTTAATGGCATGCCAAGAACATCTATTTGGCCGCCTCTGAAAAGGTTTAAACTGTGTATTTGCTCTCATTGTTTCACACTTCCTCATACAGTTGAATGCCTGGAAATTAGAGGATAGTATTCAATTGGCACAAGAAAAATCACAATGACTTCAGTTATCAGGAATAAGGGCCATCTCCATGCCATACTTTAAATTATGTTTATCTGACCCTCTCTTAAAAAATACAAAGTGTTCTTCCTTTGGTGATATGGAGCTTTTCTTGCATTTTCTTGCTGTCACTTGGCCCGAGGTGGGGAGGGAATACTTCAAGCATGGGGATGGCTAGCCCCATAGAGGCTTCCTGTCTTCAGCCTTAGATTTTTCATCTTCTTGGACTCCCCTTTTCCTCTTTTTTAGTAATGTTTTTTAAATTTTGATGTTTTATGTATTTATATGTATTTATGGTTTTAATGTTTTGTGTGAGTTGCCCACACAAGAGAGATGGGCGGGGGAGAAATTTAATAAATAAATAAAATAAAAAAAAATTAGCTTGATGGCTAGTTCCTTGTTTAATCAGATGCTATACAGTGTGCCACATTCACATGAAAAGGCAAGGTATGGTTTCTTGTAAATGTGAAGTAGAAGCTTCTAGTTTATTTTTCTTCATGTAGAAACTGAGGCAAAGCCTGAGATCAATATGGTTTCTTCTCATAATAACAAGCAATAGTTTCTCATTATGTCTGAATGATTGTTTGAGCTTCTGCACTTAAAGCCAGACAGTAGAATTATGTTATCTGCCAGCTAAAAACAAATTCCAACACTTTCATATGATATTATCTCTTCAGTTTATCTTTTTCACATGACGTTTATAGATTGATAAAATGATAATCATTTTTATTCTGCTTGTATGAAAGAGAATAAATCTGAGAAATGCATTAGTTTTCCAAGTGGCTTAATACATAATTCTGGAAGAAGTACAATCCTTTACATTTTATCTATAAAGGCTTAAAATAAAGGATGCCTTTTAAAATAGGGGACATCTGTCTACTCTTGACATCTCCTAGTGTTTATAGCCATCTGATTGTTTAGTTTAGCTTTGCACTTACGCTAGACCATGATAATTTAGTTTTCCTCCCTTTTGTCTCCCGACCCTATTTTATCAAACTACATTAATCTAATTGTTTGTTTTATGTACTTAATTCACTCCATTTTACAATTAAATACTATCACACATCACCCAGTATTCAAAAAATCATAGTCTACAATTCCAAAGGATTAGTAGGTCTTGCTATTACTAATATTTACTTTTTCTTTTCTTTAAAAAAATGGGCAATCCATTTTATTATACTCTTATTATGCTTGTTATTAATTTTTAATCAGCAGTTTCCTATTTTTCATTAAATGGATCATTAAAGATGGTAATTATGCTCAGGTCATTGCTTACCTGAATCAAAGGGTGAAGAACTTAGCCAAGTGTTTAATCATTCTAGTCATTAGCCTTTTGGTTATGCACAACATTACTCAACCTTAGTTCAATAGGCCTACTACTTTTGCATCAAACTGGAACTTCTTTCAAGTTGTCCTAAAGCTAGCATGGTTGACCACACATCATCTTACCATTGAAAGATTTGGTGAAGGGAGTAATTTTATTATACTATTTATGACATACAACCATAAACTCAACTAATCATAACCCTGACTCAAAAACATTGTGTGTTTTACAACATCCATCTGTATTCCTAAATTATGTACTAGATTAGGTTATGCTTATATATGTGATATTTGTTTGGGGTTTTTTTTTTCTTTTTTTCCCTTTGTTTCTCATTTCAAAGAGAGTAGCATCATTCTGAGCAGTTCCTCAGCCACACAATCAGAAAATATGTCATTTCTGCATAACGTTAAATGCAGAAGTAGCAAACTGTATTGACAAGGCAGCATATATTCTTGCAAAATAGGAAATATGCAGTTGGGTCATATATACATTAAAACATGAGGGTTTGTTACCACTTTTTTGTTTTGTTTTGTTTTCTTAATTTTCTCTTTCTCTATAATTGTACAGCATTTTGGGCAGTGAAATCTCTGATATCAGTACTGACTGCTTGAGATCATGTGACATCACTATTTCAGCTAAAATCACAGACAGTATGAAACTAGGTAAAGAATGAAGTGGACATGCTGGCCATATTCTTTTCCCTGATTTCCAAACATCTAGCCAAATGTCTGAATGAGAGCTATACATTCCTCACACATGTATGAACCTCTGTGAGATCACCTCCTCATGTAATTTTATTACAGATAAAATTGGATCCCACCAACAGCTGTACTTCAGTTGAGGGAAATGCTAGCCTTTTTGCTTGATTGATAGTTTTTAAATATGATAGTTTTGGAGCTTGGTAGGCCTGGGTTGCTTCCCAAATCACTTTCATGAGGGGTCCGTGCTTCAGAAATGAAGCATTCCACAAAGATCTCCACAGCCTTGGGATATATAGGCTGCATAGACTTCCTGGCAATACATTTAACAGTGAACCTTAAATTAAAGTGAACAGTAGCAGACTGTGGTTCAAAAACAGAATCCAAGTGGCCCAGAAGAATCCAAGCAATAGAGGTTAGATGGGCAAGGAGCAACAGCCACAGACTACTCAGAGGTGATCACATGCTAAGCTCTTTTTTTTTTAAGAGAAGGACCCCTAAATATCCTTTTTAATCTTCCTAAGTAAATAGATGTTTGGAACAGATCTCATAATAATTTATTCCTTGTTGCTTTTACAGCTATTGAAAGAAAGATTCCACTTAATAATTAATTATTTTCTGTGTCCATGGAGCTAGTTCCTTATAAATCTGTTGGGCTTTTTATTTAAAATAGACTCCCTTCTATTAGAGAAATTTCTTGGAAGTTTTGCAACAATTCTAGTCAATCTTGCCAGCTTTTGAGAAAACAAAATAAAAATGTGCTAGATTGATCTCATATGTAGCAATCCATTTACACTTTTAAATCCCTTTCAATGCATTAAAAGCAGTGTTTTTCTCTCCAGGTTCATTTAAGTGTGAAATGTCATTCATTGACTTAACCTCTGCACAGGTTTTCAAACCACTAGTTGGGGGGTGCATAAAAATGCTTTCCCTTACAGCTTCTACCATCTGGAAAATGGTTCCACCTTTGTGGGAGATGCATGTTTCTGAATGCTCTGTTGAGGACTAGATATGGAAGCTATGGTTGGGGGGCAGGGGGAAAAGGTCTGCTTTTATATTTCATAACAACTGACTATGAATATCTGTGTTTAAAAGGAAGGAAGGAAGGAAGGAAGGAAGGAAGGAAGGAAGGAAGGAAGGAAGGAAGGAAGGAAGGAAGGGAGGGAGGGAGGGAGGGAGGGAGGGAGGGAGGGAGGGAGGAAGGAAGGAAGGAAGGAAGGAAGGAAGGAAGGAAGGAAGGAAGGAAGGAAGGAAGGAAGGAAGGAAGGAAGGAAGGAAGGAAGGACTTCTTGCATGAATGAGATGCATTTTTAGAAGAAATCCCACAGATTGAAAATGGTGTTTAAAAGAAAAATGTATTCCTCATCTATTAAAAAAAAGGGGGGGTGGATTTGAATGCAGTCTGAGAATGAGGTAGAAAAGCAAAAGTGTATCTGAAAAGAGGGAGAAAACCTTGGGGATAGTGGAGGTCAGATTTCAGCACAGTTATTAGTTTACATCCATTCCCTCATCATTTCAAACCCTTTTCAGAAATGGGGGAATAAGCCCTCTGTTTACTGCTTGCACTCATAGAAATTTTGTTCAACTAAAGTATGCTGGATTTCTGAAGGTACATTATTGCCACAGACCAACAGGAAGCAACCAACATCAATCCATGCAGCCTGAGACTCGAAAGCTACTGTTCTAATGATGGCTGTATCAAAAGTATTTTCTTTCTCATCAGTGATGAGTTTAAAAGGATAGAAATGTCTTTGAAATAAAAAAGTTTAACAGGCCTGCTCAGGAAATGTACGGCTAGAAAGGGGAGAAAAATAAGCAGGACAACAACATGCCTTAGTTTCATTGCATTGACAACTCATTGCTTAATGATACATTAAACAGAATTTATTTGCATGCAGTATTAAATTGCTAGTCAAAAACTTTAAGACTTGGGAAATTCTGTAACTGGTCCAACATTATGACAGTTATTTTATATAGTCTTTCCTGAAGAATATTCAGCAGATATTGGTAATTTAGGGTCACTTTCAGCTTTATACCAAAACCTAAGAAATGTCCAAATAACATCATCATATACAGTATATGTGATTCCAAGCAAAACTGATTTTTGTGAGGTCAAATAATTCTATTGTTATAACTCCTAATGCTCCAATAATTATGGGAAAACCTTTTGCCTCTTTATTCCATAATCTCTGTATTTCAGTTGTTAAATCTCAGTATTTTACAATCTCTTCTTGTTCCTTTTGAGCAAATTTAGTATCATTTAGTATTGCCACATCTATCAGTAAAACTTGTTTTTCTTCAGCTACTGTGATGTTCAGAGTGTTATGTTCCAGTTGTTAGTCTATCTGAATTCAGAAATCCCATAACATTTTTATGTGATCATTCCGGGGCACTTTTTCAACATGATCATACCAGAACTTTGGGCATTAAATTCATACTTTTTACATAAATTGCAATATATCATTTTTGCCACATGATCATTGTCTTGTCTTATAGTCTCTTGGGCAATTTTGCTATAGCCACTGATTAGATGGTTAACAGCCTCATTATTCTCTTTGCATAAACTACATTTGCTGTTGTTTCCAGTTATTTTTTAACTTTCGTTTTTATGGCAACATCAGCGGCTAGATGTCCCAAAGGCTTTAATCTAGCTGCATCATAAAATCATTAGTACTCCAAAAGATCCTCAGGTCTTCCTCAGGAGCATCTTGAATGCCATCCAACCTGAATGGTGAATGGCCCATCTACTAGTATTTGTATGATGAGCCACTTATTTATTTGTTTGTTTATTTATGTAAATGTGGAGGTCATCCAACTCTCAGATAAGTCTGGGTGGTTTACATTCAAGGACAAGTTTCTGTCTTGTTTATCCACACAGTTTTATTGATAAAATACAGGAGTGCTTACCATGCCTTCTCCCACACAATATAAAATGACAGTTTTGCCATTGTCACTAAAACGATCATCTGCCTCCAGCATCTTCTTATATTGTCGCTGCCCAATATAAGTGCCAGCTTGCTTTACTGGGCAGTTGGAATTATTTTCATGCCTGGGCCGCCCCACAGGAAGTTTATACTCTCGACGTATGCTCACAGCATTCTTCCCTCATCTTTCCTAGGAACACCACCACCATCACACACACCCCACCATGATGAGGCAACACAGCAGGACCAAGGGGGGAGTTAATCTGTTGCATGTGTCTTTTAGCAATCATCTATTTATAAGACAAAAGGAAACCCTGTAATACTCCAGATACTGTTGGACTCCAATTTCCATTAGCTCCAACCAGTGGAACAAATGGTGTAGGAAGCTGGAAGTTTAGTTCAACAATCTCTAGATGAGCACAGTGTTCCCATCTGTCAAAAATAGATTGATAGAAGAAACAGTATTGATTTATTATATCAAACCTCTGTTTCATGAAGCTAAAGGCCATTTTTCTAAGATACTATCAAAACGAATGCATCAAAAGACCCTCATACTCCCAATTTTCAAATGCTACATGTATCTATAGCTTAAACTATATACAGTACAGTTTTAATACTTCTTAATTTTGTTAAGCTTTTTGCTTTTGAGTCAAAATCCTTTAAGATAGTATTTTTTTTCTTTTTAATTCCAAAAAGAAGGTGACTCACCAAGGGTCTTCATTCTTTCATGCCATACAGAAGATTCCTCTTAAATTATAAATTAATTATATCTGAAAGTGTTTAAGAAAGTGAGGCTTTTGCAGGTCAAGTGTCCATAAAGGCTGCACAGAAGTTTTGAGCATTATGGTAATCCCTCAGCTTCCAAGCCACTCAACCCATGATCGACCACAAGAAATTTAATTCCTGCAATCTCCTTGTGAGAAGCAGCTATCCAAAGCACAAGTGGGTGATCTCTCGATCGCTCCTTCTCCAGAGAGAATTTTGTCAGCCAGAACTCACCACCTTGCTGCCAATCTTCACTGCAGTGCTGTCCCCACTCACAAAGGTGATCATGGGGATGTTGAACCCACTATAGGTCCTCACCCAGAAGCCCACATAGCCACAGAATATAAGTATACTATAGAAAAGCCAGACAGCCTAACTCAGATTTTCTATTCTAGGTTTTGACTGGCTCTCTAAGCTTGTGCATCCACATTTACCTGACAATAAAAAAAAAATGTTTTCTAACATCAGCCTGCTGGGTTGAAATGAACGCCCTGGAAATGTCACCCATGAAAACCTTGCAGAGAAGTGACAGGATGAAAATAACACAATTTAAAACAAACAGAAAAAAGAGACAGAGAGAGGACACAGAGGAAAAGACAGTGAAATTTAGTAAGGCCTGGCCTTTAAAAATCTCTGATTTGGTAAAGGTGTGGTTTTCCTTAAACATTGCTAATATACTCTGAAATTAAATGACCCATCCCTCAGATCAAAATTCATTCATAATATATGAGTGACCTCAACATTTCTGGATGAAAACCTCAATAAACACAGGCCTTCACTTATTGTCGAAAGAGCTTACAATACAGACAACATTTCCTCTTAGGGGATTTCTCCACTTTCATCTCAAATATGCCCTGGAAACATCTCTCTCTTTTTTTTTAATGGCATGACCTTATTATTGCTTCCAGTTCGTGAGTGAGATAGCTTAAGTCATTCTTAACTGCACTGGTGTTAAACGAGCATTTTCACCCATATTCCAACAGTGTCCTAGAGCAGCCTCAAGGCATGTAAAATCTGTTAGGCTTTGTCACCTTGGAGGGAAGTTGTGTGAATGGCAATGACTGGGAACAGAGGCAATAGAGGTGGGATAGGGGTCAACAATTTCAAGACAGTATAGTGTTTGGTTAACTCAAGGATGGATGGAGAGCACTTAAATTCAACAATGGGGAAAGGACCTCAGGCTCTGAACCATTACACAAATAAAATGTGTCCTTCTAACAAGGGACATTTTGGCATAGAATAGTCCAGAGAAAATATTATGCTTTGTTGGGTTCTTGATGTTTTCTGAGTGTGGTTTTCTTGTAGGTGTTTTGCTACCAGACAAGGTAACATCATCAATGGTTTAACATGGGATGGTGAGATTTCTTGACTGTCAGGTTAAAACCACCCTTTGGGTGGGTTTGGGCAGGACGTGTTGATTCATGGTACTGATTCTTCTTTGATCAGCATGCTATTGTCTGGTGCTTATTGCAATGATTAAGTGCCGGTTTCTATTTAATGTTGGTTAATAGGGATATGATAAGAGACAATGTTCTCTGAGCTATTTGCCTTTTTCTTTGCCTTTGGTTGTTCCTTTTGAATGGCTCACACATACGTATTTCTGAATGTCTGTTGGTTGCTAATTTATAAGAATACCAACCTTCTAGGAATTCTCTTGCATTCTTAGACCTGGCTTAGTCTAAAATGTCTGTAGCTTCCCAGTTGAAACTGTGGTTGAACTTGTCTGTGTTCATTGAGTCTCCCGACCTCCAAGTGATGTTCATGGCTGCATTCTGCCAGTTTTCCACCTGTTCGTCCCACATAGTGGTTTTCACAGACTTTGCATGGTATGTTGTAAATGGCTCCTGTTTTGTCTTATTTGACTTTTGGGTCTTTGAGATTCTTTAGGATACTTTGAAGGGACTTTATTGGTTTGTGGGATACCTGGTAACCTGTTGGTGGTTTCTGAGAAGTTTTTAGTGTATGGAAGACTTATTCTTTTCATAGACTGTGTCTTCTCCTGTGGTTGGTTGCGTGGATAGACACTTTTTTATTAAGCTGCATGGGTATCCATCATATTGGGAAAATGCTAAATAGACAATCTCTGCTGTCTGGAGTTCTGGGTTCCTTCAATGCATTTTTGCTTGTCTGAATAGGGTTCTTATGCAGCTTCTTTTGTGTGCTATGTGGGTGTTGCTGTGCTAGTTGAGTATTTGGTTAGATCTTTGATTTTCTTGAGGCACCGTAGTAGTGAATTAATGGAATGTTCACACTCTCTATGAGTATTTGAGTTTCTTAGAGAATTCCTTGGCTAAATTGTATGTTAGGATCTCTGGTAGTGATACAGTTGGGCAAAGTAATATGTCAGGTTTGAGTACTTTAGGGTGCCTAAAAGTGATTTTGCAGCTAGCAAAAACTGACAGCAAATCATTCCATCAAGTAATTAAAAATAATGCAAGTTAAAACAAATGCATAAACATGGACAGTATCTAAAACCATGAAAGAGTTGGTGGCTAGGGAATATGAAAGCTGTAGATTATAAAAGCTGTAGTACAAATTCTTGTTCCTGGTAAAGATTAACCTGGTCTCCTTCTCACACCTCTACTGAATTTATCCATAAATATCAACCTATTTCAAGTATCTAGAGCTACATATATCAGTGCTGTTTGGGGTATCTAAAACTTACTCATATGAGGGCTAAAAATGAGGAAGAAATCATATTTGTGTGCACATAGTCCCATCTCCAATTTTCTTTCAACATCTGCTTAGTTTCTGATTTTCCCACATTGGGAAGGAAAAATCAAAGGAAGCTTTATTAAGGTTCACTTCAATGCAAATAGTACTCTGGACAACTAGTTTCCCAGGATTTCCCCATTCAACGTAAGAAAAACATTCAAGGACAGAGAACATGAGCTTTGCAGACATGCTTGTGCTCCCCCTCTACATTTCGCCCTGCTAAGTAGGGTTTTGTAAAGCATTCAAAGAGCTCTTCTCAAAACATGTTGGCACAAACAGAACTCCTCTGCTGAAGTGCTAAAACAGCTTCATCGTCTAGAAGGCTTCAACAGCTCATCCTCTAGAGCTTCAATTGCTTTTCCAGATTGTTTGTGTGTGTGTGTGCGTGTGCACGCATGCACGCACTCATACAGAAACAAAATTTCTGCTGAGATTGCTGGTGAAGCACGTGTGCATGGAGATATCAAGGGAAAGCTTGGAAACAGCCACTGCAAGCTTTCCAGGGAATGAGATTGTTCAGCACTTTGAGGAGAGATGTTTCATTCATGCCAGGGTAATATTAGAAACTGGGGAGAGTGTATGAATAGCCAAGAACATTAAGAACTATGCAGAGAAAGGAAGACTTTGCAGTCTTAAATAGAGAGCCAGTGCCCTGCTTTCATTGGCTGCCCAACGAGGGCAATATAATATTCCTCCCCACTTTCCACTCAAGAAAATAAAAAGAAATCTGGATAATTAAAGTGATAATAGGACATCCATACAAAGGTTGCTGAGTAATAACATGAATATATTTGGATAATGTTTTAAGAAATAAGTATGTGGAATGATTGCCAGCTTCCTAAATTAACAAATAGTTGAAAAGTACAACTTCACATATAAACAAAAACTGAGAGGATCACATAGCTGGTGAAAAATTAAACAGTTTTACCACAGCAAATAAATAAAATGAGAGGAAGTAATGAACAAATGACTGTTTTGCTGATAACTGGCATGCCCATTCACTATTGGAACTGAACTTAGAGATAAAATAATCACATCAGCTCTATCTCTATTATTATCTTTTAAATTGTAGCTGCAATTATCATTTATACTTTGTATAAAATGGTTACATTATTATCACTTGAATTTATGTTACCAATACAAACAAATTAAATTAAAGTATGAAGTGGTCCTTTGTGCATAGCTTAGCTACTTGTAAAATGTCAAGTGCTGCAGAGGGAATGATTTCCTTTGTTACAAAATGCTCTGAGTTGCTTCTGTGAGAAGGCAGGGAGAAGTGAGGGCCTCAAACGAACCATGTTTGCTAGGGGAGAGCGCTGTGCACCATGGGGCAGCCTTGGGGGGGTGGCAGGAGGGAGGATGGGCAGAAGGCACACTCGCACCAGAGTGGAGAGGGAC
The DNA here is from genome assembly GCF_059951505.1 of Python bivittatus. Lineage (NCBI taxonomy): Eukaryota > Metazoa > Chordata > Lepidosauria > Squamata > Pythonidae > Python > Python bivittatus. The sequence goes on from NW_028277075.1 coordinate 80,663,470, forward strand.
GGCAGGAGGGAGGAAAGACTGCAGGCAAGAGGCACGATCGCACCAGAGTGAAGAGAAACGGCAGGGGGCGGCTGTCGGGTCAAGTGGGGATTGGAATGTATATTGCGCTGATTGGATTCGGAAAGTGGAATGTCTGCGGTTTTGCGGTTAATTAGCGGCGCTCCAGGGCAGTAAAAAAGGTGAGATTGTGAGCCAAGCCCTCGCAGGAGGGGGAGGACAGATAGGGGGTATAAAAACCTGTCAGACCTTGCTTCGGGGTTCCTCCATTGCTGCGGGAGGGACCCACCTTTGCAAACGTGCCCAATAAAAACTTCTGTCTACTGGATAACCGAACCCGTGTCTGTCGTTTTCTGACAAAATTGGCGAGCCAGCCAGGAGTCCTCGACGTGGACCGGACTGTGGGGAACCGGTGAGTAATCGGCCGTAACACCCCGTTGAGGTGTCTCCCGTTTTCCCCGGAGTCGGGTCCAGGACGGGACTCCAATCGCCAGTCAGACAGAAGTAAAGAGGAAGTCGGCCGACGAGGAGACCTCCGGGAGGTCTGGTGAGTACAGCCTACCCATAATCTCGGGGAGATTAGCGTGGTTACGAGGCGTTGGACGCCGCAAGGGGACAGAAGAGTCCGGGACCTTCTGTAAGGTGGGAAACGTAGTCAGGAAGGATGGGTAAGGCGCAGAGTAAGAGTGTAAGGCCAGGGGCCAGTGGGAAAAATGCAGTAGGGGGAATCCCCATGGATTCTCCATTAGGACAATTGTTGCAACAGTGGGAGACACCCTGGTTGTGTCCATTCACCAGGGGTCTGGAAAACCGACCATGATAACTTTGTGCACTAAAGAATGGCGAAAATATCCACTAGTGGACCCCGAATTCCCCTACCATTGGAATCCCCAGTAATTACTGGGTGACCCAACTAAAAACTACATTGTGGAGCATAAAATGTTAACACAGGAACCCTATGTGGAAGTCTGGTTCCATGTTCATTGGGAGGGGCCTCGACCCAAGTTAGCCAAAATTTTTGTCCAAAAAGAACAGGAGGATGAGGAGGACCTCTGGCTGACTAGACCTCAATGGGGGCCGCTACCTCCTCCTCCTCCTCCTCTTCCTATCGCTCCCCCTCCGGCGCCCCCACCCTATCCCGGGCTGCGGAAAGAGCTGGACCAGCTGAACCAAGACATTCAGAACTTGCCCTTTATTCTAAGGTTGGCCAGTGCCTTCCCCGTCCGGGAAGTCCCGAACGGAACGAACGCACAGGGGGTGGCCGTCACCAGTTACGTAACGATTCCCATCAAACCCAGTGAGTTGAGGGAATTAAAAAGGACCCTCCCTCGTATGCAAGAGAACGCCCATACCGCCGCCGAACAATTGGAACTTTTTCTCGGCCCGGTGGAATACTCCTGGGGGAACTGAATTACATTTTAGCCCACCTCTATACGCCAGAAGAGAGGGGCCAGATTTGGCGAGCTGCGCTCGGGGCTTGGGAGCAAAGGAATGCAAATGTCCCAAATGCCCTGGCCGCAGATACTAAATTCCCTCTGGCAGACCCAAATTGGGATCCCAATAATGCTGAACATCGGGAGAACATGAGAGGAGTTTCCCCCTGTACGACTAGGGTGTCATGGTTCCCCAACCGGGACCCACGGGGAACCCTTGGTAAACATCACGGTGGGTCCCACTGGCGAGGAACGGCAGTTCCTCGTGGACACCAGAGCCTCTCGAACATCCCAGGGATTGCGAAATCCCGGGGCGCATCGGTATCGGTGTGGGGGGTGGGAGGCTCTCTGGTCAAGGCAGACGTACTGGAGGAAGTGAGACTGGAGTGGAATGGGAAGGAGGTAACTGCAGATGTGTTACTGATCCCACAGGCGAGAGTGAACTTGCTGGGAAGGGATCTCATGGGTAGTCTAGGAGTGGAGTTGTGGAATGTGGAACAGGCAGAAAGGATGTGTTTGTTGCGGGAGGCGGACGTGGAGGTTGTGAACCCTGAGGTATGGGCAGGAGAAGGGGGGGCGGGGCGGTTTCGCATAGCCCCAATTAGCATCCCCTTGAAACCAGGGGTGACGGGTTTGCGGCAAGCCCAATACCCGCTGTCCCGGGATGGGAGGCGCGGGCTGAAGCAACAACTGAGATGGACGGTGCTGCCCCAGAGGTACACCGAGAGCCCCCTCTTGTTTGGACAGGCATTGGAAGAGAAACTCCAGGGGTTCCGGGCCCCTGGGGGTTCTCGGGTGCTGCAGTATGTGGATGATTTGTTGGTGTCTGGAGAGAAGGAAGTAAAGGTGAGAGAAGACTCAGTGGCTTTATTGAACTGGTTGGCTGAAGAAGGATTGAAGGTGTCAAAAGGGAAGGTCCAATTTGTGGAAAGGGAGGTCAAGTATTTAGGACATGTACTCCGGAAGGGCGAGAAGTTGATTGATCCTTCTCGGATACAGGGGATAATGCAGTTGAAGCCCCTCATACTAAAACGGAGGTGCGGCGGTTTCTGGGTTTAGTAGGATATTGCAGGCTATGGATAGATGAGTACATGAGCAAGGCTCAGTTTCTGTATGAGAAGTTGAAAGGATCATCTGACAGGGTAGAATGGACAGACAGGGACACAGAGAAGTGGGGGGAATTACGAAGGAGCCTGGTGACGGCCCCGGCTCTACCGAACTTGGAACTGCCATTGGAGTGCTGACTCAGAGACGGGCTGGGAAATATCAACCAGTGGCCTTCCTGAGCAAAGCCCTAGAACCGGTGGTGAGGGGATGGCCGACTTGTGTGCAGGCAGTGGCTGCCGCTGCTGTACTAGTGACAGAAGGGAAAAACTCACTTTTGGGAGCCCCGTGATTGTCCATTCACCCCATCAGATCTTAAGTGTGCTTAGTCAGCAGGCGGCTGCTTGGATGACAGAAGGGAGGATGTTGAAATATGAGACAGTTCTCCGGATAAGTCCTGATGTGGTGGTAGGAACAGACAGGAATTTGAACCCAGCGGAGTTTCTTGCGGGGAGTGGAAAGAATGGGAGCCGGCAGAGCACGAGTGCTCCACCCTGTTGCAGCTGCAAACAAAGACCCGGGAGGACCTGCAGGAGGTCCCGCTGGAGGAGGGTGAGGTCTGGTTTGTGGATGGGTCTAGTCGAGTAGAGCAGGGACAAAGGAAGTCAGGATATGCGATAGTGGCGGCGGAGGGAGAGACAATAGAGAAGGGGGCACTACCAGGGGATTGGTCGGCTCAGCTGTGTGAAGTGCACGCTTTGAAACGGGCACTAGAGTTGGGAAAGGGAGTGTCCCTCACCCCAGTAGTGAGCCGTGCTGACATGAGGGGGATGGTGGAGAAACTGCACGAAGGGTCTCACGGGGTGTGCAGGCTTTGGTAGACACTGTAAAGCTGTGGGAAGGGCCAACGGGGTGTTGAAGCAACATCTCACCAAACTGGGATTGGAAACAGGGCTACCTTGGACAAAGACACTTCCGGTTGCCCTGCTTCGAATGCGGACAGCCCCTCGCAAGGATGTGGGGGTCTCCCCATTCAAGCTGATGATGGGAAGACCTTTCCTGGCTCCAATGGGAGAGCCTATCCCCGAGCTAAAGGATGCCTTCCTGAGAAAGTATCTCTTGGTACTGTCACAATCTCTCTTGTCTCTAAGAAAACAGGGACTCCTCGCTCAACGGCCCCCCTTGCTGAAAGACCAACACCCCCACAAGCCAGAGGATTGGGTCCTGATAAAGACGTGGAAGGATGAGAAGCTGAAATCATCTTGGGAGGGACCATACCAAGTTCTCCTGACAACTGAATCAGCGGTTCGGACCTGACAGGGGGGTTGGACCCACTACCATCGGGTTAAGCAAGCTCCCGACCCCCGACCATGGACTGCCCAACCGGGAGACAGACTCAAAGTAAAACTTAAAAGGAACTGAACTAAGGCAGGGGAGGAGATGACCAACATAAAGGCGTAGAATTGGCACAGACAGCTTTGATCACTGGGGATGATCCCCGTGGGAGGGGGGGGATGTTCTATCATTTTGGGTCTTCTCCCATACCAAGACCCTGGACTGCTCTAAATCTCTTGGGGATAACCAATGCAACTCAATGTGTATATTTCAACAATACCCAGAACCGTACCCCCTATTGCCCTCAAAAGGTCCTGCTTTCACTTGTGGAGGGGTCTATAATATCCCTTACGCCTCAACCCCTCTATACCTACCTAAAGGTTTCTTTTTGTTATGTGGACATGAAGCTTACACCTATGTTCCAGCCTATAGTTCAGGGGGCCCTTGTGCCATAGGGCGCCTGACCTCTCTATATGCCCTGCCTCCAATACAAGCGCACCCATCAAAAGAAAAAAGAAAAAGGGAGCTGCCATCTGATTGTGAGAGTGATGTGACACTCTTGTCCGAAACAGAAGCCATGGCTCTGGCCCTCTCCTTAGTAGGGTTCCTGCACTAAGCGGAAGAACTTACCTGGACCTAAGGAAGGTGGCCTGCCTCCTGGCTAAAAGTGTCAACCTTACATCCTCTCTCATTGCAGCCCTCACTGAAGAAGTCACTGAGATCAGGAGGGTGGTCATTCAAAATCGGATAGCTATAGACTATCTCCTATTAAGGGCAGGACAAGGCTGTGAATCTTTTCAAGGTCTTTGTTGCTTTAACCTAACCAACAATAAGAATTATGTTGAAGCAAAACTAGCCAAGTTGAAGACCTTAGCCTCTCGCATATCCGAGGATCCAGAGGGATGGAATTGGTCGTGGCTCACTAGTTGGTTACCTAACTTTGCTTGGTTAAAACAACTTTTTGTACTAGCCATTGGTTTCATTGCCTTACTGGTCCTAGTATGTTGCTTAATGCAATGTCTCCCTGCTTGTGGGAATTACCTGTCCCAGTGTGTGAAGCCCCGGGTCCGGGACGAGGGAGCAATCCTGTTAGCCAGGTTTGAGGCCCAACAGAGGCGTGAAAAGAAAAGGGGGATTGTGAGAAGGCAGGGAGAAGTGAGGGCCTCAAACGAACCATGTTTGCTAGGGGAGAGCGCTGTGCACCATGGGGCAGCCTTGGGGGGGTGGCAGGAGGGAGGATGGGCAGAAGGCACACTCGCACCAGAGTGGAGAGGGACGGCAGGAGGGAGGAAAGACTGCAGGCAAGAGGCACGATCGCACCAGAGTGAAGAGAAACGGCAGGGGGCGGCTGTCGGGTCAAGTGGGGATTGGAATGTATATTGCGCTGATTGGATTCGGAAAGTGGAATGTCTGCGGTTTTGCGGTTAATTAGCGGCGCTCCAGGGCAGTAAAAAAGGTGAGATTGTGAGCCAAGCCCTTGTAGGAGGGGGAGGACAGATAGGGGGTATAAAAACCTGTCAGACCTTGCTTCGGGGTTCCTCCATTGCTGCGGGAGGGACCCACCTTTGCAAACGTGCCCAATAAAAACTTCTGTCTACTGGATAACCGAACCCGTGTCTGTCGTTTTCTGACACTTCTTATTAATTGTTAATAAAAAATGAAATGATTGGATTTTCAAGGTTTTGTACTTCTTATTTTCTTGACTCCAAAATAGAAGATAATGTCCTATTTCACAGAAGCACTAGAATTTAAAATAAATTTCCCCTAGGTTTAAAGAGGCACTCTTACAGATAGAGATTTATTTCTATCTAATAAAGTTTTAATTAGCACTTTCAGTTTTGCATTTTGGCAGGTTATAAGGGACATAAAGTTATAGCTTTGAGTCTTGGAGTACTGCTGAGTCATTAAACAATTCTCGGTTCTTCCCCTTCTTATCAGGAAGGTACTTCCTGCGGGATTCTTTCTATAACAGACTAAATATCAGCCACAGCAAAAAGAATGTGATGCTTTGTTTGTGGGAATGAATTTTGCCTTAATGACCAAAATATATATTTAAAAAACTGCAAGAAGCAAGAGAGGGCTTAATATTGATTACATTTTCCCAAGTATAGGTCTAAATTTAAAGCAGAAACAGATTGAGCACACCATGAACAGTTCGGCAACAAAATACTTCAAGCAGGCAACAATCTTCTTGCATGGGATTATCAGCCTTCAGTTTTCATTTAGTGTCCATAGGTGAGTTTTATCACCCCTGTGTTAACCCCATACGTTGGGTCACTTTTGTGGGTATTAATGAAGGGATCAATATCTAAACTGGCAATGAATCAATATCTAAATTGTCAATGTTAATTTCATAGTTTTAGAGCATTTACAGAGTTCTCTATAGCCAAGCTTCAATACTAACAGCACTTAGCGAAATTGCAAGAGGAAGCAACTAACCACAGACGAGCTAGCTCAGATAATAGGGACAACTCCTCCTGAAGAGACTAAGTCTGCGGCCTGATAAGAGGAGGGAGGACCCAGAGCAAGGGTCTGCAGGGACTGACAAGGTATAAGGGTTAGGGGGAACTCCTTTAAATTGATGTAAGCAAACAAGGGCGGGGAATAGAATTAATGTAAGCAAACAAGGGCGGGGAATAATGTATTCTGCTAAAGTTTCTTTGGTTGTAAAACTCATCTTTATTATAATGGTACTAAGATCTGCCTTTTTAAAAATACTATAAAAGGCTGTGTTTTTGTCTCCAAGGGTGTGCCACCCTGCTCGCTCTTACTGCATGGTGTGAGCACCCAGACTTTTGCTTGGCCAAATAAAACGCTGCTTAGAGAAGTCCCTGCTTGAAGTCTCTTATTTTGTGTTGCTGATTGATTTCAAGTTTTCTGGGTAGCCGAGAACCTTACATTACTAAATGGATTTCATTAAAGTAATGTTGTCATTTCTTTACATTTCTTAGCTGCTTTGAGTGTTCTCTTATATATGTATATTACTCATGAGTTTACTGTCATCCAGTCTGTTTTTTGAAACCATAGTCAAGAAAATTGCTATCCCTTCCAATATTATGGGATAGAAGAAATAAATTGGAGTTTTATCAACATATTGATGGCTTCATATTACAAAACATCAGATATCCTTACCCAACAGTTTTAAGTAGATATAAAAAGTATGAAAAATAAGATGTAATTCTGTGGAATGCTGAATTTCAGTTTCTACCAGGAAAAGTACCATCATCAGGCATTTTTCACTAAAGTAAGAATTTAGAGAAAACTACTGCTAGACAATGCCCAGACTTGCAATGCACCCACCAAAATGTCTTACAATGCACTCACAAAAGAAATCTTCAGACATGTTTTTCTATTGCCTTATAACATTTTGTAGTCAATGATCAGGGTACTTGTAGAAAGGTCTGTCTGTCTGTCTGTCTGTCTGTCTGTCTGTCTGTCTATCTATCTATCTATCTATCTATCTATCTATCTATCTTCTTCTCTTCTTGATGTTTAGCTATCATGTATTCTTATAGATTAATGTAGTAATTTGCTAGTACTAGAAGCATAATTTCACTTGCACCAGTAACTGTCTGAGTAATATTTTATAATTGGGGGAAAACTTATTTCACCATCTCAGCATCTTTAGCAGCCTAGCCTTCAAGCAAAATCAGTTGAACTGAATTAGGAAAAACCGAAAACTTCTATGAACCTAGTTAAAATTCCATAAATTATTTTTAAAAATTAGCGTGCAGTCTCAATATTGTATCCTCATTTTATGCCCAGGTCTTCATTCCATGCATAGTCCAGTTATTTCTGTCTCTGTTCTCTAAGCGCCTAGGCATTGCCTTGGAATCATAATCTAGAATAATTAGCCTAACTCTCAGGAATTCGGATTATTATAAATTTACATTTCTAGAACAATCCCCCTCTCCTCATTCATTTTTGTTTATTTTAATCTTTTAAATTCAATCCTCTGACTACAATAACGCTGTATTCCCAAATTCAATACACAATCAATACTTTAGAAAATATGTCTCTAGGAACAAATTACACTATCACAGGGGTTGCCATGGAAGCAGCAGTTCAAACATGGTTAACATTTTCACATTCAATATGTGGCACTAACACCATATTAGATTTAATTTGTGCACCTGCAGAAGCATTATGAGGAAACAATGGAAGAGATTATGGAAAGAATTATTTAGTGTTTGGGATATTGTTCTCTACAGATTTCTACAGCCATTATTCAAATGACATATCCAAAAGGGTTATACAGCAAAATTTGGGTGACTGTGTGTGTTGTGAGGGGGGAGGGGATTGGCAGTGAGTCGGTATTAGAACAATAGCTGGGGTCCATTTTGCACAATAAACAAAATTACTTCTTACTCTCTTCTCTCTGTAATCCCTTCAGGAAACCCCCAGCACTGTTCTGCAGGGACCCCCAATCTGCCACAGAAGGTTGATGGATGCACCAGGAGCAGAGGAGAAGAAATATGATCCACAGAAATCTGTCATCACCTGAGCCCCACTAGAAGTGAATTACAATAGCCAAGAACCCTAAAATTGCTCTTGTAATAGCATTATGTGGGGTGATCTGTTTGTTTGTTTGTATGTTTGTTTTCCCATTCAGTTTAGATTCAGTTTGATGAAAATGAACTTGCTTTTGATGTTTCTTTCAAAGGAGAATTCTGGAGAAATGCTCGTGCATGAAAGGTAGAGTTCTTCTGCTGATCTAGTTCCAAAGTAGTGGTGTAAAAGTCCTGTCTTTCATCCTATGACCATCTTTGCAACAGTATGCAGACTCTCTGGCTTCCCCCTCTTCCACTAATTAGTAAGGGAAGACATCATGAGAGAATTTCTCCCGCTGGTCATTTTATAGATTGGGGAGTTTGGGCAGCCAAAGAGATGGAAAAATGTGTAACAGAAAACAATCCCCAATGGTAAAGTGAGTTAAAAAACACCACTATGAAAAATTCAGATGAAATTCTGACACACACACCAGACAGAGGATTTCATTACAGCATTATAGAGAACTAGCCTCTCATGAGTCAGAAAGCTCTAAGCTCTTCTCAGATATTATTCCATGTCACAATGTGATCTGTTGTAATTAAAGTTGATTTTGAGTGGAATAGTTTGGGGCAGAAAAATAACAAACTTCAATCCTGCTCCAATTTTCCTCTTTAAAAATAATTGTATTTTTTTTTAATAATTTCCCTCCAAGAAAATAGTTGTAAAAAGAAACACATTTAATTTGACCCTTAGCGTCGGTTGTACCTTACAGTGGTGCTTAAAAGTTTGTGAATACTTTTGTTTTTCAATATTTCTGCATAAATATGACATAAAATATGATCTCAATAGAGGCAAATATGTGTAGCTCAGGGTTGAACTATGGAGTCCTTGGGGTTCTCTGAGCTTGGTTCTCTGAGCTTGGTAACTACCAGAGGAGCAAAACAAACCCCCATCCCACCCCCACCAGCACTGGCAAGGCATGCCACAGAATATAAATAGAGAGCAAACCCCATCCCATTTTAGCACTGAAGATGTTACCTAGCCGGGTAATGAAACATTTGCAAGAAAAGAACCAAGCTCAGAGAACCCCAAGGACTCCACACTAAAATATGATCTGTTCTCCACACAAGTCCTAAAACTATATAAAAAGAACACAATTAAATAAATGAGTCAAAAATATTATACTTGTTCATTGATTTATTGAGGAAAATGATCCAAAGCTATATATTTGTGTAGGACTTGCATGGAGAACAGATCACATTTTAGGTCATATTTATACAGAAATATTGAAAATTCACAAGGGCTCACAAGCTTTTAAGCCCCACTGTAGACTATTTTCCTGGATGTTTTAAGATAAAGAAAAATACTTTATTATTTCTTCAAAATATATCAATCAACTGAGAGTCCTTTTTTAGTGGTCCCAGACATAATGCTGGTCCTATGGAGTGCCCATTTATAACCTTTGTCTTTTGTCCCAGAAACTGCCCCAAACTCAATTAATTTCTGGAAAGCCCAAAGCCCTTCTATTTTCATAGTATTAAGTTTTTCTTTTCTTGGGTACCCAATTCATTTTCAATCTTTTAATATTCAATTAATATTATGAACAATAGTTGTTTCTCGCAGAGTTTTTCCAAACCGTTGTGCAGGAGAAGCCAAGGTACTTCATTCTCTTGACTGTAGAATTATTTAGCATATCTTTAAAAAAAAAAAAGTCTAATTATTAACACGTTTGGCACAGAAGGAGCTTCTAACAGAAATTCACATATATATCCCAATTAATTGTTTCAGCTATCCCATTAGCTTGGGTTAATGATCACAAGCCACCCCTTGCTGAACAGATGTGTTAACATTTTCTTTGGTCTCCCCCCTCCCCCCATGAGTCCACTTTCTTCTTTAATGGGGGAAATATAAGTGACACTGCATTCACAATTACTACTGCTATCACACATTTCACTCCTGACTCTACTTTTGAGAGGGAGGAGAAATAGCGCTTGTGCAGTTGGCTAGGAAAGACTTAGCTGCCTAACAAACCAATTCCCAAGAAAAGATTAATACAGCCTTCACATTTGCCAGGTAATAGTTGCACGTCAGGTACTATAAACCCACATAAGCAGTCAATTAAAAAAAAAAAAAGAATTGGATGCAGAAAAGATTTGTTATGAACTGGCACTCATATAAAGAACAGAAATGATGATATAGTTCTGACGATATTAATAACTCCTACTTGCTTCTGCTCTCAGTAACATCAAACAGACAATTTCCAAAGTTCTCTTAAGTCATACTTCCTATGAACCTTTGGGAGTCCTCACAGTCCATGTTGTCTTTATACCATAGAAGCAATGGTTCAAATGGCATTTCAACAAGGAAAAGTGTCAGAACCTACTCTTGAAACATTCTCACTGGTGCAATGAGACATAGTTGATGCAAAATGGTCTTCCATTTCAAAGTATGCATCCTGTCATATCCAAGAACGTTGTGTATCTATTCAAGACATGCCTCCATCATTCCATGACCTCTGCTGCATTTGCACATGTCTCTTGCCCTTTCCTTCTTAAAAGAGCAGAATGTATGACATGGATAACTCCTAAGGTCTTTTATTACAGTCACGAAGAAATGTATTTCTACAGGAGATTATTCAATTTCTTCTTGCAACCATGCAAATGAGCGTGGAATGGGTGATACAAAGCCACAACTCTTTTTATTGTTAAGGTGAACTGAGCTAGAATCCTTTACCTTGCCTCAGAAGGCATTGTATTTTTTTTCATGATCTATACCAGTGTTTCTCAACCTTGACAACTTTAAGATGTCTGGACTTCAACTCCCAGAATTCCCCAGCCAGCATGCTGGCTAGGGAATTCTGGGAGTTGAAGTCCAGAGATCTTAAAGTTGCTAAGGTTGAGAAACACTGATCTATATTTTAAGGTATACCCCACTATCTACCAAGCTAGATAGTAGATAGTGACATTTGTTGCTCCCTAAAATCATAGACTGTAAAATGTGAGTTGGAGGGACCTTATAGATCATCCAGGGACACCTTGCTCAGCTCCGAAATCCATAATACCATCCCTGACCAACAGCTATCTAGTCTCCGTCTAAAAAACTACAAGGGGAAGTCCATTACTGGGCAGATTATTCTACTGCTTCCTATACTCCTGACTCTGCTTTTGAGAGGGAGGAGATGAACTACTGTAATTATAGAAATTACTATTGCTATCACATATTTCATCATTCAGTGGGAGCTACAGGCAGTTCCGATGCTTTATTTATGTATGTTGGTTTTGAATCAACTAGTCCTTTATTTTTTCCCCCAATATCTTTGCTCTTGCTTAATTATAAAACCAAAACTAAAAGATGTGCATAGAGGAAAGAGGAAAGAGAACTACATCCAAAGCTTAACTTGAGTATAGAAAAGAACTGAAGCACTATAGCTCAATTCTCAAGTCTGTCCCTGGCACCTCTAAATGTTTGTTTGTTTATTTGTCTGTTTGTCAGATTTATATCCTGCCTTTTCTCCAGGAGCTCAAGGCAGTTTACATGGGGGATTCTATTCATTTTTCTCTCATGTAAGATAAATTGGTCTGAGACAGAGTAACTGGTCCAAAATCACCGAGTGACTTTCTATGATTGAGGCTGGTCTTGAATTCTAGGGCTCCCCTCGACCATTACTTCAACCACTACACCACTCTAAAAACAAAAAAATCGAGCTGGAAAAATCCACTGTCTGAAATGTTTCAGATCTGCCAGTCACGTGTGGACAATATTGAACTAGATGGGATTATGAATTTATTTGTCCTAACAAGAACCACAAAGAGGAAAGCACCAAATGGAACGAACTAGAAGGTACAAGAATTTGTCCCAGACTTGTTCACTTTAGAAAACAACATTTCCTTCCTCAGAGGCAATCCACAATGTGCAAAAGTGAGCTCTGTTTTTTTAACGTATCAAGTTCAAACAAATAGTGACACACCAGAGAACAGCTTCTTCTTTGCTGACTTGCTGTCAGGACACATTAGAGGAAACTTCCTGTCTTAAGGGTTCTTCCTTCAACATAGCTGATGTCCCATAAAGTACACACATTAGCCACGCCATGCAATGCAAACAATGGCTTATTTTCAAGAAGCTCTTTAATGTGACATAACTGGATGTTGGGCAATTTTTAAAAAAAATTATATCACCTTGTTTTTGTTGTAGATTTCCCATTTAATTAATATTCATCATAAAATAATTAATATTCAAGGTAAAATAACAGTGCAGCCGTATAAATGCATACTTGTGGGGAAAATCCATTTGAAAGAAAATAATGTATTGGAGGAACAATATCTATCATCAGGGACAGAGAAAAACAACCAAACTGCTTACCCCCGAATATGGCAAGTAGGACAAGAGCTAGACTCAAAATCAATGACATATGACATGCCTGCGCGATATGATAGATTTACACCAATCGATATGTGAAAAGGAAACAGCTCAGAGTGTATGTTATGAATAATGCAAGTAATACTGTTCACTCCATTTTAAAAGATGCTCTGCCAATGGATAGCTCCTTGTTTGAAGAACCTCTTGCTCATTTGAATGAACAATAAATAATATTTCCATTTTTAAGTGCAGCTGTCATTCAGTTCAGTAAAACAACCTGCTGTCAGATTTCCAAATCGTGCTTCCTTTTCATTGGCTTGAGACGTGAATTATTTGCAGTCACCCCAGGTTTGTTTTATTTATTATTAAATTGGCAGGCATTCTCTGTTCCGGTGAGAAACATCAGGTAAAGAGTGAGCAAAATAAGATGTATCTTAACAGAAGAGAACAGAATTTTTTTTTTTATAGCATTCTGTTTATGAGGAAAGTACCAAATGGGATATTGCTCAGAGGCAAACATTATGAAAGAGAAAAGGTAAATGTATGGAGATTCAGCTCTAGCTAGGGCTACCAGATTTCATCTACAAAAATCTGGACAACCACTACACGGAAGCCAAAATAGATAGAAAAAGTAAGACTCTCTGTTGTCATCTAGTTGTCACCAGGAATTTTGCATTGATGGGGTGTCGTAGGCCTTTTCTTCAATAATGGCTTATGGTGTCCTATGCTGTCACTGAGCTATAGCTACGGCAATATAACATCTGTCTTTGTGACTGATAAATTGGCACAGCGATAGCTGTATGACAATATAAATCACCGTTGAGGAAATGGCTTTTTCAAGTCCCCATTTGTCCCTCTATTCCTTTCCTGTTCCAACTAGTCCCCTCCTCTTTATTTTAAAACCCCATAAATCCTGCTAGTATCTTTTCCAATGGGAAAAGAAGCAAAAAAAAAAAAAAAAAATCAGGAAAAGAAACAAAATATATGTGGATATGATATTACTGGAGACTGGAATATATATGGCACTATCCAGTATTTATAAGATTCAGGAAGACAATTTTAGACACAAAACAACTTTATTTATTTATTTAAAAGCCGTGTATGGCTGCCCATTTTAAAACTCAACTCTGAGGAGCTCGCAATAATAAAAACCTCCAACTATAAAAACCATAAAACCGTAAAATACAACCAGCAGGGTCGTTTCACTGATCCTTTTAGTCCACCAAGAAACCAGGGCCCATGTAGCATTTGGGTTTTTTGAACATCTTCCCACTGACTAGAATCTTGGTTTACATTTAGGTCAGCATGAAAAATAGCTTGCTTGGTATATCCTGCTTTTCACACAACCTCTGCTTACTAAGATTCACACCCACATTAAATGCTGCAGCACAGGAGTAGGAAATGTGCGAAGGCCAACGTGCCTGCAGATGTCTCCCACCAGGCTCTCTGCTCCATTTGATATTCTTATTTTGTAAGAATTGATGTATTTATTTATATCTTAAATAAATAAATAAACAGGAGCTGATGCTCCACAAAGAAAAGGGCTTGTCCCACTTTTGTGAGACGTTCTGAGTACAATCGCCAGCCCTCAAATCATCATAAGATACATAACTTCATTTGGCCTCATCTTAGCAAGAAAAACATTAGCCAGGTATTATGCACTACAATCTAATCGTAGGCCCGCTTTCTCATCCATGGCTAATAGAGATGGGAGGTGATCATAAATGCCCAGCATGAATGGCAATTGCATATTGCCCACAAAGAGGGAGGCCTGCATGCAGAGATGTATGACCTAGTGAGAGCAGTGGAAAAGTGCTGTCACTTCCCTTCTTTAGTGGAAATGGAGTCTGAAGCCTTGGTACTAAGACAGATCGGGATAGGCCTTGGAGCTGCTGAATCAATTGTGTCCACAGTGCAACAGAGTTTAGGAACTGGAGGTTCTTCCATATAGATTTTATTGTAATGCATGTTGCTGTTTTGACCCGATTTATGAACATGCAGCTGTACACTGCCCAGAGCTGGCTTCGATTGGAACGACTTATAGGCCCAGTAAACTAAATGAAGTAAGTAAACAGATTCTTCTACACATACATACAACCTCAATGAGATTGCTCTGTCCCAAAATTGCAATACTTGAGAAGGCAATCAGAGCTTCAAAAATTGCAGGAATAATATAATTATCCAAATCTACTGTTCGCATATGTATCAGGGGCTATACAGGGGGAGACATCTTTGCTACAAGAGGAAAAAAAAACATATTACATTCTTCCTCCAGAAGATTAATCCACCACAGGTAGTGCTTTTCCAGAGTTCACACTCCTCCATCAGAAGACAAAGAGGGCACGTTCCCTGTGAATGCTGGAAGGAGCTATGCCAATCAATGAGAGAAAAACTGCTTAGGAAAAAGAAAGAAGGGGAAAAAGAATAAAATTAAGTAAAATGTGGCTGTCCCTCTTTTTCTTTCTTTTTTGTTCAATATGGCTTTAAATATGGCATGTCTTCCGTCTTCACCTCTAGGCCATTTCACCTGTTATTAAATTTTTCCCATGGATGACTTTAGTCTAATTTGGAATATCCCATGGGGCTAATCCCTCCCTCTCATCCTCACCACATTGCCTTGCCAAAGGAGAAGAGTGAGATGCAGTTGTCATAAATAAATCCTAATGCCGTATATATTCAAAAATTAAAGCAGAAGTTCCATTATATCCAAGTAGCTTGAAAACCATAAGTCTGAATTTGAATGCAAAAAGTCCCATGGAGAAATAATGCCAGGTATTCTCAGGGTACCTACCTTGTACCATAGCTGCAGCAACTCTCTCCAACTTTTTATATCTGAATTTGCGGATATTCAGGTACCATGACTCTTTTCTGACAAAAATGATAACTTTTTGGTATCCTTTGCTCTTGTTCATCCTTTCATCAGCTGAACAGCCTGTTTTGATCTGCTATGAACTTTTCAGAAAATGTCAAAAGCATCAGACCTGCAGTGTTTTTCTCCACTCTTATATGTAACAGTCATTAGACTAGCTCTCTTTCAGTTGTAATCCGGTAGGAATTCAAAGGATATTGGAGGTTTCTCCAAGAACAGGAGAAAAAATATATATTACCCTCTTTTGAGGAACTCACACAGCGCACTTGCTGGTTCCACCATTACATTCCATATCTGTGAGTATGGTTACACACTTAATGAATTGTGATATTACTGCCACAATAGGACACCATTCCTTCTGATTAAAACTCAAATCTTCAAAATGGAAATGTAATCCTCCAACTGAAGCCCTGGTTAGGATACATTTAAAATTTAGACTTGTAATATTTTTAAGTCACAATGTATTAAAGAGTTGCATGCATCCATGCATCATCAGAGATTTGAAAGATATAGCTTTATTATAACGGGGAGCAAAATCCCAACTTCAGGCAATAATAATGTTGGTTTTGGTTAATTCCGTGTCTTATTTTTAAGACTGAACTTTAATATTTTGTGTCTCTTCTACACATACAACCAGCAATATCCATTATAGTACTGGTTCTTACAACAGTTCTATTGGTACAAATAATCTCAGGCTGTGAGAAAAGCTATTAAACTATGACTACTGCCAAAAGAAAACAGTTTTCATGATCAACATTTCATAGCCAACCTACATGATACCATGGCTACAGTCTGCAAAAACATCATCATGATTGCCCATCTCTCCTTTACCTGCTGAATGAGTGAGTGTCCTCAAATATGCAGACACAAACATACAAGCATAGAATTAAGAGTAATGAAGATTGATATAATGAATGAGATCATGGCGATTCATGGAGGCCAAACTCAGGTAAAGATAAGGCTCTATGAACCGGGCTATCTCTACGGTCATTTGATATAATCTTGAGAGCAGCCTTGTCTTCACTGTTATTCCTGTTATTGCTGTTGACCGAACTATCAATGAAACCTTGAAAGATCAACCTAAGTGGAAAATCCAACCTGAATTTTCAGCCCAGGAAAAAAAATTTCCAAAGGGAAGTGTAAATTTAATTTTCATCATTCTGTTTTAATTTTCTTCTTTTCTTTCAGCTCCAACGCTTACTCATCAGCACACATTTCTTGTTCTACCCTTAGATTTCTAATTGGCAATCTACAGAGTGCACAGAATTAATCAGAACACCAAGATTTAATATCAGCTCAGCCTGATCCCAGATGATATTAATCATTAATTAATACTTCTTTGTTTTTCACTCATGCAGAAAGAATCAATACTCTCATTACAACCTGTTTAATAATGTGCCTTTATCTTTCCTTTCATGGGGCTGCCAGTTGATTTAGATGAAAACATCTAAAGATTTTTTTTTTTAATATCCCCCAGGGGCTGTTTCTCTTTTAAATACTTACATTGACACTGCTGCCGTAAAGCAATAAGCAGAACAAGCATGAAATTACATTTTATCTCCAGAGCTTTGCAGTTAAATAAAAACTCTTTAGCCCAGTTGGTTAATTAATAATAGGGCATTTTTACTGAATATTTCTGAAAAATAAATGGAGAATGATGAATTCAGTGTTGCTTCCTGAACCCCTAAGACTGAAGATATGTTCCACAAAGTTTCAAAGAGTACTGCTGCATTCTCCCTGAGGTACTTCTCAGAGAATGCTATAGCTTAGTGGTAGAACTGATTAACTGGACTTCCATGTAGAAGATCCCAGATTTAACCCCTGATGTCTCCAGCAAAAAAGATCAGGTATCAGGTGACAAGAATGTTTGTTCTGGAGATCCTGAGACCTGTAACCAATCAGAGTAGACCAGCCAACATCCAGATGACTTGAGGCTGCTCTTTTGTCCAGTCTTAATGAGAAATCTAGGAGTTCTATAATTTCTAGTCCCTCAAGCTATCCGGTCTTCTGGTTTTTCAAAATCTCCAAGAAACACTGGATGTCATCAGCCCAAAGCTCAGTATGCCTACAATTCAAATTTATCAGATTTCCCCAGTGATAATTAAAAGTACAAAGGCAAATCAGTAACAGAAAAGAAAGACAAAGCTTTCATTCCCCACAGCATTTCTAAATAATAGATATTACTGCTGATATATACTAACATACTGCTGTGTTTTCCTTTCATCCTTCTTAATGAGAAAAGATGCCCCAATTATTCAGAATGATGGTTAAATATTTTTCATCAGCACAGACCTGTCATACAATGTCCTTCAGTAAAGTTAATACCGCCTGCTGCTACTGTGTCAGATTGAATATATGTGTAGTTTCCTGTGGGATGGATGGTTGTAGGATGCTAAACAACAGATGTCAAACTGTAGGAGAAAAGTGGACTTTCTATGAGTGGCTTGCATATGGGAAGCAACATCTGGTCAAAAAGAAATATTGATGCAAATAAGAGTGGATTTGTGTAGTTGCCTATTTACCATTTTCCACTATATTCCCGGTAGGACTAACAAGGTCAGAATTAAAACGGTTGCTTCATTGCTTGGATTGATCAAAAAGTAAACAAGGAAACATTAAAATTGCAACACTTTTTTCATAATCATAAACGTGTGAGTAAATTATTGGCAATACTATTGACAGTGTATGAAAATGACAACAGCAAGTATCTAATTATTTAGTAGCCACATTAGGAAAGCTTTCCAACCCTTTATTCAATTTATCTCCATTTGGTATCTTCAAACAGTGTGTACACTTTTCAGGAGAGAGGAATTTGGGCTCATGAGTAGCTGCGCTTTCCTCTTTTTCAAACTAAAATGTCAAAAAGCACTGTAAACTGGCAAGAACAAGCAATATAGTCAAAGGAACATGCTGTAAAACAGAAAGAAAGAAAGAAAACCAGGAAGGTGATGACCACAAATGAATTCTAACTATCAAATAACAAAATCTGAATGAAATTTGCAGGTATTCAATGTCTAACAGAGAACAATATAAATGGAAGAGATAGTCATCCAACCTTTAAAAATACTGCTTGTGGTAGCACTCAGCTGGGGTAAAAAAATGTAACTAATTCATCTCAGAGCACCCTTTCCCTTTCCTGAACTAGTGATCAGATCCCTGTGTGATCTTTTGACAGATTAACAGAACCAGTTCAGAAAGAGGGGAATTTCTGAACTGTCAACTTGCCTTAGAATTGTATCATTCATTCATAACCGTCATGGCAAATGTCTAGCTAAATGACATAGACAAAGTATGTTTCTGCTGAGGGAAGTGGAATAACAGCAGCAGATCCTTTGATGAAGCAACATTAAGCACAATAATCGATAACAATAGGCAGATCTTTGCTTGCACTAGAATGAAATTGGAGGATATGCCTGTGGGTGTGAAGTGTTCATATCAATGAATGTATTGTGATGAAGCCCAGTCTGAGCAAATGTGTCATCTTTTAAACCTCCTCTGAATTTTCCAAGATAGTCTCTGCATTTCCTCCTTTGTTCAAGTCTGACAGGAAGGCCACTAATTCCTTGTCCATTTTCACTGATTTCAGTAAACTATGACCAGCACTACCACAATGCTCATCCTTCTGTTTTCCTAATGAAAATCAAAGTCACCCCTCTTGCATAGACTAAAAGCCTATCCAAGTGCCCTCTCTTCTTATCCTGGTTGCCAGTGTCTATGCTAGGAGTCTCTGGCTGACTTACTCGGATGAATTAAGGAGAACGTTATGAGAAGCTTTTGATTTACTAATACTATCTTAGAGTATAGATCTAGCCAGAAAAACTGTATACATTAGGATGGTATCTACCATCTGTCTGTCTGTCTGTCTGTCTGTCTGTCTGTCTAAATTACTTTTATAGTTGTGGACATGTATTTGAAATTGGATGAGTAAGCTAATAGCTTTGGCTGTGTAAGGGTGAAAGTCCTTCAAAATTTCTATTTTCCTTGAAAAAATTGTAGTATCTAGCTTTCCCTAAGAAGAGGAGAACTGGGAGCAGATCAAATTGCCTTCCACTCCCAGGCAACTAAATCTATTGAAGTCTTAAAGGTCGCCCAGCTTCCTCATCAGAGGAAAGGAGACAGTCAATGACAGCCAATCAAGATATTTAAATTCCAATGTCAGCGTCAGCACCTAGCTGACTTCAGCTCATCTCCAAAACAGTTCAGCATGGTCAAACGTGCTTAGCACTCAGAAGGGATGCTACCAAGAAATCCTAGGACTGTAGGCTAGATTGAGAAGTTCAGAAAACATCCTGGAAGAAGGCAATGGTAAACCACTTCTATACTGTTGTTAAGATAACTATGTGGACAGGTCCATGACTCGACTGGGAATCTAGTGAATCTCAAGGGAGTCTCTACCTTTAGCTACTGACCAACCTCACAAGGAAGTCAGGAGTCAACGAACTAAGGACCCTCCTTTTCCATTAAAACAAATGTGCACTTTTCATATTAACTCTAACATACACTTTAATCAATATACTCTTTCCAATATATATATATATATATATATATATATATATATATATTCTTACGCAGACACTCTTAAATACACATTCCAAATTGCAACTGTCTGTAAACTTTCCTATTTTCATACCTGAGATATATTCCATTGAGATTTCAAAATAGAGAGCAATGAATACCAGTTGACTCCTTTCACTGCTGCCCATCTTTTACAGGACAGAGTTCGCCTTGGAGGCTTACAGTAATTAACTCCCATTGAAATCTGGTGGATTTCTTTTTTACTCCACACACTTTTTAAGATAGATACAGCATTTTTTTTCAAACTAAGGACCCTTGAATGATATGCCAGGGAGATGGATGAAGTCCAGGCCACAAAGTACATGAAACAAAGCAAACATTAAATTAGATGCAACATAAAATGTAATGAATTAAATAACTTAATATGGTTACTCACATGGATATAAACATTTCTCCTTTCTGTCACATTAAAGATAATCATTCAACACTATTCAAGGGCTTTAGGGCTTAAGTTTAGATGATTCTACTTTAAAACTCAGTGGAAAGCTCATGGTACCAGGGGGTGTTATGAAGGTCTGTGTATTTGCATCCTATCTCCCCTTCTCACAATAAGCAAGACTTCAACCTAGAGAAATAGGTTTCCAAGAAGCTGAATAACTTCTGAATATCAGCTGAATAACAGCCAACATATTCCAAAGCAGAGCTAGGAAGGAGTAGAGCTGGAGATCCTCCATGATAACCCTGTTGCTTATACTAGCCGGGGCAAAAAAAAAAAAAAGTGGGGGGGTATACTTTTCAATATGCCAGCTGCAAGCTGAAAAGGGGTACAAGAACTGGCCCTCAGGGTATCCCAATCCATTGGTAACTAACCCACAAAACTGTCCATTTGGGACACTCTGATGATGATGGCTTTCCATCTACTCAGGCACAACCCAGATCAACACTGCAGAGCCATTGGTTCCACCAGAGTCTGGCATAGGGCCACCTCTACCAGATTCTAAACCTTGCTATCTCTCACTATTCTTCAGGAAGGTGTCCAATGCAATTCAGAGCCCATTTCCCAATAGTAAGCATTTGGACAATCAAAGTGCTTTGAGAAATTGTAGAATCTCTGATTCCTTAACTGGCTCAATATGGCAGATGCTATGTGGGCAAAAGAAGGAATTGTGATTTGCCATTATTGGTCTGGTAACTATATATTCCCTTGGGATACAGCTGAGCTATGGGAAACTATTATTGATTTTCAGCTGAAAAGAAAGAGGGGGAAACAAGAGAGAGAAAAAAGGAGGAGAGAGAGATCATTTTGGTCCCAACACCTCTAATCATTCACATGGCCAGATAAAACTGCAAGGAAGAAACAGAGCACATCAGACAAAGAAGATTAAATTACAGAATTGTGCAAAGTGGGCGTGCTCGGCCTCAATGGAACATGAGCTATATTGTAATGTTGTCATTACGATATCCTATGTTTTCATGTTTCGTGTATTGTGAGTCTCAAGCTAGATATGGGTGGCTATATGAACTCTATAAATAAATAAACCAGGGCATTCCACTCTGACTAGCTGATTATATGTATTAAAATTAGGCCAATCCTTCTCAGCCCTCGGCCATCTATCTCACTTTGTGAAAAGTACCGAAACTACTTTTAGCGCGCCAAGGGAAGTGCAGGCCCAGCTGTTAGAACTGGGTCAGTGTGACACTCTGTGCAACAGCCTTAAAGGGTGCCTCAGTCACAGTTCAAAGTGCCCCTTTTAGACTTCACACAGTCTTTTTAAACAACCAAGGAAAGGAAAATCTCACAACTGAAGAAAGTCTGAAGAATGCTGGCATAGGAGAACAATTACGGTGGTATATTTCTTGGGATGTAATTGTATTATGCTCCATTCTATAACACCTTAATGCAAAATTTCAATCTAGGTAGAATACCATTTAAATCAACTACAATCTTTCAGAAAATAGAGACTGTGATTATATTAACAAAGTTCAATGCAAATATAGATCTCCATTCCCCATGAATCATTTATTCTTTTCAATTGTTTAAGTGTCACTTTTCTGTTCCACCTAAAAGGGTGTTATTTTAACCACCTTTCCCCTAATTATCATAATAGGCAAAATTTTCTTTTTGACATGCATCCTACAGGCTCAATGTTCTCCCCACCCCTCCCCAACATTTTCCTTGCCCTTTTTCAATCTACTTTGTGCACTGTGGAAATTACAAGAGCAGAAGTCTCTGCCATTGTACAGTTTCCCCCATGTGATGGGTGTTACATCCTATTAGCAAAACAAAGGATGTACATTCTTTTATCTGCATTATGCAATTGAGATAGCAGTACTTATGGTGATCAGCGCACTCTGCAGCAGCAGTCTCTTCCCACTCCCATTTCTTCTGAACCACATCCATTTTGCTGTGTCTAATTGGAGACCTGGGACACAAAGCTGCTCAAGGTTGCAGCTTTCCTTCCCTGTTTCCCTGCCTCTGGCTGATGGGCACCTTTGATGCATGCCATCCGAATGGGCTGTTTTCAAGGTAATTTACAGTAGCAGATTGTTCTGGGCTGGCTGGCTCCTGTCAATCTAGCATCCATCCCACATTATAAAGAAGGTTGCTAAGAGATCACAAAGGTACCTAATTTGCAGTGCAATTTAAATATTGGCAGGAACAAAAAAAGATGGGCAGGACCTCACTTCTCTGCCATCAAATGCCAGCTGGTTCAGCATAATGAGTTCTCTGCCGGTACGAGTTGGATTTCAGTTTCCATAATTCTAAAAAAAAAAATTATGACTGTAGAATTATGGGAAGTATAATCTGATATATAGGATGAGTTTCAAACTGTGAGAGGCTGGCATGGTACCTAGATATACAGATATCTACAGAGATTCTCCCCCCACCCCACCCCCAGAAGCATCTATAGAGGGTTTTTTTTCACTCACACAATTTTTGTCACAAAACAGGCTGCCATTTCCAGTTTTCTAGGAGATCACCTAGAAAATCTGCCAAGGGAAGCTGATCTGGCCCCTGAGAAATCTGTACAACAAAAAAGACTACCTCTTTTATTTCTCAGCAACTAAACCTGGAATCTTCATTTTTCTACACTTCTCTAGGCATTGGAAAATGGACCCTTTTCTGCCTGCAGGTGAAACCTTTCATTCTTTTGCCCAGACATCTCTCAGTCCTCAATTAATCACATTGTTGCTGCAAATAGCTGTTTAGTTTCTCCATTTTATTTGCTGGCGGGGGGGGGGGGGGGACAACATAGGAAGAGAATGGATATCAGAATATCAAACTAGCTTGCAGTAGTATGTTTCACCTCCTCCAATTCCCGGTGCTACCCCAAAACTGTGGTTTCTATAAGATTTTAATTTTGGAGACTATATATTTGTAACTTCTCAATTAGGAAAGAATCATACTTTTAACAATGTTTTAACAGTGACAGTATTTTCCTGTCATTGATGTTACATTTTCATTTTGATAGATGAGGACAGGCAATTTAATTTCAAAAGCAGCAATGTGTCCACTAGGCTCCTTGCCAACATAATTGTGTCCAAAATGTAGATTAAAAATAGTTAAATGGCAATTTAGTTGTCCAGGTGGTACAACCCTGTTCCCCCACCCCACATACACACAAACACACAGGAACAGTCTTCTCTATTGTATAATTTATGTCTCCTTAAAAAATCCAGAGGTTCCCCACCCCAGCATTTGCATGGAACTGTTTTCAAACTTGGCTGATGGCTTTGAGCTTCTCATGAGCTAAACACTTCTACTTATTAGGAACACACTACCATCTCTGACATTAGTTTTGGTTCAGTGTTTGTGTCTTGTAAGACTTGGTTTCTATTTTATTTTACACTGGGGATTATTTTATGGGACCTCATCTCACTACTGGGAGACCATAATTATCTAGTAATTAACTTTTGTTGATAAGTGTTAAATGCACAGTTGACTTTAAGCACAAGATGCTTAAAGAGACTCATCATTTCTAATGTCAGCCTTAGTTTTTAAAGAGAAAAAAAGGAGGTCTTGTTATTTAGAATGAAGTATTTTGCTACCATCTTAACTTAAAGAAATATGATTGCTAACTATCTAGTGCAAGGACACTAATTTTTGCACAATAACTGGGATCATGCTTATCTCTTGCACTTCTCTTTCTTCCTTTCTCTTTATAAATAATTAGCAACAGAAGCATTATTTTCATTTGCAGACTAAAATAGCAGTATTAAACAATGATATACAGAAGTCACAAGAAGTTTCAGAGCAATGTCTGCCCATATCCAGAAAACACCTGCAAATTTAGTCTATTTAAGTTTGCTTTAAGAAGTTCTGCTCTACTTGAGATTTCCAGAGACAACAGTGGAAAATATATGATCACAGGATACATGGATACTGGCCTCATGTCCTGCAAGATAAGATCTACAAGACGGGGGTGGAAAACCAGATCCAGTACGAGAGCCGGTTCTAACCCCCAACCACCAAGCCAATCTGGATAGTGTCAGGGATGGTGTATCCAATACAAAGACCCTACTCCTTTCTGTGCATGGACCCATAAGCTTTAGAGCTTGACCCATAATACTAATCTGTGAGTGCCAAAGAACTAAGCTGCAGTGTAGAGTTATCACCTCTTGGCTGCAATCAGGACAGAGACACTTCTCAGTGGCTTCTGTGTAAAGAGCTATTTTTATAATGTCTTTCTACTGCCAGGCAATAACATTTTATTCAGGCAGGTGGCTGAGCTGAGTGAGCACTGTTTTTTTAACAATATACTTTTCATTATATTTTAGCATTATATGCGTCTGTTCACCAATAAATCCCATTGATTTCAATAGAACCCTGGGAGCACTGAAGAGCAACCTTCATCTCTTTTAAATTAGTGTATTGTTATTAGCTTTCTAGTGTTTTATCTTGATTGTTAAGTACTTTGAGTACCAGCATTGATATAAAAGAGGAAAGCAATGTTAATAAACAGAATAAGCATTGGATTTGTCGTGTCATTCTTTGCAAGATGGTATCCTAAAAGCAGAAGACTTTCCTCACATTTTCCACCAAGAATGTCTTTGAAGAAGCCTCAATGAATGTTATTCATTACCTTTATATCCCACCTTTTCTCCAGAAGCTCAAGGTGGCTTAGATAGGGATCTCCCTTCATTTTGCCCCACAGCAGCATCCCTAAGAAGTAGGCTGAGCTAAAGAGAATGATTGACCCAGAGTCAGTTTCCATAGCTGGCCTTGAACTAGAGTCTCCCTTTTGCCACTACTGGCTCCCTGAGATGTTGTTCCTGCTTTATTACTGGGTTACCCTCTTGTTCATTAACAAGCTGTTCTTTGTTTTTCATCATGGCCTAAAGGAGGAAACTCCACTAGTAATATTACTGCCAACTCAGGTAGAAGCCACCTTGTTCTGGGACCGTTGTTGCCACCCCTGTTTATGTTCTCAAATCCCCAGTTGCTCCTGAGAATGTCCTGGGGCAAATGCAATGGTTAACAACCAACATTAATTCTGAGTCCTGTTACCATTAATGAAGACAACGATGAATGCATCACCAATGGGCTGGCAAAAAGATGGAAATCAATCAGACTAACTCACTGGCTAATTTCAGTAAACATTGCTCATTTCTTGTGGGGACCAGACTCTTTTATTCATTTTCTTAGACTGATGTGAACTCTGGCTTTTGACCCTGCAGCATCTACAGAAAAAACTTGGGGTTAGAATTTGTGAAGGCCTCAACAGAGAACATTTATCCAAGAAAATGAATAGATAGGAAAACTGGTACCCTAAAAAAAGACAGCTCTGGAAGACAATATTAGAAAGAAAATACTATGGGCAGTTAAAGAAAGATCCAGTTAATATTCTATCTATCACATAGAATATCTCCTTTGCTGAGATTTCATATGGAAATCTAAACTAAAGAATGGATATAGGAATAATAGGCTATTCTTTTCTATTTATTCCAATATAGCTGAATTGTGATGTCACAGCATAATCGGAGGTCTGACGTGCTGATGAAAGATCTCTGTACAGAGCTAGGGCCAAGCTTTGGCATTCCAAAGCACCCGGTAAGGTCCATCGCTTAGCAAGGATTCCCTTGTCAACCGCTGTAGCTTCTGATCTTCTGCTGCTACTTCACTGCTGTTACTGTTGATCTATAGTCTCTGGTAGAGAGTGTAGACTGGTAGAAGTTAGAGAAGGAACAGGCACCCTTGCTCATTTCACACTTCCCTTCTGAATAGCAGTGTAGATTGAGCCCAGAAGAAGAAAACAAGTTCTGAACAGGAATAATGGATGGCATCCCAGGAAGAACTTCCTGAAGGCACATTTCCATTGGAGCTAGAATAATTTGCTGTATTACTACTAGTAATGGTACCAATTATAAATATTTATATTACTATACTACTAATACTTTTGTTTGTGCCTTTGAGTCAGTGTTGACTCCTAGAGACTGCCTGGGCAAGTCCCTGCAGTTTTCTTGGCAAGATTTTCAGAAGTGGCTTGCCCTTGCCTGCTTCTTAGGGCTGAGAGAGAGGGACTGGCCCAAGATCACCCAGCTGGCTTCATGCCTAAGGCAGGACTAGAACTCCTTGTCTCCCAGTTTCTAGCCTGGTGCCTTAACCACTACTCCAAACTGGCTTTCCCTACTAATACTAGTGATATTAAGAAGTATTATTTTCTGTTATATTGCTTGCTCACCTAAATGCATCTAAAGCAGAGTGCATGAACAGCAACACAAGAGCACAAATTCATATCAAAGCATCTTTCCAATAAACAACCTATTACCAAATCATTTGTTCTTCTGCAGTCAACAGACAGAAATAAAACTATGGAAGGACAAATTCCATTTGAACTCAGTGGGTGAAGGCAGGAAACTACAAATCTCACATGGTGATCATATGGATCTGGGGTGGGGAACAAGGAAGGGCCAATGACAAAACATACATCATGACAGAAAATCTGCTGCTTTTGTACTTGGGTTGTGATGTCACATGCAAGTGCATAAGGGACAGAGCTTGCATCGTGACATTGCAACATGATTGCAACATGATTTTGACAAATCATGGCTTGCTACAGTGATCCCCGATGGCAATTTTATAAGCTTCAAAATATAATTATAAGTAACGATTGCTAGCCTTGTGGGGCACCTGGCAATATCTTCCACAGCCTCCAAAAAATCAAATTAGAGAGGGAAAGCAACATGGGCTATCCTTATAACCAGAGGCAAATATACGATTACTTTTGTTTTATATTAAGTTTGATGGTCAGACCATGTGTTTACCAACTGATTTTTATGGGTTTCTCATTTATTTATTTATTTATTTATTTATTTATTTATTTATTTATTTGGTGTTTTGTTTTGAATTTATTATGCCACCAATTACTGTGGGAGCCAATCATGCAGGAGTTGACACTCCGTCATGAAGAAAGGTGCCAAAATTAGGAAAGATTCACATGTTTAATCCCATATATATTGACTTCACAATCCCTGAAGATGGCCTGAGTGTGTTCTAATGAGAACGCACTGCCCTTCTTTTCCAGATGAAGACTAATGATGGCTCTATAATTCTGCTTTGCATATTCATCACAAGATGGATAGAATTTCTGCTAAAGAAAAACCCAGCCTACCAAATTAATACAATATGAACCTTAATAAATACACAGTTTTGAAGGATCCTGTATGGCAAAACCTAATTTATATCTGTTATGCTTCATAGCCAATACGATTCTTTATATTCCCATTGCAGTGAAAAGATAAGGTTCTTTAACCATAACTTTTCCCCAGATTCCCTTATATCAGTATCCAGCAGAAGAGAAATGTATCCACTGAAGAAAGGCTGTATCCTATGGAAAGGGTGATAAACGTCCCAGAAGGTGTTTACAAACGCAGTCAGCAGAAGAAATTTTAATGAATTATGCCTCATAATCTCACAGTTAATGAACTGTAAAACTTGCTTTCAACTGTAGCAGCTAGGAACCAACTTTTTTGGTTTCTTGATGAATAATAGCTCACTTGTCTGCAACATTTAAAAACAAAACAAAATAAACAAACCAGGAATTGGGTGGGTGGGGGGATTAAATGTCAGTTTAAAAGCTTCTTCGTGATTAAGAAAGGGCACATATCTGTTCTGAATGTCTAAAATATTCAGGGGATTTTTTCCTGGACATTTGAGTAATGTGGTAGAAAACTCACCCAAGAAATACCAACAATGGGAGAGGGTCCAACAATCATTTAACATAGCAGATTACAATGAATCACTGGTCTCTTGCACTTAAAGGAGCAAAGAGTTATGGCTACAATGTTATGTACTTGTTACATAAGGGAATCATTTGAATGGAGAGAAGATGCTACAGCCTTAGCCTGTGAAATACGAAATTACTACTTTGGTATACAAGGGTACCAAATCTCTAACTGTTATTCTAACAGGCTGACCCCGTATTTCATTGTGGAAAGAGTTGTGATAAGAGTGCCATTATTCAACATCCTTAGGCATGGAACAGTTCTGTGAGAGGCATAAATTCTATAGGAACTTTGGGATCATTCCAAGCACATTGGTTAAGCTAGGTACTAGGTATTTAATGAGCTCCATAAAGGTTCAACTAAAACAAAGTACAATTTAACAAGGCATGCAATTTATGATCAGTATTAAAAATTCCTCCACATCTCTCCTGTTTGTATTTGCCCTCCAAAAAGTCTGATGGCTTTCTTTTGCCAGTCTGGGCCATATGAAACAAGCCAAGTGAGTGTTACAAACAATAAATCTGAATGGAATAGAAAGAATGGAATGAGGGTAATTGGAGCTTGCTGTGGGGCATCCTAAGGGGATGATTAAGGTGCAGGGGGTTTTGTTTGTTTGATCGTTTTACTGTTTTATGCTTATGTTTTATAGTTACTGGTTTTACTGCTGTTGTGGGCTGTCCAGAGTTGTTTACGATGGGCAGCCATACAAATCTTTTAAAGAAAATGAATGAATGAATAAATAAATAAATACAATATAAGTAAATAATCAAGATTAATAGAAGGGGAACAAAAGCAAGGAAAAGAAAGTTCTTGGGAAGTAACGAGAATCATGAGAAATGAGGCAAGAACGATTGGAGCCAATAAGAAAGCTACCTGCTTCACTAATTGCAGAAGGATAGGCAGGAGATTAGCTCTTAATGAATAATATCGACATCAGTTTCTACCCAGCTGTGTTCATTCATCCAGACACAACACAAAGAGTTCACAAGTTTGCATATACCTCTCTGAGGGGCCAACAAATAGTCCAAGGCAAGATAGTTATCTAAACTGGGGTGCCCTGTATCTTCTACTTCACGCCACAGAACTTGTATGGCATTGGCGGGTACATTGAAGCCTTCTTCTAATTCTGCTGAAACATTTACTATAGCACTTCCTATTGAACTGACTACAAAGAGAACAAGATGCACAGAGACTAGACTAAAGCAGGAATTATAAACCACCAAAGGGTTCACCCCATATCTGAAATGGCTTTTGTGACATGGAACACTGATCTCAACATGTATGGAAATATCAGGAAAAATACTGTATATCCAAGGATGCAACTACAAGCAAAATTGCTTTGCAGAACCTTAAAGGCTCTCTTGCCATATATCCCATCCTGTTCATTAGTAATGAGAGAGGGATAAAACAAATGGGAGTGAAAGGATTTCCCTAGGATTCCTACAGTAGCAGTGTAACCCAAGAAAGATTAAAACACCCAATGAATCACATATCCACTAGTGTTTGAACATGTCATTGCTAAAAGAAGCTGGCTAATGCTATTCCTGTATGTAGTTCTGTTGCTTTTAGAGGAGGACATGGATCAGTATTATTCACCACTCCCCAAGTATCCAACACCCATAGAGGAAGTAATTTCTATAATTGATAAGCTTTCTAATTCAGGAGGAGAGAATCACAGAAGGCATACATTATTTTAGTACTATTAAACTTCTTCCATGGTAAGAAATATGCTTTTCATGTAAGCAGATGCAATAATGGGAGTGAAGAAACAATGATTGATAATCAACATCTAAGGACCAGATCAAACATGGAATTAATGTGGTAATCCAGTCCAGGGGTATCTAGCCCTTCCTATCTTTGCTGATAAAATAGAAATTTCTTTCATAACACAGTCCAGGTGACTAATCTGGCCTCTAGCATCTCCCTAACACAATCATGGGAAGTATAAATCTAAGAACCACCGTGGAAATAAAGGGCAGTATGCAATAGTATAGATAGCGTGTCAGTGAACTTTTATAGGATTTGTGGGAGAGTTAGAGCTAAGGAATCAAACCAAGTAATTTCTCTTTGAATAATCACATCTGTGGTGCACCCCTCTTTCATTCTCTGTATTAATGCATATATTTATGTATATGGCTGTGTTCACAGGACACACTAGCTTGCAAACCAGCAAGAATATTTTAGGCTAGTATGCTATGGTTTAGCTTGTTGTGCACTACCAGAAATTCAGGGTAATTGAATAAACTATGATTATGTGGATAAGTGGGTCAGATAAACTCTACTTAATGTATATATGTATGCGTATCTATGAAGCCAGCTGTTCTCCAACTCTCCAAAGACATCGCCAATTAAAAGCCTAAAAGTTGGATAAAATACTAAATAATCTGTCTATCTATCTATTATCTATCTATATCTAGTGGGGTGATAAAAGGTACCCCTCCACACATGTGAGCTGCATTCACTGTCAAACCTATGAAATGCTCGCCATACATGTGCAGTGCTTAAAGTGCCCTTGAAAGAAAACATTCACGACAAGCTAAAGTGACCCTAAGAGGTGACAGAGGAAGGAATGAGACAGGGACCAGCAGCCCAATAAAGTTTATATTGAGTGACCATACCTCAAAGTCAGTACAGCTAGCATGCCAACCTAGTGAGAAGGGAGAAATAATAATAAGGTCACCCAGACAAATTTATCAAAAACATTCTAACATCATGCTGTAATTT
The DNA here is from genome assembly GCF_059951505.1 of Python bivittatus. Taxonomy (NCBI): domain Eukaryota; kingdom Metazoa; phylum Chordata; class Lepidosauria; order Squamata; family Pythonidae; genus Python; species Python bivittatus. The sequence goes on from NW_028277075.1 coordinate 80,694,460, forward strand.
ACGCTGTGTCTGCCTTTTTCTTTGTCTTGTCTTTGAAATATAGTGGGCCAGAGGTATATAAGCTGTGCTTCTGCTTTTGCTCAGGGCTGCTCAGCAAGCTACCAATGCTTTGCTGGGTGGTCAGTGTACACTTTTCGTTGTTCGCATGCTTAATCAATATATGTTGTATCTTCAAAGTGATTCGGTGGCTTTAGATATGTTAGAGCCAGGTTTTGGCCACAACAGTAGTTAACTATCACCAGTGTAAAAAGTGATGGCAAAAATGGAGACAGGACAGGACAGGACAGGACAGGACAGGACAGGACAGGACATGACATGACATGACATGACATGACATGACATGACATGACATGACATGACATAACATAACATTATAATATAATAAAATAAAATAAAATAAAATAAAATAAAATATGCAGAATAAAATCTATAGAAAGGAGATGCAGACAAGCAAGTATAAGCTGCAAAAGGAAGAAGCTATTTACTTTTTATACAGTTCTTTATTTAATCATTCATTCATTTTTATCATCTTTCTTTTCAGATGAATATGAAAGATGGCAAAAAAAAATTTAAAATATACAAGGTATTAAAAACAAATTACTACTAAGACTAAAGTCAATTAACAATTAGAATCCTGAAAAAGAAATCTGTCTGATTGTCAAAAAAAAAAAAAAAAAAGGTGGGGGTGTGACACATGCAACTGCCTAGGGGGTGCATCCCGTAATCCATGAGTGATATTCAAAAAGACCCTCTCCAATGTGCCAGATTGATGAGACTCTGACAGAGGAGACATCTTCAGAAGGGCCTCTCCTGCAAATATTAATGTGTGGAGATGTCTATAATAGGAGAGGTCCTGGCAGGTAGTCAGCCCATAGCTATTTAGGGCTTCAAAAGCCAACACCAACATTTTAACTGTGCCTGGTAAGCAACTGGCAATTGATGTACATTTTTCAGTTGGGTAGTCCCTGTAGCCGTCTTCAGAGTTTCAGAGCATCTTCTCCAACTTCAAGTATATATTGAATGGTAACTATGCACAAAACCCAATGTGCCATTCCTGCTCTGGATATACCTGTCTGGTTGACTGGGGGAAGATGCAAAGTGTTTTTCCCAAATGCAATCCGTCTGAGCCAGAAGCAATTCATAGTGTTTCAGACACTTTGTTCTAGAAGAAAAAGGCCTACTTCAGTACTGGTCAGTCTACTGAAAAGCAGTGCAAGCATGTTCTGTATGTTTCAATGGAAGCAGAAAAATAAGGACTCTTTTCTGCTTTTGTGACTGTGAAATAGGACTACAGATGATCCTTCAGATGAGCTTCACTCTCTGCTTGTTTTGATTGAGTTCCTCCGTTTCTGTTTCAGATTATGTCCTGGTCTGTTAACTTCATTGTCCTTAGCTCCCTGGTGAATCAAGGTCCTGAAAGAAAGTGCTGAGGAGTTATAGCAACAACTGTCTGGGCCATCTCTGTATTTCACAGAACAAAAAAATATAGTCACTTGCTTCTGGTTTTGTAGTCTCTAAGCATCTGTCAAAGCCAGTATGTCCATATACTGAAAAACTTTTTTCTAGGAGTTTTCCTCCTTTTTTTTCCTTTGAGATGAGTTGTCTAAGTTCAAGTCTAGCATTCCATTCATGTCTCCAACAATAATTATTTCACCATCTGCAATTTCTATAAGCATTCTGTAAAATCTTTCATAAAATTGTTCCATGTTCTTATTTGGAGCATAAATGGATGCCATTAAAATTTTATCTTCTTTTCTTAATTTCAGAATTAAAATCCTTCCATCTTTATCTTTGCATTGTTCTACTATTTCCCATGAAGGTGATTTGAAATGAAGAATTCCTCCATTTTTTTTTCTTTGCCCTTCCTACTGCTAGATATTCCTGACCTATTTTTTTTCTGTTTTGACAAATTAACACGATCTGTTTTGATATGCATTCTTGTACACAAATAATATTGGCATTTTTTTTAAGTTTTTTTTTTTTAATGGTCTTTCTTTTGTTTAGTGAATTTAGTTCATTTACTTTCAATGAAATCAGTACTGCCTTTTCCATTTTGAATTCAATTCAGGGCTGCTGCTGTATCCAGTTTCCCATCTTTGTCATTTCCAATATCCTTTCCAGAGTTAAGAAGTTCCTTATCCAAACAGTTCTGAGCAATTCATTTTCCATGTTGGGAAGAAGCTTCTAAAGTCATCCTCCCCCCCCCCCCCCAACAAAGACTTCAGATGCAAATTAAATTGGGGGGAAAGGCCTTTATAGAATGAAATATTTCTATAAAAATGCATTAACTTTCAGTTTAGAGCAAGTTGAGAAACAATTAGAACATGAAGCACCATGGCTTTTATGGTGTTCGATCAATTCAATATTACAAAATAAAGAAGTGATAGAGGTTGGAAATCTATCTTATCTCAAAAAATTAATGTTAATTTTTTTGGTAGAACTTAAAATGTATACTTTAGGCAGAACCTAAAGTATATATTTTTCTTTTTAATTTTTTTAATTTACATTTTTAATAGATTTTAGAAAGATAAAGATACAAAGCAACAAACAACTATAGAGTAAAAAGCATTACAGAAATACTTTTTAGTGATGCTTCTTCCCTTCCCATCCATTTGTTTCCCAATCACTAGCCTAGATTTTTGTACTTTAATTGAACATTGAGGGTAATTCCTAATATCTGTTTAAGTTATTTCATCTGTTATTTTTTATTAGTCTCATACTTCTTTTCCTAGAAACCATATTCCAAACATCTAAATTTACCTTGTGGTATCAATCAATCAATCAATTAATTTTTGACTTATTTTGACTTTATTACAGTCATAGACCAGTACAAGCAGAGTCCTCTGTGAATATATACATATATACATATACATACATATATACACATATATACACATACCTATCTTAATAGATAATAAACGAAATAACATTTAAGACAAAGTTAAAATATATTTATGAAACAACCTAACTAGCATCTATGAATAAGGTCCAGGATGCAGTCTATGTCTAAATTATAAAGTAGACACTAAAACTGCATAAAGTGATAACATCTAAAATGTAAGTGAATTTCAGTTATGTAGAATGTGTTTGGCTAGCGGAAAATTGACCCATCAGGGTCTGCTTAAATTTGGTTAGACGTCTTTATTTTATTTTATTTTATTTTAGCATCCCACTTATATAGCCGCCCATCTCACACAGGCGACTCTGGATATATACTGCCAGAGAGAGGCAGAGCTATGGCATCTTGCTGAGGGAAACCTGCTCCATCCACTCTACCCGGGGATGCATTAATTCATGCCACAGGGAGTTCAGGCATCTCTGTGTGTGAGAGAGATTTCTATTCTGTCCTTTCTGATTCCTTGGACACATCTCAGAACTTCTTTGAAAAGGAAAGAAAATTCATTCCACTGATTAAAGTAAAGCATTGGAGACATCCCATGATCTTTGCTTTCCTCATCCTGCCTGCCTGCCTGCCTGCCTTTTCACCATCGCTCCTTTGTAGAACATCTGCCAGGAGAAATGTCACATAAAAAGCCATTTCAACAGCAATGGATTAAGAGGGAAAACGTTTATAAGATGTGAAAAAAAATTAAGAAAGCATTCAGAACTCCATTAGGAAAAGAAACTGCCAACGGGCAAGAACTAAATATGCAACCTCTCTTTCTGCTGCAACACCTGAGAGTTTATTTCTGTCATAAATGCAATTTCACAGTAGAGGTGAGAAGATGCCGCAAAGTGGGGAAGCGTCTCTGCTTATAAGAATTGCAAAGGACACTTGTTTCCTCTGTACAAATTTGCAAGTGAACCATGGGATTGATCAAGGCTGTTTGGGAATTGTTCTGACAGCACGGCATTTTAAGCCCATTTGTGTTTGCAGATATTGGAGGCAGCCGTATCCAGGCTGGCCTTCTTGTGGGACTGGACTTATTTTAGTCTTCCTTAAGTGCCCTTCCTATTACTTTGATTATTTTTTTATTGACACCATTGGTGACACAAGCACTCTGGGCAATTCACAATTTAAAGAAGAAATTAAAACCTAAAACTTTTATTAAAAGTAGTTGGAATGATTTTTTTTTTTTAAGTTCAAGGTATTATCTTGAGATTTCAAAAGCTTGGAGAATTAAACATTCTTAATCTGGCTTGTATGGGAAAGGGGTTGGATAACTGGGAGGCTACCGCTGCAGAATCCCTAGAATAAACCCACTACGTGGGCAGGAGCACATGGAGAAAGTCTTCTAGATCACACATAGGAAGCACCCATGTTTTAATAGAGCCCTAACTCTAATGGATTATAGAGGGAGGGACTAATCTGGATCAGGATCACAGCTAAGCAAAATGACTAGGCCCTCTGTTCCTTACACTGAGTTGTTGTTGCATGTTAAATCACCCCTGCTTACTTTAGATTAAATAACAAAAAAAAGAGGTAGCTGCTATCTCCATCTCTAAAACTCCATATATTTTGGAGTTAGATACAGTGGTACCTCGGTTCACGAACTTAATTCGTTCCGCCACTCTGGTCGCGAACCGAATCAAATTTTCCCATAAGGTTCAATGTAAATACAGTTAATCCATTCTGACCCCTACGAATGTGGTCGCCAACCGATTTTGGTGACCAACCGAATCAAATTTTCCCATAAGTTTCAATGTAGATACGATTAATCCGTTCTGAACCATATGTATTTTTTTTTAAAACCACAAAAATATGAAACAAAGTACAGTAGTACAGTACAGTACGAAGAGAGAGAACACTAACCTTGCTTGAGGCGACTTCTGGCGTGGAGGACAGGAAGGCGGGTGGGGAGGCGGTTATTGTTTGGAGGGAGAGTCCCCCTTCCTACAGGAAGCCATGACCACGTGTCACGGGAGGGAAAATGGCCGCGGGTCATGTTCGTCACCCGATGCGGAGTTCGCGAATGGAAGCAAAATTTTGCGAACGGTGCTGGTCGTGAACCAAATTGTTCGTGAACAGAAGCGTTCGTGAACCGAGGTACCACTGTAAACATACGGTATATGGTATGGAAGAAGGTACCTTTCAGTACCTTGGCCTCAAACTGGTGAGGTTTTAATTGCAATATTTGTGTGCGTGTCTGTATAGCCCCACCTTGTTAGAGAAACATGTACCTAGAATTTTGTATTCATAATCTTAGGTGCACTGGCATTTTGGATCAACTCAAACAATCTTTCTAAATATAACTGGGAAAAAAAGAAAACTTCTTACTCTTTTGGCTTCATGCTGTTTCTCGCTTCAGCTACCATGTGGCATTTTTGAAAGAATGGTGGTACAGATAGAAGTGATTGGCCTTATAAAGACAGAGAACTTTCTCTGGAAATCACATCACTAGGATGTGGGAGGTCTTAATGTGTCTGGCTATGCCTTTCATTTATAATGACTGGCTATGTAAAGGCTTGACAAGCATTCCAGATAGAGGGTAAGCAGAAGGACAATATGGTGGATGGGTATTATAATAGTTGAGGTGGAAACCAAAGGATGCAAAGCTAAAGAGAACCATTAAGAAAACATATCTCATCTCCCAAGGCCATCAAATGACACTCCCCACAAGAATCCATTAATACAAAAGGGTAGAAGGACAAAGCCCAGAATTTAAATTCTAGAATATAGTTAGAAAGTGAGCAAATCTCTGCTATCTTTGTACTGCAGTCACCAATCAGTTGCACATGAGGCTTACCTGCACTACTATTTCTTATTTGCCATAATATTTCTAGTCTTGTTGAGTTGTGTCTGGGCATCTTCGGCCAAAGCTATAGCTGAAGTAAGGGATAAGAGTCTAGAGGTCTGTGATTTCCTGCTGAGCCTGGTATGAAAGCTGATAGCTTGATTGCCTACTTATATTCTCATCATTATGGTAGGGCAGCTGTTGCCTAAGAACCAAGGAATAACGTGATGCCCACAGAACCTCCAACAACCTGCTAGCCATTGCTCAAGTCACCAATGTCTTGCTTCAGCATCAGAATTAAGTTTCAACCCAATGTACCAGTTAGCCTAGGCAACGAGGCAGAATTTACCACTATCAGTGGCTCTCATACCAGTCCTGGTCCAAGAATCTTACTGGCTGTGGTGTTCCAACATCATGAACCGACTTCCTTACATGACAAATATGATGGGAGTCCAAGTAAATGTATTGCCTTCCTTGCTCAGTGGGAATTACACATCTAAGGTCAAAGGACTTCTCCAATAATCAAATCATGTAGGATTTCTAATTAGCCTAGTAACTGAGAGAGCTGGAAAACAGGCAACCCCATCTTCTGATTTAGAACAGTCTGGGCTTAGATAGCAATATGAATTGTATGGCATATCTGAGAGAAAACTTGAAGGTTCTTGTCAAGTAAGTGACTGATAACTGTGAAATCCATCACCTATGACAGGGTATGCATTTGGAGTGGGAAGCTGTTAGCTCAGGATTAGGCTAGAATGGAATTGACCGATACAAAGAAGGACTATTAGATGAAATATGGAACAAGCTCATTCATCAATTCACCCTAGAGACTATGAGAGCATTAATCCATGCCTGCTTGGGCGTCAACTGAAAACTTAAGGAATTGCAGGTACCATTATTCTCCTATTACTTCTTCCCCACCTTCACCTGCACATCGGAGACTTTGGAAGTTAAACACATACAGCTAGGAAATAGCAGAGCTCCACTATCCACCCAAGAAAAGCTGTGTTGATGCACACAAGGCCTATGTCTAAACTATGTAAACCCAATCACTTTACATGTGAATGCCCTGCTGGGAAACAAGATGGTCCCAGCTCCTCAACACAGAGAGGCTGAGACAACTATAAATTAAGTGGAGCTAGTCATCAATATTTCATCATTTCTGTTACCCAATAGACTGGCCTTGAAACTCACTGCATACCTTAGTAGATTCTAGTGCCATAGGCAACTTCATTGAATCCTCCATCACACGTGAATATGCTCTACCTACTCAGCCTGTCCAACCACTGTATTAGATTTGAAACTATTGATGGCTGGCTATTATGCTAAGGTCCCATCACAGAGCTCATGGAACTATTAAAACTCATCAGTTCATCAGGAGTCCTTGCAGCATTATTTAGTCTTTACATTTTCCAACAGTCTTGAGAATGGACTGGCTACAGATTCACAATCCACAGATTTATTGGGACCAGAATGAAGTCACCTTTGAATCCCTAGGATTCAAAACTTAACAGCTCACAGGACTCAAAGCCCCATCATTCACAATTCCTCAGCAATGACACCCTCCAACTTCACTAACCAAATGTACAGAACATGCTGATATGTTTATCAAGGAAGAAGCATGCATCCTCATCAATTAGTTCTTGCACAATCAACATATTTCCGGAACCCATATTCCCACAAAGGGTCAGAATTAGCCTGACTGAAAGAATGTATCAATGAGAACCTATAGAGTGGCTTTACGGACCCCTTCTTCTCCCACCAATGTTCATACCTTTCTTGGTCAAGAAGGGTGGCTCTTTACATGTAGTCCAGATAACTGACTGCTAAACTCTGTCCCCATTACAGATCACTACCCTCTTCTCCTCATATCACAAGGCATAGGTGGCATACAATTGTGGTTAAATAAATAATAAATAAAACCTGAAGTCTTGGAACTATTGCAGAAGGCAAACATAGTTATCAAATTGGACCATAGACAGGATTACAATCTGAGTTTTTCAAAAGCATATCATGAATATTAAACTACCTTTGATTCTCACTATGGGAAAACTGAATATATAGTAATACTCTACAGCTTGGCAGGCAGCCCCTCAGTCTTCCAAAGATTTATGAATTATTTTTTTCCATGATTTTCTGGACAAGTTTTTGGCTGTTTATTTACATGATTTGCTTATTTATTCTGAGGATCCTACCCTTCATATCAATCAAGTTAGAGCAGTTTTTTCTAGCTTTCTGACTGCAAACTGTAAACTAAGCAGCAGTGGACCCTTGGCATGCCCCTGTTGAGATTATTTGGGCTGCAGTATTTCATATGAAAGAATTCAGATGAATCCAGTAAGGCTGAACCTGGAAGATTCTCCCCCCCCCCCCCCAACAAAAGAAACTTGTCAAGGATATACAGCATTTGGGGGGCTGTGCCAGCTACTCCTATAAATTTATTCCTAAAATTTGCTGCATTAACTACACCGTTTACTCATCTTAGTAAAAGGTTCCCTTTAAATGGGATTCTGAGGCCCCACCATTTTTTTTCCAGCTCAATCCAGCATTCACTTCTCAGCCCATCCTCGGCTGCAGCTTTTAGCCACCCTGAAACTATATCCAGCCTTCCACCATATCCTCCTAGTCCTGTAATGGCCTGCTTGTCCCTTTTGCTCAACCAAATCCCCATGTCAGCAGGATGAAAAACGATTGAAGTGGAATGAATGTTGGACTTCTAATGGAGGAGAAGCTCCACCAGCAGTATTCTGGAACAGTCGATGAATTGACCGCATGGCGAACATTCTCAGGAAATGGCAAAAGATGCACATACTCTCTGCCTTCTTCAGCCATTCCATTTGCAGCACCTTGCCAACAAAGATTCACATAGTCAAAGCTATTATTTTTCCAGTAGTAATGTATGGCTGTGAGAGCTGGACCATAAAGAAGGCTGAGCGCCAAAGAATTGATGCCTTTGAACTGTGGTGCTGGAGAAGACTCTTAAGAGTCCCCTGGACTGCTAGAAGGTCAAACCAGTCAATCCTAAAGGAAATCAACCCTGATTGCTCATTGGAAGGATTGATAATGAAGCTCAAGCTCAGATGCTTTGGTCACCTAATGCGAAGAGAGGACTCTTTGGAAAAGACCCTGATGCTGGGAAAGATTGAAGGCAAAAGGAGAAGAGGACGGCAGAGGATGAGATGGTTAGATAGCATCACTAAGCAATGAGCATGAAACTGAGCAAACTCAGGGAGGCAGTGAAGGACAGGAAGGCCTGGCACGATGTGGTTCATGGGGTCACAAAGAGTCAGACACAACTTAACAACTGAACAACAACAACAAGTTGCTGATGAGCTGCACAATCAGGTTTCTGTACTTGCCAGTAGTTCTGACTCTGAGGGGGACAGAGACATATTTAAGAACTGGGAAGAAGACATTCCCAAGCCCCTAGCAGCTGCTTACAGCCCAGGAAGTTAATTGTCACAGAGTCTTATAAACCAGCATTGTTGAAAGGGGAAAAAGGGAGTTTGTGTTTGACAGAGACTGTGTGTATATGAGAGAGAAGACTGCCCCACCTGAAAATGAGAGGCATAGATCTGGAATGGAGGGGATTCCTGATGAAGTACAAAAAATGGACACATATTCAGGATGCTTTACATTATACCTTTGACAGACAGCTGTGAAGATTATTTAAATCTCCTCCAGTCAGTTTAGTAATTATCCATTTTTTCATGACTGGAAAAGTAATAGATTTCCTAAATATTGTTCTTAATAAATAGACATTTCTAAATGCATGAATACTGCCAAGTATTACACATGTGTGTCTGCAGTCTCCAGTATTAACCACTTGACAACCCATTAGAAAAAAAAAAGCCAGACATAGATACAGATACTGTCTCACTACTTCATCAATAATTTCAGTAGAATGATCGCTATCCCTTAACATTCAGTTCATTAAGAAGAACATGTAAAGTGATCTTCCTATTATTTCCTAGCTTCAGTTTTAGAAATGATCTTAATTATGCAATTAAGATTGCATATAACAATTTTCAAAATTATATTGTGGGGAAGTAGGGTGGTGATATCAATTAGAAGAAAGAAAAAGAAAGAAAGAAAGAAAGAAAGAAAGAAAGAAAGAAAGAAAGAAAGAAAGAAAGAAAGAAAGAAAGAAAGAAAGAAAGAAAGAAAGAAGCAAGCAAGCCACTGTGTTAAAGGAGAGACCATCATAGGTTCAAGAAACTAGATTCTCTTCAGTTTCCTTGCAGTTAACTTTAAATAAAGCCTGATGTCATGGGGTTGGGGACTAATGAAATTATCTCCTTCCACTTGGGCAATCCAAAGAAAACATAAACCTATTGGGAACAGTAACAGCTTTAGTATTATTAATAAAAGCAGGAACTATCAACGGTATCATGCAGGTGTCAGAAAAACTTCAAGCACTTTGCTATTGAAGTTGGTGGAATAAATTGCCAGTTGTCCTGCAGAGAGGGCTGGGTAGGGAATCTTCTCGCTCACACGCTCCAGTCCCAGAAAGGCCTTCAAACTCTTGCTGCCGGTTGAGCAGCCTCAAGGCATCGTACAGTCTAAACTGGCTGTTTACCTGCAAGCGACTCCAAATTCTTGGCATTTCTTTTCAGTCCCTTCAGTCCCTAGCCATCTGCTCTGCGTTGCTGGCCTTGGACTCTGCTGTCTCCCTTCCCCTGGTCCCAGTCAGCATGGCACTTCTCCTCCTCCTCCACAGAAACAGCCACCTGCTTCCTCTGTTGTCAAATGAGACACTCGCGCCTCTGGGCTCCCAGGTTCCATTCCCAGTTTGCTGCAGAGAAGGGAACCCCTGCTGAGCCAGACATTGCAGAGGAAGGAGCCATGCACTTTCTCCCTTCCATCTCTTGGTTTTATTCAAAGTCACCTTTCTTTCCTTTAGAATGTTTCACTCCTTTTCTCCTTAGCCTTCTCCTCTTAGGCTGTCTCACGTCTTTTTCCTAGCCATGAGAACACTGTCAAGCTGGACTTCTGACTTACACTTCTCTCCCACTTGGGGGCATCTTTCCATCTTTGCACCCACAGTTCACCCACTTTCTATCTCTCCTAACTCCTGAGATTCTTTACTCCTTGCCCTTCCTGCATGGAGTTTCTAGTCTTAATTTCCTCTCTGACTCCAATCCATCTATCTTTTTTGACTGTAGCAGTAGCAGCTTAACTTCTCCTCTGATTTCAGCCATCTCTAGAGGTTTCTATTTTTCTGATTCTTTACAGGTTCTAGTTAAAGACCTTGCAATTGAGTTTTAACTCCATGCATTATTCCCCACCTCTAGCCCACCTAGGTTGTATAGATGATAAACACTTCCAGTTCTTTCTTGAGGTCCAGATAGCATCTTCTTCTGTTCCCCTTCAATTATTTTTAGTTCATTAGATAAACCTATCAATCTTTGTTTTATGGATACCCAAGGTAAGATGCAAATTAAATAATGCTACAATTTAGAATTATTAAAAGGGATGAAACAAAACTATTATGTTTTATAAATATTACAGAAATGTAAATGTAAATGTATATGATCTGGAAATGTTGAATTTTGACTATGTCACTTTCTTATTAAGGTATTACACAAATTCCTTCAGAGTAACAGTGTCAAAGGCCTTCATTATCTCAACCACGGCATTCTTTTGGATGGACTGCAGAGGCTGGGGAGTGAAGGGACTCTTCTATAGTGCTTTTGCTCCTTCCTCAATGGGCAGTTCCAATCACTGGGGGAAGAGGAGAGACCAGCTAAGCAATCACTCTTTTCTCAAGTATTTCAGGGTTTGATCCTTTCCCCTTCGCTTTTTAACATCTATGTGAAGCTCCTGAGAGAGGAAATCCACCAATGTGGGGTTTGGAATAATCAGTATATTGATATTCTCCCATGGTATATCGATATCCCAGGCCTTAGAGGAGTGTCTGGAGGCTCTGTGGGTTTGGATGGAACAAAATAGGCTGAAGTTGAACCCAAGCAAAACTGTTCGTTTGTATTTATTAGCCACCCAACCCCAGTGGACCCAGAGTTGTGGTTGGTTCATCAAGGCTATCCAACATCTCTGGTGTCTTTTGAAAGGTAACACTGCCCATGAAGGAGCAGATTCTTGACCTGTGGATTCTTCTGGACTCACAGCTACTGGTGGATAATCAGCTTTGCCCAGCTTCTGCTGATGTGCTAGTTGTAACCTTACCTAGAACACAAGGATCTCATAATGGTAACTCATACCCTCATCACTGCTTTTCTAAGCTGCAGTAATGTGCCTTCCAGGGGACTGCTTTTGAAGACCATCCAGAAGGTTTGGTTCAAAATGCAGCCCTCCATTTTTTGGCTTATACAGGTTGACATAAGCAAGTGATTCCTGTACTCTGGGCCTTTCATTAGCTCTCAATAGGCTTCTGTGTACAAATCACAGTGCTGGTTTAACTTTAAAAGTGCTACATGGGTTGGTACTGGATATATACAAGATTGTCTTCTCCCACTGGTTTTGGTCTGCCTGATTCATATATCCTGAGAAAAGCTGCTAGTGGTTCCTCACTTCCTCAAAGGAAGGTGGTAGAGGCATATAAACACTGCTTTTCTGTTGTTGTTGGGAAAAGCGATCCCCAGAAAATCAGTCAGCAACCACAATATTTCTGCAAGTTATTAAAAACAGAACTGTTTCAGAGAGCCTTTGGGGAATGAAGTACTATACCATTTCAAATTTATTGGTTTCGTAATTTTTTTATGTATGAAAAGTTGACTTGTTTATTTTAATTTTGTTTCATTTGTTTACCATGGATGGTTTATTGTATTGTTTTACTTTTGTTTGTTTGACATATTGTACCTTATTTGTATTATTTTATAGGTGTATTGTAAGCCACCTAGAATTTTTTGATAGCATGGGCATAAATCTAAAAAACAATAAACTAAAAAGTTTCATTGTGAGACAAAATGAAGCAGAAATGTGCATCCTTCAGTGTAGCTCTTATCTTTTTTGTTGTTGTTCTACAACATTGATTTAATTTATATTTAGTATGATCATTTTTATTACTTATTGATTTGATGTTGACTATTTTATTTAAAACAACATTGAGATGAGATTTACAAATAACAATTTTCACCATTTTCAGGTTTGCTTTATGAGTTAATAGATGAGTTTTCAAAAAATCCTGAAAAAGACTTCTGTATTCAAGGAGTTAGAATCCAGCCAAGCTTTGGGCTAACACTATTCTCTAGTGGTTAATAAATAGATTCTTGATAACCACAGGCTGGACAGTTAAGCCTAACTACATGGCCAGAGTATTAATGATTCACAAAATAACTGGATAGCCAGCAGAACTATCATCTTTTGTTGCAAAAATATCCAACAAAGTAAGTAAAAAGATCAAGGAAAAGCAAAACATACTGTGTTGATGTAAGCACAGTTGGCCAAAACATTAAAAAAAAAAAATACAGCATACAGTGCTTTCTACTTCCAGAGTAGGTACCTTGGTGCTCCTCAGATATTTGGACTACACCTTCCATAAGCATCAGGCAGCAGGAGTGGCCAGAGATAATAACTATATTACCAACACATTGGAGGGTCACCAGATTTCCTATTTTTGTTTTAATGATCAGTGTCTCAAGATATTATCTCTTCTTGTTCCTGGTTTCTAGCAAATAAATAATGGAGGGTGAGGTAGGGAAACAACAGCTGAACAGCTAATAAAGGCTGTTCCATTAAGGAGTATTCACTTCCATAGATGGCTTCTGGAATTACTTTATAATGACCACCTGGTTCAATTGTTAGCTACAGAAGCTTGGGAAGGCTTTCTGTGCTGGCAGAACCATATCTGGCACTGGCATCTTGGCCTGGCTGAAACCGCCTCCCACCTTGTACACAGGCAGCCTGCCACACAAACAGATGGAGCAGAGTTAGAAAACATACAGGAAAAGATCAACCTTTTCCTGAAGTACAATATAGTTTCTGCAAAGTAGCATCGTTCATAATGAGAACTGTCATGGTTAAATATGTTTTCATTTGCAACCTTACATCTCACACTGTCCATAGTAACTTTTTTATATTTTTCAAAACAATGTTTGTGATCTCAACGATAGCTCTTTATTTTACTAGGATCTGCCCCATGTTGCTCAGTTAAAGCAACCCTGCAAGCACGCCTTGGAGCAGTATGGGTTTAATTTGCATTTTAATATTTCAAATGAACTTTCTTGGCATCATGTTTGTTTGTCCTAATTGCCATGGGCAGGAGCTCCCCCAGATCCTGAAACTAGTGGGGGATTGGCATTTGAAGCTTACATTCTGTCATCCTACCTAATGCTCTCATGAGCTGTGCGTTCTGATCTTATAAACATATAATTTTCTCCTCTAGGGTAGCCAGATGCAAGAAAATTAAGCTCCTGAACTTTTAAAAATTATATAGAAAAGGGAATTTCAGATGTATCCAATGAAGCATCCTCTTCTTCACAATTAAATGATAAGAGGCTTGTCCTCTTTCACATCTGGCCCCTTTCTGATTTCTCCTTGTCAGCATAATCCAACCAGAATTAAGTACTTTTTTAGTACAATCCTGTGCATGCTTACTCAGAATTAAATTCCACTGAATTCAAGGGGTCTTACTCTGTGGTAATCTTACCTTCATGCTCTCATCTAAGCCTACAAACCTATAAAGCCTTCTTGGAGAATAAGCTCTACTGAATTCAAGAAAACTAAACCTTGAATTATAGAACTGCATTGTATTATATAGGTTTGTTCTATGCTGAATGGATGAGCCATTCTTTCACATTTCAGAATGAACTAGAAGAAACCCATACAAGAGCACAGCACCTCTCTATTCATTAAAGTAGCCTGATTCTTCCCTGGGAAAAAAAAAGTCACAGCTGCCTTAATAATCACATGAACGTCATTGAGAAAAGTTCTTCAACCAGGGGCCTCTCTTTTTTAATCCTAGTAGTTAATGGCCAAGATGTTACCTCATATGGACTAACCTGATCCTTTTTTCTCTCAGATCAATGCCATTTAAAAACATTGTTAGATTTATATCACGTCTCTCCTCCAGGAAGAAAAGGTGGTGTGCATAGCATTTCCTCTTCCATTTTTCCCCAAAGCAACCCTTTGAGATAGGTTCAGCTAAGGCAGAGTGATTGCTCCAAAATCACCTAATAAGTTTCCATGGCTGAGACCGGTTACCCTAACCACTACACCACCCTGGTGTGTGGTGTATACTACGCCACACCACACAGATAGAGCACACATTTCCAACAACCATTCCTTGGTATCTAGAATAATATCATTTTTCCAATTTCTTAATATAATTCTTTTTGCCACTCCTTGTGCTTGATACCACCACAATTACTGATAAACAGTTAAATTCCAAAGCTTTGGTAAATAATTCAACATTACATTACCATCTTTAACATTTAAAGATTGTCCCATAAATTTACTAATATATATTAATACATAATCCCAAAAAGATACTAAATGATCACATGACCATCTCACGTGCGTCAGTGAGCCCTCAACAGCATACAGAATCTGATGTTCATTCTTTCAAATACGTTCTTTGGGGAGTCACCTTTAATAGGCTTGTTCCTTTGCAGAGGGTTCCAGGCTTCTTGTGCATCTACTTGTGGCATGACATCTAAGGCCCGCACTTTAGACTTATCAATATTGCCCCAGGATTTAATGGATGATTGTGGATAATTAAAGTGGAGGAATCCACACGACAGTAACCTGGTATTGGTTTTGAATTCTCAGGGCTGCTGCTACTATAGAACTCAGTCTCCACATAGACTTAACCTACATATGACAGATATTTTGGAGGACTTCATAGTCTTCAAATGATATGACACATAAGTGATATACATGTATAAGATGTCAGGCTCCTTGAACCCAGCTGGGGAATTCTATGAGTCAGAATCCACACATCTGGAAGTTATCTAGGTTGAAAAAGGCTAGTGATGAGTTTAGTGATGATTGCACTGTCTTTGGCCTAATTGGATTTGAGCCTTATAGTGGGCTCTGATGAATGCCAATGGGAGCATAATGATTAATGGTCGTCTTATTACTACTGTTACCCTTCAATTAATAAATCAAAATTCTTGAGGTACACTTTGGGAAGAAAGGGCTTTACAAAAGTGTGATAGGTGAGTTTGCTGTAAGTAAACACTTTTTAGAGGTGTCAGAGGGTATCGGTTTGGGTAAGGACCAGTTTGGAGAAGGCTTACACAGGCTTGAGACCTATGGGAAAATCTTATTTTTCCACTTGTATCAATGGACATGTTACAGGCCTATGGAGGAGTTATCTTGTATAGCTTGATAACAACATCTGTTAATGTTATGAAATGGGGAAACTGTATCATGCTTCCTTACAGAGTTGATGCTCTCATGCTTCCTCAGAACTATATCTACACCTTGACTCTGAAGTCCCTATAAATTCCCTCCATCACTTCCCCTTTCTACCTATCTTTTAGAAAAGGGGATTGTAACAATGGGCTGGAAGTTCTCAGATGGAACAGTTCAGAATAGGTTCAGGGGCCAAGCCTGCAAAAAACAGGATCTGACTCCCACCCCAAAATGAGTGTTGATGGTGGGGTAGAGTCTCCAAACCTCGCCTATCAATGACAACCAGTTTTTAACATTAAAGCCAACCTCTCCAGCCTGGATCCTCTAACTGTATCAGACAGCAATTACCATCATCTCTCAGGCAGCATGGCCATTAAAGTCCATCACATCTTCAGAACAACTTGAGACCTGCTGAGTTAAGGGGGAACCGGTCTGAGCTACAGCTTGCGTGCATTCCCTGAAACTGATGTGGTGTTGCAATCAAGAAGACACAGCAGGTAAGGGACATAGATTGCAATGCCTTGTCCTGGTGTGGTGCCATGATTAGTGTTCTCAGCATTAATGCTGAAACACTTACTGCAGCTGAAAAGTGCTCCAGCCATCTGTCTTACTTTCACCTTATCAATAAGAGAACCCTGTTGGAAGCACATATGTTTCTTTGTGTTCCCCTGCTGGGAGTGTGATTTATATAATAATTGTGCCTGTCAGCAGCCTATGAATTTATTTCAACTGTTGGAACTCCACTTGTGAGCTCACACAGGCATTGGCTGGCCCTGTGCTAGGTTTGTGGATTACCGTGTAAGAAATTACTTCCTTTGAACCTCCTCTTTTTTCATCTTTCCTGCCTCACTCACTATGAAAATATGCAGTTTTTAATATGTATTTATAACATTATGTTATATAATGCCAAAAAGATTTACAATAAAGTCCGACCTAATGAAGTAAGCAGGATAGCCAACTCAAAAATCCTGACTGGGAGGCTGATATGCAAAATTTGATCAGACATACTTTTATCTGCTTAATAAGGATTTTAATCCCAAAATGGGTCAGGAAAGCAAGGTTTGGAGACACAATGCAGGAGGGAAACTGTGGCAGACTTGACCAGAAGTTGGTGGCAACCAGGTACTAGGGAGTTCTTACAGCTTAAATAATAGTTGAATTTACTCAATAGCGGGCCACATTTAGCCCTCTAAACTTTTCACTAAAGGCAAAATAATCTCTACAGAGAAATTACACTCATGGAATTTAGTAATAAGCTCTGTTGACTCCAGTGGGACTCCAATAATTTCCTAAAGTAGAGGCAATGTGTGGTAGAGAAGTAGTGATCTATTATAGGAATCTATTGGTGGCTCTATCTGGTGCTACAGTAACTATGGCTGAAGTAACTAATGGGCAGAATCAAAAGTGGATGGAGCTGCCCTTTTTCTGGCATTTCTTATATTCTTCTTCTGACCCCTTTCAGTCTGTTATCTTCTCCCACCCAACCCCCAACCCCTTTTTCCTCCTGCCAAAAAGAACAGCTAATTTTGATCAGAACTTGAAGGCTTTTGAAATTAGGTCAAGGGGCACATTTGGCACATTTGACCTGAAACTGCAGGTTGCCCATCCTGTTGTACAGAATTGCAATTTTACTCAATAAACCCCAGTGAATACAATGTGACATATTATGTGACTGCCATTGGATTGTAAATTGATTATCCTTTCCTTGCAGTGCTTCAGTAGAGCCAAAACTAATCCATAGGATATAATTGCAAGTAGCCTCAACTGGATTAAGTCCTAGTATTTAGATTTTATGGTTGATCAGGATAATCATATTTTAACAGATTTTTAGAGGTTGATTTTCCACCACCAACCCACCCCAGGAAAGGTAGTTTGGAAGAAAGCCAAGTCTTCTCTCTTGAATTCTTCAATGCCTCCAATAATCATATATCACTGAAATTATCCTACTATCAATTGTCTCTGACATGGCAGTTTTGAAAAAAAAAGTATGTGTTTAAAAAGCATTTTTTTGTTTTTTGGGTTTTTTTTTTATGCTGAAGACCATCCAAATGAGCAAACTTTAAAATACAGTGTATTGGAAAGTGAGCTGTTACAATTTGTTATGAGTGAATGTGTCTCAATAAAACATCTCAACTGAGATAATTCCAATAATCTTTGAAGCCCTGTGGCTACTATAACATCTTCATCTCGCCTGGACATGAATGAATGAAACAGCTGGTTGAAGTCTAAGTAAAATGCTACGGTGGGTTTCTCAGCATTAGAACTACTATCATAGTGTGAACTGTAAATATGAGGATCAGAGTTAGTAGTGAATTGGAGTCAAGGGAAGTGATTTGCCAGTCAAATAAAGCAACTTCCATGTCATTATCTATCATATATACAAGACACTTGATAGAATGCAAATGGCTTTCTGCACCTGATATTATTTGTCCTGAAGATATTGGTCCAAGAATTGCTCAGCTAAGGGGATTACAAGTAAGCAAGGCTATTTATTTTATTCTTATTTCTTTTAAAATATATGTGTGCTGAACAGCAAGCTTCTAAAGCAACTTAAATGAATTAAAGAACACTGCTAGTCTACAGCTGGTAAATTGTAACAGCTATGAACTCTACATTGGGAAGTCATTAGTTTAAATTTCACTTCTCCTCTGATCTCACTATCTGGTCTCAGTTATAATACTTTCTTACAGCCTTAGTTGATTTAGCTATAGCATGAAAATAATGCTAATGTATCTTACAAGTTTTACTCCATATTTCCTCCCCTGGCAAGGTGATTTAGAGCAGGTGCTACTGAACTACTACTCACAACATCTCATGCCCTTGATCAAATCCTGGACACTGATCTATAAGAGCAGCAACTTCAGCATCAGCTAAGTGCTGTGATTGACTGCCTAAAAGATGGGGTAGGAAGAGAACTTGGTAACCTCCAGACATTTTGGATATGTGGGAACTGTAATCCTGAACATCAAGGAGCTGCCTAACCTTGACATACATTTTTCACTACATTTTGAAAGATTACTTTTGAGAAACATGGCAAACTTGTTTGGCAGGCAACTTCCACAAATCAAGGTGCCATCACTAAAATACCTTCATGAAGTTACATAGATGGGGTACCTGAAATAAATCCTCACTCAGAGCATTCAAAACTATTTTTTTAAAGAAAAAGATGAGCTATTGGCAAATTACACAGCACTTTAAAAGTAAAAATTAAATTTGATATTGTATTGAGAAACTACTTGAAAATACAGTTTATCCTTTAGATTGTACACCTCTCTGAATTTTGAAAAGCAGCTCCTAGCTCAGGTTTGTATACAAAACTGACTATATTAAGGAAAATTGCACACAATGACACATATTTTAAAATAAAGGTCATAGAAAATGGCCTGATTCTACAATGTGCTTAATCCAATCAGACATAACCCATTCAAATCATCTTATTGTTGGCTTTGACAAAACACAACCACCATTCTACTAACATAGCACTCACTCACCTTTTCCCATGGGACTTGGCCGCTGCAGCCAATCAGTGTGTTGGGAGGTGTGCAGATAGGTCTTGCCAATGCATTCTATAATCAAAAGGCTTACTTTCTCAGCCGCTCTTTCTCTTCAGCTCTGTTTCTTGGAGGACTAAGTAAGCAAAATAGATTAATTGACTACTATAGGTACAAGTAGTCCTCAACTTACAACCACAATAGGAACCATAGAATTTGCCATTAAGTGGTGTGATTGTTAAGTGAGGCATCACATGACTGCACCTGATTTTACAACCTTTTTTCCTACACTCATTAAGCCAATCACTGCAGTCATTAAGCGAGGCATCACATGACCATGATTTGCGACCCTGCCTGCTGGCTTCCCCATTGAGTTTGCTTGTCGGAAGCTGGCTCAGAAGTTTGCAATTGGCAATCGTGTGACCACAGGACACTGCACCCATCATAAATCCACGACAGTTGCCAAGTGCCCACATCACAATCGCATGACCATGGGGATGCTGCAACAGTCATAAGTGCGAGAACCAATCATAATTCACTTTTTTCAGTCCCGTCATAGCTTTGAATGGTCACTAAATGAATAGTCATAAGTCGAGGATTACCTGTATACCCATGTCATAACTTTCTATTTTTTATTATTTTTAATAGTGAAATATAGAAAATTATACCACAAACAGGAAGAAAAAAGCTAAACAATGGTTATACAGAAAAAAACCTGGATGTATCCTCTTTGCCATGCCCCAGACTTGATATTGTAAGGTTTGCCCCGTTCGACAGAGAAACTCCCGTGACATGTGTGGTTCACAAAAGAGGTTTACTCATGCGTAACGTAGCAGTCACAAGCAAAGCCAGGACTGGCTTGGTACAATTGTATCACTCGTTATATTCCCCCCTTCCCACGCTTTTTTCGCCCGTGATCGCGTTACCGTTGCAGATTATCAGCCCCCCAATAATCCCTCTTAATTGTCCATGATGGCAGGTTCGGTCAGGGTCCATTGTCCTTGATTGACAGTCCCCCTCCGGCTTGGGTTGGTCCCCCCCCCCCGTTACGTGCAAGCCCGAGGGTTCTGTGTTGCGCGGCGATCTTGTTTCACTGCCTGCGGCCCCGTTCATTGTTGGTTCGCGCCGTTATCAGTGTAGAGTTAAAACTTCCGCTGCGGTTTTCCTGTTTGGCTGGGCGCAGGTGGCCCATTAATTAGCGGCACTTTCAGTTCCTCTTTCCCTCGCTAGCTGCCGCCAGTGGAGTTCGCGTGGTCTGGCTGTGAGCTTCCCCGAAGCCCCGTGCTGACCGAACCTGACAGATATAGCCAAAGCTCTTTATGAGAAGACAAATCCCTTGTTTTAGAAATATAGTACAACATTAAAGTCTTTAACTTTGTGGTTGTTGTTGTTGTTCCTACATGTGAATGTTGACTCCTGGTAACTGCCTGGACAAGTCCCTGCAGTTTTCTTGGCAAGGTTTTTCAGAAGTGGTTTGCCCTTGCCTGCTTCCTAGGGCTGAGAGAGAGTGACTGGCCCAAGGTCACCCTGATGGCTTCATGCCTAACGTGGGACTAGAGCTCCCAATCTCCCAGTTTCTGGCCTGATGTTTCACCACTACACCAAACTGGCTTTCTTAATTATAATATTTCTTTCCAATATTGTATTAACAAGTGTAATGATTTGAAATCAAAACAAAGCTACAGCTGGACAAGATCAGGTCATATGAGTTAAAGAGCCTTCAGATTTCTTATACGGCCATCCCAAAAAATTAAATGTCCAACCCTTTTTAAGCCTTCTTTGAGAAGTTCAATAAACATAAAATATTTTCTTATGAATTAATTTCATTTTTAAATAAGTATATTTTATGTTTCTTAATGCTTAAACCCATTGATTATCCAAAACTGGATATTCATTCCACAATTCAGATATGTAACTAATACAAAAGTTCATTTTACTTTTTAATTCCACATAAAATTGGATTGCTAGTTTCTGTTCAAATGCTACATCTCTTAAAGATCCTAAACAGCTGCTAAACCATCTGGGCTATACTGTTTAGTTAGTACATGTTTCAGTTGTATATATTGCCAAGCAAATGTTGTAGTTGCTATATTCAAAACACAATCTCTCACACTCTTTAAAACAACCATTACAAATCCACTGATTTAAAGTATTGATCCCTTGTTTGGCCTAAGGATTCCAATAAAACCTCTTTTCCACTCTTTTCAAATTTGGGTTATTTCACAGAACCATGACACAACAGACTGAGTAATGTTCATCTCTGAGCATGATTGGGCCTGTATTGGGCTATTTTTAGTTGACTGAGTCAACTGACCCCTTTTCAACTGACCCCACCTTACTATATAATTGTATTTTGGGAACCATGCCAATATATGCATTAATGAAAATGCAAACTTGTGGATGTATGTATGTTTGTGTGTTTTAAATTCAGGCAAACTTATAAATGCCATAGTGATAAAAACTGGAAATACTTCAAGCTATCCATTCTTTTTCCATCCTTACTTCATAGGCCATTGTTTTAAAGAAGTAATTCTTAGAAGTATTAATGAAAAAAAGAGTAAAAGAGAATTTCAACCTTATACAAGTTAGAGAGCAAAACCAGAGACCTATCACATAGAAACATTTCCTCTTTCTTTTGCCTCGGCTGAAGCAATTTTACAAGCTTAAGGAGAAATACTGTGTGGGGCTGTGGCATGTTGAAGCCATTAAAACCAATATGAAGGTGCCTTAAAAATAGTTTGCAGAAGGAAAATTTACCCCCCCAAAAGCTTGTAAAGACAAAGGTTTCTTCCAAATTCTCT
Organism: Python bivittatus; assembly: GCF_059951505.1. Lineage (NCBI taxonomy): Eukaryota > Metazoa > Chordata > Lepidosauria > Squamata > Pythonidae > Python > Python bivittatus. Next base: position 80,716,744 of record NW_028277075.1, read on the forward strand.
CCCAATTCAGGTTTGGTTAACTCTAACAGGACCCCATGGGGATATTCATTACCATATGACTAGGAAACTGTTTTTAAGGCTTTATATTTTTATGGGGCAAATTGCATCACTCCTCCCTTCAAATATGCTTGATCAATTTCAGCTTGGATCTCCAGTTCTTGTGCCTGATCCATTACTAATACTTGGAGCAAGGAGCTCATATGTTAGGAGTATTTCCAACATAAGAATTGTTGACTATCTATACCTGGCAACTTTGCCATCGGTATGACAGCTGCCATTTTGTCTGAGGCAATCCAAATAACCCTCCAATGTTCCATGAGATATAGTCCTAAGCCATACCCTTGTTTGTCTGGCAATGGATATTGCAATATAAACAGCTGGTTCCATCCTTTCTTCCTAAACTGTTACACAGCCTTTGGAAGACAGACTATCTGATACCACAACTGAGAATGTGTAACTTCTGCTTCCATTATTCTAAAAATAAAGTTAAGAACTTTCCAGCGTCAAAAGCAATATTTCCAGTGGAAGAGGATTTCTAAAGGATATCAGCATTTCACTCTTCATAGATTCTGCTTTCAGTGTTCGTGTTCACTGAAAACTACTCCTCTGGAGGGTCATCAAGGTAAAAGGGTTTTCCACATTAACCTGTTCTTTCCCCTTTTCATTTGAAGGAGAGAGTTTGATAAACATATATATTTGCTCCTGGCTTAACAGGAACAAAGTCATCAGTTACAGAGATCACAGGTGACATTGTCCCTTAAGATGGAAAGATTGATAAGGAGAATTGTGTCTACAAACAGACTAATGTAAGAGACTGTAGGACACTTCCATTATTTACTTCCTTCGTTATTCAGTATGGTTATCAAATGAAACATCTTAAGCTGTTACTACAGAAAGCAAACTATAAAAATTGGATTCAATTTTGCAAACAGGGCTGTGCACTGCTTCAAATTTGGGGGTGGGGGGAGGAGAGCTTGGAACACACAAAGGAATGCACATAGCACCTGTCTGCAGCTCCTTGAACCAAAAATGTCTTCTCCCAGAATTGTGATGCAGTTGTAGAAGGCAGCTGTGTTATCCCAAGAAAAGACGCAGCTGCTTTGCCACATATGAACACCTGGCAAAGGAATGAATGAAAAAGCATGATTGATTTGACTGTTGATGATGAAAGTCTAAGAGAATGAGTGAAAGATACAAAGGTGATGAGAGGTTTTGAATAGGGGGCAGACCATTATTTGGTCTTGTAAAGAGTGAAATTTGGGGGAAAATGGCTATGGAGCAAAAAAAAAAAAAAAAAACCCAAGAAAAGAAACAAGAGTCAAAATAGAACAACTGCTGGAAGAGAAAGTACTTGTATGATAAACTACTAAAAGATCGAATAATTTCCCAACAGAGTGAACAGAAAGTGAACATAAGGAAAGAGGATACCAAAGCTGCTTGGGATAGATTCAAAAGAAATATGGTACAGAAGAGAACCAAAATGTGTGAAGTTGCACTAATGGGAAGTATGAAAAAGGATATTTAGTCGAAGGATGAAGTAAAAGAGGATGTGGACAAACAAAAACTGTATGTATGAGAATGAATGTTGCAAAAAAAAAATGGATGTGGATGGACTGAAACATCTTGCGTTCTTTCACCCTCTAGCATGAGCCCAATGCCCACTTTTAATGCCGACAATGAGGAGACCAGCTTGCTGCTGATGCATCTGGGAAATGTATGTGTATTATGTATGTGTACAGTTTGCTTAGTGCTTTGTTTGCTTAATAGTGTGGATTCCTTGAACCACCCTTACAATGTCTCAGGAAATAATTAAATCTTATCCCTAAAGAATATCTTAATTTTGCCACATGGAAAATACCCAACCATAGTACCAAGGAGGCAAATGACAAAATGGGAGTCATGATATCATAATGCAAACTTTGCCTCTTTGCATTTGGGTCACAATGTCACCCGCAAGTATAAGGGGTGAAGCTTGTATAATGATATCACAATGCATGTTTTATTGCTGTGGACACCCCTGGTTGCAACTAATAAGAATCCCTTAAAAGGTAACAGTTTTTCAGCCTTCACTTTCAGTGCAGCTTTACCTTACTGACTCATGTGCTGGAGAGGTTCTCTACATGCTACCCAGAAATTCTTCCCATTACTATGCCAATCAATGGGAACTTGCAGTCAACTTGCATGAATGGTAATACAGATTCCCTTGTGGCAGCCAATTAGCAGAAAAACTTTGATAATAATAAATGCACTTCCTTTAAGTGGTGATGACCTGCTATTGCTAATGCACTAACCATAGAACTACTGATAACTCTAAAAGTACAGTTGATGAGGCCAGCTGAGAGATATTCATCTTTTTTTCTCAGTAGGAAAAGGAAAAGTAGAGACAGCAGTAGGTGCAGGGAAGGGAGCACTTAACAAGTAGACTGGAATAACACAGAGAACTAGATAGCCAACAGATTTGGACAATGGGAACATATCTCCACCATTCTTTGGCCTGCTTCAAACAAAATTGCCACCCCTTGGAGACAATCTGAAATTGTACAGTTGCTACTCCATGAAAAGAACCATCCAGCTGCAGTAGCTTACTAAATGGATAAGGGAGAGAATTTCATTCAAAATATATGAATGGATTTCATACATTTCTTCATAGGCTGGGTGGAAATTAATTGTGATTTAAACAACCTGAGGGTGAGAAAAGCAAATCTGGCAGATTTGTCCACCCAGATAGTGTGCCTTGAGTGCTTCCATCTTCAAAATCTGTACAACTAGCCAAGCAGATTTGTAATGCTATCCTGTCTCTTTTCTGACAAGCTCCTCATGACTGAGAGCTACCCACCAGACAAAAACAAAATTACTCCCTCCATACTGTGAATGAGCCTATGATTATGGTTTTGGCCATTATAGATTGATGAGAATTGTTCTATTCATTAAAAAAAAAAATCAAAGATGGGAGAAAGGGTAATTTGTTAATTCATTCTGTCTTCTACTCAACAGCCACCACAGTACATTTTGCTCCACAAATGACAACACCAACCTATTTGTGGCACAGTAGACTGATCCGCATTCTTAAAAAGAAGCATGCCATGATGGCCATTTTTCAAAAGTATTTTCATATGAATCTCTCTGACATTGATAGGACCATAGATGTTCAAGTGGATATTGCTCCTTTATTCCTCTCCCATTTTCCCTCCCGAGAAAGCATTATACATATGCCATGCAGCTCCTGAATTCATCCACAACATTTTGTACTTTTGACACCATCTTTGGTTTGTGAGGTTATGACAGGCTGTCCTTGGAATGAGCACCAAACTACATGTTTTTTAATGGTATAATTTCCATGAGGTCACCTAATCTTCTAAGATGTTGGTGGTCTTAGTCAAAACCTTGCATTATGAGAGTATCCTACTACTTCAGGAGATTTCAGGTGAGAATATCAGCATCTCACAGGATTTGGCCATTGTACAAGATTTCACTGTTTTACATTATAACTTTATAAAAATATATATATTTCATTTTAGAGTACTAGAGATGCCATACATGACCAAGACAACCATGAGTGAGGCATTGTCAATGCTCGGCATGTGTGGTGGTGTACAAAAACTTTGGGGGATTATGTAGTGATCCATAAAAGTAAAAGTTTGGGGATGCTAGTTTGGTGTCACTGTACATTGAATACACATGCATGTAAGTACATAGTCACCATGTGCCTGACAACAGAAGACTGGGTTAAATGACCTTTAAGTGCCCCCTTCATAATTGAGCATTTCCACCAAAAGATTTGCCTCATACAGCAGCATTTCATTTTTATTTGTCAATCAAATAATCTAATAAGCTTTCCTTTGATCTCTCTGTTTCTTCTTTTCAGGCCGCTGTGTCACTTAGGCGTCTTCCCTCTACGTTATGCTTCTGTGGCTGACTTCCAGACATCTGAGGCATCTGATATATTGCTTTCAGTATTGTGGGAATGTTATTGCTCAGACAGACAGCAAACACATCATTTTGCTAGATATCCTCTGAAAGACTGAACAAACAAGAAATAAATATCTGCCTAGCAAGACAGCATAAGATGTTCTATTAAAAAGTGGTTTCTGTGCTTCTTTTTCTATGTGATTTCATACCCCAAACAAAATACCTTTTCTCTCTGCAGTTAAATATTGGGCTATTAATTGAAATTAAAACATTGAAATCTATTTTTTAAACCAAGTGGTATGATTTAAGCACCTTTGTACTGCATGTCACTGATGTGCATTACATCTTTTTAAAATACTATTGGTTGGTTGGTTGGCTGGTTTCTTAACAGGATTTATATACTGCTTCAATCTAATGACCCTGAGTGGTATACTGCAATATCAGCATGAACAATCCCTAAACTACAAAAAAAACTGTCATTAGTATAACCACTGATTAAGAAGGATGGCCCACCCTCTACAGCTAGGCATCAAAATCCTTAAAGGCCTATTTAAAAGGAAGGTATTGAGTTATTTCCTGAAATGCAAGTTAGGAGGCCAGGCATATCTCTAGGGTAACGCACCGCCAAGAATGTCTACCTGTCTTGTACCCCACTAACTCTAAGTCTTTATCTTATAGTGGCTTGAAATCAGTATAAGCTAAAGATTATTTACAGTTTAATAAATTAAAGCTATTCATATTGGGAGCAGTACAGCGAAACTAGGACTGCATCTAATTATTAGGAATGCTTCTGAGGTAGAACAAAGTTTGAAGCATCTTGAACTCAAATTTTTTTTTTTTTATTTTAATCTGGTATACATGGGAGTTTCCTTGCTTTTAGCTCTTCCCCTTGATAGGGAAAAGAGCTAAATGTTTCATATTTTATATTCCATTCCCGATTGAACAGAACTTCCAGAAACAGTGGGAGGATGACTGCCAGAATTTTCAGCCAGCAGTGGAAAAAATTAAAATATTCACAAAGGTAACATGGAACTGTGAAGTATATGCAAATTGCATCAAATTGAATAATTTTTAATAATACGGTTGACATCTGAGCAGAGGCAATTGTTGCCATTAGGAGTGCAGCCATTTACCTCCCAGAATTGCTTTGGTAACTTTGGAAATAATAAGATATATGACATTTTATGTTCCTGCAAGGAAAAACAAATGAAAAATTACTATATATAAGAAAGATCAATATCAATATTGGTCTGAGATGAGCAAGACTGTAGTTCAGATTTTGACTCCTCCATTAAGACTGCTGGTGACCTTGGGTCATCCATTATCTTTCTATTTAACCCACAACAAATGACTACCTTGAGGAAAACCTGCATGCTTCTCCAAGATCCATAGAGCAGTCTTCCACTGGCCATGCTGGTTAAGAATAACAAGAAATGTAATTGTTAGCCTGAGAGAGAATAGCCAAATTTCTGCATTCTCTTTAAGCCAGAATCAAAGAAACCACATGATAGTTAAGTGTGATGTGTGGATTCAACATTGTTTCCCTTTCTGAGTTGTTTTGATAAAATTTAGGATGGAAAGACATGTATGCATCCTTAAACAGCTTGAAGGAAAGGTGGAAGAAGAATTTAATGAATAAATAGATCCAGGGGGTGAAAAAATTGAGGCTGAGGTTCTGTTCTTCATTTAGACAGCTGGAGGATCCAAAATTTAACACTGATCTGCTGTACTATCCCTTCCACTTCCTTCCTCTCTCCTTCCCAATTATTGGAAGGACAGAACCTGGATATGTAATTGACCCAGTCCAAGTTACAAATGCTATGATTGTGTCAATCTAAATCTATATTTGCATAAATTCACTTTAATAGATAAAATCTATCTATCTATTTTGGAACAGTTCAAGCATCTCCTGTACAGACAGATTTGCAAACAAGATTTGCTTAGCTATACTACTAGATCTGTACCTGGTGCCTTGAGTCTTCCCCAACTTGGTGTCCTCCAGTGCTGCTGGACTTACATATAAGCCCCTATTAGATCCAGATATGCTTTGAGTTCAAATTTCTCTGGAGGACCCCAGGCTAGGGAAAATTGCTGTCAATTATCTGTGTTTTTACCATTGTCCCTAACACTGTTAGAGTTGATATGAGATATTGAAAAAAGTAGCCTTAGTAAAAGTTCTTAAATCCGCACTCTCACCTGTAAACTTCACTCTTATACCTGAAGCACAGATATAATCAAAGGAAGAAAGCCCACTTTGACTATGATACACAATCACCAAGTAAATTGGTATTCAGAGATCTCCCCCTCTACTTCTTACCTGATGCTTTCAGGAAAAAGATTTTCATTCCAAAATCCTTTCATAACTGCTAAGTCATTGGATCCGCTTGAGTTAATTAAACTAAAGGAACATGGAAGTGGATAAAAGTGCATTAAATTGGTACAGACTGACAATGAGTCAGAATGCTAATTGAGCATTTATGTGCAACCAAAGAGGTACAAATGGAAATTCAGTGTTATTTTAGTGATGCAGCATGGAAAAAGTCCCTGTGGAGTAGAGAACGCAGGCAGGAAATCAGAGTGTAAAAAATCTCAAAGATAAAAATCACCTCTATCAGACTTGAAGGCCCATTGCTTCCTGCTCTATTTTGAGAGATTTCATTTAATATTGTCAAGCAATAATGCAATGACTGCCAAAAGCTATCCTGGCTTCAATTCCTGGCTAAAGTGAAGCATGCTTCTTGGCCTGAACAAGCAATGTGGGTTTGGGGTTTTGACAGTTTTCTCTCACTCCCACCCTGCTGCCACTTCCTATACTCAGGCGATATGTTGTGATATGAAGGTACTACAGATCTCCAACACTCGCTTCGGTCCAGATTTTATGCATTTTTCAAGGAGAAAGTTGAAATGTGCCACCAATTTTGATATATCAGAGCAGTCAAATGATTGATCTCCACCTTATAAATCACTCTGAAGTATGGATTTCCTACTTCACCCAGTCCCTAACCTATTTGACAGAAGCCATGGAATAATCTTAATCAAGAACTGACCTCCCCCTCTAAAAAAAACACCCTTTCCAGCAGCAACAGTTTCCTGTTGATGATTGTTCAACTGAAAAATTTTCCCTTTGCCATCTTCTCAACTTTCTCTCATTTATTTCAGGTTAAAAAAAATAATATTCAAGACTCCTGACTTAGAATTGTCGAGTTTGTCTAATTAATTATGACAACCTCCACCTTGTTTATGCTAAGCTCTTTAAACCAATTTAATTTGCTTTTGACACCTTTTCATTTGTGCAATTTGTCTTGTGATTAATCTGCAGCCTAATATCAAAACAGAAGTGACAGCTACCAAGCTATGACATATGTGGAACATGTGTGCAGCCACACATTATATTACCCACCCTGAGTTTATGAAGAAACAAAATATAACTTTTTGCTACAAAATAAGCCAACAAGACACCAATCAATGCCAAACAGCAAATGTGGAATTCTGTTATGGTCCTGTAACCATAGTGATAAAAGCAGCACTATGCAGAGATTTCTATTGGTAGTTGATATGTTCTTTCTGTCATCTATGTAATAAATGATTTTAGCTCATTAAGTGATACCTAAAGCCAACTGAATGTATTTCAAGAATGTATTACTGTTTTTGAATCCTAAGTATACTTTGATTTATAGCCCAAGCTTTTACAAAGGTTTGGACAAGTAAGTAGCAAATGTAAAAGAAAAAAATGATTATCCAGCAATCGCCATTACTAATCTATTGTCACTAATGTTATAAAACGTTTGTATAAAATATTTTGAAATCAGTGAGGATTTCTCAAGCACAGGTAATTGCTGCTTTCTTTCAAGTCCTGTTGCCAGAAGAATAGATATTAGATTTAGATTAATTATATTGATGATATTCCAGAATATGTCCCTAACCTGTTCTACAATGTCACTGTGTATTATTTCTTCCATTCTACATTCCAAAGGAAAGTGTTACCTAGGCTCTTCTGTTGTAGGACTTTTTAATGTGCAATCAGACACGACATGCACAGTTTTAGGGAGAAAAAAATGCAGTTTCAAAATAATATTTGGTCAGTTCAATATTCAAGACATAGGCATAGGGACGTGGATGCATTTTTACAGACATTGGAAAGCTTAGTGGGAAAAACTAACCATTACAAACTATTGTGGGAAAAACCATTACAAACTATTTCTAATCCACATTTTTTCCCCAAAATACACCTTTCTGAAAAATGCCACTACCCAACATGTTAGCTTTATTATATGCAACATCCCCAAGCATACTGCCTCTTGTGACGTACATCTTTTCCAAATGTACATTTTGAGAGGATTGTATAATTCATTGTTGCCTTTCTGTGTGCCCATTAAATTTGTTTTGTAGTTTTGCCTTGTTTTGCTGATGCAGTAGCCTAAAATTCTAGAAATACAGATCAGGACTGAACATTTCAGAGATCCAGACCAGGACCAGAGCTAGACTAGGTCTTTGGATTTTGTTCTGGGCCCCCTAAAAGTTCTGCACAATTTTCTCCATTTCTGAACTTCTCCACTTCATCTGAAATCTCAGCACATCCCTAATCCCTGGTCACTGACAATTCACAGAAAAACTATACTTTCAGAAGGATCCAAGATCCTTTGATGAAGTTACAATGACAGACTCATTCTTCCATTGATTTGCACACTTCCTGACACAAAAGAAAAATTAAGGTTCAGGTATATGTGACCATGTGTCAAATGTGGAAAACTGTATGAGAAAGAGGCCACAAAAATGACTGTGTGTGCAGAAGAAATGTAAGAATGCATATATAATTACAAATGTAAGTAATTGAGAGAGTGAGCAGCTGAGTGTGTGACTACAGTCCATAGTTATACTTGGAGTAAATCACCTCCATCTTCATGGGAGCAGTTTGCAAAGGTCACTTGCCAGCCAGGGTATTGATCTGAGAAGAAGTCCAAGAAAGCAATAGGAAATATTTATGTTTTCTGCACTATTTTCCATTCAATGTAATTTACCATGTAAAATTACCATGTAAATTGTAAATGATTCCAAACCAAGACCCATGCAAATAAAATGCAATTTACAATATAATACCATCTCTGCTGGTTATTATTACTATGTCTATTCTTAACCATGTTTTACAAAATAGCAAGAACCAAGAAGCTGTTTCTTCTCAGTGCACAAATTAGGCTCAGATTCTCAAACATTGGCACTGATACCACAAAACTGCAAGAATTGTCAGGAAGATTAGTTAGAGAGGGAATCAAATTGTATCTAAAATGAAAGCAATAATTCACCTGATTTTAATTTTGATTTTGCATCCAGGAGTTAAAGATGACTTTTTATATTGAAAGGAAAGAAAATCTCTTCATTAAGTACTAAGCTGAGATCTGAAATACAGCAGCCCTTCTGCAGTGATGTGTGGGACCATGACCCAAAGGAAAGTAATGCCACACATAGTCTTTATTATATACTATTTTTGAACAAGAGTAATCAAGAGGCTACATATGGAAGGAAGTATGCATTTGCAGAAGAAGATGTGAATGTACAGTCAATCTAGCTGAGATGATAGAACACAATTCTTGATTTGATAGTGGATATTTCCACACAGCTATTGGCCTTGCTACTTTTCACTTCTACTGCACTTTCATTCTTCCGCATGAGTGTCCTCATGGGTCATCCTTGGATAATGAAGGTAAAGAAGGGACCACCTGACTGATCAATAAAAGAGTGGGAAAATCACTGTTCCAGACAGTGCCTTTGCTATGTATGGGAAACAGAAAAGTCAGCCCTCTGAACACTCCTGAAGATGGGAGTCATCAGACATCAAGGTACCATGGTACTGAATACTGAGCAAGTTCACAGGGGAAAATCCCAAGATTCAGGAGCTAGGAGAAGGTGGGAGTTCTCCTCAGTGGAAATTTCCAAGACCATAGCTCAATGGCTCTCACAATGCTTCCTCTGGAATATGAGTTGAGCTGAAAAGTTATTGACTCCATTTCTCAAGACCCACAGAAGCTCCCCAATGTTGTGAGGACACAAGAGCAGTTGGCACCAATCTCAGACTGGTACATGCAGAGCCTGCATATGGAAGGGCCCAGTAAATCCTGTATGTGTTAGGGTATTAAAGAATTGTTTACCACATGCAAGACCCACAATGTGTTAAGAGAATGACCTCTGTACTGTGGTTAATTCATTCTGATCCATGCTTTTCTACCAATGTCAGTCTTCAGAATCTTTCCCTCATTTGATACCCTCTGTATTCTTTTGTCCATGCTCAATGGACTTGTTATGGAAGTGTGCAGGATATCAAATTGGAGAAGACTGTTTTCAATAGTGATTCTGAAGCAACTAATCCTGACTAATCCTGCTAAAACGTTTTTCATTCCATAAACATTACATCAAACTTCAATGTTGGCTTTCTCCAGATTTCACGTACGCATTGCTATCGCCACAAAGAACATTGCAGCCTACTGAGAGCCAGGTTAAATAGTTGCATTTAAATCAGGAAAGCTTCCATTCATATCCATTCCCTCAGCCATGAAAGCTCATTAAGTGACTTTGGTCCCATCATTATCTATGCCAGTTTCAGCTCCTACAGAAAATGCAGAATATAAATCAAACAAAAAGAAAACAAAACAAAATGTCTGATGTTCATGCAGAATTCAAACTCCATTAAGTGATACATCTCTGCATAAGCCAAAGAAATCTACATTTGGATCGTTCCTTCAATAAAGTGAATTTAATATCACATGAAATCCTATGCTGGTCTTGCCTTGATCCAAAGTGTAAAGATCATGTCATGCTCAACGGCTATTTCAGTCTGAATTCTTAACAGTAATAAATGATTCCAGAGGAAGACCTATGCAAATAAAATGCACTCAGCCACATAATTCAGTCTGTTCTTGCAATATTTGTTTTCCTCTTTAGAATAATAATAAAAAAACCTATAGTGGGTATCCCATTCCTGTAATTCCAATATATTTTAGTACCACTGAGTTGTGAAATTTCAACACATATAACTAAAATTAATCTATCTATAATAACAATAAATACAATTGTTATTTACAATAAAACATCCAATGAAGGGAAGGGAAGAATATTTATCAGTAAAACTGAAACTACTGTGAAGGTGACTTTCTTTCATCATGTTTGGTTGGTATTTGACTATCTGGAATTCTTACAGCTATACTGAAGAGAATTTGTACATTCATTAATTCATTCATTCATTTATAGGACTTATATGACCACCTATCTTATATAATGATTGTAGGCAGGTCCCAACAACCACTAAAAGCAAGAAAAAGAACAAAACCAGTCTTCCCACCAGGCCCTGGAACAATCAGACTAATAGCCTCCTGACTCAACCCCCCTTCTAGCCCAATGCTTGGAGGAAGAGCCAGGTCTTTATTAAATTGTCTGCATTATCTTAAATATCCTGGAATTCGGCTCTTTACTGAAATGTGCCACTATTTTTACCATTTACTTTAGCAGTCTTAAAGTTTATTTTTCAGAAATGTCATAATTTCTATCATTCTTGTTAATGCCCTTGCACCCAGTTCCTTAAAGGGGAAAAACTTCAGGGATACAAGTGATTTACCCAGTATTTTCTTCTGAATGACTACTAGAGGCTTATTGCAATTTGGTGAAGATATGCTTTGCATTTCTTTACAATAGGTGGGCTGAGCATTAGGATTCTTGCACATACTCCAAGAGATTTCTCCCACTCAGTGTCTGAGTAGCTCTTCTACCATCAAAATGCCTCCAGAGCAGCTCCAACTCAGCCATCAAACTCATCTTACTTTACTCTGTGTCAGTTGCAGCACAGCATCAGAAACTAAATTTTCTGCTTCTTCACCAACCCACCACCCTTAATAACATCAACTCCCACAGGGAGCAGCAGGAAAGCTAAGCCTTAATTCCCAATGAGCCATCTTCTTTCAAAAGCAATATAGGAAAATCTCTGTAATACAAGGAAGGATACTTCACAATTGTTTTCCCTGAAAAAGCCAGAGCTGCATAGCGATTGAGCATTTAAGCAGTTCTTTTATTGCCAGAGTGCAATCATGCAACCATAAAATCCAGGATTAACTTTACCATTAGACAGAGTGAACCGGCTGCAGGGTCAGCTTCCCGAATCTTGCTTCACTTCAAAGTCCCCTCTTAGAAGACAGTGCTGCGTTATGTCATATACGCTCTTCGGTACCTCTTAAACTAATCATCTATTGTTGGACAGAGTGGAGAATCCCAACCACTAATAATCCATCCTGTGTCTGGACACAGAATGACCTTTGCTTCATACAGCAGAATCTTGGTTGCTCCAAATAAAATTGTTGAATTTTATTGTTGGCTTTCTATGAAATTTGTCTCAGGAGTGGGAGGCTAATCCTTTTAATGGTTTGTTGTGCTGTTTCATGTGCAAAATGCAAGGACAAATAGGGAAATGGCCACTCCTAAAAGAAATGTATACAGCAGCAAAGGCCGTTTTCATGGTGATAGGAATCATAGAGTTGGAAGAGGCCATTTAGGCATAAGTTCATGAATTCAAATTAAGCATCCCTGACAGATTGTTGCCTAATGTCCACTTGAACCCATCCAATTTAGGGGAGCCCACCACCTGCCTGAGTAACTGGTTCCACTGACAAACTGCTTGCTGTTAACACTTTTCTTCTGCCATTTGTTCAGAATCTTTCTTTCTGTAACTCAAATACATTTCAACGTTTTGCACTCTGGAACAAGAGAGAATAAGTACTGACTTTCTTCTGTGTGACACCCTTTGAAGAGGACTACCATACCTGCCGAACTCTTCTCTTTTCAAACTATACTTTCACAATCCCTTCCAACCTCTCTTTATTAGGTTTAATTTCTAGGCCCTGATCATCTTCATTGCCTTTTTTCTTAATCTGTTCCAATTTAACTGAATCCTTCTTCAAGTGCGGCCCTCAAAAATTGGCACAATACTTGATGCGTATCCAATGCAAATTAAAGTAGAACTATTTCTTCCTGAGATCTCGAAACTATATTTCTCTTGATGCAGCCTAAAATTTCATTTGTCTGTTTTGCAGCCACAATACAATGTTGATTCATATTCTGTTTGTAATAAATTACCATTCCAAGGTCTTTTTAACAAGTAATATTTCCAAATCATGTATTCCTACATTCTACACCTGTATATTTGATTTCTGCTTCCTAAATGAAGAATGTTGCACTTCTCTCTCTTAAACTTCATTATCTTACTTTCAGCCCATATCTCTAACTTGTCCGGATAATTTTGAATGTTATCTCTGTCTTCTAGAATATTAGCTACCCCATTCAGTATTACATCATCTGCACATTTGAGGAATGATATGAAGGCAAACAGTGCCTCAAGAGGGGGAGAGGCAGGGGGAGAGGCAGGGGGAGGGGGAGCAGATGATCCCTGTAAGCACAATGGGGTATTCAGTTCCAGTCACAAGTAGCTGTTATTCCTCCACCCAACAGAAGTTAGAGCTGCAGTGGCCAGGAGAGGCCCCCAAATCAAAAAGCACTCAGAATTTAAAAGCACGTTGGAAAAAGCATACAAGTGCACATAATAGTATTTTGAGGATCACACACATCTGGTGAACTGGGGAAGGGAAAGGGACCATCGTGACAAGAACATTGTATTGGTCAAAAAGAAGCCTAGAGACCAAAATCAGGCTTATTATTTAATTATTTAATTATTTAATTGTTTGATTTAATTTTATTTATTTAAAAGGTTCTTATGGCCACCCATCTTAAAACACGACTCTTGTTATGAAGATTCTAGAGTCTTGTCACCTGTCATCCCAGTCTTGTCAGAGTTTGTTCTCAAGCAACCAACTAAAGAATCAGGCAGGAGATATGTAAACAAAATTCTTTATGAAAGGAGTCTATTTCAAAAGCCTTATTCACTGCATCCCTTTCTCTGATTCTGTTCTGTTCACTAAGATATGTCCTGCTTACTCTTCCTTTAACTTTGTGTTCTTTCAATGTTTTCAGATCACTTTTGCTGCCTGTTGTCCCAGTTCTCCTATCTAAATCCACCTTGTATTGGACTAATTGGAGAGTTTTCATCCAGACTTCATGCCTTGGTAGGAAACCTTCCTGGAGAATTTGAATGAGGGCATCTCCCTCCTCATTACATTCAGGACATATCCAGCTTCCAAATATTAGGCCGCAAAACATGGTGCCTCCATATCAGATAAGAATTAAAGTCTACATACTCATTAGAAATAAAGATAGGTCACCTCAACAACATGGGCTGAAATGAACATTCACTTGCCACTTGACCATTTTGCCCTCTCTTTGGCCTAATGAAGACACCATTTTTTGCTTCAATTGTTGTGACTATTACAAAAATTAATCCTGTGAGAAAACATGAACATCTCAGAAGAACCTGCCTTCAGGGCTATGCATCTCAGCTCAAAGCTTCATTTCTTCATTCTTTTTTTGCTCACTTGCTTTTCCTGACACTGACACCTGAGCAGATCACAATGGCAGGAGCGAATGAATTTAATATAATCACTTTGCCTCTGAGGTTAGATCCTATTAAGAAGCTTAGTAATGGCATGGTTATATTAATGATCAGAGCTTATCAGTACCCAAAGCTTATTAACATAATAGGGAATCTATTTGAGTAAAAAGGGAGAAAAGCCATGTAATCTTATTTTTTCTTTATATCACAGCTTAATCCATAGGTTGACATTATCAAGCTATATATGTTAGAGTACTACCAGTGCTCAGATTATACCTGCTTCCACAACTCAAGGACTTCAGAAATACCCATGTGGTAGAGTTCTTTGTTTGGCCCAATATGTGAAATCCAGGAGATTCATATTTCTTTGGCTGCTTTTCTTTTTCTTCTTTAATGGCACTAAAATCAAATTACTTCAAAGGAAATATGATAGAGCAAATACATCTTAAACCATAATTTCAATAAAGGCAGGCAATTAGTCCACCAGGCTCTGAAGTGGGAGGAGAAAGTAGGCTTGCAGATGGCCTCCTAAGTAAGGATGAAGGAAAAATTAATTCACTTCTTGCTTTAACCTAAATGCATATAATTTTGCAAAGTTCAATGACAGGGCAAGCTGAGACTCGATTAGTCCTGAAAATGTCCATTATTCTCCAGTTCTCGCAATAGAAAAAAGTGCAAAAATTATATATATAATTTTGTTGTTGTTGTACAAGTTCTTTGGCACATGCACCATTGCTCACCTAAAGCTTCAAAGGGCTAAGTTTCTCCCAAGTTGCCAAGAGATCTATCCTGCCTCAGTATAGCTTTCAAGGGCAAAACCTTTTGGAATAGGTCCATAATACTCACTTGTTTCTTGCCCAAAAGCTTACTGTTGTAAGCTTTCCAGTAAAAGTAACTTGGAAAGAGAGACAGTCTGATTTACCCTTCATTAAGTGTCACAGGCATGTGACTCCCAGAGCTATACAAAATACCTCTTAAGGTTAATCTTGCTATCATTCTGTATAAAACCTCATATCATGACATTTATCTTCCAGATGAAAACCACAAGTGGGAAACAAGGAATGAGCAAGGTGACCAAGATGAAGCATGAAATATGTATCTCTGGCTTCCACTTGCTTCAGAAATGTTCATCCTTGGAGGCTGTGAGTAGCTTAACCAAACAGGATGGATCAAGGCTACTGGGTTGGATGCTCTGCAGCTGTCATGGCAGGCAAAAATATGTCCAATCTCCGTTAAGACCCAGGCTCTAGCATATTAACTCGGAAAATAAAGATTTAACTTTTTCCCCTTGATATTGTATATATTTGCAATTATGTAGCAGGTGCACTAAAAACACCAACTATCATGGTGGTGAAATGAAAACCATGCTTTTTTAAAACAATATAATCTTTATTATTTTTTTTAACAAAACAATCATTAATCTTAAAAACAAACATTGAAAAAAATTAAAAGTACAAATTAAAAATACAAACTAAGAAGAGGAAAAAAGTGAGGGGGGATCTAATATTTTATACTTATCAATAGTCATTGGTTTACCAATGAATTCACTAATATGAAAACCACTCCCTTTTATGGATGGTTTATTGTTCATTTGAATTTGCTTATTTATCTAGGTTTTGCCAATGTCATCCCTTTACAAATAAACTGGGCAAAACAAGAGAGGCAAACTATTGGGCTAGCCCCAATTCCAAAGGTTGCATTTGGAAATTACGCTATCTGGCCCAGCATCATTCCTAAGAACATTCCAGCAGCGTTGGCATTTGGAATTCTGGAATGCCACAAAAATGCTTTAGAATGTGATTGGGAATGCAGCCCTTTGCCTCCATTCTCCTGAAATAGTGGCAACCTTTTCTCTATTCTCTTTTTCTAGAAAACCCATGTGGGAAGAAAAAAAAATCTCAGTCACTTTGCATTAAAAATGAAAATTTAAAAAAAAAATCTCAGTTACCCTGCATTTATTTATTTTTAAAAGTAAGGCCAAGTCCATCCCAATGTTTCTATAATTTACTCTCTTAAACTGCATTCCAAGATTTGTTGGGTCCTCAAGGAACTGTTCTCACCAAATGGTGGAAGAAAATGCTTCTGCATCCTGCTGCCTCTTCCTGTAACTCTACATCCATGTGAACACTCAGACAAGTTCCAGACCAACTCTCTGTTAGTTGCTGATAAGGTTGCTTGGACAAGGAGTTGCTGATAAGGAGCTTGGAATAGAAAATAGTTTAGATTCTCATAGGACATAGTGCTCATAGAAGAAAGAAGCAACAGATAAGGAGTTAACAAAAGGGCAACTCTTAAAACACTGGGATTACACATGAACAACAGAGAGAATTCTGGAAAGAAGAAGCTTAGTTATCCAGGTGATGGTAGAGCAGTAAAGTGCTGCAATAGGGAGGAAGGATCTAGACAGTGGTGGTGACTGCTGACCAATGCGTGTTGATTTTAATCCAGAGAAAGAATACCTAGGGATACTAAAATGGATTGAGCAGAGTGTTGTTGTTTTTTTAAAAAAAATGCCAGCAGCTCATCTTTCCTTGACTTGGGGTGGGAGTCCACAAAAGCATTTGAAGGTGAGACCTGGAGAAGACTCACTGCAGAGGAAAGAGGCCATGGGATCTAACATACAAATGCAGACCATGTGGAGGAAGATGGAAAAAGATCAACAGAGGGTCATCAGTGAGATCCAGCCACCTTCAAATTCTTCTGACTTTGAGATGGAAAGTTTGCCACTAAGTTTTGTTACTCTTTTCCTTAAATCTAGATAGGAATGGTCATGATAATTACAAGAGACAGGGATGTGTATATGCCAGACACAGTATGCGAAGCTGGTATCATAACAAAGATATGCTTACTTAAGGTTTGTTCTGAGGCTAAAAGAGAACGATAAAAATGCTTCTTTTGTACTTTTGTATCAAGCTGTGAGGCTATCAGTAGAGAGGAGAAATTGCTCACAAAAGGCTGCAAAACAATTAGTCAGGCTCAAAACTGGGAAAGTGAAACTTCTTTGTTCTGATGAAGCTTAGCTAAACTTGCTTTCTATGGGGAGCAGGGAGAAACTGGAAAGTGTGTTGCCATCTCTTTTGATCAGATCCTGTGAACACATGGAGGTACTTGATCACAGCTAGAGTTTGTAAGCCACTTGGAGGGCAGCAGTCAGTCAAACAGCATCTAAGCTAATTGAATAAATATTATGTAGTTAAGAACTGTACACAATCACTCAAAAATACACAAATACTCAGCTCATCCAAGGTCACAGGCCATTTCCTTTCTTTGGAGTCACCTTTTTCCACTCTCCAGGCTGACTAAAAAAAATTGCCCTTGTGTAAAACATCACATGGAAATAATATTATGCCTTATATGTTTATTTTGCCCCTTTTGCATATGGAACATCAGCTCCTCAAAACATTTTTCTGTATTAAGATTAATTGATAGTCTGCTGTCTCAAATTTAGAAAGACAGTCACCAGACTTTACTGAATTTAATTATAAGTGTGGAAAGGAAAGGAAATTATGCAGCTGCAAGTAGGAATTTAAATTTATTCCTTCTCTCCTTTCCATAAAATATTACCACATGAGTATAAGTGCAATGATCCTCAGCAAGTGGCAGCACTTAACCAAACTTGTCTCAGCTTGGAAGTTAAGTCAGGTTGGCTCAGGTTAGTATTTGGATAGGAGACCATCAGAAAATCAGGGGGCTGTCGGCTACACTTGGATAAATGGATGGATGGAGACAGATAGAAAGAAAAAGAGATAGATTTGATTATGTGCCATGAAATCAGTCTCAACTCATAGAGATCACATAGATAAATTTTCTCCAGTTTTCTCCAGGAAGGTCTGTCTCCAACTGGTCCTTAAGTTCTTCCAGTGGTGCACCCATCACCACTATAACTGAGTCCATCCACCTCACTGCTGGTCATCCTCTTCTCTTTCCTTCCGGCTTTCCTAGCATTAGAGGCTTCTCTAGAGTCTTTGCATTATGTGTCCAAAGTAGGATAATTTGAGCCTGTTCATTTGTGCCTCGAGTAAATATGCATATATCAAACAACTTCTTGGTATTGTTGCCAAGAAAACTATCTGGATACACCCATGAAGTCACTAGGAGTCATGCTCAAATGAACCAATATTTTATTTTTTAAAACACCATGTAGTTATTTTTTTTAATCTTATGTTCAAATCTCAGCCCCTGAGTTCTAAGGGATCTACAGATTGATTACATACAATATTCTTTTGCTTTTCCCTTCCATATCTTAAATGCATAGCATTCATTCTAGAAATTGTTTATCATTTTTTAAAATGCAATTTTATTTTAACTCATTTCAGGCTGGCATTTAGAAAAGTGTGTGTGTGTGTGTGTGTGTGTGTAATATGAGAGGGAAAGCTGTCTACAATTCTTTCATAAACTAGGTAAAATATGTTTGCAAACAAATGAAATAGTTCAGAGAAGCCTAAGTTGTTTATACAAACTGTTTTTTTTTTTCCTTCTGAAAGAACTCCCATCTTGCTTCTGAATTTCTTTCCTCAAGCTGGCAGTTCAAAATTTGACAGGAGCTTCCAAATGCAATTCTTGGAAAAAAGAAGAAAAATATGTAGTCATTCTCTTTTATCTTTCTCTTTAAATTATTGCATACATTAGGAATTGCTACTACATCTGTGCAAAGCTTCGAAGGGGTGCTTCAATTCAACAAGCCTTGGATCAAAGCAGAATTGCGAATGAAAGCAGAGTGATCAAAGGCCATAAGAGCAAATCAACGAATGCTCCTCAAAGCCTGCCCATAAGAAGCCAACCTTTGTCAGTGTGGTCTGCCAGTGATTAGGGAGACCTCCCCAGGAGGTGCCAAGCTTGTCAACCAGCTATGCCAATCACTCTGGCCCTACCAAAAACACAGTGATCAGAGGCAGGAAAGTTATACAACTCCAGAAAAGCAATTAAATAGGCAATCATTTTAATCTGCCCAGAAGAAGGGAAGTGTTGTCAATGTGCCCTGTCCAACTTGCCACCATAAGAGAATCCTACTCTGGAATTGCAGCCAGCCAATCCTCATAATAACACACTAAACCCAGTGATCAGGGGCAGCACAAGGGCAAGTCAATGGGCAATCTTCAAGCCTGGCATCCTAGAAAAGGGATTGGAAAAAATAAGGGTTTCTTTTAACCTTAAAATATACTAATATATTAAATATATTATATATTATTTATTTATTTATTTATTATTTATTTATCAAGTTTGTCACTGCCCATCTCGTGAAACGACTCTGGGCGGTTTACAACAAGATAAAAATTCATTAAAATACAACATAAAAACAATCCTAAAAATAAGTAAGTTCCAGGAAGATGGAAAATTGGCAAGTAATTCCAGGGAGCATAATCAGGGGGCTAACCACCCCCAGGGACGAGTAGAGCCCATATCACCCCATGCACGCTGACAGAGCCAGGTCTTTAAACCTGTTCGGAAAGCCAGGAAGGTAGGGGCCCGCCATACCTCTGGGGGGAGAATATTCCAAAGGGTGGGGGCAACAGCAGAGAAGGCTCTCCTCCTGGGCCCTGCCAGCCGACATTCCCTTGCTGACGGGGTCCACAACGTGCCCTCTCTGCCTGACCAGGTGGGATGGGTTGATGTAATGGGGATGAGACGATCCCTCAGGTAATTTGGACTCATGCCATGTAGGGCTTTAAAGGTGATAACCAACACCTTGAATTGGACCCAGAAGCAAACTGGCACTCAGTGCAGCTCCAGCAGCAAAGATGTTACATGTGCCATTCTTGGGGCACCTAATATCATCCGCACAGCTGCATTTTGAACCAGCTGTAGCTTCCAGATACTCTTCAAGGGTAGCCCCATGTAGAGCGCATTGCAATAGTCTAACCAAGAGATAGCCAGGACATGAGTGACTGGCCAGGGAGCTTCCTGATCCAAGAAGGGGTGTAGCTGGCACATCACCTGAAGGTGGGCAAAGGTCCTCCTGGCCACGACTGCCACCTGCTCTTTGAGCAGTAGTCACAAGTCCAGGAGGACCCCCAGATTACTCACCAGGTCTGTTTGGGGCAGTGCAACCCCGTCCAAAACCAAAGGTGGTAAGTTCTCAGATACAGAGGGGCCTCCAATCCACAGCCACTCCATCTTACCAGAGTTCAGCTGAATCTTGTTGTTCCCCATCCAGACCCCCACAGCCTCCAGGCACTGCAAAGGGTGGTCACAGCATCATTCAAGTCATTAAATCAATATGTTAAAATGTGTTTAAAATGATGAAGCAGTTGCAGGCACTTTGATGCTACCTTATAATAGCCTATTGATTAATTATTTCTAAACCTAATATTGCATCTCAAAGTAGTTTAAATTGTTTTAGTTTTCTTAGTAGGGAAAGGGATTTCTGTTTCACATTCAGATTCCTAGACCAGTCGCTACCAGGGTGGATGTGTAGCAGAGCAGCACTGCTGTTCCTGAAGCCACCAAGTCTCACTACGCATGTAAGGAAAGTCTCTGCCCTGTACCTTTCACAGACTGGCATGATGTATATCCCATAAAGGCTTCACAGACATTCCAGCTTCAGCGTTAGGCAATGGGTTAATTCTCATGGTCATTATCTTATTTCTTAAGTGCTCTATTTTTCTATAGGACCTAAGAACTCATCTTTGGAGGAATCTTCAACCAATAAAAACAGAGACTTCCAAGTATGCAGGCCTGACACTGCAAGCTTTTTGGCAGAGTGTACAAAGCTCCTTGAGGTGAGAAGCAGAACAGAATGCAGTCAATAGAAAATAATCACTACCATATTAAAGTTATTTTCTCCTAGGAGACTCTGGAGACAGCCTAAATGTGAACAAGCCAAAATACTTTGAGAGGGAATGCATGGATGATGAGCAGACAGACCACAGTATTCTGAGATTCAATTATACCTCTTGCCATTTCTGAAAAAGATTAGTCTCCCTCTCTCCAAAGGTTGGATGAGGAAGTAAATATCACACACAGCTGCCAAAAACCTTGGATGACAAATGGTGGCTGGAACAATTCTTTCAAAACTTTTAAAGTAAGTCTCATTCAAATGAAAACAACCAATAAATAATGGCCTGTGTTCTAGTTTTCAAATCTGCATACTGTTGAATTTTTCAGCTGCACACTTCCATTCTTATACAAAGAAACAAGTTTTGAAATTCTTCAGAGATCCTCTTAATTTCAGAGAAATTTCACCATTCCATCATGGACCTAAATCCCCTCAGAATTTTTTGCATAGTTACAATATTGTTAATGAAAAATAGAGTGAAAAATGGACTCAGTGCTGGTGGACTCCATGCAATCCAAGACCTCCAGGTTGGAGACACGGTCTTGCCAATGAATGCCAAGGATGGAGCGGAGGGCACACATGTGAAATTTCTCCAGTTGTTTGATGTGTCATTAGTACAGAGTCCAGGACTCACATCCATATAGGAGAGAAGGGATAACCACAGCTCTGTAAACTTTCAGCCCTGTGAAGATATGGACGTTATGTTGATTGAGCGCTCTATACACAGCCACTCCAGAGCCTGGCTGGCCCTGCTGATCCTGGAGTCAATTTATTTGTCCAAAGAGCCATCACTCGAGATGATGCTTCCCAAGTATTTGAAGCTGTTTATATTTGTCAGCTGAGTGTTGTCAACAGTTGATTTTTGGTTCTACGGGGTTGGTATTTGGCATGAGCTGGTAAAGTATTTCAATCTTGTTCAGGCTGGTAGTCAGGCCAAAAAGCATAGCAGACCCTGAGAATTTGTGATCTCTTCTAGATCTGTAGATGGCCAAGTCTGCTAGTGGTGACGTTGTTATTACTACAATGGCAACAGCTGTTCTCCTCTTCTATGAAGCAAGAAAAAGGTCAGGAACTTAGATGAAAAAGATGATCCTCTTTCCTTTTGCATGCAACCAGTCTGGTTCAGGGATAGCACAATCAACTGAACTTGGCCTGACTGTTCATTCAAGACTCACCCTCTTCAGCCTAGTGTTCTAAATAAAGGAAGAATCTGATCCTGCTTAAAACACATACAAGCACAAGGCTGGCTGCATGTACTCTGCTCTGGTCACATGACCAGGAAGGAGGATGAAGGGGGACTTAGAATGAAGCAGGCAGCAGCATTGTGAGTCATTGCCCAGCTGCCTCTCCCATTGGGATGCACTGGGGAGTTACTTCTGGATTTTCAATAGCCCCCAGATGAATCTGCCCTATTTTTTTTTTTTAACCTGGCCTTTCTTTTATCAGCTTTTCCCATCCTACCAACAGCTGTTCAGTTTTTGGAGTAATCCTGCTGACAGATAGTCAGATAGATAGGCAGAATTCTGAGTTCCTCTACATGATTTCTTTCTAATATTCTGTTGGGTAGGAAAGAACGAAAATGAAGGGATGTATAAGCAGGCAGGCAGGGAGGCCCCCAGACTTGCTGATACCAAGGGCTGTGCTGACGGTATGCTAGAGATCAAGAGCCACACCTCATTTGCATATAAATTGCAAGCATGTTTTATCAGATACAAATGCATACAATCATAATATGACATTTGGTTGACCCTGGTTCCCTATTCCATGATGAATGCAAATTTTTTGCGTTTTAATTTCACATCTGCATGACACTGGTCTTCCTGATGCCTCCATTGGATGTACATATGGAGACGGAAGATTGCAGGGTATAATTTTCACCCAAGCCTGCCCTGCACACAGAACCGAGGAAGCTTTTTAATTCTGCAGATAAAAATAATCTGGTCACTGGCCAGCATCTGCAAGTGGAATACAGTACCGAAGGATGGAAGAGAGAGTTGAAATGCTAGCGTCCCCCTAGGAATACTCTGTCCCTCCAAGATTTGTTATAGGTACTGATGTGTTCTCTGCAACAAATTAGTCCCTTCTAAGCATACACTTGGAATAAAATGCTATAGTACAAACTGCATGTTACTATCAGTGCCCACTGGACACCACTCTAGGAAACAATTTTCCATTTTATGGATGGGAAATAGTGAGTCTAAAATGATTTCTATGGCTAAAAATAAATCTTTGACAAAGAATTCCAACAATATACACAACAGATCATTCTTGAAAAATGAGCTAAGCCACACGCTATAGATCGAGTCATTCATCTTATGTAAAAAAAGCATGCCAGAGAAAAAATTGAATATTTTAAGAGAATCCCAAAGTTGAGGGGATTGAAGGACAATCATGAACATTTGGCATAGAACAAATTGAAAGCACTTTGTACTATAGATTCTTTGTAAAAGTGAATGTGCACATACAGCCTTAAATAAATACATCTTCCTCATCTTGGTGTCCTGTAGATGCATTTGGACTGCAGCTCTCAGAATTCCCCACCTCCATAAGCAACTGCATATTCAGTTAATAATTAGTATCAATCCATCTAGGGGGGACACGGTGGCGCAGCGGCTTAATGACGCTGGAAGTCGCCGGCCAGAAATGGTCAACACTTCAGCAGTTTGAGCCCAGCTCCGTGTGGCAGAGTGAGCTCCTGTCTCATCTCTAGCGTGTAAGGCCAACCCAGCAGCTCAAAAGCAACCATGAGTAGATAAATGGGTACTCTCACCCTGGTGGAAGGAAAAATGCTGGCGGCGCCTCGTACAGGAGACGGGACCAGTTGCCGGTAACACAGAAGTTGCGTATGTCCAAAAAAGATGCGAAGCAATGGAAACCCTGCCTTCCTGCGCCTGCCAGCTGGGCTCCGCTCTAGGAAGGAGGCAATGGCAAACCACTTCCGAAACACCTTGTTGTGAAAACTGCAGGGACTTGTCCAGGCAGTCGCCGCAGAATCGGTCATGACTGACTGGATAAAAAAAAAAAATCAATCCATCTATTGATTGGAGAAGGCTGATGTAGGATGTACATCATGCATAAATGACAAAACTCAGAAACAAGGTATCAGCTGTATCTGGAGACAAGGAGGACTAAATCTAGACCTTTCACTTTGCGAAGCATGTACTCTGTTACTGAACTATAATGACTAGCCTTTGGCCTAGTGCTTTGGTAGAAGCAAGTTGACGGACTGTGCAAGGCAGTGCAGTTTAAGATACCAATAACTGAACATCCCCGTAGTACTTGTTCTGGCCATGGACACTGTTTGAAAGAACATTGAATGAAAACCAGAACATCATAGTGAATAAGTCTAAGTAAGCCTCCATTCATAAGTATTTTGATAAGTTAATCACTTTTTAATACTATAATGTGATGGATTCTTGCAGAATGCTTACCCCTATGGGGAAATGCATCAAAATGACCAAGAAGGAGGCATGTTGTTTACATTTGATTTATCTGAGTGTTTATATACATTAGCTATCCCAGCTACTTGGACCCAGCTGTAATGTAGTTTGTCCATGGGTGGTTTAACAGGCAAATATATAACAAGGAATTTGACAAATGTTCCCTACCACATTCTGCAAAATTGAACATTGCAAGAAGGAAAAATATACTTATTATAGTGAGAATTGGCAGAGTTTGGAACGTGCTAGAATAGAGCTATCAGACATGGATTGCAAAGCTCCAAATGACTACAGACTTCAATGTGTGGAAGGATTTTTGCACCCAGTACCCCAATGCTAGAAACAACCCTTAAATGTGGAAAGTAGTTATTTGGGGAGGTGAGTGTTTACAAACAGCTCATTCAGTATGAAAATGTTTTTCACAGTTACTTTCCAATTAAGGGGGAGGGGGAGATTGCTATTTATTACTGTTTTAATATAATTGGAATGTACTTAAAAAGTAGAAATTGAGGATAAAAACACCCCGGGTTTTCCAAGGCTATTCCCCCAGGTTTTGCAGATGGAATCTAAGGCTATCTTAAGGGAATTCACTTTCAAAAAGGAAATCCGTCACAAAACGGAAACTGAGTTCAAACTCTTACTGTCTAAGCTGCCTCACTGTTCAGAAGGAGAAGACAAAGTAATGAAAACTCTTCTTCCACTTCAGTTGAGTCACAGCCTACATGCTTAGAGAAAGAAGACCAGGATATGGGAAAGGGGAAGAGGGACAGCGAACTATGCATGAACTGTATCTTTGAGCAGCACACAGATTTGCTTGGTCAAGCTAGTCTCTTCCCGTTTTTCTCCTTCAGAACCACAAGTGGCCTTTTTATGTTGTGCAATCCAAGTAATAACAACATTTCTGCTTTAATCCAAATTGTGTGAGCATTCCTTGCTTTTACCTAAACTATGTAACCATCCCTTGCTGACACTTAGGCTACGTAAACATTCCTTGTAAATATGTAGCTCTTCCCCAATTTATTACCCCAATATTACATAACTGGTGCTGGGGAATGGAACTCTATACTGTCATCCTGTCTTCTCCTAAAAGTGGTAGGGCACAGACTTTCACCATGGCTCACCTTTTCTGCTGCTTGTATCTGTCACTGCAGATCAGGAAAGGGTCTCTCCTGGGTGAGTATATAGAAATAATCAATGGCATTTTGCTAACTGCCATTACACTGGCACCCAATGTCCATTTCTCCTTCAGAATCCAGCCTGTGCCAGCCACCACAGAACGTCAGCAGACAGGGCCTTTGCCAGCGTGTCAAACACAGTGGATGACCAACACTGCTTATGCTGATTAGGATGGGCCAAATATATCTTGAATGCAATCTTCCTCACCCAATAAATGAATCAGGACCCAAATGGTAATCAAAATTCACCACTCAGAGTTCCTTTGCTGGATGGGTGGCTGTCTAAATTTGTTTAATAAATAAATAATAATGCATACATGCATACATAAAGTGGCACTTTACTGAACATTGTGATTCAGTGCTGATACCAAAATTTAAGTAAATAAATAGTTCTGTCCAATTGTGATCTTCTTCATATGGTCTCAATAATATTCTCTCCCTTTTAATTTTTTTCTGTTTCACCTCCTAATTTGCTCTATATTATTTTTGCACATGAACGGACACTGCCACTTAACTGAGAAGGCAGGGGAAAAGAAGATGCTGTTTAGGGAATCACACAACACTTAATCTGTTTGTATAAAGCCAGAAGAATTAGACTGGTGGAAAGAGGCAGATATTGCCTACTATCACTACACATGAATTGTCTTCTCTAGGGCTTTACTTTTTTGCCAGCCCATAAATATGTTTAGTTTAGTTGAATCAATGACAATCATCAGTACTACATCACCTGCCAAATAAAGACATGCATTATATGAGTCTGACTAAAATCACAGCAGACCCAAGAGATTTAGGGTGGGGGATTTGACAATGCCTTGGAAATAATACAATCTTCATAGAATTCTGTTGTCTAGGAGTTTCATTCATCCCAAGGATAAAAAGCAGAGAAATTATTTCATCAATTTCCCCTCCTTCCACAGTCCATGATGCTGATTCGATGCTGTTCAGGAAGAGAAAACAGACAGACTTACTAATCTGATCTGCTAATCACTGGTGTGATCTGGTTCCCATCAGTCAATGGATCAGTTGACTGGCTGGCATCAGAATGCTTCTTTTCTGTCATTGACAGCACCAGGAAGCTACTGATCCTCTTCTTTCAGAACAGGAAATGTCTACATGACAATCCACTCTGAACTACAAGCAGATCACAGACCTTATGGAGTGGGGTCTTCTGGCTCACAAATAAAACAACTTCTGCAAGCAAGTCAAACTGGCATCCCAGATTCATGGCAAACAATCCTTACTTGCCACCCTGATGAAGTTAATGGCGATACTGGAGTCTGCAAGTAGAAAATCTCAAGGGAACATCTTAGCCAATGGCAGCTGGCCAAGTATTACAACTTGACAGTAGCACATCTCTTTTAAAGAAAGCATTTGCTCAGTGTTGTGAATTTTGTGTTAGGTACTAAATTTATAGAATGGGCAGGATCACTTGTCAAAAAAAATTTCTGCCAAACAGCATCTCTCCTCTTTCATTTTGTTCTTCCAGAGGAAGTGCTATCCCAGTTATTTCCATTTCCTTATATTTTGGCTCTTTTCGCTTTGGCAGGCACTATCTCTGTATCTAGAGATGAAGCGTTGCCACTTTGCATTGTTTTCTGACCTTGGCATGGGATTTCCACTTATTACCTTTCTGGCTTTTGTCAAAAACTTGGTGTGTGGAACTGTTGGCTGGCAAGAACAAATGCAGTAGCATCCAACTAGGAATCCAAACTGAAAACAAAGCATAAAATGGCATGTACACACCTACTGAATGAGCAGACAACAGCTGTGTGTTTGTAGTTAAGAGCTTCCCCAGAGTGTCCAGTGCTACTGACATGATTGCTTTGTGCACTGCTATAAAGAGAATTTAAACATTCTTTTTTAGCACATCTACTGGCCTTTTTGTGGATCTGTGGCACTATGGTAATTACCCAGATCCTACATATCCATTATTGCAACAAATGGAAAACACAAGCAGATTGCCTGATTGAGAGTGTGGCGTATACAAGATTCACAAAAACTGAGTGTCAGAAATGTGCTTAGGTACTTATTTTGTAAATGAGAAATGGGAAAAGGCTCTGGAAAAAGAAGTCACAATCTTACAGTTAAACTGGTTCAATGAGACTCCATAGATAAGAGGGTACCTTATAATGTGGTCTAGTGGTTAAGGTGCTGGATTAGAACTGGTGGGACCCGGATTCAAGTCCACTTTAGTCACTCTCTTTTACCCCATCCTACCTCACCGGGCTGCTGTGGTGGGGGATAATGGAGGAAAGGCAGTGGCTCCTGGAAGAAAAGTAGGATACACATCTGACAAATATATTACAGAATGAGATGGAGAATTTCTGCACTGATAGATTGGACTGTAACTCTTCAGGCTCCAATATTTTAAAATGCTCTTTTATGTTAAAAAAAAAAAAGCCTGCAAATAAAAACAAGGAAAACAGTGGATAGTACTGACATGCGTACGTCTGGGGCATTTTTGAAAAATGTAAATGTAAGAAGCACCTACTTCTAAGGATGTGCATCGGTTTCAGATGAAACCAAGACCAACCTAGGTAACCACTGAGCAACTGGAAGGCTTTCTGAAGTGAAGGAGAATGACAAATTGAATCAGGGAACTTTGCAGGTCTTTTGTGGAAGAACCATCTTATATTTGGAGGATGGGGAAGGCTCACAGCCTTCAAGTCCAAAAGTTAATAAGAAGCAGGAAGGGGCATTCAGTGGCCACTCCTTTTGGTCAGAAGAACAAAGATACTATTGGGAGCTTATACACACTTGCTTCTCCTAGCCCAGAATTTGCAAAAGTGCCACAGTAGGAATCAGGTCCCAAGACTTCATGGACGAATACTGGAAAGTCTCTTCTGGTTCATTGTCCTTATAGGATTTCCTTCCAGCTGCAACTGCAGACTAACCAAATCCTTCATGTGGTGTAAACAAACAAAAGCAGCCTGATTTCTCAAGGGCACGTTTACCATATTGTGAGGAAATTCAAAACAGAAAACCTGCTCCATCTGGAAGTGTATTTTTTGCTGCCCTTTTCTTCATGACATTGTCAACAACCAAATAGTGGCTCCAGGAACTCACTGGCAACGTTGCTTCTGTAAATTACTCAGTAAACTGAGTGAGGGGCTTCCGGTGAGGATCAATAGCAGTCTAGTCATCTTCAGAGATTGGTGCCCAGAGGGCCAACGCTGGACACCAAAATCTCTCTGGCAAAGGAGAGATTGTGAAATAACCCACATGCTCCCCAGACAGCTGCTCCCCAAAAGTAAACGGCAGAAATGGAGGCTTTTGCTGTTCGCTTGCAAGTTGTGTGGCTGGGAGGCGTGAGATTCCATCTATGTTCACAGCTGCAGCATAGCCTATATGGACAATAAGAGCAGTCAAGCCTCATTTCTTAGCCACATTTGGAAATAATCATTTTACAGCCCAAGAGAGATTTTCGTTTACAACAGATAAGTACTCCTCTTGGCAAGTTTCATTTTTTTCTGGATTACAAAATTAAAAGAAGATTTAAAGACTTAAAATATAATAAATATTTGACAAAAAGCTTAAAAGGGATAATATAAGAAAGCTTAAAATGGATAAAGGGGAATGTTATGTTTAAAAGATTAATTTTTCTACGAAAGTGCATTGGAAAAACTGTAACTGAATTAGGCAATTGACTCAGATCTTCTGTGGGAATGTTTTTTGCTTTTTACTAAAGATGATAGATAATTGGTGGGATTTACAAAACAAAAGATAAAGGTAACTTGAGCAGACTGAGTACTTGACTGTAACCATGGAGATTTAGATGTGATGTGTGCCTGCAACTGCAGCATCAAAGGCACACCAGGGAGGGGGGGGGAGTTTGTTTTTCTCTTTTCCCTTATTTAACACTTTCACTTTTGGACTGCAACATAATGACAGCAAGTAAGGCTGCACAATTGGAGGTAAGAAGTGTCAGCCCTACCAGGTAGACCAGCAGGAAACCAGATGAGCTAATTCTACTTTAGTATATGGCTACATTAACAGAATCTTGCAAATCTGAAAGTACAGTTCTCTCCCTGTCTCCTTTACACCCCAAGAAATTAGGGAAGGTCTCTTCTGAGCGTCTTGCCCTGCCCACTATGCAGCTGCAAGCTCTGCTCTCTCTTATCTGACTGTTCCCTAGGCAGCGTCTCTGGGCCCCATCTCCTAAAGTCATTCCCACATACCATTACAGAAGAGAGTCTTTAAAACAGCCAGCAGAGAAAGCAATTCCTTTAGACTTACTTCAGAAAATGTTTGATCACCTTGGCAATAAACTGGCTCAGTCACTTGAGACTAAATTTACAGCTTTTGGGAAAAAAAATAGATGAAAGACTTGATAAGGTGGAAAACTGTGTAAAACAAATGTCTGGAGACATAAAACAAGTCAATGATAAGATGGAAATTTTGAAGAGTAAAACAGAAGTTATAGAGAACTGGACAGAGAACTGGATAATTTGCCTCTATTGGGATTGAGAGAAAAAGAATTTTGTCTGCAATTTAGAGCTATCCCAGAGAGCTCTGATGAAAATATTACAGAAAGAATTATACAGACTTTGATAATTTCTTGGATTGGGAAGAGCCAGAGATAAGGTTTATATAAGAAATTCAAGATTTGTGAGAACAAGAAATTTTTCAAGAATGTTTTTGTGCATTTTGTGAGGAAAGAGACAAGGGACCAAGTTCTGCAACAGCATTTCAATACAAGATTGAAGATTGATAATACAGATATAATTATCCTAAAAGAAATCCCTATTAGACGTCTATGTAAGAGAAAAGAATACTCCTTTTTGACTGAAAGACTAAAGCAGAAGATTTCATTTCACTGGGACAAATTAGAAGGTGTGGTTTTTACTTTAAACAGCAGAGTTTTTGACTGAATTCTGTTCAAAAGATGAGAGATCTTAATATACAATTGAAACCATGTGTGTTTCTTTAGGGACTGACTGATAAACAGTTGGAAAAAAGTCATGGAACTTTGTTTTTATACTTGATAACTGCAGCGAGATTATTATATGCACAAAGGTGGAAAGACTTGACATTACCCACAATGGAGGAATGGATGGTGAAGATGGTGGAACTTGCTAAGATGGCCAAATTGACATCTTTGATCAGAGAAAACTAAGTTTAATATTGACTGGAACCCCCTTATAGACTTTTTGTGGGAAACAAAAAAGAGTGAACTTATGATATACGGTTTTGATGATTAGAAAAAAAAATAGATTATAGAAAAAAATGAAAGTCATGCTGTAACCATAGAATAAGAGGTTAATTTACATTTATCTTATAACTGCTGTAAAAGAAAATTGAGAGTTACTTCTTTTTCTTTTTTTCTTTCTTTCTTTCTTTCTTCTTTCTGCACTTTTGGTTTTCTGTTTTCTCTTTCTTTCTTTTCTTTATGATAAATATTACTTTCTGTTAGTTTTTAATTTTTCTTGTTTAAAATCCTAATAAAGTTATTTTTTAAAAAAAGTAAACTGAATGAGGACAGCTTAACCCTGACAGTACAGTGGGGGACTATGTGTTAACATTCCAGCCAACGATGAGTGATGTCAGTAAACAGAAAGAGTATCAGCACGTTGCTAAGCAATTTCAGCTACTAAGAAATGTGTTCAATACTTTAACATCTTTGTAATTAAAGAGTCTATTTCCTTTTGCTAAAACTCCCAGCTCAATTCTCCACTTAGGTATTTTGGATAATTAATGGAACGGGGCTTCTGGTGGGCT
Source organism: Python bivittatus (assembly GCF_059951505.1). Lineage (NCBI taxonomy): Eukaryota > Metazoa > Chordata > Lepidosauria > Squamata > Pythonidae > Python > Python bivittatus. Next base: position 80,748,238 of record NW_028277075.1, read on the forward strand.
TATTTAAACCATTTAATAGTTCTGGTAAGTGCTGACATAACTGAGCAAAATAGAAATTATAGTAACAAGATAAACTAGATTCACATGGCAAAAGACCTCCTCCTCAGAAGCTTACTCTTCAGTAAACAAGTGCAAAATATGAGTAAATAATCATCCCTTCTCCATCTGCACTTCATTTAAAAGGGGAAAAAAGGCTGCTGATATGCTAAGAAACTCTGGCCAAGATCTTTTGGCTTATTTCAATAAATCCATACTGAAATATTGAAACTTAAGCAGCATCAACTATGAATTGCTATCCCACAGCTATCCTGTGAACAACACTGCATAATCTCTCAGTTAAAATTATTCTTGCATATTTTCCTTTTGGAAAAATATATTTAGATATATGAAATCATCTTTACATACTAAAAAACCAATACCCCAGATTTTCCATCCAAGAGTGTTTGTTCTCAGAGAAGTCCAGAAACCCAAGTTCAATGGAACTTGGAGAACATCTATGGTTTTCTCCACTCTTCTTGTATGTGCATCACAATGTGGCAGGCACTTACAAAAGGAGTGGAGCATGTGTCATAACAGCACAATGCTGCTTTGGTCATTTTGACAAAAGTGCTGGCTCCAAGGGGCCCTCTGGCTATTGGCACACCTTTTTTGGAAGTAAATCTTAAACTGGCTTGAATCAAATTGGATTGGCCTCTCATTCCAAACTGGAATCAAATCATTTCATCTTCTCCTACTGAATCTCCAGTTTGAATGCAATCCTACTGAATGTTGACCTGATAAAAGTACATAATGTTGTTCTCATAATGTACATCAAATTCAACCATTGACCCTAGTAGTGTATGTTCAAAATAGACCTAATAAAGGTGAATTAAGGGGCAAAATAGAAGAATACAACTTACCATCTGTACTCCATTGTCTCATGGTGGGATCTCCTACCGGCTACAATGAAGGTATGAAAGATTGTGGGAAACCTTACTATTTGTTTGATTGATTGATTGATTGATTGATTGATTGATTTATAAGCTGCCTGATTCCATTATGATTTTGGAAATGCACAATATCAATTTAAAACAATGTAACACAAACTATATAAATACAGTATCAAAGTCAAATGAAAAAGCAGATTTCTTCCAATAATCCATTGGGGCTCTGCCACCTACTCTAGTCCAAGGCCTGGAGAAAGAGACATGTTTTAAAGCTTGCTTAAATATGGGCAGGGCAGGGACCATACAAATCTCTAGAAAGATATCATTCAGAGGGCAGGTGTAATGACAGAGAAGGTCCCATCAGGTGGCACTGTTTAACTGATGGGACCTGCTGCATGCCAACTTTCCTAGACCATATATTTAATTCATAATAAAGGTGGCTGGGAATTTCCTATTACAGTTTCCAAGATTCTGTCTTTATATCAGACTAGCATTAAAGATACCCTTCTGAAATCTGTGTCAGTCTTCCTTCTATGGTCTTGCCAGCTATGTGGGCCTTGACATACCACTGCAAAAGCTCTGTGCTGCTTTAACACTTCAATGCTTAACAAATAGGAGGTTGGAATAACACCTCCTTCTAGCCCACCACAATCAGATATGTTGGACATTCCTTGGGAAGTCAATATCCCAAACTCAGTACCTGGTTATCCTATTAGTACTGCAAGATCCAGAGGGATTACAAGGTTGGAGGAGAACCCACAGTTCTTTTCCACCTGGATTTATAATTATCTACCAACATAGACAGGAACAAATTTGACCAAGGCAAATGCTGATTTTAACCAAAATATATATAAAATATATAGAAGCCAAGATTCAATCGTTTCAAAATGTAGGACATCTAGGAAGTGCACAGCAATCTAGTCCTTAGAGCCACAGCAGAGAAAAATGAAAAGAATCTGGGGAGCCCCTTTAGTTAGGTCCCCTGAACCCCACATGCTTGCCCTCAACTAAGCCTCCAAAGCCCAAGAACAGGTACAATAAAAGAAAGAGGAGAAGATTATTGGATGAAAAGTAGAAGAGAGACCTCACATAAAACACATTATAAAAGGGCTCCCCTATTACATTTCCTGGATCTTTGAATATATGTCTGTATGGAAGGATATAAAGGGACACCCATAGATGGGTACAGTATATGGATGTGTATGTGTGGAAAAAGTGCTTGTCTTGTACCAGCCAATAGAAAACAGAAACTCAGTTAATAATGGTGTTATTGCTGTGTTGTAACAGGGTTTGGGCCCCTGAGAATTACATGAGCCAGTCCAAGGATCCAAGTGCAGGGCAAGGAGCAAGATTGACCGGTCTGAAGTTCTCCTCTCAAGGAGAAGTGCTGATGGGCTTTGCTCTGCCCTTAATAGCTGCTGGCATCATGTTCTTGAGCTAGGTACCCCCTGCCAGAATCTGGCTCCTCTTTCAGTCTCAGGGCCACAAATACCAGATTGCCTGCTGGCTTTTCAAGTTCATAGTCCATCTTCCTGCCTCTTCAGCATCTGATTCTGAAGATTAGAGGAAATCATCACAGCATTAAAGTTTTCAGAGGGGATTGGATAGGTTCCTGGAGGGTCAGGGTAACAGTAGTTATTAATATTTACCTCTGTCTCCTGAATTATAGGCAATTAGACTTAAATATTGATTCTGGAGAGTGTTAGTAGAAGGAAGCTATCACCCTCTGCTCCAGGTTCCCAAATTCATCCCGTGGGAGAATATTGAACTGGAGGGTCTTATGGCCTGACTCAGCAGGATCTAATATTGAAAGAAAAAGAGTGTGCAGGTGTGCATGTGCACATGTGTGCAGAATAGTGTATGTTTATATGAACATTATTTCAATAATATTTTACAGTACGCTTAACAAAGTAAAATAACTTGGGAGGAGGGTTACTGAAAAGGTTGTGAAGGAGGAAAGTTATGAGCAGTGCTGTGATTAAATTCAATGTGATCATTCAGTTCAGTAGTGATTTCACTGAATTATCCCATCAAAGCATTCTGCAAAGTCAAGTGCTTTTATTTAGTGATTGTAGCAACTAATCCACTTCTGTTTGGCTACTCCTCTGGACTTTACAATGCTCCATTTGTCACAAAGTGAAGTAACTGGTCAACGCAGAACAGCCCTCCCCCACCCTCATGTGTTGAGCACTGAGATAGATTCTATCATCACCAGTACTCCAAGCACAGTACCAAGGAGGATTGTCTCCCCTTTGTACCAGCCTATAAATTCAGTTCATTTCATTAATGGAATATTTTCATGAAATGGATATGGATTTAATGTCCCGTTTTGAAATCCATATGGCATGAAAAGGCTGGTTTATAAGCCGAACTGTCTGTGGGTTCAGAAACTGACAGTTTCCAAGGTAATATCAACCTTAGCTCTGGACAAGAGCTAGTGCTCTCCAAGAAAGAGCTAGTCCACCCTTTCAGTGCCGTCCTGGACTCTCACAACTGGTAGAACAGCAAGTGGAGGCTCTGGTGGGGAGAGCCTTTGTTCAGCTCTGGCTGGTGTGCCAATGCAGCCGTTACCTGGGACAGATGACCCTGGTTATGATCATTCTTGCCATAATTACTTCACAGATGAGTTACAGTAATGTGCTATACATAGGATTGCCCTTGAAAACTATCCAGAAACTACAACTAGTGCAAAACATAGTGGTTAGGATACAAATAGAGACAACCCATGATTACCATATAACATCACCACTGTGGGAGCTGCATTGGTTGTCAGTATGTTTCCAGGTGCAATTCAAGGTCAAATGTTTAGAGGCCTACAGAACATAGCTTGGGGCCTGGCTACCTGCAAGACTGCTTTCTCCAAATACAACCTGCTTACACAAGGGAAAGGAGACTTTTTTCTGAAAGTCTGCATCTTCTACAAGCTGCAGCAAGAGAGGACTTGGAGACAAGCCTTCTCTGCAGCTGTTTCCCTCCTAGGGAATTCCCTCCCACTGGATATAAGATCTACCCCATCACTCCTATTATTAATTTATTCAAAACTTGTGAAAACCTGGCTGTTTCAAAAAGCATTCAGGGCCAGAGGCATGAATGGTGGGAGGTGTGGATGATAATGAGTTTAGGGTTATGGATTGCTTTGGCTGAACTATTAGATGTTGATGTTTCAGGATTGTGCTTGCTTTTTGTATTTTATATGGCTGCTGGTAAGCCATTTAGATTTGCAATGGTTGAAGCAGCATAGAAGCATTGTAGATAGACAAAGACAAATAAATTCAGCCCTTGTGCACCCCTAGTTTGGTCCTCATTAAATAACCTTGGTGAAGAGACTACATAGACCATGAGAATAAAACCAATGTTACTATTAGTATCACTGTGGAGTTTTTTAAGCAATCTTCAACCTGCAGCTGGGTCAGAACCTAGATGGAAAACAGAGGTGGAAGAAGTCAGATCAAGAAATTTAACATGTATCTACATCTGCACATATTTCAGTCATGCTCTTCCCTGCCCTTCGTGTAGTGTGTAGAAAAAGAGTAAGAAATAGTAAACAAAAGAAATTAAAAGCATGAGATGGGGGGGGGAGGAGACATAGCTCATACTATTCAATATACCACCCCATAATTTTCTGTCCTTGCAAACCATTCTTTTGCTTTTCTACTGTGGTCTGGAATACATTAATATTTTAGGTCTAGGAAGAATCTAATATTTTAGATCTAGGAAAAAGATCTTTGAAGCTTCAGTGAAAAGACCATTCAGATCACAGCTCCATAATATCATAGCAAACATTAACAATTAATAAACTAATTTTAGCTTCTGCAGTAATTGGTGAGATGGTGTCAAACAACTCTGCAAAATTGCTAGAATAAAGGAGGATAAAAAAAACAAATAAAAAGATGAAAAAGAGAGGACATCCTCCCTGGCAAAGGAACAGACAGCCCATCTTCAGCATTTTTTTTTAATTAAAAAAGCATTTGTTTTTCTGAAGTAATTATTTTAATGCAAACACTAGCATTTGAGATGATATTCTTCTGAGGAGTGAATGACAACTTTTTTCTAATACTAAAATTAACTGAAAATGAATACAGCTATTAGATTAACAGCAGTAGATGATCCAACTTCATCAAAGGTGTTTGTTTCATTGTTTTACATCAAGTGGATAAATTATTAATGAAAGACATTCAGCTTCTTAAGATGCATTCATTAAAGCTGCAATATGACTTCAGCTTTGGCATGAACCAATGACTGCTTTGGTCAGGAAGTAGACGAGGGGACTCTTATCAATGGGGTTGGATCTGCTAGATCTCTGAGTGACTTTCAGTGACTTTCAGATCTGATATTCCTGACTGGCAGAGGGCTTGGGGTCTCTACTCTTCATGGAAAAACAGTTTTGGAAGATGGTAGCCAAGAGATCATTATACCACATCTACCCTTATTCAGATCTGTCTGGAAAGTCATTCAGGTTATTGAGTTATTCCACTTCAACTCAGTTGCTACTTAAATCTGATTTGGCAGCAAGACCATTAAGGTATACTAGAACGTACTCAGATGGTACTCAACAAGCTGATCTGGCTGCTTCCATTACTCTTAAATATAACTTTATTCTTCAGGTACTCCCCTATTTAACTGAGTGTTAACCTGGCTACATTACCATTCACATGGACCAGATGACTCAAGATCAAAATCCTAAGAGCTTGGTAGGATGGGATGGCCTGAGGACTCGTGACAATAATATGCAAAACTCAAAGCCCCATTTTCTCCCAAGATGCCTCAAACTGGCTTAATTAATTTCTTCTCATGGTTATTCCTGGGGTAAGGGAAATTAGGAAAAGGACAAAATAGAAAAAGCCGTTCCCCTGCATATTGGCTGCAGGAAACCAGAGGGCTTCCAAGTGGTTGTTTTCTAATCCCACAACCTTTACCAAATACATTTTCTGCTCTTCAGATATTGTATTTAGAAGAACCCAAAAGCCATGTCTTGGCTGCCCTGCATGTATATGAACATAGGCGGCTGCCTTTTGCTAGAGATTTGGGGATGGGCATGGAGGGGGGTAACTAACCTGTTAAATTCTCATTTGAATCCAAAGTTGTCTACTTTTTTTTTTAATCCAAGAGATCTAAACTGAGTTGTTTAAAATTGTTTATCCTCCAAATTGCCAATAATAAGAAATGTATATGAAGGAAAAGTCTGTACAAAAACAATTTTTAAAGTAATCCATATTAGGGGAAATCACGTTTTAAAAAAAACTGTAAATTAGGCAAAATTGCAAATAGAAATCCATTTGCTTCAAGAAATGTGCACCAAAACACATACACATTTTAGTACATTTTTTTTTTAATTTGAACTAATATACTGAGAAAAAAACAAATTTGATATACAGTGGTACCTCGGTTCACGAACTTAATTCGTTCCACGACTCTGGTCGCGAACCGAATTGGTCGCGAACCGAATCAAATTTTCCCATAAGGTTCAATATAAATACGGTTAATCCATTTGAACCATATGTATTTTTTTTTAAACCACAAAAATATGAAACAAAGTACAGTACAGTACAGTATGAAGAGAGAGAACACTAACCTTGCTTGAGGCAACTTCTGGCGTGGAGGACAGGAAGGCGGGTGGGGAGGCAGTTATTGTTTGGAGGGAGAGTCCCCCTCACCTATAGGAAGCCACGACCACGTGTCAAAGCAGGGAAAATGGCCGCGGGTCGTGTTTGTCACCCGATGCGGAGTTTGCGAATGGAAGCAAAATTTTGCGAACGGTGCTGTTCGTGAACCGAATTGTTCGTGAACAGAAGCGTTCGTGAACCGAGGTATTACTGTACTTGCCTACCCTTGCCTCACAGTAAGTCAAACCTTGTAATTTAGGGCAATACTTTCTTACTTCCTTTTTCATGGTAATGTATCTGAAGCTTTTTAAGTGGGAGCATCAAGGACTGGTCTTCTGATCACCAACCTTTAGGTTCTTAATCTCATTATGCCCTTTTTCATAGAGGATTACTAACTTCACATTAAAAAAATTGTTCAAAGTTTCTGTCTTATCAGCCTGCAGCACTTCCATTTCTCCCTCCAATGCCAAGAACTAGCAGAAAAAAGAAATCCAGCACTGGAGAGCCAATATGTTTTTTATAGCTTTTAATAATGAATGTTTTTAAAATATTTATTTATTTTTTAATTAAGTGTTGTACACCGCTCACTTTTCTGTAAGACAGGCAGCTATTCAAGTTTGTTGATAAATTGATAGATGATATATAATAGATAGACAGACAGACAGATAGACAGACAGACATAAGAACTAGGGCTACCAGATTTGGACTCCAAAATGGGATGGGAAGTGGGAAGTTCCTTGCTTAGCACTGGTTTATCTTGCTGGATGCAGTACTGTTTCAGAGAACCAACCCATTACCAGACTTACCAAACGGGAAGTAGCACGGCCATTGGCAGCTTTGGGGGAATTTCAAGCACAGGGAATGCACCCCACCCACACTTTACAACAAGCTTCTGCTGCTCTATATCCTTTTTCTGTACCTCCAGTAAAATATACAAGTGTTTTGATCTTCTTTAAGCCCAACATCCCTTTTTAGCACACGACATGTCAGATCTTCAAATACTCTGAAGTGAGACGATGAAAAATGAAATGCAAAAGAAGGTAGGCTTATGCAGATGGAGAATTTTAACATACTGACCTGTCCTTCTTCCATGGAACAGCTTTGATTGTCGTTGTTGATTTCCTGTGGCGGAGCCAGGATGGCGGTGGTGCATCCATCCTTGAGCTCCTTGATCTCTCAGTGGCTTTTGATACTATTGACCATGGTATTGTTCTGAGCTGGCTCCATGAGTTGGGGATTGAGGGGACAGTGTTATGGTGGTTCTCCTTTCTCCTGGGCCAGTTCCAGGCAATGTTGTTTGGTGGGGAGAGATAATCTCCTAGGCCCCTCCTTTGTGGGGTGCCACAGGGTTCTATTTCCTCTCCCCTCCTTTTCAAATCTACATGAAACCACTGGGTGAGGTCATCTGCAGGTTTAGGGCTCAGTATCATCAGTACACTGCAGAACATTATATGGTTGGTCTGAATTGTCCACATTCCTAAGGCACCAAGAAGCTTCACAGCATTGCAGTTTTTCTCTGCAGACTGGTTCACATTAGTAATATTGTTCTTGGAATTTTCAAGATCTTTCTATAATGCTGTTATAATCACTAAATCAAGTCCAATAGTGGCCCATTCCATTGCAAGGTAAGAGGATGAAGCTCATTTTTTTCTATGGAAAGAGAGATTAGATTGTGCTTTACAGAAAGAAAGAGAGGTGTTAATGAATATTAGCACTGAACTTAAGCAAGACACTTCTCTGAGTGGCTTGGAAAACCAGACCAGTTTGTGAGATACCATTCACGTTGCCAAAATGGGAAATGTATTCCCTCAAAGTAAAAAAAAAAAAAAGTACAGATTTGCATAAAATATGTGTGGGTCCTAATTTAGATGTAGATCAAAGTGCATCCACTAATTTATTGTTATAGACACTGTCAATTTGCAGATTTAGAAATGGATAAAACTGCAGTATCTCTCCATATGGTGGTGAAGAACCTAAAGGCCTGTTCCTTCTCATCTGGAGGAAGCTACTAACTTCTAACCTCCTAACCATGTGTGAACAGACCCATGAGCTGTAGGATTGAGGGGTCAATATTGGATAGTTGTTCCTGCATAAATAACAATGACTTTGGATAACAAGAAAGACTGATCTTTAAAAAAACAAAACCTTAAGCAGAGGGGGACCAGATTAGGACTTAGATGGGAAGCTAACAAGAATTCTGGGAAGTCAGGAAAAAAAAAAAAAAACATCCTGGATAAAGTCCATTTCAATCCATGTCTGCATTGGCTAAAAAAAAAACCAATAACAAAACATGAAGATGTCCATGAAATCGCCAGGAGTCAAGCCAGACTTAATGGAGGCGTAGATGTCCACGCACACATACACAGAAAGAGTGGAGAAGAGAGAATGTGTTTGTATATGTCTATGGAAAAGGGCAGTTGAAGTTTTATCAACTGATGCTTCATTTCAGTTTTTGCAAGAAAATGCAATACCAGAGAGTCTCAGTACCCCTGCGGCATTAGCAATAGGGGCTGCTATAATTAGGTAACATTGACCCTAGGTAAAATGTATTTCTGAAGAAGAAATAATAGCATTGCAGGAGCTCTGGGCCTGGAGGAAAACCTAAGGACTCAAGCTTGTTATTAACCCCTAATAATTGCTCTGTGCCTAGTGGAACTGTAAGAATAAAATGAGCTGCAATTTTTTTTTTTAAAGTATGACAGTGGAGAGTTTTTATTTATTTATTTTTTTAAGAATAGTGACTTTCAGCTGCTGGACTTACAGTCATGAATGGTGGGGGTCTTTCTCAGTACTCCATTCAGTTGCAAACAGTTGACATGAAAAATGTATTTGATCTTCTACTTTACTCTTGAAATACCGAAGCTCAATAAATTATTAAAGCACATGTAAAATGTTACCAATTTGCATACAATTTCTCAAGCAATCCTACTCAACAAAGCTGTGTAATGGGCCTGTTTCTACTGTGCAAACAAGCTAAATTCAAGTTTTTGAAGTTTTTTGTTCCATTGTTTCAAAGTCTTCCTATGCACCAGATAGCCAAGGGCTGCATTTTTCTGTAGTTTTTTACCATATCTCTTTTTATCTTTTACCCTCAAGACATTTTATAAACTTCTAGTCATTATTGAATTGCATCTTATTTGGGGGAAGATTCTCTTTATTATCATAACTGACTCTTAGGGATTTGTCATGATCTAATACTGTTTTAACTATATCAAGTAAATTCTTCCCCAAATGCTTCCCTACATGGTTCTGTCACCATTCAGATGATAGCCACATGAAGTCACAGTTAAATAAATATGTTAACCAGCTTTTCAGTGTCTGCTGCCAATTCTGAGTCATCTTGGCAGATTACAAAATGAAAATGTTATTTGGAGCACAACAAATAATTTCATGTTCTAATCAATACATTCTGTGGCTTTCTTCCCTATCCTCTACCCTGTTTTGGCTACACTTCAGAAAAATAGAAAGGAACATGTTTCTGGGTAATCTAAAAGAAAGGAAGCAAATGACTGACCAAAGATTATCAGCAATTTTAGCTTAGATCAATGCTATGTGTTTACAATAATGATATTCATAGTTTTGCTTTCTCAGAGAAATATAAACCCTAATGAACCATGTAATGTATCTTGATCCTTGAATATCATAGATTGGCTCAGCACATTTCTGAATATAGCCAACACAAGATAAGCATGTGAAATTCAAATGATAGAGACTTATGGTTACTTCTTAGGATTAACATTTTTGGAGAAAAATTATTTACAAATTTATGGTGTTGGTCCAGAGACACAAGAGGAAGCGCTAAATATCTATTACATCCATGTAAATCTTAAAGCACAGAAGCCCTCTTAGAAACTGGGCTTGACCCCCCCAACTTGGCTTCAAGACTTTGTGATGCACCAGCTGAGCTAAGGAAAGATATACTGACCCTGAAAGCATTAGCCCAGGCTCTAGATATCCTCCCTTGAACTGACTTTTGGCTAACTTCCATGCACCACAAGGCTTGGGAGGTAAAACCAAAGCTAATCTCAGCTTGGGCAAATGACCCATTATAGACAAAAGTAGACAGAGAAATTCTGCAGAAGTATAGAACCAATGACTATAATGAATGTGTTCAAGACGTATGGCAAGTTCAGGAGCTGCTCTGCAGCTGGATGACACACAGCCACTGATCTACCTAAATCCTACATATATTTGAGGTGCAGGATATAAAATCCCACACACATATATCCTTGCCTCAATCTCTAAGGGCTGCAGAGGTACAATTTAAATATTATAATCCAACTGTCATGGGAAAGATCGGTGCATTACTATTAGAAAGGATGCTGTGAATTCAGTTCAACAGAGAATAGCATTCCATAATCCATTTGGAGAAGACTGTTTGGAGTTAGTAGATCTGGTCTTTGATAATTTAGCAGGCCTAGATGACTTCCCATAAAGATTCATTTGCAAACTAACCTCATCACAAATCCATTAGGAGAGGAATTATTTTCAAACTCCCTTTTTGCTTATTGCACATGCCTTCTCCATCTATGTGGTACATTAGGCTTTTCAGCATTTTCCTAGAAAACATTCACACTTTTCTCCTTAAGTCAGTACACTTCACATTTGATATTATTAACTTAATAAAGATAATTGCATGAGGGTTCATAAGGCTACAGCCAAGGGAGAGAAAGGAAGCAGGCTATTCCACTGGCTTTGCTGAGAGATCAGCTGAGTTTGGTTCTATGTCACTTAGAGGTGGACATTCCATTAAGCAAATTGACCCCTTTACTTCCCAGCTGATAATTTGATGAGTGTAATATAAAGAATTGATGCCAGAGTTTGGCTGACTTTTCCTTCTCCGTGGCCTTTTCTTTTGAACTATATAGTTTAGATTGCAAACTTGAAGTCAATAGTTGTGTTCTTTCTTTTTTTTAAAAAAGGATGTTTTTTAACATTCCTTTCAGAGCAAGAGATGAGATCTCCTCCCCTATCCCACAAAAAACAAACAAATAATTGATCTCAAATGTTGAGGTTCTATGGGCATAATCCATGAGTAGGGAAATAAACCCTCTGCTTCCACTGGCAGAAGCATGCACTGGATCCCAGTCCCTTCTCCTAGCAAGGGGGCCTTGCAGTTCACAGAAGAGTGCCTGCAAATCCATAATGTTGTAAATGATTATTTAAATAGTGCGCTACATTATGAAAAATTACCTGTTTCAAAAGATGCTGGATTGACCAGTGCAGTATACTGGAATACAGTGCCTTCCTGCATGTGCCACTTCTCATGTTCAATCTGATACCCTGCCAGGTAAATAGTATATACTGTAAGACAGTAATCAGATAGAAACTCAACATGGGTGTGTATTTGCACATACATCAGACTAAATGGAGTGGGAAATCAGACTCAAGCCTAATAAAAAAGCTTATAGCATCTTTTCAGGTGTTCTTGCTGAATGTTGGGATCTAAAATGTGGAAACATTTGGGAGATGATGTGACTGATTCGGGATTTGAATTAACTTGTAGATTACCCTGAGTTGGGCAGCCTTTATAAATTTGATAAGTAAATAAATAAATAAATTCTGTATTGCATTAGGCTCTTTAAAAAAAAAAACTTGAGTATTGGAATAAATAGGCAGATGGGATACAAATAAATAACCATCCATGAGCACCAACTAGCAGTCAGAAGACATGATGAAAATTCCTTAATTGCACAACACATGGATAGACTCAACCACAGTTTTAACTGGGAAACTGTCAGCATTTTAGACCAAGCCAAATCCAAATATGTAAGAGAATTCTTGGAAGCCTGGTATTCAGACAAGGCAGCAATTAACAGACACATAGAGATTAACAGCATCTACATACTATTCAAAAGAGACAAAAGACCAGAAGATCGCCTCACCAGCATTCAATCACCAGCAATCATCTCCAGCAATCATCACCCAGATAAGCAAAGGTCACCATCAGGCACACAATCAAACAGTCAACAGTTGTTGATCAATGAACTACCAGATGAGCAAAACAGAACCCCCACCCCCACCAGCACTGGCAAAGCAAACCACAGCAGATAAATAGAGAGCAAACCTCATCCCATTTTAGCACTGAAGATGTTACCTAGCCAGGTAATGAAATGTTTGCAAGAAAAGAACCAAGCTCAGAGAACCCCAAGGACTCCACAAATAAATAACTATCTGCACATGCATGTCCATCTCCCAAACTCATTCACCCCTTTATATTAGAAGCAAACACCTTATGGCTAGTCTGATCTGCTAATTTGGAAGTCAGATCCTGTCTGTGGACTCAATAAATGGCCATAGGAAAACTCCTTTTCTTAGTCTCATTTGCAGTAAGGATTACAACTGGTGAATTCAGGAGAAAGGAGGAGGATCAGGACCACAATCATTCTGCTGAAACAAGAAGACCCCTTCCATTCTTGTCCTCATCTTAGTATTAGGTTCTGGGTTGTTCTTCCCTTCAAATATATTAGGCAAGCTGGAGAAGACAGGAGATACATCTAATACACTTGCATTTTATTCCTAGGAAGGCTAGTTTCAGCTTCAGGAGAAAGATTTAGATAATAAATATGGCATGGGAGTTGTTATAAGTACCATCCTAGCATTCATCATTTCAGGATGATAAAATAAAATCAGATTCTTGATTTTTGAAGGTTGTTTTCCATTTAGACCCTGGGTCCTCAGGGTCATTGAAAATCCTCTTCTGTAATAATGTCATACGTGATATACCATACAGTTTGCACAAGGTTACTAGGCCTACTATTAGTACCTTGATAACTGTCAGTTGTCATTGTTCCTTTCTCACCTTTTCTCTGTGATAATTATCCCTGTAACTGAAATGCCAGAACAAAAACTCAGTCGAGGTAGGGTAATGACATGGCTGTGAAAATTGGATTCAGTTTGAAACATTATCCAGCAATGATGGAATTCTAAGAATATCTCTCTAGGTAGAGTGGATTCTCGGATGTTGTAGAGCTTCTGGGGTATCAAACTAGGACTTCCGTCACAAGAACCAAATTGCCAGAATCACTGCAAAGATTTAATAAATTCTGCATTACTACCTGCTACCTGTAACAAAGTCTGAACTATTTTACTACCTGAATTCATAAAGTATATGTAAGAACTTAAGCCAAGAGAGCTGGATCAGACCACAGGCTCATCTAGGCCAACAGCCAATCTGTTGCTTCAAGACATGCGTACAGGCAGAAGCAGAACAAGCAGAATTAGGAGTTCCATTGCTAAAGATAAAACACAGTCATCTAATTCTGTATCCATTAATAGCCTTTGCTTCCTGAATTTGTCTAGGCCCCTTTTCTTTCAGCACTGCTGCTTATTTTATAGTATAAGTACATGTGATCTCACTCCTGACTGCTGACAAATATAAATTTTCTTCGAGAAGGTTACAGAATTTTCTCTTCATTCTGTCTTCATTCAGAATTGGCTTTATGACAAATCTATGTGGTACAGTCCTTATGGTGGAGTCCTTATGGGACAGTAATTTCTGACCTCGCTCTTGAACCCTGCAGAGTACAGAAAGGAATAATGTCCACTCAGGGACTTTTTCAGACTCTGAGAGAGTAGGGAGAGAATGTTTATTTGAGCCCCACCACCACCATCACCACCGTTTTCTTTCTACTGCGTCATGACTCAATAGAATTCAAAACCACAGTTCTTGATTCCTTTAGAAAATATTGGATAGAATTAGTTTTTACAGTTCATTAAAACCTGTCCAATGATAATGGGAGTTGGGAAACAACATGTGTGTTTATGAAAAGAAAAAAAGCCATGCTGTTTTTTTAAGTGACCATGCTGTTATTCATGTAAGCAAAAAAGAAGTGCCTTCGTGAAGACAGCTCAGAAGGGAGGAAAGGGAAACAAACACTGTCCCACTGTGGCTTCTCTCCTGTTGCTCCCATCCAATCAGGAATCCCTTGATGCATTTCTCCGGTCTTCAAACTGAATTTGGTCTTCCGAGTTCACAACAGTGCCAGTTTTTCAACTTAAATATGCTTTAACAGCTCGATAGGAGCTAAATATTTTGGCCACTCCAAAAGCACCTGAGATGCTGTCTTGTTTGATGGAATCCATGACAGACGTAAAACCCATATTTCTCTTAAATGCTCAGGAATATTTGTAAAGTGGACATTTCTGCTATGTTCCAAACATGGACTAAAAGAACTGGAATCTCCCCTAATGCTCCATCGATGTCTTCATGGCCTTAAAAACATTAAAATGGTATCAACAGATTTGGGATTAAAGTTGGTTCATCGAAAAATGTATTTGGAGTGCGTTGGACTCCCCAAAGGATGGATAGAAGATTTTCTTTGTTGGAAGTATTAAAAACTTGAGGGTTTGTTGACCCATATGATATGGTCCAGCGATCATTTGGTATCTTTTTGGAATGGCATTTCAGTGTAAATAAGTAGATGTATGGGAAAATCTCTAAATGTTAAAGATGTTAAAGTGATGTTGAATTTATATACCAAACCTCTGAAATCTGACTTTTTATCAGAAATTAGGGTTGTATCATGTGTGGGCGGGGGGAGGGGGGGTTGGCTAAAATAATTATATTGAAAAATTGGAAATATGATATTATTCCAGATCTTAAGAAATAGCTTTTGGAAATGTGTAACTTACCTGTCTTGGAAAAGGCAATATTCTCTATTAATCAAAAGATGAAGTAATATGTACTACTTTGGCAGAGATTTTATGATATTTTACAATAATATTTTGTATTGGATTATACTATAGTACTATAAGGTATTTATTAGTAAACCAGTAACTATTGATAAGTGTAATATATAAGGTAGTTATACAGTTAGGTAGTTAGTTTATTTATTTATTTATTTTTAATCTGTTTTCTCTTTTCTTTTTTTTTTGGCATCTATCTTTTTTTAAGTTTAAAGATCATTCAGTTTAAACTCTTTTGGTGTTTTGTCTATATTTTATATTTTTTCTAAATTTACATAAAGGAAGCTCTTGAAATTACTATGGAATATGCATTTATTTCTGTTCCAAACCTCTAATGTGGAGCATAGTTCGCCCATCCAAAAGTGCACTTCGTCCCTGTTGTGCTCCCTCCCTCATTTTTTTTTTTCCTGGCACTACGGCTACACTTTCCACCGGATCATAGCTCAGTCCACATTGCTTTTTTAACAGCCCACTCATTGCTGGTATTCTGCCATTTTCCTTTGGCCTAGAAAGCACCACTATCATTGACAATCTATTTGTTCCAGTCCTGTATTTCCAGGGAAGAGTGGGCATTATTATAAATTGGGGTGTAGGTAGAGATGATTTAGTTGACATTGTATATTTGAACAAATGCTTTTTAAATTCCTTCAGCAAAGACCCTTGAGTAAGTTTTGTAGGTCAAGGAGACAGATTCTTTCATGGTTAGGAGACTAACAAAAACCTGTCAGAATGGTATATACAATCCATCTTCCCTTAATCTCTCAGAGAGAGAGAGAGATACAGATGTTGCATTAAGCCATGTCTCCATGTACAGGGTTTTACATGACTTGCAAACCTCCTCTTGCGGAGAGAGAATTTATCTATTTTTATGCAGTGTATATCCCGTGTGGTGTTTTCAGTTATACTGACCACCAGGAGGCAGTATGTAACCAGTTTCATCCTATGTGGGACTCTTCAGATGTACATAGCCAGTTGTCATTCTATTTGGTAGAGGGTAAGAGGATTTGAAACCCATAGAAAAACATCTGGCTATGTACATCTAAAGAGTCCCACATAGGATGAAAATGGTTACATACTGTGTTTGGGTGGTCAGTTGATCACGTCCTGCCTCCAGGTAGTCAGTGGGACTAATGAAAGGGCTAAAGGAAACAGGAAATGTTAGAAAATTATTGGAGGTAATTTCCACTTTAATTTGCATCCCACACGCTCCCAGTGAATCCCTACCTCCACATCCAAGCAAGCTTATGCCCCATTCAATACAGCTAACAAAAAATATGACAATGTTTATTTATTAAACATCAGGAAACATCAAAACACCAAAACTGGCAAAATGGGACATAAAGCAGGCAAAAGCAGGGAAAGAGAAAGATGTGAACAACAGGTAAGAATTTTAATTATGTATATATGTTTTCTGTATCAAAAGCACTGAACTTTCCAGAGCCACCTGAACCAATACTGTGGGTAATTAGCATGGAGAGTTCCAAAGGGAGGGGCCTTTGGTTATTCCCGCTTTAACCCTTTATGCACATAACAGCAGCAGAAGAGTAGGACACCGTCATCCCTCCTCTATTCTGCCCCATGAAAGAAATAATTTAGTGGACAGGAATGATGTATCCAATAGGAATAAATTGTACTAACATATTAGTTCTGTAAGTAAGAGGACTAGTATGGGGATGGCCTTTTGTGTATTGTTTCATTTCTATAACTGAAATGGAGGCAATTGCTACATCAGTTGTGTAGAATACAGAGGACAGAAAGCAAGGAATTTTATTTTATTTCAAAAATAAAAGCAGTTTCCCTCTCTTGAAAGAAGTAGGAAATATTTAATAAAAGTACTAAGTATTTAAATTTTGTATTCAATATGTTTCTTCAAGATATGTTTTGAAATGTTAGTTCAAGTTCTGTGGATATCCCCATCTAGATGGGGAGGAACAGATTCAGGCTCAGTCTTGTCAAGTCTGAGTGACTGCAGCTGTTCAGCCCCCAGATTTTTCAGATCTTAGAGTGGGTGACACTTCCCTGTTCAAGGCTAATGTGTAACTTGGGGGTCCTTCTGATTCACAGCTACAACTCTAAGAGCAGGTGGTAGCCGTGGCCAATTGCAATGCATTCTACATGGGTTTGCCCTTGAAGACGACCCAGAAGTTTCAGCTGGTCCAAAGTGCAGTGGTCTGGGCAGTGATGGGTGCACCTCAATATGCCCATGTATCATCAATGCTCCACAACCTGCATTGGTTGCCAGTTTGCTTCCAGGTGTAATTCAAGCCCATCCAGAAAGATTAGGCTGAGTGAAGATGCTCCAGGTGTCAGGTTCGGTCAGCACGAGGCTTCAGGGAAGCACGGGGCTGCAGGGAAGCTCGCAACCAGACCACGCGGAATCCACCGGCGGTAGCTAGCGGGGAAAAGAGGAACCGAAAGCGCCGCTAATTAACGAGCCACCTGCGGCCAGCTAAACAGGAAAACCACAGCGGAAGCTTTTAACTATGAACTGATAACGGCGCGAGCATGCAAGGAACGGGGCCGCAGGGCAGCGAAACAAGATCGCAACGCAGCACAGAACCCGCGGGTCTGCACGTAGCAGGGAGGGACCAACCCAGCCGGAGGGGGACTGGCAATCAAGGACAATGGACTCTGACCGACCCTGCCATCATGAACGATCAGGGGGACATTGGGGGCCTAATAGCCCACAGCCACAACGCGATCACGAGGCGGGAAAAAGCGCGGGAAGGGGGAATATAACAAGTGATGCAATTGTACCAAGCCAGTCCTGGCTTTGCTTGTGACTACTACGTTACGCATGAGTAAACCTTCTTTGTGAACCACACGTGTCACGAGAGTTTCTCTGTCGAACGGGGCAAATCTTACATAAAGCCAGGACTCACCGTCAGCGCTACCCGGTACCACCGAGGAGCGTTTTCTTTCTCAATACAGGCATGACCAGCGACGAGGAATCCGTGGGTCAGCTGGAGCGCGAGGGATCCAGGCTCGCGGAAGGGCGGTCGGAGCCGCCCGGGAGCGACGGGGCAGCGGCCAGGGCCGGGCGCACTCCATCCGAGCGGTGGTCGATGGGCGTGAACCAAGGACCAGACGATTCAGGCGTTACGATGACCCGGGGTTCGGGGTTCCGGAACCGTGAGTGGAGCGAGAAATTCGCCCGACTAGAGGAGAGAGTCGAGCGACGCCTAGACGCCGTGGAGGCGATGCTCCAGACCCTACTACAGAGAGTGGGGCCACCGGCGGTGAACGAGGAGGCGAGCGACAGGGGGGGCAGTCCGACACCCCCGCCGGCACCACCCACGGCGCCCCGGTCGGAGGACCAACGGGCGGCAGACGCCCTGAGACTTCGAGGTATCACTGGGAAGTTCTCAGGGGACCCCGAACAGCTGCCGCACTTTCTGACGCACGTCAGGGTTCATGCAGAGGGGTGGTCACCTATTCGCTAGAGACGAGGACAGGGTATCCTACGTGGCCGAGCTGCTAGATGGCCAAGCAGCCAGCTGGGTGATCGGGCTGTACGATGCCAACGCGGCGGAACTACGGAGTTTCCCGGACTTCATGCAGGCGCTCCGGGACAGATTCGAGGACACATTGAGCGCCAAGCGGGCGGAGGACGACATCCTACAGTTCAGACAGCGGGGCAAATCGGTATCGGAATATGCCCTGGAGTTCCGGAGGTTGGCCGAGAAGCTCGCGGACTGGCCGGAGTCCCTGAAGGTGAAGTATTTTAAGAGGGGACTCAACCCAGAGATCCTGGAACGGGCACTGGGGCGGGACGACCCGTCCACAGTGAAGGATTGGATCTGGCTGGCCGGAACGGCGGAATCGGCGTGGCGGCAGATCCAACAGATCACAAGACGACGGGACCAGACGAGGGACCGGCCGAGGGAGAGGACCCCCGAGGAGAGACGGAGCGGTCGACGGCAGTCCACCGGGAGGCGAGAGGCGACCAGAGCCCCGAACCTGTGCTTCCGATGCGGAGGCAGAGGCCACCGAGCGGCGCAGTGCCCGACGGAGCGGGAAGGCGCCCCACCACGGCCCGAAGTCAAAACCCCGCGTGCGAACGGGAAAAGGACCGGTGACCGACCGCGGAAGGGGGCAGTGGTGGCGGTGACCGAGAAAGGACGCGGGGGGTGGTCGACCCCGGAGACAGCATCCTCCAGAGAGGACTCGGAGCCGGCGGGAAACGAGGCGCGCTCGCACTGAACGGCGTCCCAGTGCGAGCAGGGGAGTCGAGGCGCGCGGACCCAATAGGAGACGAGGACTGCCCACCGTTCCGGGTGAGGATACACATCCGGGGGGTGAGATCCGGAGGGGAGGCGCAGCTACGGGCGCTACTGGACTCGGGCTGCACCCACTGCTTGATGCACCCAGCGGTGGTCTCGGGGCTCGGGCTACAGCTGAGGCGCCTCCGGGAGCCCATTTCATTCAGCCAGTTAGATGGCACGCTGGCAGGGGGGGGGCCAGCTCAGTATTACACCGAGCCGGTCCAGATGACGATCGGGAGTCACCGGGAAGAACTGAGGTTTGTGGTGGTCCCGGTGGCCGACTACGCGGTGGTATTCGGCTTGGCGTGGCTGCGGCGGCGGAATCCACGAGTCGACTGGACGGCGGAGGCAGTGCGGTTCGGGGTCGACAGACCGGCGAGGGGCGAGAGCAGAGGGGACCGAGCCGTGGAGACGGAGGCAGCCGCAACCACCGGCGGGCAAGCGGAGGGTCCGGGACACCGGGAGACGGGGCGAGAGCAGATGGGGCCCGAGACCCGGGCGGCAACAGCAGCAGCAGCAGCGCCGGGACCCCGGAGACCCGCCACGATCCCGAGGCGAGGGAGGCAGCGGCGACTGGCGAGGCGACCGCAAAGCGAGGGGCCGGACCCGGGGAACCCCCGACGGGCGGCGGAATCCCGAGGCAGTATCGAGACCTGGCGGCAGCGTTCGGGGAGAAGGAGTCCGACCAGCTCCCACCACACCGGCCCAGTGATTGCGCCATCGAGCTAGAGCCAGGAGCGACCCTGCCTAAGCCGAAAATGTACTCCCTGTCGAGGAGGGAGATGGGGGCCCTGCGCGAGTTCATAGACAAGAACCTAGCGCGGGGATTCATCCAACCCGCGAAGTCACCATTAGCGGCCCCGGTGTTATTCCGGGAGAAGAAGGACGGCTCGCTCCGTATGTGCGTAGACTACCGGGGGCTGAACGCAATCAGCACGGAGTACAAATACCCCCTCCCCCTGATGAAGGACTTGATGTCGCATCTGTCGAAGGGGAGGGTGTTCACAAAACTGGACTTGCGCGAAGCCTACTTCAGAGTTAGGATCCGCGCAAAAGATGAGTGGAAGACGGCGTTCAACACCCCGCTCGGAAGCTACCAGTTTTCCGTGATGCCGTTCGGATTAAAAGGGGCCCCGGGGTATTTATGCAGCTAATAAATGAGGTGCTGCACGACCTACTCTACCGGGGCGTCCTGGTCTACCTGGACGACATCCTCATCTACACCGAGACCCTGGCGGAGCACGTGAGCCTGGTGCGCACGGTGCTCCAGAGACTGCTGAAGGCACAGCTGTACGCAAAGCTCTCGAAATGCGAGTTCCATCGAGAGCAACTAGACTACCTCGGCTACCGAATATCCAGCCGGGGAATTGAGATGGACCCGGCGAAAGTAAGGGATGTCCTGGGCTGGGAAGCGCCGCGAACCCGGAGGCAACTCCAAAGCTTCCTAGGGTTTGCGAACTTCTATCGTCAGTTCATCCCGAACTTCGCCCAAATCGCCCTTCCCCTAACCGACCTGCTAAAAACCAAGGGCACTGGGAAACCCCCCAAGCCCAGCATGGCACTCGCGTGGACTGCAGAATGCCAGGGGGCGTTTGAGGAACTAAAACGGCGGTTCACTGCGGAGCCGATCCTGCGCCATCCCGACCCAGACCGGCGGTTTATAATCCAAGTGGATGCATCAGACGTGGCAACGGGAGCAGTCCTGCTCCAACCCAGCCCGGAGGGGGCCATCCACCCGTGCGCCTACGCCTCCCGCAAATTCACCGAGACGGAGAGGAGGTGGATGGTGTGGGAGAAAGAGGCGTACACGGTCAAGTGGGCGCTGGCCACGTGGAGGCATCTACTGGAGGGGGCAACTGAACCGTTCGAGGTGTGGACGGACCATAAGAACCTCGAGGCCCTGAAGACCCCGCGTAAGCTATCCCCCAAACAGGCACGGTGGTCCCAATACTTCGGGAGGTTCAGGTTCACACTGAAACACATCCCTGGGAAGCGCAACTTCCTAGCGGATGGACTGTCTCGCATGCCCCAACACGCCAGCCTACGGGAGGAGATCGTGGACTCCGTCATCCCCGCCAGCAGGCTGGCTGCAAAGGCGGTGACCCGAAGCCAGACCAAGGGGGAGCGACGGGACGCGGCGTCTGAAGTAAGGCAAGGGTTCGCGGAGGCGGCGGAGCGGGACGCTTGGCTCAAGCAGAACCGAGAGGCGCTAACCGGCCAAGAGGGGTTGTGGTGGCACGAAGGAAAGCTGTACGTGCCCGAGGGTTGCCGACGGGAGGTCATGGAGAGAGCCCACGACAGCCGGAGTGCGGGGCATTACGGCTTCGTAAAGACACTCCACTTAATCCGGCGGCAGTTTTGGTGGCCCACGCTCCGGAAGGACGTGGAGGCGTACTCGGGGGGTTGCCCGGTGTGCGCAACAGCGAAAGGAGCCAAAGGCAAACCTAGAGGCCTACTCCAGACGGTAGCGGAACCCGACGGCCCTTGGCAAGAGGTCGCCATGGACTTCATAGTGGAGCTCCCGGAGAGTAAGGGGAAGACCGCCATTTGGGTGGTCACGGACTTATTCTCCAAACAAGCGCACTTTGTAGCGTGCCGGCGAGTCCCCACGGCCGAGGGGCTGGCGAGACTGTTCGTGCAACATGTCTACCGACTCCACGGCGCACCTCGACGTATCGTCAGCGATCGGGGCGGCAACTTCATTGCGCGGTTCTGGCGGGAGTTCCTGAAGCGGGTGGGGACGAAACAAGCCCTATCCTCCGCGGCGCACCCGCAGACAGACGGAGCCACGGAACGCCTGAACGGGGGGCTCGAACAGTACCTGCGCTGCTACGTGGGGCACCAACAGGACGATTGGGCGGAGCTACTACCATTCGCGGAGGTGGCATACAACAACGCCGTCCACAAGAGCACCGGGTTCTCTCCGTTCAAAGTAGCCACCGGGAGAGATTTCGTCCCCATGCCGGAGCTGCCTCAGCCGGAATCCCAGATCAACTCCCTGGACGCCTGGTTCGCCCAAATCGACGAGACCCGGCGAGCGGCGCACGCGGCATTGCAAAGAGCCAAAGCCGACTACAAGAAGCACGCGGACCGCAAGAGGCTCCCCGAGGAAAAGTGGAAAGTGGGGGACCAGGTGTATCTGTCAACCAAAAACCTAAAGACGCACCAGGCATCGAAAAACTCAGCCCGAGGTTTGTGGGGCCGTTCCCCATTTCGGAGGTCATCAATCCGGTGACCGTCAGGCTGACGCTCCCGAAAAGCCTCGGGAAGATCCACCCGGTGTTCCATTGCAGCCTGCTAAAGTTGCACCAGCCGGGGAACGCCTGGCACAAGGCGGAGGGAGTACCACCACCCATCATGGTCGGGGGGGAGCAGCATTTCGAAATCAACCGGATACTGGACGCCCGGAGGCACAAGGGGCAGACCCAGCTCCTAGTGCAATGGAAACATTTCCCCAAGTCCCACAGCGAATGGGTGAGTAAAACCCACATAAGGGCGCCGGACCTAGTGCGGGACTTTTACAGTAAATACCCCGGGAAGCCGAAATAGGACCGAGGGGGGGGAGTTGTCTTCAGGGGGGCGGCATGTCAGGTTCGGTCAGCACGAGGCTTCAGGGAAGCACGGGGCTGCAGGGAAGCTCGCAACCAGACCACGCGGAATCCACCGGCGGTAGCTAGCGGGGAAAAGAGGAACCGAAAGCGCCGCTAATTAACGAGCCACCTGCGGCCAGCTAAACAGGAAAACCACAGCGGAAGCTTTTAACTATGAACTGATAACGGCGCGAGCATGCAAGGAACGGGGCCGCAGGGCAGCGAAACAAGATCGCAACGCAGCACAGAACCCGCGGGTCTGCACGTAGCAGGGAGGGACCAACCCAGCCAGAGGGGGACTGGCAATCAAGGACAATGGACTCTGACCGACCCTGCCATCATGAACGATCAGGGGGGACATTGGGGGGCCTAATAGCCCACAGCCACAACGCGATCACGAGGCGGGAAAAAGCGCGGGAAGGGGGGAATATAACAAGTGATGCAATTGTACCAAGCCAGTCCTGGCTTTGCTTGTGACTACTACGTTACGCATGAGTAAACCTTCTTTGTGAACCACACGTGTCACGAGAGTTTCTCTGTCGAACGGGGCAAATCTTACACCAGGTCCCTTCTATCAAGCAAAGTCATCTCATGGGACCATGGAAGCATGTGTCCTCTGTCATAGCACCTGCCCTCTGCAACAGCGTCCCTCCAGAGATTCACACAGCTCCCATCCTACAAGCGTTCTGCAAGTCATTGAAGACATAGCTGTGCTCCTAGCTTGGTTAGATTGGTTGCTGAGTTCCTGGTGAATTTTTTGTAATGCAATGTATGTTTTGTCCAGGCTCCCATATTCTTTTACTTTTAATTGTTTTCCTCTTTTTTAAATTTATAAACTACCCAGAGTCTTTTGGGGGTTGGGCAGATCTCTAAATTTAGTAAAATAAACAAATAAAATAGATTTTGAATAATATTTTAATACCTCATTTTGCAGAAACCCATCCATAATATGAATCTTAGCTTGGGTTGCTGGGGGTGGGGGATGTCAAACATTGTGTTGCATTGGTTCCCACAAATTCCTTAAAGTGGCTCTGCCACTCATCCTGAAGCCAGCAGCAAACTTTACAAACATAAAATGTGCTGTCTCCACTGCTTCTAGAGCCCTTCGACTTACCTTCCACCCAGTGTTTGGACCCTGATGTAGGGTGTGCAGGGCATGTTAAGCATAGCTTGATGAACCTCTGTTTTTGCTGCTATTCCCCTTTCTAAACAGCACCATACATAGAAAGCCCACTTTTAATCACAGCACTAATCACTAACCATGATTAGTGGTTTATCAGGTGGTTCAACCCATAGATTTAGTCATCTGCTAAAACCACAAGTACACCAGGCAGCTGATTCACATGGGAGGGGTGCCCAGTAATCAGGCCCTATTATTGGGTACTCCTCCACTCCACAGATGAGCTGACAAGCAGGTTTGAGTCAAAAAAAAAAAAAAAGCCCACTGCAGCTGATCCAAAGGGTAGGGCTGGCACTGCTTCTCTCCTAGAGACCATCAGACAGCTGAGCTGTGGGCTCTAGGAGTTATAGTGGGTACAGGGAGAGCATCCAGCTTTTCCCAGGCTGATATTACCTAGAGCCAGAGAGCTGATCCCATGGATGCTGCCAATCAGCATTTGCAATGAGAAAGCCTATTTTGAAAGCATTAATCTCTCTGGTTTCCACAAATAAAAGGGCTCTGAGTAACACGTTTCCCTGTGTTTAGGTGCAAGTGGGAAGGCCTTGTTTCTTACCACAGAAAAAGTAGTAGTAGACCTCAGAAAATGTTGACGTCAAAAAAAAAAGAAGAAGAAGAAGGATAGAAAACAATACACAGAGATATCAAACTTTTGGAGTATCATTTTACCTGTACTGTTTGTTGAACCTCAAGAATGTACACACTGATAAAATGCTTGATGCAAGAATGTTTTTGATTGGGGAAAGAAGATATTGTTCTCTCAAGTTACCTCTCCATGACTCTCTGTCAAATGTGACACATGAATTATATAGTGAACAATTAGTTTAGAAAAAGAATAGAAGGGAATTCAAGCAGAGGCCATTGTAATTGTTTGAAAAGGTCAGCTCCAATTCCCTCTTGTGTATGCTTCAGATAGACTTGCTAAACCTGCTGTAGATATGTGTTAGTGCTTTGATTAGGTGAATGGTGTGCTATGCCTTGGAGATCATTTGATATTATTTTAGCTTGTTTTAATCTATAATAGACTTGTATTTCAATAGTAAGAGGTAGACCCTCTCTGTGTCAGAGAAGTTTAAAGATAAATACCAGGCTTCTAAAACACCAGGAGACACATATCCCAAGAAGTTTGATAGAATATTAAAAAACTTGAAATGTATTCACTAACCAGTAAGCTAACATTCAACATTTTTGATTAGCAGCAGAACAATATCTCACAATAGGTTCTCATTTATTTCATCAAGACTTAGATAAAACACATCCCAGTACATCCTATCCCCATATCTTCTTGCTTTCAGTTCCACCGTATCTTACAGAGCTGAAACCTCCTTATCCAAGGGAGCCCCTTCATCTGATCTCACAGAGAGGCCCAGTGATGCCTCTTCCTTGATTGAAGATTTTTGCTAGATGGGGAAGGGTAGACATATGACCTTTCCTAATCTTATCTGGATGGGATTCCTGCATCCCCCCTGCCCAAAAGAAAAATCACAGAGGAGGGGGAAAACATGAAGAAAGTGAACATAGCTAAGCTTGGCATCTCAGGAGATAAACTCTCCCTGACAGGCAAACTAATGACATTAAGCAACATCATTCTCTGCTGTGCAGATCTTTGCCTGACCTTATCCAAGAAGCTTCTTCCCACCCCTTTGACTTTCTTACTGTAAAAGCCTAATAGATTTTCTTTAGCTGCAGGCAGAGTAAATCTCTATGGGTTTGAACTAATGCAGAAATATTAGAAAAGATTGGTGCTGGGAATTTTTCCTTCCTCTCTATTCTCCTTCCAGGGTGAGTGGAGAAAAATGTCTGACCTAAATCTGCCAGACACCTTCAAAAAAGAAGGATGAAAATGTGCAAGGAAAATGGGATCTACAAGCCACCCAGCTCCTGTGAATAATTGTTATTAGAATGTAAGTGCCACTAAATTAATCTGAAGAGGAAAGAAAATCCAAATAAGTGTTAAACAATTATATTTCTACCCTCATATTTCTTCTTGGGGAGTGTCTAGATAAATATTCTGTGCCATAAATAAATATTTCCAGAGGTAAACAAGCACTTCATGCATGCACATTAATTTGTTTAAATGTTATTTTAATATTATGGGAATAAGTGAGGTGCAGACTAGTGAGAAAAAGCTAAATTTCAAGCTGGAGCACCCTCTGCAGCATGCTTGCCCCTTTACAACTTGACAAAATATTGTAAAGCAGAAGTAAAAACAAATCAGATTTAGACAAATTTGTTCATATAGCCATATTTGAATAATTTTGCTTGCTGCTACAAATATCCACTCTCTTTTCCCTCTTTTTTTTTTTTAGTAACTTCTGAATCAGATTCTCCCAATCTTTTAAGAATATTCAGAACATAGTTGGAGAAGCTGAATCAAGCAAGCTGTAGAATTCATGAATATATCATCTTCCAGTGTAAAGTAGCAATCAACAGCTAGAGACCACGGGACACATCTTGCCATTCCAACTATTACTTCATCCCCCAAGACAGATGGAAAAAGGGCATTGACTATGGAAACTCTATTTGCTCAATGGATACTTAATTGGTTATTATCTTTGCCCCACCACCCACAACTACCTTGTCAAAGTGGCCCTCCAGCAACATTGATTACTTAAGTATTTCGGGATTTAGAAATCCACCCTCGGATTTTTTTTAAAGTAGCCTCACATTAGATAAGCATTTGGCATCCAATGTCTGTATAACCAAGCTGTATTTTCTTCTATTTACAACAAAATAGGGACATAAATAGTAAAGACACTATTTATACCCTGAAGGACCAGATGAAAATCCCAAATACAACATTGTAAGAATAGAAAGGGGTACTGTGTGTAAATTTTCCCTAACTGGTGAAGCTCCAAATGGATTACAACTTTTATCATTGCCAATTCACTGAATTTGTAGAAGGCAGGTTAGAGGTTCCTCTAATAATTTTTAAGTAATAATTGAATCTGTATATTTGCTTCTGATTACAGAATTTAAAAAATGGTTAAATCTTGCAAGAATTTATTTTCCACCTCTCTCTCTCACACATACACATACATATATAGTAGTACCTTTTCTCATTACAGGCTAGCATAGTTTAACCAGGAACCAGGGTTTCTAAACTGATGGGCTTGTCTTGATTAGTCCGTCCAGTAGTAAGATCATTACAGCACCCGGGCTAGTTCATCTAAACATAATAAAATGCTGCAAACCTGTTATCAGAATTTAATGAAACACTTGGCATTGTAGGTGGCCGTTGCCTCAGATTTATGAATAGTTTATATGCAGGAGCAGTCATTATAAGGTTTGCAGGTCTCTTAGGTCTCATAACAGTGTAACCCAAGTGCATGAGGAACATGTCATCTCACTGAGGTTTCTGCCAGAAACCTGCTAAATAGTGTTATTGGGATTTTAATTAAATGAAGTCCCTCTGGTGAGATTTAGTAATGAGAGTGTGGTGGCTTCCCCATCTCCAAGTAACCTATTCCTAAAAAAGTGGGCCTTTGAGGAGAAAGTTACTCTGTGTTTGGGACTCCCATAATGTATGGAGTATGTCCATAAACTGAATGGGGAGAAAGGAAAATCCAAGTGCACAAGCAGTAGCCCATTCACGCAATGTTGGATGAAATGCCTACAGGATAAGAAACTGATGGTCTCCAGATGTTTTGGACTATCCCTTACCATTGGCCATGCTGACTCGATCAGATAGAGTTTGAAGCCCAAATCATCTGGAAGAGACCAGATTGTTCTTTCCTGCTGCATCATGTATTCTCCGCAGACCAGGAACACCGCCTGAACATCTATCCAGGCAACAAAATTAACAATCTTACAAAATTGCCATACTCTAGTAGTTTGTTCAAAAAGAATAATATTCTACCCAAACATGTATATCATTAGGAAAACAGGAAGAAAAGTATCAGTATAATAGGTAACATGAAACGGAACAAAAATATAATCCTAAATCTAAATTCTGTA
This sequence comes from Python bivittatus, assembly GCF_059951505.1. NCBI lineage: Eukaryota > Metazoa > Chordata > Lepidosauria > Squamata > Pythonidae > Python > Python bivittatus. Next base: position 80,776,444 of record NW_028277075.1, read on the forward strand.
TTTAATTTCTCAAAGCTTTCTCCAGCCCAGTGTTCTCCAGATGTGCTAGATTTTATGTCCATAATCCCACACATGATTATGAAAGCTGAAATCCGTATATCTGGGGGATTCTAGATTGGGGATGAAAATGGCTTATAAAATTTTTAGGCAAAAACATCTCTATTTTTCCAGCTTTTGAAATGATGAAAAGCAGTATTCCTACTGAAGAGAGGGTTTGTAACCTTGAGAAAAAGCCTGTTTTTCAAAAGAACACTTTGAAAGGAAGAGTTTTGCTGAATTTCAGAGTCAGGTTTAGTGTCATTTGCTAATTTGAGTCCATAATGTTGAAATTCCTTTTGATGCAAGGTCTGGACCTTAATTACTCTAAAAGGACATGAGGTAGGAAGTTAACTGCTTAATTTTAGAAAACTAAACTCCAAAGCCTGACTTGTGATTGGGAATTTAAAAGATTTCCACCATCGATACTGCCGAGAGTGAATTGGGGAACTTTCTTTGCAGTGGGACAAACAATAGCCCTAATAAACCCTTGCTAGCATAAATTTGTTCCCAGCCTTCCCACCCCTGACAAAAATCTCCAAAGGTAGTGGACTTTCTAACATGGACAAGGTCAACTCTTTTTTATCCTTACTTATTTTTTTAAAAGCTCAACACATTCAGAGCAGCATAGGTCCTTTGTAACTGGACACTTTCTTCCTTGAATGTTCATGGGACTATCCAATGTACCGTCCTTATACAGGAAGTCCATGAAGCTCCAAAAAAGAGAAGAATGGAAGGGTCTTTGCAAAGAGCTCAATGCTGTTGCAGTCACCAGGTAAAGGGCATAGCAGACAGCACTTTACTGAGTCTTCCTCAAAAGAGAATCTGCTCTATTTAAACATGTAGACCACCGTAATCTATGTCACTGTTCTCCATGTGTGTGTGTTCCTTACCTCTGTATTTACATACCATATTGAGTACAATCCTCATTCAATTTTGCTTGGTAGCTTTAGGCAAGCCACTTTGTCTCAGATTTATCTCTCCGTCTGCAATGTAGAGATGCTAATAATAATGGAAAGATCAGACTTTAGTTTATTTCCATGTATTGTGATGAACTTTTCTTTCCCTTCCATGAAAAAGGAAGGCCTGGTGAATCTCCCAGAGAAAGAGAGAAAAAAAACACCAAGTTTTACTGTTTTGTTTTGTTTTTGACTGCAAGAAAAAAAACAGATGGTCAAAATGATGTATTTAGATTTCTTAACCCGTCCCTTGATGTGGATTATCAAGCTTTTATCCAAGGGAGGGATGTCAAGAGATATAAAAACTGATTCCAATACAGAATTCTGGTGCAACAGTTTTATTTTAATATGAATTAGTTGACACCCATTAATATAGCAAAGCTCTATGGTTTGATGGTAAATCAGCAGTAAACAGCTAATTCTAAAATACAGCTCTTAAATACACATGCAAATAAGAACGCCAGAATTTAATGTGGTAGAGTTGTATTAGGCTGAAGTTCAGCAGTGCACATGTTGCTTTGATCAATGGGTCTTGGTTGATCTGTTTCATTCTTCTGCTCCCTATGCAGACAACTTGATATCCAACTGTTGCTGGCCTCTTTTGGCTCCTTTTTGCCCACTGGGTTTTCAACCTCTGGAGGAGTTCCTCATTCACTATTTTTACATTTATGAACTTATACCAAGTGGTGTACAGAGGAGACTTTCATATGTCTCCGCATCTGTCAAGTCTCCATGTCTATCAGGTGTTGTTATCTTTTCTTCGTTTTGGCCAATGGATAGCCACCTCCCCATGTAGTGTGCAGCCAGCTGGTGACAACTCATTACATACAGACATTATAAACTTGTCAAGAAAGCATCTAAATGAAGATACTTCAACCTGTCAAGGATCAGTCATTACAAAATATTTCAACCTTAAACATATCAAAAATTGAGGTATGTATGCCTCTAAGCTGATCAAAGGCAGATAAACACCAGCTGTCAGTTCAAAACATTGCTAATTTCTTCATCATTGCATGAAAAGCAGGCTTAAATGCAAAGGAGTTTCTGACACACAGCTGCCATCACTGATGAATGAGTCCAATTTAATAATATTATATTTTGCTCAGAAGGCGTGGCAAAAATTGGGGGGTGGTCACTGGGAGGTGAAATCTTTAGTAACCATGGCAATGTGGCATATTAAAACTTTTTTTAATGTTAGCAACCAACCGGGGGTGGGGGGGATGAAACTTGTTTGTTTTTCCCCCTCTACTTCTTCCTTGATTCTTCTGGATATTCCAAAGGTTCTTTTCCTCTTGATCAGTTATCCTGATATAGGTTGTGCTTTTATGCTATCAGTCGTCTCATCAAATCTCCCCTGAAGAGAGACTGAGCCTATTAGATTGGCCCACCACAGGCAATTTATAGACCTTGGGGGGTTCCAGGGGGAGATTGAGGGTTTCCCTGAGGATCTGGTGGGCAGGTCCCCCAAGATCTTAGTCACAGCTTGGAATGGGTAGGGAGTAGAGGCCTGGACTGGACTGCTCCTATGTGGCCACTCCCTATGCATTAATCTTGGGCAGATTAAGCCCCAGAAGAGACATCCAGAGCACCACTGAAAGAAGATAAAGGGCAAAACAAACTGAACACAGGTAAGAGCTCATATCTGGGATTACCTTGTGGCAATAAGGGTGATTTAATAGATGACAGGCATGGGAAGGAAGGTTGCACATTGCAGCATGAAGGACACTTCCACTTCGCTACGCAACCCAACCCAACCCATGATGCACCTGTCAGGTTTAAAAAAAAACGCACAAGTTTAGTGCTTTTTCAGAAAAGCTTTAAAACGTTTAAAAATAGCCTAATAGCTGACAGGATGGTGGGATTGTGCTATGAAGGGCTGCACCACAGACCCCTTCTCCGGCACTTGTTAATTCTTAGGTTTACTTTTACTCTTCCTTTTTACACATGGGTTTTCCATGTTTCTGAAAGAACATTAAACCCATGTTAATCCACCTAACAGCTGATGGGTGGTACGGTTATACAGTGAAGTGGGAATTGCCCTCCCATTGCACTGTGGAGGCCCTCCCCCTTGGCTTTCAGCTGTTAGGTGGGATTTTGCATTCTCAGGATTGCCAGCCAGACAAAAGTGGTATGTCTGGGGGGTTCTTAATCATGCAAGGCTCCACAAATCAATAGCTTTCTGAGGAACGATGTAGAACCCACTCTGGCCAAACTGTGCTTCACCTTTATGGACTATTCTCGGGAGAAGGATTAAATGTATTCTTTCACATATGAGAACTTTTGACTTCTGGGTTAACGTGGTGTTACTTTCAATCATGGATAATACAATCCTGATACTTTGCTTGGGGAGAAGTCTGGTCTCTTGGGATGAAAAAGGGCCAATAAATGTACTACAAGCTGTTACTGAGTTTTCTGAGCATGATTCACTTCAGGGATAAGATCTTTTTATGCCAACTTTTAGTTCATGGGAAACTTTTATAGCCAAGATATAAACTTCAGAATAGAGAGGGCTTATAATGGAAAACCACAACATATCTGAAGGGTCACTTGGAGCAATACTATTATGTAATTTACAGCCACTGAGCTGAAGTGTTCCTAGAATCATATCCAATATTAGAGGGCTCAAAGGATACATGCTGGGAAGAGGAGAATAGCCTAGATGGCACAAATACAAGCACAGAGCATCATGTTTTCTTTACAGGGGGCACAGGAAACACTGACAATGGAAATAATAAATGAAACCTTTAACAACTGCCACTGGATTCACATGTAACGGCTGTGGTAAGAAACATCTTGTCATAATTCAATGTAGTGTGCCATCTTTCCTACTAGTCAAATTTGGTGGTGATAGTCCATGCCTTTGGTCACACCCTTGAAAAGCATCCCAAAGTTGCCATTGGTACAAAATGCAGCAGTTAGGCTGATAACCCAGACAGAGTATAAGGATCGTATAATAGCTGTACTGAAAGATTTGCAGTGAGTGCCAACTGCTTTGTGACACAAATTAAAGTGCTGATCCTGATCTTTAACAGCCAAAAATACTTAGCATCTTGTGATCTAAGAGCCTGTCTCCTTCATTATGAACTTGTCCGGCTGTTAACCTGTTAAGCTGCCAGAGAGGCCCTTCTGAAGATGCTTCCACTGCACTGGCATCTACAGAAGCTTTCAAAATAGTGACAGAAAAGAACACTGTGACATGAGCACCGTCTCTGTGGGGCATGAGTATGACATCACAGTACACATATAAAAGGAGTGGGGGTTGCATGGCCACACTGCAATGCTGCTTTTGTCAGTCTGCCCCACCCTCACTCACCCCTCGCAGATACTGCTGCTCTGCTGTCAGATATTGTCTTTCTGATATATAGAAGTGGGCCTTCTCTTATATTTCCTCAAGATTATAAAAGACACTTTCATGGGAACTGGACTTAGCCCTATCTCTCAGCGTTTGGAAAATTTACCAAAAAAAAAAAAAAAAACCCTCTCCTTTTACTGAATGTATTAACTGTTAAAGAACTTGACCTATTTTACTGGTAATTTTAATTTAAATTTGTTTGATCTGTATTTTAAAAAAACTTTTTTTACAGTTTTAACTGTTCATTGTCTGCCTTGAGTGCTTGCCAGAGTAGAAAGACAGGTACACAGAAACAGAAGTATAAAAAAGTATAAAATGCATTAAGAGCTCTCAGAATCTATCCGATTCCTATTGCAATGGAGCTTATCAATTTTTTAAATTTAATTTGGGAAATAATGTAATGCTAATGTGGTCATATCCAATGCCCCCTTCTCAAAGCTTGTGGAGTGGTCAGGATTGTTCACAGAATATGGTCAAAAAAGACAAGTTGGTGGCCACAATGGTGTGATTGAACCTACGCCTTTAATGTGCATTGAACATGCAACACACATAGAAAACAGGCAGAATGTTGATGACATCATTGTGGCTATCTCAACTTTTTTTGCTGCTGCGGACACCCCTGAGAGCAGCGGTTTAATAACATCCCCCATTCAGATCACCGCTGTGTATGCTCAGAAGTGGCCTCTGAAACAGTACCTTAAGTTCTGTTGTAGTGCTCCACTATATGGCACTCTGCATTGTTATCTCCACTCCTGGTTAGCTATTTACCATCAGGTTCCAAATCCACAATGTCCAACTTTGCTAAGGTTGGTTTCTACCCCATCAGACATCTTTTCCCCTTGCCTTTCTTCCTCCACTTTTCAGCCAGCTTAATACAAGATTGGGCTATTAACTACAGCTCTTCATAATGTCCAAATGAGAAATAGCATGATATGCACATTTGAATAGCATTATATTTAAGCATCTATTCAAACATTTCCAAAACCCTGATTAGCTTTGCTAGTGTGCACTTGTGATGGCAAAGTCAGCTCTGAAGACTTATTTCAGACCCTTCTCTTATTATCTTTCTGCAACTGCGGATGTTAGCAATGAAATCTGGTATCACATCAACTTGTTTAAAAAAAAAAAACGTTACTTAGAAGTTTTTAATATGCACCTTCAAATATGCTTTAAAAAACAAGCAAAATTTGAGGGGTTTTTTTTTAAGCTTCCACAGTTATTAACATAGCTTGTTGCATTTTTTAATTGGAACAAAAGCTCTTCCCAGCCCTGTATGGGGAATGATGACTTGTTGATGGATATGCAACTGCTTGAGAAACATGAAAACTTGTGCATGAGGATTTGAGACAGATGAGGATATGCACAATGGGCAGAAAATGATCCATGGGGAACTAACAGTACTATGAAAATTTGGACAATTTGTCATTAACTGTGAATCAGACTTTAGCATTTTTTCTGAATGAGTGCTTGGCAGAAAAGGGCAGAAGTAGATGAAGCATGCTATCCCGATCCAGCTTGTGAACTTCCCACTTGGGGACAACTACTGCTAATATATTCCTTACTACTAATATATGCTGTTTGTGAGACTCCAAAGCACCCTCAGCTTGCATATATGATCTTGCTTGAAAAGAAACTAGGAATCCAGCCTCAAGGAAGAGGTTCTAGCAGATCTTAGAAAATCAATGATGCATGGGTTTAGCTCTCTTCTTTTTGCTCATCTGAAAACCCAGCAAGTCTTCTTGCAATTATCTGTGTGCATAATTGTATTGGCCCGTAAGACATACGATAAGATCTCAATCATGCTCAAATCAGTTAGGTCCATGTGATGTCTAGGCGTACAATAAGCTAATGAACACTTTCTACGAAGCTCCCTACCCAGTCAGATTTTATTGTTTTTAAATTCTTAATTTAAAAAAAGATTAAAAAGCTGGCATGCTGCAGAGCAAAGGGCCAAGCAATAGTTTCTATTTTCAAAAATGCCCCTGGGGTCCATAAGAACCTTTAGAAACTATACATGGTAGGTAGCTCTAGTCTGGTGCTTTCTTTGGAAGAGTGCCAGCTGCCCAGAAAAACAATGTAGGTAAGCTGAGATCCTTAAGAACATCCATGAACAACTTCTCCAATCAGGTGAATGGATTTTTTGCGATGGGTCATGTCCAACAGGGCAGCCAATTTGTGAATATGCAATTCTTCCTGTGGCAGCCATTGTGTGAGAACTTCCATGACATCTGCTCAAGTTTCTACATATGTATATCAAACTCAAAATATTGTCTACCTTTACCTCAGAGCAATGATATAACATTGCCTGTCATTATTTGTCCTGAATTATAACTATGGCCAAGGATGTAAGCTGTCAGATAGGGCTCAAATAAAGCTGAACTTTATGTTCTGAGCAAAGCTTTGTATTGATGCAATAAATTGGGGATTGTATTTTCAGTACCAGGTTCATGACTGAGCTGAGATTTTATTCTTCAACTCATACTCTTAGCTTTAATGCTATAGTTCTTTGTCTTTTCCCCTCTTGCAGCCAGCAGTAACATTTCACAATTTCAGTTGGCAAATACCAATAAAGACTACAAACATGACTAGAGAGAAGTTCTAAATATCCAAATACTCTTTGGATAAATATTTATAGAAAATGTGAGGTTTTCTTGTATTAGTCACCTCATTAGCCAACTTCATTAGCAGTACAAAAGCATTTGTATAAATAAGAGGCTGAAGGGTAATGATACCAGAGGTAAAGAATTAACAAATTAACCAACTCATTTGGCAACCAAATGAAGTTGTACCCAACTAGTTGAGAAGGAAGGGGCTCCTTCCTGCCTATGTTCCACTTAGTAAATAAAAACAGTTTTTAGTGAGGAGCAGCATCTGTACTTATATTGATCACTTTGGTGGTTCTGTTAAGCATCTTCTAAAAGTCCATAACTGAATAATAATGGGCACAGTCTAATACATCTCTGTGTTTTATAACCCAGTTCTGTGGCCATTTGTGTAAGGGAAGAGTTGTTCTGCTGTTCTTCTACTAACTAAAAGAGCTCCCCACAAAGGCCATTCAAACAATACTATAGCCCATTTGCTCCATATAAAGTAAGGTTTTCCACATCATTGGCTTCAGATGTGTTGAAGGTAAACTTCCATCATCCTATGCCAGAACAGTAATGGTTGTGCTAGCTAGGGATTATGGGAGTTGAACACACCTGGAGATCAATAGGTTGGGAAGCACTAATAGATTTTTCACACATCTACAGATGTGGTACATATATAAAGAAAGTCATGCAAGAGAATCTCTTGAACTAGAATCATCCAGTTTCTCATGTGCACCTCTTTTCTTTTAGATTTAGTTTGTATTAAGATTCAAAATCTGGGCAATCATTTCACTATGCCACCAGAACATCCCAGCATTGGCTGTTGAAATAGCTCCAATATTTATGTCTTTTCATGATATTAGAAAATGTGTTTGTTCTTCAGAGGCTTATGCTATTTCCAGTGTCACAGAGATGCCCAGATATTTCAGCCATCCTGTAGGCATGTCCTTTTGGACCAACATGCCCATGGAGTTCATTAGCTCATATGTTCATTCAAGTTTATTTCCCACTTGTAGTCAGAAAAGATAATAATAGATTGGCCATCTTGGACAGCAGAAAGCACAATACTGTAGTTGTGTTCTTGACTGGATCAGTAAATATCCCTGCATTTCTCAGGTAGATAAATGGATAACAGTAGAGAAAACAATGATATGTTTATCAGAGTGGCAACAAATCCATTTGCATCTAACCACATGTTTGCAAAGGTTGAGTAATAGCATTGTGTGCCTCATAGGAAGTGTCTTTTAATCCAAGATAGCCATGAAAGGGGTTATCGTTTTCCATACAAAACTTGGGATATCTTAGCTCACTAGATGCTAGTTCTGTTCTGAACTATCCTGAATGCAAGATGCATAAATGGGAATTACATGTGTGAACTGGCTGTAGGTAAGCCTTTAGCTGGGCTAAGATAGGACAGGATACTTAGCCTTGCACTTTCGAACATCTGTTGGCTGTAAATTTTGGCAACTGTAGTCCCAATTCATCTAAAGGGTCCCTAGTTGGAAAGGTAAGTGTTGGTATCTTGGGGTTCATATTGTCATTCATCCTGTGGAATGCTGACCTAATGTGTTGGTTTCACTGTGTAAAACCTGTGACTTGGTGCAATCAGCACAATAATGAAGAACATTTTTCACAGATACTATTTTGTCTTAAAAGAGGACATAAATAGGCAAAGGTCCCTCACTCTGAATAACATTTTAAAATGCAAATTTGTCAAGTGTCATCCTGAGAATTAATGCACTGACTGATAAGATGGTAAAGTCCTCAATTTTGCAAATTACAGCTCTTGGTGTGTAATGTCCCAGAGATAAGGTCTGAATAGAAAACTGGATTAAACTTTTCCACATCATAGAAGTACCTTTGAAAACAGCCCTATTTCATCTTTGGTGGACTTCCCAAGAGAGGACCAAGTCTGGGTGCTTTGAGTACTGGGAAGATACAATGTTTTAACAACCACAAAATTGCTTGCGGTCCTACTACCTGGATCTCCAATTGAATGTTGGAACCTAATGTGTGTGCATCTCTGACATAGTTCTGTTGGTTTTAAGGCTGTACTTACTAGTTCTATCATTAACAACTATGAGTAACAGTATCATCTATACTGAAGGTAGCACATTTGTACTTCAAGTTCTTACAAAGAGAACATTAAAGTTTAAGCAAAAATATGATGAAGTCCCTGACAGCATACTGCCCTTCAAACCAAATGTCAAATTGCTGATCTGATAATCTCTTTCCTGAACCCATAAGAATGTTTCTTGGTTTGGCATATACTGTCACCAAAAACCTCCCCTATTCTACTTCTGCTTGCATATGGCTCATTTAGCTCTTACATAGATTATAATTTTCTATGAATCATATGCAATGCAGTTTCAATGATTTTATTCTGAAGATGGTTGTTTCACAATGTCATTGTGAAAGGCTGATTGTCAGCACAGCTCTTCAACATTCAAGTATTTTCTAGACACAGAATTGCTGAATCTCAAGAATGAAATGAATATGAACAGTATGTATGTATTTTACATCACATATCCTGCTACTCAACAAATTTTGGGCAGCTCACACTAAAAATCATAAATCAACCCCTTTGTTAAAAGGTAGCTTAAAAACATAATAAAAATACAAATGGAAAGCCCTTCCATATTTGGGGAGTGCTGGCATGAGCTCTGATTATTAGGAGTGGTGTTATATGCACATTTACTCAGAAGCAAATTGTTTACTTCAGTGGAACTCTATTATCAGGGTTCCTGGAAGAGAATATAGGACTGCATTGTAAGCAATGCAGAAAATGGATTTTGTACATGCCTTATTTTTTACATACTGTTATATTTCTTTAAAAATACAGCTAATTCCTGAGCCAGGGAATGGCTTTTATGAGCATCTTAAATGTATAGTTTAGTGTTTTGGTTATAATTTGACTACATTTTTCTAAAATTATTTTCATTCCTGGCATTAAAGAAAAACACACTATAAGATAATTAATGGAGAATCATTCATCCAATTCCCAGATCTAAATCAGTGGAGATTTCATGAACTTAAAAGCATTTCTTGCAACTCCCATTACTCGGTTCTGCTGTCCTTTTTCAATTAATTCCAACTTCAGGACAACTTGCTAGAGAATTAATATCTTAACATAGAGGTAATAGGTAGCTTGACATTTCATTTGTTTGATTAAATTCCATACTAAAAATGTCTTATAAATAAAAGAAACAATTGAGGCAACTTTTAAATTGTCCTGATTGTTCCAAAATGATGTAGTTAATGGTTGCTGAGGGTGGAATTTAAAGTCATTAGAGCTATAAGGGGGCTTTGTGAAAAAAAGTCATCATTCTAAAAGTTGTCATGGCTAAGGGCAGTTTTGTTCAGACTACTTTCATTTATTCAGACAAATTCTAAAAGAAAGCTATAGGGTTTTTTTAGGCTGCTACTTCTTTTACCCAATCACAACACCAGTGTTAAAATCTACTTGAAACACTGTCATATTTGTTTAGAGAGGCATATGTGATACCACACCCCAAAGGATAATATCTTCTGCTCTCTAGAAACTTGAGAATCGCAGTGTTTGTTAGGCAAGTATTTAGACTTCTTTTCCTTTTTTTTTTCCTTTTGTTAAATGATTTCACATGGTGATACTAAAATGGACTAAGGACAATGCTATTTTCGAGAATGTTCTCCTTTGTCGGCACAATGATACTTGCTAAATCCTCCTAGTCTGGTGGAACACAATCATATATTGTCAGAATGAATTTATACTGGCCAATTTAAATTGCAGTAGCCTTGCATTGATTGATCTCTTATCCTGAGGGTTAAAAGAGAGGGAAAAAAAACGGATTTAGAACCATGGCAGGAATGGAGAAGGCCTTAGTTGTTATCTTAGGTTTGTATAAGGTTCATCTAAGTATTACAACTATTGCAAAAGATAAGGCATACCTTAAAATGTACTGGGTCAAGAACATGACATGACTGTCCCAAGTTCCATTTCCACTGCCACATAACATTGGAGATTAGGCCTAATCCAGGAGCTAATTGGAGTTTAGGCCTAATCCAGGAGCTAATCTTGGCACATTAGAAGTCCAAAAAAAGAGAACCTGAGCTATAAAGATGAACAATGCTCATAGTCCCAGTCTTTCATCTTCCTGATGTAATATGATGTAGTATACACTGGCTAAGCTTCTCCTCTTATTCAACGGGTAATAGCAATAATGACTGCTACTCAGGATAAGGATGATGAAAGAATAACCACAAATCAAATCATTCAGTGAAAACAGATGTCACAGAATATATTATTTCCAGGTGGCTTTAAACCTACAGTAATTATTCAAGTGAAGATGAAGCTCTTGCCCATATATTGAGATATTTTAGATGGCTCTCTCTTGGCTGCTTCCAGGCACAAGCACCCTGTCAACTATTGTTCATGCTGGTTTTGAACACTATAGAAAAGCATTATACCTATGTTTAAGAATGCCCCCCAGAGCAGGTAATTGCTGGGGTGAGGTGGAATTGTGGAGAAGCAGGATCTTTCCTGATCAACAGCACCAGGTTTGCTGACAGATGCTGGGAGGGTTGGTGCCATCCTATTGTTGCAGAAGCTGCCCAGTAAAGGAGAGAGCCCATCCTGATCATCTCCCATTCAACCCCATTGATCAGTTTATCTAGGTACCAGGTTTTGACAGATTATTAAACCTATGTGTCTAGCCATCTATCAAAACCATCTGCTAATCATATTGTTATGCCTCATGATTGGTTGATGGTTTTTCACCAGAGGATGATGCTGAGAACGTGGAAGGCAGCAACACTAGAGGGTAAAATTACCAATGGTTTTACTCAACATACCTACACATTGTAAATCAGGATACTGTGCCATCATCTAGCAGCAAACCACAACAGAAACTTTGGTAGCAGGATGGGGATCAGCAGCAAGGAACAGCAAATTTTATTCTGGTACAGTTTTCTTACAACTCTAGGGTGGTCAGAGAGTACTTTAACGTGGCAATGAGGAAAGAGCCTAAGAATCTTCAGAAGGAAAGATGATGATCCCAAAATTGGCCTTAGGAAAGCTTTTTGGGAAGAAAGTCTGAAAAGAGACAAAGCAAACAGGTCAGTATCAAATAGTGCTGAATAAAGGCCATAATAAAGTACAATAGCTCATCAAATTGAAATAATTACTTCAAATCCTCAGTATAGAAGCATGGATAAAACCATTTGCTGAAAAGTGTAGTATCTAACAATATCTCTTGAAAATTATCCAGCAGAACAACTATACAGGGACTAAACAGAGATGCAGAACTATAACTTTATATCAATCTATTTATAACTTCTCTATAATCATTGGATCATTTGAGACTGAATAGGAATCAATTTTATAACAGTTTTTCACAGAAGCCCTATACGTAGGACATCTCTCTTTCTTTCCCAAGTCAGTGCCTGATTTTGAAGTCAAAAGAAGCAAATGAGGATCAAGACATACACGCTATAGGTGGTAAATGCTCTTATCAAATGAGCACTCTATTTTCTTGAGAGAAAATAAGATAGCTCTGGGTTCAACATTCACAGATAGAAGGGAGACTTTTGTATTTCTTAGTTTGAGATCTAGAACTATTTATGATATTGAACATAAACTCAGTAAATTATGCAATGACACTGCTATTTTAAAGAGCCTTCTATCCGCTATTAAGGGGTCTATATTTTTAGGCTTTCAGATCTTAGTGGACAGTGTCTACCAAGTATACAGTTGTATATTCAAGAAGTATTTCAGATCCTGCAGTAAACATGTAGGTCTCTATGTACTGTGTGGAGAAGGAGGAGAGTTTTCTTTCTTTATTTTAAAACTAATGGATGCTCACATTAGAAATCTGTGACAGCATGCAAGATCTAAGACTAATCTGGAAGTCAGATCTTAGCATAAAGATAAAGGGTGCTAGTTGGGACCACATCAACCAAGAATTAATGATGGACACAACCCTGCACACATCTCAAGTAATATCTTATTAATAATAAACATAAATAATTAGCTGGTAGATAAATAGAATAAGATAGATGATAGAACCCCTTCATGGATCACTGCTGTGTCATGGAGAAGGGGCTTGGGTAACTCAATGAAGCCATGAGCTATGCTGTGCAGGGCCACCCAAGATGGACAGGTCATGGCGGAGAGTTCTGGCAAAACATGGTCCACTGGAGAAGGAAATGGCAACCCACTCCAGCTTCCTTGCCAAGAAAACCCCATGGACAATGTCAAAAGGCTAAAAGAGATGACACCGGAAGATGAGCCCCTCAGGTCGGAAGGTGTCCAATATGCTACTGGGGAAGAGCAGAGGGCAATTCCAAATAGCTCCAGAAAGAGTGAAGCGGCTGGGCCAAAGTTGAAAGGACGCTCAGTTGTAGATGTATCTGGAAGTGAAAAGAAGGTCCGATGCTGTAAAGAACAATACTGCATAGGAACCTGGAATGTAAGATCTATGAATCAAGGCAAGCTGGATGTGGTCAAACATGAGATGACAAGTTTGAACATCGACATCTTGGGAATCAGTGAATTAAAATGGATGGGAATGGGCGAATTTAATTCAGGTGACCATTTTATCTACTACAGTGGGCAAGAAACCCTTAGAAAAAATGAATTAGCCCTCATAGTCAATAAGAGAGTGGGAAAGGCAATAATGGGGTACAACCTCAAAAATGACAGAATGATCTCAGTGCGAATCCAAGGCAAACCATTCAACATCACAGTAATCCAAGTCTATGCCCCAACCACTGATGCTGAAGAAGCTGAAGTTGACCAGTTCTATGAAGACCTACAACAATCGAGGAAAACCATAGAAAGGGAAAGACTAGAGATCTCTTCAAGAAAATTGGAGATATCAAGGGAAGGTTTAGTGCAAAGATGGACATGATAAAGGACAAAAAAGGCAGGGACCTAACAGAAGCAGAAGAGATTAAGAAGAGGTGGCAAGAATACAAAGAAAAACTATACAAGAAAGATCTTAATGTCCCTGATGTCCATGCTGGTGTGGTCACCAACCTTGAGCTGGACATCCTAAAGAGCAAAGTCAAGTGGGCTTTAGGAAGCATTACTAACAACAAAGCTAGCAGAGATGCCAGTATTCCAGCTGAGCTATTTAAAATACTAAAAGATGGTGCTGTTAAAGTGCTGCACTCAATATGCCTACAAGTTTGGAAAACTCAACAGTGGCTACGGGAATGGAAAAGGTCAGTTTACGTTCCAATTCCAAAAAAGGGCAATGCCAAAGAATGCTCAAACTACTGTACAATTGCACTCATTTCACATGCTAGCAAGGTTATGCTCAAAATCCTACAAGCTAGGCTTCAGCAGTACATGAACTGAGAACTACTGGATGTATAAGCTGGGTTTCGAAGAGGCAGAGGAACTAGAGATCAAATCGCCAACATTCGCTGGATCATAGAGAAAGCACGAGAGTTCCAGAAAAACATCTACTTCTGCTTCATTGACTATGCAAAAGCCTTTGATTGTGTGGATCACAACAAACTGTGGCAAATTCTTAAAGAGATGGGGGTACCAGACCACCTTACCTGTCTCCTGAGAAATCTGTATGCGGGCCAAGAAGCAACAGTTAGAACCGGTCATGGAACAACCGATTGGTTCAAAATAGGGAAAGGAGTACAGCAAGGCTGTATACTGTCACCCTGCTTATTTAACTTATATGCAGAGTACATCATGAGAAATGCCAGGCTGGAAGAATCACAAGCTGGAATTAAGATTGCAGGGAGAAATATCAACAACCTCAGATATGCAGATGATACCACCCTAATGGCAGAAAGTGAAGAAGAATTTAAGAGCCTCTTGATGAGGGTGAAAGAGAAGAGTGCAAAAGCTGGCTTGAAACTCAACATTAAAAAAACTAAGGTCATGGCATCTGGACCGTCAATTCCTGGCAAATAGAAGGGGTAGAAATAGAAGCAGTAACAGACTTCATTTATTTGGGCTCCAAGATTACCCCAGACGGAGACCGCAGCCATGAAATTAAAAGACGCTTGCTCCTTGGGAGGAAAGCTATGGCAAACCTAGACAGCATATTAAAAAGCAGAGACACACCTTGCCGACAAAGATCCGCATAATCAAAGCTATGATTTTTCCAGTAGCAGTGTATGGCTGTGAGAGCTGGATCATAAGGAAGGCTGAGCGCCGAAGAACTGATGCCTTTGAACTGTGGTGCTGGAGAAGACTCTTAGGAGTCCCTTGGAGTGCTAGAAGATCAAACCAGTCAATCCTAAAGGAAATCAACCCTGACTGCTCATTGGAAGGACTGATACTGAAGGTCAAGCTCAGATACTTTGGCCACCTAATGCAAAGAGAGGACTCTTTGGAAAAGACCCTGATGCTAGGAAAGACAGAAGGCAAAAGGAGAAGGGGACGGCAGAGGATGAGATGGTTAGATAGCATCACTGAAACAATGAACATGAAACTGAGGAAACTCCGGGAGGCAGTGAAGGACAGGCAGGCCTGGCGTGATATGATTCATGGGGTCATGAAGAGTCGGACATGACTTAACGACTGAACAACAAAAGATGATAGAAAGATGCCCTTTCAATTTTAGACCACTTATAATGCAGAAGCTTATTTTAGACTATCTCTGCATTTGCAAATATTTCATTTTAAAAACTCCCTTTAGAGTGTAGTTTAACATAATCATGCAGATGGGCTGTCCAGTTCCAGACATAGCCCTGCTACTGATCTTTCTGTAATTTCCAAACACTTTACTTGGCAAAAAAAAATTTAAATTACTATGAACAAGAGGACATATAGAGATCGTACATTATTAAAAATCATCATCAGGATATAGGAGGCTGGAATGTTTCTGCTGGAGGCAACAACTGGCATTCAATGCTTAATTTACCATAGCAGTCATGAGAGTTAGACCATAACCCCCATTTGCTCCAAATCATGCCCAGGGAACTTTTATTTTCTCCCTTGTCTCCATGACTTTGCCTTCATCTTCTTCCTGGCCCATGAGTGAGACAGATGAAAGTCGGCTTTAGCTGTGCAGAAAGTTAAAGGAGAATTGTTAGCCTCATTCCAGCACAATCCACCCACAACCTCAAAGTATATGAAACCTTTGTCATCCATTACCTTGGAGGAAAGTTGTGTGCCTGGCAGAGACTGAACAGAAGCAGTAAAGGCAGGATAAGGACCAGCAATAAGACCAGCTAATTTCCTGCTGGTATAAGTTTTCTGCTGACTCAAGAATAGGTGAAGGCTACTTTTACTCAGTAGTACAGAAAGGCCCTTAGAGTAATATTTGGTGCCCTTTTATGATAAATGATGGCTCCCAAGATTAAAGATCCTTGACTTCCAACTGCCATTGGTAAGATTTATTGCCCCCAACTAGAAATCAGGAGATACTGTAACTTTGTTTATAGATTCTGATGAACTGACATTATTAATATTTATGGTGCTTGTTAGCTTAATCCTGGGGTTGGCAACATGGTGCCCACCCCCAGACTTGCCTAGTCTTCATAAATATTATTTTTAAATTATAGAAAGAAGAGAGTCACGATGTAACTTTAGAGAAAGAGGTAAATCCACAATTATACTTATAACTGCTGTAAAGAAGATCACTTTATTTTTTCTTTCTTTTCTTTTTGTGCTTTAGCTTTCTCTTTTATTTCTTCCTTTTCCTTTTTTCCTTACTTTATCTTAGTTTGTATTAATTTTTACTCTTGTTTCGTAAAACTTTCAATAAAACACTATTAAGAAAAATAATATTATTTTAAAATTTCTGAGGGCCAGAATAGATTGCCAGTCACTGTTTGTAATGAAAGGAAGGAAGGAAGGATTAAATTGTAGTTCTCTGTTTTAATCCATTGCATATGCTTCTGTTAGATAATACAGTGGTACCTCGAGTTACGAATTTAATCCATTCCGTGACTCTGGTTGCAACTCGAATTGGTCGCAACACGAGGCAAATTTTCCCATAAGGTTCAATGTAATTACCGTTAATCCGTTCTGGCGTGGAGGACAGGGAGGCGGCTATTGCTTGGAGGGAGAGTCAGGGGCGGAAAAATGGCCACGGACCACGTGTCAGGGGCGGAAAAATGGCTGCGGACCACGTGTCAGGGGCGGAAAAATGGCCGCGGACCACGTGTCAGGGGTGGAAAATGGCCGCGGACCACGTGTCAGGGGCGGGAAAATGGCCACGGACCATGTGTTAGGGGGGAAATGGCCGCGGACCACGTGTCACGGGAGGGAAAATGGCCGCAGATCCGGTTCGTAACTTGAGGTGGTTCGCAACATGAGGTAAATTTTTGGGGCCGGAGCTGGTCGTAACACGAAAAATTCGTAAGCAGAGGCGTTCGTAACTCGAGGTACCACTGTATTTCAAATCCAAAGACTCCTGGTGTAAATCCTGGAGTTGCTGCTGTTAGCTGCAAAAACAATGTACAAAAAACTGTCGCTTATTGCTGAGTTATGTTCCATAGTAAGGAAGGCAACTGGGAGTCTTTCAATAATGCTACCATAAAATGTTTAATTAGTGGAGAGTCTTGAGATACTGATTATTTTCATTCATTTTATTCTATTTTTCAGCCTCAGCATTTGTCAGAAACCACCATGATCTCTGGATAAGGAATAATGCTGGGAGATGGAGGAGTTAGTTATATTGGTCATCTTGATGGGTATGTAGAGGTTTTTTGGAGTTCTTCACTGTTCTTCTTCATTCTATCCCCCTTAAATGAGTTGAAGTTCCTGTGCTCATCCCTAACTCCAAATAACTTAAGAACAAAATAAAAAGCATCTGTCCCATTACATCCTTCCATTGAAAAAAAATATTTCCACTACTGTTTATTAATTAGGTGCTAATTCATAATAGGATTTCTCATCTTTTCTCCTGACTGTCAGGAATATTTGATTTTTTTTTTTTAAGTATTTTGAAAGTCCTGATAAACAAGCAAATACCAGCTCACCCTACTCACATGTCAAAACTTGTAGATTCTTTTTTATTGAGATTTGTCCTTCTAGAGGCCTGATCATGTTATTTTTAATGCTGCTTAATTTATATGAAATTCAGCTAATCAAGATTTATTTACCACCACCCTCCACCAGAATCCCAGGACTCTTTTTTAAAAAACACTAGCCACTTTCCAGTCCTCTGTTAATTTTTTATCAATACCATGGGGGCAATTTGTTTGTTTTCAATTTGCACTAAGCATTACAATAATTTCTCATCATCACATCTTGTCATCAGCAGAGACTTCCTAACAAAGCAGTTTAGGTACAAGAATCTAACCTATATCTTCTGCAGTAAAAATAGCACAAAGAATTCATTAATCTCTTCCACAATCTCTTTATCATCCCCTTGGTACCTCTTTAATTTTCTTGTCATCTGCCTGTTAATCTTGCTAGCCAATTCTTCATTTCAAATACAGTTATAGCTTTTTTCCTTATTAATTAGAAAAAAATGCCCCTTTTTACATTTCTTACTGACTGCTTCCATTTCTTTTTGGGAAGTTGGCATTCTCTTTGTTTGGGCCAGAATACCTTTTCTACTTCTCTTTAATAGCTTTCTTGACATTGTCTATTAACCATGCTGGTTACCATGGTGGTATTTTTCCTGACCTTCAGTACAAATTCTAACTGAGATTTTCTTATTTTGTTTTTCTGTAACCCCCCAGTGCTCTGAAAAGACTTGACTTTCCTTTTGCATTTTCCTTTATCCATCCTGATTGTTGAAGTCAGATGTGACAGTTTTGGACGTCTCGAACGATTCCCATTTATATATGTCTTTGGTCCTGCTGTAGTCTGTTCTTCATAAGACGATGTAACCAGAATTGTTACTATTACATTCTCAATAAATTATATAGTTCTATTTGCTTTCTCAATCAATACAGCATATTGAGTTAATTTTTTGCAGCTTATTCTCCACTATAATTCTTTTCTGAGAATTTTGGAGCTTTGTTTCTTGTTGTTTTCAGTGTGGATCATTTGACATCTCTCCAAACAAAAAATTACTCTTAACTTATTGTTGTGCATGCTTCAAAATGATTTGGAAGAAATGCCTCAGAGTGTCCAGGAGCACATCATAAAGGCAGCTTTGTCTTTTACTGCAACCAATTAATGCAGCTGCATCCTTAATTCAAATCATGAAAACAACAATGTCTTTTTCAAGCTTACACAGATGCCTAAATAAAGATGCAGATGCTTTAAAGAAGTTCTGTGTTCTCACTCTGCCCCAGTTTTGAAGCATGCACAGCCCTTGTTGCCAGTCTTTTCAGCCAGTATATGAGGACCAAATTACCATGTCAATATTCACATTGTTTGAGTTTGCATGGCCTTCTTTTTACTGGATTGTTGACATGATTGTGAAAGGGAAATCATATTATGACTGGGGAATCAGTCTCAAGTGTCCTGCTGTGATCTCAAATTTCCTGCTATATCCAATATCAAGAAATTTCCCATTGATACCACTGCATGAGAATAGGGATTCTAACAGGGATCATAGTGAGAGTAAAATGTTATGTTTCATTGTACCCACACAATGCTCACTTTCACTTCCTGTCATCTATGTAGGTAGTATGGTTACAAGTAGTCAGGTCTTGAGATACTGCCATTTTAGTAATCATTGCAATGCATATATCAGGAATCACCACCATAATGTCCTCCAGAAATTCAGGACTACAGCTTCCAGAATGCCAGTGGTCAGGGATTATAGAAGCTTAAACCTAAAACATTTGGAAGTCAGGTAGCCTGCCCTGGTATAGTCAATCCCTTACATGGCTTTGCTTCTGGTATACTGAGGTGGAGATCAGCCAGTGATGTAGCACAAGCACAAAGGGAGGAGAAAAAATGACTAGATGACCCAAATCCACAAGCCATTCAATTTCTTTCCAGGACTGTTGCAACCTTGTACCATGCATCCTACAGAATGGCTAACTATCTCTAAGGGTTATGAGAGATGTTTTGAGAGATTTCCCAGCTGTTACTGTTTTGCCACATTTTAGATTGCTACTCTTCTTTTCAAGCTAGTAATGAACATAATCAAAAAGATTAATGACAAATGCATAGTATTCAAAACACGATGTCATCCATTCAGCTTAAAATCCCATCATTTGAAACAATAAGTCATTAGTGAGTTGTCTTTCTAAGAGTTTCTTATATTCACAGATCTATGTGGCATTTAGATTACACATGGTCTTTGTGGATGCTACCTGGAGAAGTAGGCTAAAATCACATTAAAGATATTCATGTATGTTGCTCAAACTTCAGATTTGCCATATCACATACAATTTATCAAGCTATTTATAATTAAGCAATGATGCTTCTCTCCAACATGTCTATTCCAAGACAATCAAGTGAAACCAATCTGAACAGAAGTGCCAGGTTTGAATGATGGATACACCCAAGGAAATCTCCCTTTACTTTGTGAATATTCCATGAGTCGTAAGGAAGGCCACTGTTAATGGGATAAATTATTCATTGTAGTTTATTTGCAATTCTGTTTATCTTAATTTGCATAATACTCATTTTCCCTGGGAAAAAAAATTAAACTAGATCATTTGTCTTCTTTCCTCTGCTCACTTAAGGGAGACATTTCAAATGTTTTTTTAATTGCTTTGTGCATATCAAGTGTCATTAGGCATCACCATTGCTTTTGCTGCTTGAGAAGCCAGCAGAACATTGTAGCATATAGGAAAGTAAATAAACCTCATTAGTGTCATTATCTCTGACAATTGCAAAGTCAATAACATCAGAATCACCCATAGAGATACACCCAACAACACTTGAACACAACCAGTCAACATTTCAGGCCAAATACATCCCCAGTGGAACATCATTACTGGCTTCAATGGAGTCATATGAGCCATGAATTTGTCACCTGCAACTGTCAAACCTAATACAACTTGAGTATATTTCAGGCATTTTTAAAAGTGAAATTAAACAGTAAAAGGATTTAGAGGATATTTAAAATACTCAATAGCAGTACTGAGAAATCAACCCCTAGAGCTTTTTACCAAGTAAACAAGAATTGGGAAATGAAGCCAAGTAGAAGCTGAAAGAAAAACTGATCAACCTCCTATCATTGCATTTTCTGGATGAAGCAAAACATTGTTATTAACAGAGCACCATACAAAACTTTTAAGAGGGTGCTGTTAGAGTTTTAAATCCACTGATACAGAGAATGTCTTGCAAGTCACACCCACATTTACTCCTAAACCTGTATTATCATTTTGTGATAATGATAATACCCTTCACCACCCTGCTGAGCTCCCACCTGGATTATATTTAATTACATTCATCTGGTGGAGAATTACTGACCCTGGTGCCCTTCCAAGTAGTTCAACTCTTTGAATCAGTGCAAGTCATGAGAAATGAATCAATATCCATGGCTACATGAACCAACTTCTTATCATCCAAACACTTGGTTAATCATGAATCTCTTTTCTTTCTGCAATATCTCCAGAGGATTGGTCAAAGACATTTCACTACCTGAAATAGAATAGCAAATAATGTTTTCTCCCTCACCTTTCTCCAAGATGAGGTGTATAATATACAAGATCAGTCAGGATTTCCCTCAGCAATTCAGCAGCAACTTCTGGAGAAATGTACTGAGAACTACTCCCAATGTTTTGAGGAGCCTCATGAATTTCTGGAAGCACATGCTGTGTTCTGTCAAGAGTTGCTGACTCCCCACTGTTTAATTATCTCTAATGTGAAAGTAGAGAGCCACTTTGGTGAGGTGGTTAAAGGCATCAGGCTAGAAACTAGGAGACTGTGAATGCCAGCTGGGTGACTTTGGGCCAGTCACTCTCTCTCAGCCCTAGGAAGAAAGCAATGGCAAACCGCTTCAAAAATGTTGTCAAGAAAACTGCATGACCTTTCCAGGAGTCAAGACTGACTCCAAAGTTACACACACAAAATATGAAAGTTCTCACACCATTGAAAGTAAACAACCTGATACCAGATCAAGCACCAAAACAAAGGGTACATGAATATTCCAAAAGAGAATCACTTCTTGGAATCTGAGCACTGATCGTTATAAATAGCACTCACATTTGATACATAGCAGTTACTGGAATTCTTTCATAATAGCTTCATAGTTTTGCTGTAATAAGTCTACTTCTGGGAAATACATTTTACACTATTTTCTCTTGTTAGCCAGAAAAGGTCTGATGCACCAAACTTTTTATCTTTAGATAAAATCAGCTACTTACAATATGTTTCAATGGCTGTTCTTGATTAGGGAAATGACTTCCAGTTAATGCCATGTGAGACAATGAATAATGAAAATGAATAATAGTAAAATGCCATTGAATCATAGTGAACTGTATTATCATCTCAGGTAACATTATGCAGAAGTTATGACACCAAAATCAAGAACTTCCATAAACAGGAAGAGGAAGGAAAGGTTGCTAACCTTAAGCATTTCTATAATTTCTGCAAATATTTTAAACAGAAAAAAATCCAGACTTTGTTACATCATATGCAAAAGGCTTTCTTTTAGAGAAGAAGCCTTTTTTATCAGGTTGCACACATATTCACTTAAAGAAAGGATGTCTTTATTTGAATAGGGCTTCCTTTTCAGTACATTTGAATCAGATGGCATTGTTTGCAATTCAGGGTACTTCAGCCCAGCCACTGCCTTTACCCCCAAATCCTCAAAGCACTTTTGCATTGCTCTGCAAATATTCTCACCATTTCAGCCCCTGAACCCCTCAGTATTGTCCATGAGCCAACCAGCATTCCCTCTACCTGACATATGGGGAGAACATAAATCGTGTTTTGCCCAGAGTCCTGCTCTCTACCAACACCCCTGTTTTGTCTCACTATGCTTGTTTTCAGCACAAGGAAAAATAGTCACTCAATTTAAAAGGCCTGATACATGACGGCCAGTTCAGATTCAGAAGAGTCTAAGATGGAGGAAGCTCCTCAGGGTGACCTACACAGATATCAGCCTCAGGGGGAGCTTAGCAATCAGACACCTGAATCTGACATGGCTGAGGAACATCTGAGTCAGCTGGAGGCAACAGAAGAGGAAGGACTGGATCCAGGGCCTCCTTCCAGCCCTAGAGCACATAGGGCTGAGTACAGAGCAGAACAGAGGAGATCTGTGACTCTTCTTGCACAACAAGGGCATTCCCACCTTTGATTGCCCGCATTTGGCACAGGCTCCATTTAACAGCCATCACTGCCCAGCAGTTCTTAGTTGTAAAACTACTGCTTTGCTTGCTGGAACTCCGTGTGTTTGCCTCCTGAACTGTTGTCTGTGGAAATTCTGCTGGGACTGGCTGACAACTCAGTCTGAATTCTTGGACTTCTGGACTATGACCTGACTGTGCTTCTGCTCCCCCACTTTGGACCCTAGCCATTTGGAGCTCTTTGCAGGCCAGCTCTCTAGGGATTGGGGCTTTGTGGCTCTGTGTGCGTGTTTGCAGATATGCCTTGCCTGTATTTGCCAAATCCTAGATAAAACTCCTTGCAACTGCTCCTCTCTGTGTGTGCATATATGTGTGGGGTGCAGGACAAGACATGGTGAAATTATAACTGGACACCAGAGCACTTTGACTTCAGCAAGGGAGTGGGGATATTCAATTTAAAAAGCATCATAAAATCTTATTCATTCATTCATTCCATCTAAATTTATCACAAAGTATCGTAGGAACCTGACTTTTTCAAGGAGAGTTAAGGAACCAAGGAGTGGGGAGATAAGGCAAGGTGAAATGAGATCTTGCCAATGGGAAACTCCCTGCCTCACAGCTTGGGAGCTGTTCTTGCAGCACGGGCCACAGAAGAGACAAAAGTCAACACTGGGGCAGTGTGAGCTACATGAGAAGGAGCTGTCAATGTGATGGATTGTATCTACGAGGAGGAGAGTGATGTGGGAGATCAAGGCTGTCAGGAGGGAGGGGCTGCATTCCAGCAGGGGGGAGGAGACAAAAGGCAGTGCAGCCCACAAGAGGAGCGCGGGAAGCGAAAGAGGTTCAGGATAGCCACCCCCTAGAATCTCCCAGGGTAGATCCACTAGTTGCTGTAGTATAGATTTAGTCTGGCAAGATTCTGTCTATAAGGTGTAAGCAAATAAAGGAACTATACTCGACTGGACTGTTTCACTGTTGCTCTTTGGCCGGGCCTGACAATCCGCAAAAGGTCTTGTTTACTTAAGAGACTCTTGCCTCTAGGTGCATGGTCCAAGATCATTTCCACAGAGTCTTCCTTTAAGAAAGGAAGATGCCAACTGGTAAGAATTGAAGGCTCTCCTGCCATTGCCGAATGCCACTTCCTTTTATTCTGGTGTTAATAGACCAAACATTTCAGAAACACAAAACAGAGAGGAGCAAATGGAAATCCTGCTGAAATTGTTCTCCACAACAGTGGTATTCTTTATTCATGTTGCTTCTCCATAATTTCCCTCCACCACAAGGTGGGAGTCGAAGATGAAAACAAGCTATCCCCCCACTCAGTTGATTACTCCGCTGGCTTGCAAATGCTGCTGATGCAGAGATGGTGGCCAGGAGTTGCTCTGAAGATTTGGGGTAGGAGCCAAGGCCGATGTAGGTAGGAAAAATAGACAGGCCATTTCACATGCACGGGCAGGGCCAGAATGTTACTTTTTTTATTATTATTTGGGGACTTGTGTGGGATGTGTTTAGGGGGAGTGTTGTTTTTCACAAAACTATATTAAAACTAGTTTAGGGTTTTTCCAGACAGGGTTCGGTGTTCAGTTTTTGTTTTTGTTTTACTACAATGGCAGCAGCTAGAATTGGAGGGGGCCCAGGGCCGCAAAAAAGGGAATTCAGGAGCCTCATGTAGACCTGGAGCCGCAGATCACTGTGCCCGAACATTTCTTTAAACTGTACATTTTTACAAGGCTACCCTAACAAAGAGTACTCAGGCGAACTGCAGAAAGCTGACTGAACTGCTTTCATTAAGATTCGTTTCTACAAGAAAAAGCTAATTTAATCTCTGAAAACATTTTTATGCTGCCCTTGATCATGTTGGGATTTCGAGGTAATATACCAGCAATTACATCACAAAAGAGCCAACAACTTTCTTAACGATTAAGAAGTCTGCCACAAATGAAAATGCTTAGGTATACAAGGGCAGATTTGCCTAGAGCTGAAAATATTGTAACATATGCCCTTCTACCTACCTGTGGCAAGCTCTCTCAGGCAAAGTGTCCCAGGGGTGGGTCCCATGGCCTGTTGCCCAAGAATTCTTTTCCTTTGCTATCCCATGGTGGTCCTCCAACAAAAGAATAAGGTCTTGCAAATCTCAACAAATGGGCAGACTGGCCTGCAGAAATGTGCTCCTTCAGGTATTCATTACTGAATGTTTCTCAGGGGGAAAAAAGCCTCAAGAGCCATCATTGAAGGTCAGTTGTTGGGGGAGCCCTTTCTCATCAATTTTGCTAGGGAAGATGACTTAAAACCCAAGGCAAGGGATTCTGAGAGAGAAACCTTGCTACTTCAGTGCAAAAGAAAATAAAGTTGATATTTTAGCCATTTATCTTAGCCTCCTGACAGGTAGCTAGGAAACTCTTTATGTTGGTCTTTGCTATAATACTTGATAGTGGCTTGAATATTTCTGGAAATAATCCAAAGTCTTAACAGTTAAAAAGTCTGCCACAAATTAAAACGCCCAGGTAAACAAGAGCATATCTGCCTGGAGTTGAAAATATTGTAACACATGCATTGATCCATCTGGGGCATTAGAAGAGTAGGAAGAATTCCTATAGAAGCAAGCGTGTAGTGGTTGCTGTTGGCTTTCTGGTCAAGGACTCACCAAAACTTCTCTGCGGTTAGGAAAAACACCCTCACCCATAGAAGTGACATGGACCTGCCTACTTTGCATCATTGTCCCTGCCCACTGCAGCGCTCGGCTCACACCCAAAGAAATAATGTGAAGTCCCTGACCATTAAAAGCACTTTCATGCTTTTGATGAAATACAGCAAACACCGAGGAGACCCATCTCTCTTGCCTTTCTCATATACACTCATATCCAAAGAGAATTCAGTGTCTGCCTCTCTGTCACATGCACACATGTCTCCATACAGGAAGATGGCTCAGTATCAAAGAAAATCATTGAACAGAATGGAAAAGGGCAGATCTAAAAACTTAAGCATATATGCTCAACCTGTTTAACTTGGATGTCATTACATTTAAGAAGAAAGTTTTATGAACTTGGCAAGAGAAGCTCAAGCATTCCAAAGCCACAGCTGTGCTGGGAACATAATCACTTTCTTCTGGTTGTTTTAAAAAAGCAAGTTTCTAGCACTTACGCTTGTAAAGCTTTTCTTGAGTTTGCATAACCAATGGTTTGGATTCTAAATGGCCCCTTGATCTTCTCAAAGATACATTAAAGCAGTGTTGTCCAAACTTGGCCACTTTAAGATGAGTGGACTTCAACTCCCAGAATTCCCCAGCCAGCATGGGGTTGAAGTCCACTCATCTTAAAGTGGCCAAGTTTGCACAACACTGCATTAAAGAAAGCTATACAAATTTCATGCACTTTTGAAAGCTTACTATTCCATCTTACCAATTTCACATCAACTCCCTTTTGTGCACCTTTCATTTCATTTTTGTGTGTGTCTCCTCTGACCTTTCTAATGACTTTTGAGTAATACGTATGCGTGCCTTCACATACGCGTGTGTTATTTGTGTGTGGATATACAAGTCACTCAACAGTTGTTTCATCAAATCTTTCCACTTTTCTGGTCAAACAACCACACCTTGAATATGTACTCATTTGTCTTTTGTGCCATCATGTGGGGGAATCCTAAAGGTGCAAGTCTCTGAAATTATACCTTCCCTCTTGGTATAAAAATTGGATCAGACAAAATCTCAAGAAGCTTAAATTGGATGTTTAAGCAAATATTTAAATGTCAGATGAAGTGAAATGAACTATGGAGGCTTAAATATTTATTATAATGGACTGTGGAAAGCAGCTAAAAGCCTTATACGTCTGATCAAGTCCTAGATAGGTTTTATTATTCTATCTATAGAAATACCCTTTGTTGTCAGATCACCTAAAACCATTTTCGTAAACTATATGTTGGAGGGGAGAAAGCATAATCCTATTTTAAAACAAATGTCATGTTACTGACTTGATCACTGTCTCTGTGTATAAAGACAAATTCTGCTGATGTTTCATGTTGCACTGTTGTAGAGTTCTTCAGAGATAGGTTTTGCTAATCAGCTGTTTGAGCCAACATTTTTTATATATTTTATTAATTTATTTCTACTTCTTATATCTTTGTTCCCCTGGGTCAAGTCAGGTTAGAGTGAGCAAGGAAGTGAAAAGAAAGAAGCAAAGGCTCTCTTTTAAAATTTACATCTATTTATCATATTAATCTTTTTGTAGCCTGTCATATTGTAGTGACCAGAGCAGAGCAGAAGTCATGTATGGTACATGCTCATATTAGCATTTTAAAGCCAAGAACTGATTCTTTCCTCTGATAGTTTGAAACTGAATAGAATAATTTTACCAGGTAGAGCCAAAGAATATTTCTTTTGCAGAAAGAGGAAGAGTTATCTGAAATATTTTTGTAACTGAAATCATTGTTCCAATACAGGAGGTCCATGTGTCTCTTGGGTCTGGAAATTCCCAGGCTTAGTCGGATTTAAAAAAATATAATCCGCATTTGTTTTATATACAGTTGAGTGGGTCTGTTAAATGTAAAAGTTGTTCATGTATGGATCCAGCAGAAAAAAATACAATGAAAAACAGTATTCTAAAGCAATGTTTTATCCACTGAAGCCTGAGACTTCTTCCATTTTTACAGATTGCACATGTGTGTGCGTGCGTGCACATACATCTACACAGCTACATTGAACATCCACACTGAGGGGTTCTCCTTGGCTCCTTTATTAGATAGTATAGAACGAAATGCAAGAGTCGCTGATTGGTGCTGGGGATTTTGATTCCCATCATTCTCAACATGACAGCATCATTATGCAGAATCATAAAAGAATAAAAGGCCAGATCCAACCAGGTGCTCATTAGAACACAAGAAGAACTGGAGGAGCCAGAATAAACCAGGGCTTGCCTAAAACATTTTGCTGGTTAAAACAATGCCAGTGATCCTTCATTTTACATCCAGAAGCTGCGAAATAACCAGGGGAATAACATGGCTGCCCCCGAATCATAAGCTCATGGTGCATCAGGAATCGGCACAGTTGAAATGTGGAGTTCTTAGTCCTTAAGCCATTTAAGGAAGCCAAAAAAAAAAAAAAATCAGATCTTCTCCAAAACAGCGGTTCTGGCAGAATCTAATGAAAAAGCAAGAGGTTGGATTTTGTTTTATTGTTTTTTGCTTTATAACAAAAATGTATGTATCGTATTTTGTAACAGTTTTTCATCAGAAAAGCAAAGGCAGGCAATTAGCCATTAAAACATAAAAATGTCACTTTAAAGGAACCCTGCCTATTTTAATAGAACATTTAATCCTATTTGGACTTCTGGCAGGTTTGCTGGAAAATAAAGAACTTTCCAGTTTTAGTTGGGAGGAAAGAAAATTTTTACAAGTTCAAGTCATGTAAACGGAGCTGAATATGGACGAGAACATTTGAGCAGCTTGAACACTGTTACTGACATCTGTCAAACAATGGCTAATCCCACTGATTAGGATGAGTAATAATAAAGCCTTTGGGCCAGGCAGTTCCCAGCTGGCAGCTTTTCCATCTGAAGGACCCAAGATCCTGTGACAATGGTGCTTCTGAGGAAGTCTCTTTTATTATTTGCGTGGCATCATCTGAAGGACAGGAGGATACCAAAAGCCCTCGTGACAAAGGGTTAGAGAAGTGTTGGTGTTTGTTAGCTTCTCTTCAGAAAAGGCTTCAGCTTCCTCTAGAAACAGCCCAATCAGCATGTCTTGAATTTTATCTGTTTCTCTCTGCTTAGAGTTTTTGTCTCTGTAAATTTATAGATGTGCTTATCTGACCACTGAGGATAAACTGCATGCATGTGACGTGTCACTGGGTCCTTCCAAGTTTAAGCAACTTTTTTTTCCAAATTAAGCTTCATTTCTCATGGCTTTGTAGACATATCCATGCAGTTTCCTAGCAAGAAGACAAAATGGTTTGCTCTTGCCTTCTTCTGAGATGTTCTGCAACTTCCCCATCTATCCTACAGCCCAGGATTTCCTGGTAGCCTTGCATCTAAGTCCTGACCAGGTCCAATCCTCTTCACTCTTCCATTCATTCATTCATGAAATCAGCCAAGGTTGGCTAGGTACTACAACAATAAGAAAGATATCCTATTGATCTATTTGCTATCATAAGGTTGCTACAATTTGCCACTCTACTTGTGAAAGATTGGCAAAATTAGAAAATGCCATTGCAAACATTATTTTCAGTTGTGTGAAAGAACCAATGCTCCCATCAGTCTTGCCCTAAAAGCATTAATGTCAGTGGGATGGGATTCCAGATATATCTGCCATGTGGGTAAATTAATCTATGCTATAGATTAGAACCACTGCACATTTTCAACTACCTTCATTTGAGCCAGACAGAGCTCGCAAATAGACTAAACCAAGGCTGACCAAAGCCTGATCCACTTCCTATAAATAAAAAAAGGCTGCCCTCAAATTCCATTTTATGCAAAAAGTGTGTCAAAAGCAAATAATTTTAAATACCTTTAGGTTAACTTTGTTCAAAAGAAAAACATATTTTTGGACGATGTTTGCAGGTTAGTTTTAAAAACTTAATCTTAGTTTTGCCTTAGATGCAGATTTCAAAAAGCTCTACCATTTTCTTTAATTGAATAAATGAACAAACACTTTTCTTCCCCAAATTCTTTCAGAATGGTGATAATAGCTTTGTCTAGATCCACAGTATTCAAACTGTGTTCTCTTGGAACCCCAGGGTTCCCTGAGAACCATCCAGGGCTTCAACATGCCAGCTTCTGTTTACACTGTATGAAATGTATTATTGCAACATTAGTCGTAACATTTTGTTCAAATAAAATGCATTTCATGAAATGTACTTATTAATGGGTTCCACACTGATTCTTCACATTGAGAAGCGTTCCTCAGATACCTCAGGTTTGAAGACCACTGGTCTAGATGAACTCTTCAAATGGTCAAATGTTTTTCAAGTAGTCATTGAACACCTAAACTTTATCTGGTATCCAAGACTTATAAATTACAAGAGTCTTGTGTTGCCTGTATAGAAAAAGCATTGCTACCTTTCAGCTGACCTTCTAGGCTTCCCCTTTTTCTGTTTGCAAATCCCTTTTTCTTAAAGGATTCTTTAATTTGGCTGCCTATGTTACAATTCTTAATCAGCTATAGGTGAAGTCTTCAATGAATCAAGACCAACTGCTGGTGACTTTAGGAACCCAACCATGTAGTTTTCTTGGCAACATTATAGAAGTGGCTTATAACTGCTTTCTTCTGGAATATTCTTGCAATTTCCCTATCTAACCTACAGGCCTGAGATTTCCTGATAATCTCCCATCCAAGTATAAATAAGATCTGACACTACTTAGATTTTGAGATCAGTCAAGATTACATTCTGGGTAGCAAGAATAAATACATACATGGACTTTCAACAGCAGTTTCACCATATTCTTCTGTAAAAAAGCATTTTATATTACCTCAGCTATACTTGCTTTTTAGAATCAAACAGAAATTCTTGCATATATGGCTACAGTATACTGAGTTACAAAGATACCAGAAGCGTTAAAACCTTTACATTACTTTTTTATATACAAAAAGGTACAAGTACCTTCAAGGAAAACTTGATTGTAGTCCATATAATTTTACTTGTATAACACATGGTTTGCTACCACATTCTTCCAGGATTTCTCTTTTTACTTCCCAGTCTAGCCTACAGCCCTTATGGTCTCCCATCCAAATACTAACTGGGTCTCCGACTGCTTTGCTTCCAAATCCAAACAAGGTAAAGTAAATGTTTTTACCACTTCAGGTCTTCTATAAATCTTTCATTCTTTTACAGCCCACTGAAGTTGGGCAGCCAATAATTTTTAATCATCATCATCATCATCATCATCATCTTTGTGCAAAGATCAATTGTACAATGGCACACACAGTTGCTGGTCAATGGTGATAGAGTGGGAGAAGTTAATATCAAGAGAGGAATCTTTCAAGGAGACTCACTATCACCAGTACTGTTTGTCATTGCACTGATTCTTCTGCCAACAATACTGAACAAGTCAGGCCATGGCTATCAAACATCAGAAACATCTGCCAGGCTATCCCACCTCCTTTACATGGACAATCTGAAGCTATATGGAAAAACAGCATCTGAAATGGAATTGCTGCTCAACACTGTCTGAATATACAGCCAAGATATTGCAATGGAGTTTGGCCTGTACAAATGTGCCACCCTTACCATAAACGAGGGAAAAATAGTGAAAACTGAAGGAATCAAATGCCCTATGGAAATAACATCAAGAGTCTCGATGAAGAAGATCACTACAAATACCTGGGCAGCATTCAAGCTTACAACTTCAAGCACACTGAAGTCAAGAAGAAGATTAGTAGTTAATACATCATGAGAGTGAAGAAGATCTTAAAGTCCAAACTCAGTGGAGGAAATACCATCAAGGCAATTAACATCTGGGCAATTCCAGTCATTGGATACAGAGCTTGAATAGTAGACTGGACTCAAGCAGAACTGGAAGCCCTGGAAGACCAGAAAAATAATGACAATGAATCATGCCCTTCATCCACGCAGCAACATTGACAGACTCTACTTACCAAGGAGTATAGGTGGGCATGGAATGTTGCAAATACACCAGACAGTTGAAAAACAAAAATGGGCATTGGAAGAATATCTGAAGGACAGTGAAGAAGATGCCCTGAAGCTAGTACAACATGAAGCCTTACTGAATATTGAACAGACCAAACTGGCCTACAAGAAAGACCAGATGAAGAATAGAAAAGAGACATGGCAAGGCAAAGTATGCCAAAGCAAAGTATTACAGTACACAAAATGGCCAGTATACAAAAAACTAGCAGGCAAATCAGATAACAAGACCTGGCAATGGCTAAGAGCAGGAAAGTTGAAGAAAGAGACAGAGGGGCTAATTCTGGCTGCACAAGACCAAGCCTTAAGAACAAATGCATACAAGCCAGAATTGAGAAGACAGCAACAGACAGCAAATGCCGCCTCTGCAAAGAAGCTGAAGAAACAGTGGACCACCTAGTTAGCTGTTGCAAGAAGATCACACAGACCGACTACAAACAATGGCATAACAACGTAGCAACAATAGTGCATTGGAATATCTGCAAGAAATACCATTTGCCTGCAAGCAAGAACTGGTGGGGTCACAAAACAGGCAGAGTAAAAGAAAATGAAGAAGCTAACATGCTCTGGGATTTTAGAATTCAAACAGACAAGCACCTGCCACATAACAGCCCAGACTTAACAATTGTTGATAAGAAAGACCAAAAAGTCTGGATAGTGGACACTGTAATACCTGGAGACAGCAGAATAGAAGAGAAAATACTGGAGAAAATCACAAAATACAAAGACCCGCAAATAGAAGTAGAACAACTATGGCAAAAGATAGCAAAGATAGTACCAATAGTTATAGGCATCTTGACTGCGATCCCAAAACACCTGGAGCACCACTTGAACACCATCGGCATTGACAAAATCACCATCAGTCAATTGCAAAAAGCAGCTTTACTTGGAACAGCTTACATCCTGCAATGATACCTTTAACACCACCAAACAAGAACATCTCCCTATACCAGGTCCTTGGGAAGGACTCGATAAGTGAATAAAAACGCCAAATCCAGTCTAAACGTCTGGCTGATTATGCGACCAACAATAATACAGTATCCGTTTTGCTATGCTTGCTCTCCTTGTTGTGTGATAAATAATATTGATTGTATTCTTTCCCATTTAACACTACCCTCATTGACCAATCTGTTGTGTTCCCCATCTTACATAGGTATATTCTTTGAAGAGAGAACTGCCCCTTTGCACATTGCAAAGAACCATATATAACAATGATGGTGGAGGAGGAGGAGGAGGAGGAGGAGGAGGAGGAGGAGGATGTTGTTTTGAGGGCATCCTTATTTTAAAAGTTCTCTCCACCAAAAACCTGTAAGCCTTTTGAGCCCAATTAACAAATTCTCACATACATGGGTAAAATGTACACCTACTATTCTACACCAGAATCTCTATATGGAGGTGGGGAGAAAATAACACAGAAAGGGAACCATAATTCTTCCTTCTTGGTATGTACTCTACTCCCCGGTAGATAATCTGTAATGGATTAGAGGACACATCCCTAACTAAACACTTCACAGAGCAAACCCACCCAGAAAATTAAATAGTGGACTATAGTAGACCATCCTACCAGGGGTGGGGGTGTCATCTTAACCTTACCAAATATCCCTATAGGCATTTAACCCGCTTCTGGCCTTCCTCAGCTTCAGTGCCCTTCCTCCTTATTTTGCTGGATGGAGTACAATCAGTAGCTAGAACCAAAGACAAATTGCTATGAAGTTCTACCACTGCACTATTATAAACTAAAACAATTACTTGCCTCTGACAAGTCTGAAACCTTGGGAGAGGCGGGGGTATCAAAATATATGTCAGTATCAGTTACCATGTTTTGATATTTTAGCATCTGTCATGTTTTGCCTATTCCACTGATTTGTGCTACCTATTTTGTACGCGCTGGGCACATTTTGATCCTCTCTCCATTCTAGAAAGGCTAAGCCTCATAAATTCTTTAGGCAGAGATATCTAAACACTCCCACACCTGAGTTACAGCCCCTTTGTTGCCATGGGCGCTTAAAAGCCTAGTGATTTCACAAAAAGGTGAGCTAAACATGATTCACACATTTAAGAATGGAGGAAATAGGTTAATGACTCCTCAAGGATCTTCCTTCTGACATCCTCTTCGAGTCATTCACTGTAAAGGAATTTATTTCCCAATAAACCAAGTTACTTGTACAGAACAAGACATTCCACTACCATTTAATTTCTGTTTCAGAGCCTCTAAAGTGCCAATATTTGTATCTGCATTTGACTTTCCTGTCCCTTTATCATCTTTATAAATTCCTCCTTCCCACTCTTTTTATAATGAATGTAAAAATATATTGAGAGAGGCTTTGATGCATGCCCTAACAAACATGAGAGAAAAGACACCAACAGTTTCCATTTCACATTGGTGTACATTCATTGTCGCATATTACTCACATTAGAGATGCTCAAAACAAAGAATGAATACATCATAAATTCCAAGCCACCCTGGAGTCTGACAAAGGATATATTTGCACCAACATAAGATAAAGCATCATGCCTGTACACATGCCCCCACACACAGGGCTTCTATTTGCATTAGCACTGTAGTGGTTTACAACACATATTTATGACAGTTTATTGAATCAATTGGCCTTTCCCCATTTGCTCCTGAGTGTTGTTTTTCTGCCACGTCCATCTTGTCCCAGCCCAACAGTAAGGCAGCCTGAAGTTGTACTTAGCTGAACTTGGGTAAAAGTAGTGTTTTCTCCTTATCCTAACACCATCCAAGAACAATGTCAAACAGTATAAAATGTGTTAGGCATGTTTTCCATTCCCTTGAAGACATCTTAGAAGACTGGCAGGGAGTGGGAAGAAAGGAGGACAGGTATTAGAAATGGAGAGAATAAATGCCATGTTAGTAGTTTTCCGCTGACACATGGAGTGGGAGGAGAACACCAGGAGTCACGCCAGACTTGTCAGAAAATTTACTTTCAATTCCTCAGTAAGTAGGATTCTAGTCATACCAGGAGACATGCAGGTTAGGGCAACCTCTCTTTCCATATTAATTTCTGTATTTTTCATGCTTGTGACCCACTCTAATCCTGGAGGACTTTTGGTAGTGTACAGAAATACAACAAAATGAAAACACATAATCATAAAGCCCAAATATCAACTACAGAAGATGAACTCGCCTGCTTAGAACCACCAGGGGCCAAAGGCTCGTTGAACAACGCATCTTTGGCTTGCTTATGAAACACTAGCAGGGTAGGTGCTGCACATACCTCTGACAAGAATACCATAAAATAGGGGCTATCACAGAAAAGGCCTGTTATTGAGCCCTGACCCCACAAATCTTACAAAGTGGACATTCAGTAGGGCTTTATTAGCTGACCAGAATGGATTTTCTCCTGGCAAGGCATTGTCTGATATATCCTGGTGCTGCGCTGTGTATTATCAAAAGATGTAATCAAGGATATGAAGGAACTATTTACAGAAGGCAAGTTGATTCATACACCCAACAAATATTAGCTAAATGAATACTGGAATGATTGTTTTTTAGGTAATCTATGAAACACACTCAGTGAATCTGACCATCTTTCAGGTGCTCAATTCTTTCAAAGGGGAGATACAATAATTCAGTTCTGGATAGAGTAAAGGATTGAAAGTGGGAAGCTGATAAATGATATACAGTTCAGAGGATTAAAAAAAAAAAAAACCCTTGTAGGTGACTCATAGAAGTTATATCTGGCCATCAAGAAGGTACTACTTCTTTTTCAGCCCACCAAGAAGAAAGACTATGAAGTTATGATCCTGGGCAGAATATGGATGGTACCAATAGCTATCCTAAAACACAAGAATTAGCACTGAAAATCATTTTCATTTTTCTGTATTAAATATTAGGATATTGTGGATTTTTTCTTTGAGCACAAATGACAGACTTAATAAAAATCACACAGTGTGGTCCACTTTGAAGTTGATATTCGAACTGTATATTTTAACCAAGTTATGATGAAGCAAGAAACTTGTTCAATCAGTTCAGACAGCAAGAACTCATTTAAACTTCAAAACCCTTTACACCAAATTAGTTCTAATGTTGCTCAAAGCAAGTGGAACCAGCATGATTTCTCTGAAATTTTTAGAATTCTGAACAAAACATTAAATTGCCTGACTGGTTTTGTAAATCCAACTTTTCTTATAGCAACTTAACAATCTATTGCCTATTTCTTTCTTAAGAAAACACTGAAATTAAGAGAGAAGAATGAAGGGAATGTATCTTATAGATAGCACTGTATTTAACATCATCCTCACTTGATACTAGCAGCAAATCCCACGATTATCAGAATTCTTCATAGAATACATATAGCCGGGGTAGGTGGTTGTACCTAGTCAACTTTGGCTATATAGGGTTGGGGGCCAGGCTGTAAACTAGACTGAGAAATCAAACAGAAATAATAGAAGAAGGCAATAGCAAACCACTTCTGTACTGTTACCAAGTAGTTTACATGAATGAATCTGTGAAATCATCAGAAGTTGAGTTTGACTTGAAGGAGACTTTATATTATGACCCTTACAATATTTTGCTTCTTCCCCCACCCTGCCAGGCTTTAGTTACACTATTCCATTCAGTATATGATGAATTATACAATGAAAGTTGGGAAGGAAATATTCACAACACTTTCAGTCGGACCTAGTTTAAAGTTAAATATATTTTTTTTCATGAGATACACTGTTTATTTCTTTTCTTTGCATTCCTTATATTGGCAGCATGAAGGAGTCCCTATAGAGGAAGGAAGAAAGATGAATTCCCCTATATCACATCTATACATCTTTTAAACTACAGCCACCCCACTTCTCCAAATAGATTCCTTTTGTCCTGCAAGGTAGAGTTCAAAGAAGCAAACATGGGAAATTGGTCATGTTTCTAGTGGGCTGTCATACAAGGTGCTGACATTAACGAATGAGTTGTTCAGGGACACTTTATAGATAAACACACAAATGAGATAAGAACAATAGAACCTAGCTGGATCAGTAATTGTAAGCAGATGGTAGTATTAACCATCACAAATATATAAAATGGTTCCTTGAAAATTAGTTCTAGTGAGAGATCCAGATGATCTCCTTTCATACACTGGGGATACCACAATCACACAGGGCAGCCCCATCCAATGTGCCTTAAGTGTGTGTGTGTGTGTTTGTATGCATGTGTGTGTGTGCACGTGTGTGTAAATTTAGATTTAGATTTAGATTTAGATTTAGATTTAGATTTAGATTTATGCACACACACATATATGTAAAAATATCTCCATCAGATAGAGGATCCAGACTGGTCCAGGATTGTTCCTCATATGAATGATTTATACACTAATGCTCTGGTCATGGACTTGCTGCTGGCACGGATTGCGGCTCTTGTCATATTGGGTGTGGCTCACGCCCACAACTCTGTCATCCATAAAAGCATGTTGTAAATGCATCAGATGGTTCACCTGATCCTCCCCCCCTCAGGTGTCTGAGTATTTCCTTCCCTTTCTATATGCTGCAGCTTCCGTAGAAGAACAAGGGATTTTTGGCTTCTATGGGTTGAGAGGAGAGCGTTCCCCTTTACACATTCCATGAAAGGATAATGATGCTGTCAGTGCTAGAAGGCTATTATTTCAGCTGGAGAGGAATGAATTGCACCAGAACAGGCATTTATCAAATCCCCCGTGGCTCATTCAACACGTCTCCCTTGCCAGTCCCCTGGCTGCTGGTGCAGATAAGCAGAGATGGCAACTTTTAGTGCAAACTGCCCACTTAAAGAAGAAGACGTATTACTGCTCATTTATTTCATCAGCAGTGCTTTGGACCCATCTGCCCTAGCAATGTTTTCAACTCTTCCCTAAGAATAGGAGTTCAGTAAGTATTGACTAGAAAACGTTAACAAAACAATTCTGATGATTCTCTACGTACACAAACCAAGGATTTGATTCCTGTATGTCGTTTTGTTCAGGAACCCTGATGACAATTCCTTCGGTGGAATTGGTGTGCTTTAAAAAGCAAATGGATCATTCACCAGTGCACTAATTTCCTTCAGATACCTTATTAGTTTCTTTATTCCCTGTACGTTCATCACTTTCCACTCTGCCCTTTAATATCAACATGAAGCTGCTAGCAGCCATGATCCATAGGTTCCAGGTAAGGTATCATCTGTTGGATGTTGAAGTGTCCCATGTGTGCATATGTGAGCTTTCCTGAGAGTGGGAAACTCACCTGAGCAATGGTTTTATAGCTTTAACAGAAAGGAGATTGATTTAAAGGGGGGAAAAAACATGATAGGGATAGGCAAAACCTAACACCTAGCTAACTACATCCTACCAGAGAGAATGTGCCCTCAAAACAAAGGCAAAAGGGAATGATCTTGGTTATTTTTTATTATAATGGTTCTGATTAGCAAACTCTTAGACAAAGAGAGGGCACAGAGCAGGCCCTTAACTCTTCATCTATGCCCCACTGCCCCCTGGTCATTAAGTTATGAGGTACTGAAGAACCGGCGCCACTGAATTCACACTTCTAATATCATCAGTACACTGATAATACCCAGTTATACATCTCCACTCAAGGCCAAACCTGGGGAAAAAATGGAAGTCTTAACCTCGTGCCTGGAGGCTGTGTCTAGGAAGAAACAAGCTGAGGCTGAAACCCTACTGCAGTGCTGTTTGAGCAGAAACCATATGTTGCTTTGCCTCCCCAAGTGGTAACTTTGGACAGGGAAGCATTCTTCCTCCAGTTTTCCCCACAGCCTCAACCCTGTGAATTAGTTGGGCTGATTGGCCCAAAATCATCCAATAAGTTTCCATGACTGAGAGTACATTTAAACCTGAGTCTCCTTACTCCTAGTCCAATGTCCTTTTCTCTATACCACACTGGCTCCAAAATTACAAATTAATTCCAGGATTATCGTTAGAGCAAAGCTACGGAAATCAGTGGGATAAGTTATTTGCAGCTATCCAGCTCAGAACTGTGTTCTAGCATGACTCTAAGCACTGTATGGGTGAACTCTGCACATTCTGCCCTATTTTCACAAATATATTGTGTTTTAATCGAAAACAAGGACTGTTGAACTTTACAGTTTTAACTGTTGTACCATATAATTCATGAGAGACATATTTACACAAGCAGATAGTAGGGCAATGTGACCTAAAGTAAGGGGGACTGTTTATCTAAATTAGGGCAATAAAGTCATTGCTGTGATTTTTTTTTTTTTCCTGCAATGGAAGAAGCAATCTCTCCCTAGAACCCTCTGCCTTTTTTCATGCAAGATGCTGACAAAGTGATTTGCAACAGCTGCCCTGTCATTGCTCTGGTATTCCACAGGATGTCCTCATTTACTCACTCTAGAAATGGGAGAGAAGAGGAATCATGGTTTAAAGTACTGTTTTCACAACCCTTTTTTATAATAAAATATTATGTATGGCTCCATAGAAGTCAGTCTCACTGATTGCAATGGGTTGTTTCCCCTGAGTAAGAGGATAAAGAATACATCTTAGCTGCTCGTTATTTAACCTCTTGTTACATATATTAAAAACATTCTTTAATAGTATATAATCACACTCTTCTAAAATATTTTTTTTTCTCAAAAGGAATAGTTAAGGAGGCCCAAATGCTACCTAATTATCAAGAGCACATGTGCAGATTTTTCTAAAGAAAGAAGCATTCATAGGAGGGGGAAAAAGTAGAATATGTGTAGCTATTTATTTGTTTGCATCAAGAGAATATACATTCTTGTGCAAGCTGGCTGAAGCTAATTAGATTGCAGTTCTAGGAGGTTGATCCCATGAGATTTGTCCATTGGGGGTCTTTAGGTTTAATCAGCAGGATCTTTCTGTAATTAAATTAATGTTTCAGCTCACTTCTTCCATCTTGATGATAAAAGATTTCAGGCATCCTAGGTAAATGTGACCTGCCATAAGTGGGGAAACAGCATCTACTGGGAGACTAATTGCCTTTTTCTTATGGCCCTGAAAACTGGAAATGAATGCTGATATATCAATGTCCGTGGATAGAGACGGAAGATAGTCAAAACCAGCAAGATGGCAGACAAAGCATTGAGATGCAAGGCCTGCCCCTTTGGAACATCCATTCACCGTTTTTCTCATCTGCTCCCCCTGTAACACCATTGTGCTGATGTGTCCCAAAAGCATGTGTTCTAAACGTTGTTAAACAGTTTTCCAGGTCTGCAAAATCGGTGTAGCTATTGAGATTTTGATGCACTATTAAGTTTTACTCATGGCAAGCTTAAGGCTCAGACTGGTCACTAATCTGCATCTAATAGCATATCTGAGTTAGTTCTGAGCCAGGTAAGATGCCTCCAACCAAATACAGTGGTACCTCGGGTCACGAACGCTTCTGTTCACAACCAATTCGGGTCACGAACAGCACCGTTCGCAAAATTTTCCTTCCGTGACGAACAGGATCCGCGGCCATTTTCCCTGCCGTGACACGTGGTCATGGCGTCCTGTAGGGAGGGGGACTCTCCCTCCAAGCAATAACTGCCTCCCCACCCACCTTCCTGTCCTCCATGCCAGAAGTCGCATCGAGCAAGGTTAGCGTTCTCTCTCTTCGTACTGTACTTTGTGTCATATTTTTGTAGTTTAAAAAAAAACAAACATATGGTTCAGAACAGATTAACCGTAATTACATAGAACCTTATGGGAAAATTTGATTCAGGTCGCAACCAAAATCGGTTGGCGACCAAATTCGTAGGGGTCAGAACAGATTAACCATATTTACATTGAACCTTATGGGAAAATTTGATTCGGATCGCGACCAATTCGGGTCGCGACCAGAGTCGCGGAACGAATTAAGTTCGTGACCCGAGGTACCACCGTACTGCAATATCAGCCTCAGTTTCACAGCATAGACAGTATCTGTCAAGCAATGTGGCAGGTTTATGCGTATCAGGCAAACGGCTCAAGGGGTGCATTCCTGCAAGACTGATCCCATTCCCAATCATCAGAGAAGAGGGATATGAAAGAAAAACTGCCCTGAATTTGATTATTCTTTAAAGTCTGCAGGA
This sequence comes from Python bivittatus, assembly GCF_059951505.1. Taxonomy (NCBI): domain Eukaryota; kingdom Metazoa; phylum Chordata; class Lepidosauria; order Squamata; family Pythonidae; genus Python; species Python bivittatus. Next base: position 80,817,125 of record NW_028277075.1, read on the forward strand.
ATCTGTATCTTTCCCCACCCCATTCCTATGATCAAAAATCCACAAAAACCTGACACACTTTTGGACAAAATGTAAGTGTGCAGAGGACTTGCATCAGGGAAATTTACATTGTAAACATCAGTATCAGGAAAACCTGTGTTCAAGAATGAAAGTGATGGATGGCTTATATGAAACGTATTAAGATTCTTAATTATTTACATTAACAGTTACATAAATAAGGGGACGATGCATAGAGACAGTGTGAACTGACCCTGGTTCTGAAATTTACTTTTTAATTTGTTGGTGTGGGAAATGCAGGACTGTAATATTGGTTTATGACGGTGCTGAATGCAGAATGTCCTGGTCACTGGATTACTATCTTGAACTCCTAGAGGAAAGATAGGTGGTATCTTTTCCTTTTCCTTCCCTTACCATTAAACAAATAAATAAATACCATTGACTCAATGTATGTGTTCTATAGTAAATAAATACCCTGTATGGTTCTAAATACTTTTAGGAGATACTAGGACTGCTTTGCCTATTGTTCTTCCCATTCTAAGGAAGACTATTACTATGGAAACTGCTGGAGATATGTATAGATTATTCATAGTAATATATGTCAGCATACCATGTTATTTTACTGCCAAGTCCAAAGTTAGCACAGACCATCTGTCAATGCAAAATTGTTGTAGCTTTATAGGATGACGTCTTCCAGTCAAAGAAGTTTTGTCTTTGGTAGAAAGGTGCCACTAGTTAATAAACACAGTGCCTCTGCTGTGGATATTACACAGAATTCAAGAAAGAGTCATACATTTAAATTTTGCATGGCTAATATAATTATTTTGAAAGCTCTGAGAAGAAAGATGTCAAAATCCTGATTGTATATCAAGGCTGGCTTTTATTATTCAGCTCCCAAGCAATATTGCTCCCCTCAATATTGATTGTATTGACGCTGCAATCAAGAAAGTAGTCATATAGTAATTTTTCTTAAGGGAAGGGAAGGGAAGGGAAGGGAAGGGAAGGGAAGGGAAGGGAAGGGAAGGGACGGGAAGGAAGGGAAGGGAAGGAAAGGAAAGGAAAGGAAAGGAAAGGAAAGGAAAGGAAAGGAAAGGAAAGGAAAGGAAAGGAAAGGAAAGGAAAGGAAAGGAAAGGAAAGGAAAGGAAAGGAAAGGAAAGGAAAGGAAAGGAGCTGCTCAGTGCAAACCTGTCCAAAAACTATTTGCATCAAGATGCTTGTGGCAGGAGATTAAGGCAAAGGCATTTTTTTCAGTAGAATCAATAAAATATTGTATTATCTATTGTGCAATAAAGAAAAAAAGAAAGATTGCTGTAATGCCCAAGGAAAAGCAAATCAAGAGATGGCCGTCAAAGCTCGCTCTTATACTGGAGCTGGGGGTGGTAGGTTCTCCTGTTTGATGTAGCCCCAGATTTCTTAAACTGTTGAAGGCAGCTTGAAAAGTGTAGCATCCCAAGACAATGAACAGTGGCAGTTGTTCCCATTTCTTCCTTTTTAAAATAGAAACTAAAGCTTCAAATGGTGGACATTTTCAGATGCTGTATGCTCAGGTCCAGTTTAGGGAAGGGGAGTAATGGCAGGTCATCAAATGAATTGTAAGTTGTGTCTCTCTGATGAAATCCAGTTCTCTTTCATGGCTGTGGCTTTTTATCAAATCCTGACAATTCACTGCATGATATACAATATATGTTTTATTGTTATTCCTTTCCCTATTATTATTAGTGTTAATAGCATTTTACACCCTGGCATATACAATGGGAGTGGGGAAGAGGGAGAGAGAAACAGGCATGCCCTTGGAATCCCTATACCCAAGGAGCTTGCACACTAACATTTAACAATAGAGACAAACAGAGTAATTGTGGGGGGGAAAAAAACTTTAAAAGATCTGACTAACCAATACTTAAGACTCTGGAAATAGGATGACATTTTTTATGAGCTACATGTAATAAGGAAGTTGGGCTTCTGCTGCCAAAAAAGCAGGAATCAAAACCATGGGAATCTTCTGCTCCTTGTCGGGATCTAAATATCATGGTCTTTTCATCTTTACAAAATGCAGCTTCTGCTAATTGGAATTCACAGAGGAGTTGAGGGAGATGAAATGAGAGAAGAGATGTCTAGAGGGCCGCTGGTGCTCAACAAAGGATGAACTCAACTGAACACAGGCTAAAGCCACTATTAGGGCCTACTTTGTGGTAGTAAGGGTGGCGAAGCATCAGTACTTCTCCGCCCTTATTGCATCCACAGATTGCCGCCCTGCAGCCCTGTTTCAGGTGACACAAGCCCTCTTGGGTAGAGGGGGCTCAGAGAACCTCTTGCAGGGGCATGTGGAGAAATTTTCTCAGCATCTACTGGACAAAGTAATTCAGATTCGCTCGCAATTGGACACCAGCCTTGTTGCACGTCCAGAGATGCGTGGGAAGGAGTCTTGCCTGGTTATCTGGGAACGGTTTGAACCTGTTGGACCTGAGGAAGTGGACAGAGTCCTCAGGACTGTGAGCTCAGCTGCCTGCTCTTTAGATCCATGCCCCTCCTGGCTTGTCAAAGAGGCCTGAGGGTGTCTTGTGAGTGGATTCTAGCAGTGGTTAATTCTTTGAGTAAGGGTGTTGTTCCTTTACCTCTTAAAGAGGCTTTGGTTTGCCCCCTTCTGAAGAAGCCATCACTGGGCCCCACCATACTGGACAATTTTCGTCCAGTATCTAACCTCCACTTTTTGAGGAAGGTGGTTGAGAAGGTGGTTGTGCAACAACTTCAGAGGACCTTGGATGAAGCTGATTATCTGGATCATTTTCAGTCAGGATTCAGACCCATGTATGGGACAGAAACAACATTGGTCATGCTTTTTAGATGGGATGAGAATTGTGCATCCATCCTTGCCCTACTTGACCATTCTGTGGTTTTTGAAACCATTGATCATGGTATCCTTCTGGATCAGCTCAGAGGATTGGGGGTGGATGGCACAATGTTGTGCTAGTTTGCCTCCTTTCTCCGGGGCCAATTCCAGGCAGTGGTGATTGAGGAGGAGATCCTGCCCTTGGCCCCTACTATGCAGGGTGCCGCACGGTTCAGTGCTCTCTCCTCTCCTATTTAACATCTACCTAAGGCCCCTGGGTGACCTCATCTGTCACCATGGGGTGAGGTATCATCAGTACATTGATGATATCCAATTATAAGTGATTGCATGAATGTCTTATCCCAGTGCCTGAAGTCTGAACCCTGGCAAGACTGAGTAGCTTTGGGTTTTGGGGCCTACAGGTTCTAGGACTATGCCATCTTTGGTGGTGTATGGAATTGCACTGCCCCAGACTGGCCAAGTGCGCAATCTGGGGGTCCTCCTATGATGACTTCTGCTCAAGCAGCAGGTGGCAATCATGGCTAGGAGCCCCTTTGCACAGCTTCATGTGTGCACCAGATGCACCCTGGTTATCTTTGCACACCAAGCATTGTTGGTAGCCAGGATTTACCCATTATGAACCTACTTAAAGAAGTTGGTCTCAATTAACCATGTGTGAGTTATATCTAAATGCATTCTTGCTTGTATCTCTACTCAGAGCTGCTTTAAAAACTTTAAATTCAGAAACTACAATTAGTCCAAAATACAGCTGCAAGAATGTTACACTATTGATGAACCAGCTGTTTCCAGGATCAGTTTAAACTGCTCATAATAGTCTAAAGCCTGGCTTTAAAAATTACCTTAAGAACTGATTCATTCAAATGTCTTTCCCTGGACTTCAAAATCAGTTATCAGAGGACTTGCTTTCTGCACCATGAGCAAAAATTGTACCAAGGCATGGGCTTCTCATTGGTGACATCAAACATTTTGGCATTCCCCATCCAGCATAGTCCAGCAAGGTAACTTCTCTCTCCTTGTTAAGTAGTGCTTGGAAATATTTTTATTTTATGTGTTTTATTCCATTCTGTTGCCTTGTAATGCTACTGTTTATTTTTAGGGTTTTATTAAATGTTTAAACTTAATTTTAACAAGAAGCAGCATGATGCAGTGGTTAAGGAGCTGGACTAGGAGCAGCAAGACCTGCATTCTCATCCCCCTGTAGGCATGGAAGCCTAATTAATATCAGGCTGTGGGACAAATTATCTGAAAACAACTCTTTGTTGCATCATCTATTGATAGTTCTCACTACACGAATTGGAGCAAGGGCAGCATAAAACAGACCCTGCAATTAATTGGGACGAACACTAAGAACAACAAGATTTAATTGTTTAACTGTTTCCTTTTATTGCTTCTACATGATCCTTAAATATAAAAGACTTTGGAAAATTGATTTAAAGTAATATGTCTTAATAAAAAGAACTGCAGATGTAATCATACACAAAATGCAGCATTTATAAAATCTTTCTGTATAAACATATAAATACAGGTAGTCTTCACTTAACAGCCACAATAGGGACCAGCAAATTGGTAGTTACGCAGGGCAGTTGTTAAGTGAGTCACCATGTGACGAGACCCAGTTTTACAACCATTTTTACGATAGTGTTACGCAAATCACATGGTTGTTACATGAATCCAGCTTCTCCAATGGATGTTTTTTGCCAGAATTTGCTTAACAACCCCGTGATTCGTTTAACAACCATGTGATTCGCTTAACAACCACATGATTTGCTTAACAGCCATTGTGATTTGTTTAACAATTGTTGTAAAAAAGGTTGCAAATTGCAATCATGTAACTGTGGAGGGTGATGCAATGGTTTGCAACAGTTGTAAGCGCAAGTACAGGTTGTAAAGCACTTTTTCTGAGGCCGTTGTAACTTTGAACCGTCGTTAAATGAACAGTCATTAAGCAAGGACTACCTGTATAGGCATAGCCATAAAGAGAGCCAGTGTAGTGTAATGGTTAAGGCAGCAGGCTAGAAACTGGGAGACCCTGAGTTCTAGCTCCACCTTAGGCAAGAAACCAGCTGGGTGACCTTGGGCCAGTCCCTCCCTCTCTGCCCTAGGTAGGAGACAAACCACTTCTGAAATCTTGCCAAGAAAACTTCAGGGACTTGTCCAGGCAGTCACCAGGAGTGAAAAAAAAAAACCTGACTCAATAGCCATTAAAAATGTGTGAAGTGCTTAAGGTAGGATAAAACCACTTCTGAGTGGAGTGGACCTTCTGATTGCTGATTGCTGAGCCTATGCTGTTTCCTTGTAAGCACTGCAGAAGCAGTTAGTCACTGTCTTCTAATAATATGAGCTCCTTGTGTCTCAAAAACAGTTGTCTAAATGCTTTTACTCTGGCAGACAAGAAGTAATAGGCAAAAAGCAGAAATCATGACAATTTACTTAATAGTTTTTGACTCAAGCATTTTTCATATGTGTGAAGAGACCAGAAGAAAGTTCGTGTGATAAGGCCAATGCTTTCACTTAAAGGTGAGAATCAAAGCATTCATCTTTCAGATTACAGCTGCAAATGTCAGAAGAGAGAAGTAAATTGGAACATTATTTTCCTAGCTTTACCGTATCATTCATCCATTTCACCTTTTTCATGAATCCCACCACTGTTTCGAAGTGTGTGTGTCAACTGAATATACACCTTTATTCCAGCATTCACTTACCCATGATCAAGGCTAAAATTTGGAAGAAACATGGGCCTGTACCCAAACCTCTTCCTAAACCCTTGCACACTTGTACAGATTTCTGCATATTTATGTGGTGCTTGTACAGAGGTCTGCAAAGATCTGAAAGGAGGCTGTGAGCCAACTGGCTTGACCATCATTACAAAGCTATCCACCGTTACAGACTTTGACAAGGCAGGTTTTGCACGTAGGGTCCTAAGTGTATATGTTTATGGGCCTTTCCCAGCTCACATGCGAAGATCTCTACCACCAGATGGATTCACAGAAAACTGAAAATATGGTTGGCATGCAACCTTCATCATCATATGCAGATGCATATAGATGAGGATAGACAATTCAATCCACAGTCCCATCATTTAGAGTAGCAAAGATACAGGAGAAGGTGGCAGAGCAGCAGCCACTGCGCTGAGCAAAGCAAGCGCAATGGCACGTAGCCCTCAATCATTTCACAGAGTATCAGAAACAATTAGGGTTTGGGCAACTAGGTGGAAGGATGCCAAGATTTCTCTCCACTGGACTCCACAACTATATAGCTAGTTTTTGCAGCTGTTGCTAGGGGCACACAGACTTTGGAACAGGCTCAAAAAAGAAATGTCTCATCCACTCCATCCTGCCTTCTTACCTCGATACGTATATTTAAGGCATCAATCTAAGCCATCCCAAATGTCTAGAAACACTACTATATTCCCTAAGCTAGCCTGGGCAGTACCAGAATATCGAGCAAAGGGTACCTTCAATTTTATTTTAGTTTTAAGCCATGAGAATTTGGTCCCGACTTTTAGCAAGGCAAAAAGCCCTAAAACTTGAAACCTTCCTGCAGATTTTAAAGATGACTTTCAATCACAGAGCAGAAAGCGGGCAAACTGTTTGCAGCTCATAGAATGCAGATCTATCCTGACAAGCTTGTGCCCAGAGGGGAAATGCACATGCTTTTCTTCTCATTCATACACTTGGGTAATGAGCATGCCAGTATCAAGGTATGGTGGGGGAAGCCATGCCATCTGCCTTCTCTTCCAAGATTTGACATTTCTCTCGGGCTCTCTCCATTGATCAAAGCTTACTAATGGCTTTGTTCCTACTCTAGAGAAGTTGTTAAGTGAGCAATTTCCTCCTTCATCCAGAAACGTCAGACCCATTGCATTCTATCTCTTGAGCCAGCAGCAATGGCCAATGAAAGATTCATAGACTGTTAAAGCCAGGAGCGCAAACCACTGAAATCAGTTAGCTTAGCTTGGCTGGTAATATTCCACATTCTGTAAAATTATAGTTAGCGTTTCACTCTATGCCAGTAGTATTCCTGAACAAGTATCCAATTAATTGCTTCAGAGATGGATGGGCCCTGGCATTTACAAGCTATGAGGAACATAATTCAAATAAAATACTTGCACTCTTTTTTTTAAGTGTGGTACCAAAGCAACTAAGTGGCTAGAAAGTCCTAAAATCTATACTGTGTATTCTCAAGAAAGACCTCCCTTTTGAATCAATCATCACTCTTTCCTTGCCCACTGGAAAGATAAAAGAGAGGAAAGAGGAATGAGGATTGCTGGAAACCATAATAAAACCTTAGGATGAAACCTAGGCGAGACTTTGATGGAGTAAACACTCTGCCTCTGTTGCAGGATTCTTACTGGGATTCTAGTATGGGATTCCTCCCACGTTCCCTTTTTTCTAATGACTATCGCAAGTAATTGGTGAGGAAAAAAATGTGATCTATATGAATCTGCTCATCTTTTCGGGTGGCAGAAAAGATGCATCCCAAATGTCTCTGACTTCAGCTGCCCTGAGCCTATTTGCTGGCCAACACAAGGTTAATGTTGGAACTCTGATCCAATATGTTTAGATCCAGGTGCCTGGTGTACAAGGCAGCTATACACTCAGCTATATACTTTCACATTGTTTTACACACCTTTAAAACCTTCATGACTAGACACTGAGGTATTGCTCCAACTGCTTGTCTTCTCCAACCACTTTTGATCTGCCCAACACATACGTACATGCTCGGAAAACCTACTAGTGGTTTCCCAATAGCATGAAGTGAGAAAGCCCAGAGATGCTGTTTTTCTGCTGCTGCACCTGCACTTCAGAGTAGCTTGCTCACACACACACACACAAACCAAAATTCAGTCATCCCCTACACTTCTGGCTTCCTGAAATCAATTAAAAATGGAGCCTTTGAGATATGTATTGACACCATTGGTTATAGATTTCTGCTTGCAAAGAGTGGATTGTTTTATCTTGTTGTCCCTGATAATTTCATACTGGGGACATTTTATTGCATTGCGGATGTATTGTAAACCACGAAGACTCTTCTATGGTTATGGGGATAAATCCAACAAATAAATAAATAAGAGTTCATGTCTTTTTCCCTCCCATACCTAGAACTTCAATCCATTTGCCTAGATGTTGACTGTGAAGCCACCTTTAGTTTTGATTCCCATTCAAGCTTTGTTTTGAAAAGGAACAGTACTACAAATGGGACACAAGGTAATTGACAACATAAGGGGGGAAAAGCAGGACCAACTCAGTAATTAATAATCTTTTCTAAAAGGCAGCCTGCACACCAAAAAGCCAGGTCTTAAGTAATTCATGACAGGCAAGGAGAGTTCCAAATTTTGGAGACAAAGGTGTCCACAGCATAGGACAGAGGCAAAGATGGCCCTCTTCTCTTAACTTTAGGTGGGGTGGGGAACCCTAGTAATCCTTCCCTGCAAGAATGCACAGAATGGAGCAGAACTTGATGGGACAGAGAGTCTTGTAGGAATCCAGGACTGAAGCCAAAGTGACAATCAATCCTTTGAAATGTAGCTGGAAACAAACTGGTAATCAGTGCAGTGACCATATATAACAGTGCCATATCATTTTAAAATATAAAGTTTAAAATAATATGATCAGGAACAACATCAAGAAGGTAGTTTCATATTTTACTATACAGTATTTTCAAGCTGTTTGTCTTCATCATACAAGGAGAAAATGTCTAAAGATAAGTAGCATGCCTGATGTTCTTGAATATAATACAGATGAAAAACATATTCATACATGAGTTCACAGTGCTTATCAGCTGTAATTCTACAATGTAGTTATTTATTGAATTTCTATTCCATCTTAGATTTACCCAAACCTGTCTCTTTCCACCAATCAATATCCCCAATGAGAGAGTTTTTTACTAGGGTAAGTGAAATGGCAATACCCATCACTCATGCCTGGATGCTGACTTAGTGGAGCAACTCATGTTCAAGATGAATTTCTTCTGCTGAACTTTCCTGTCTTATCACAAGAGGAGGACTGAGGACTCTGATCCCTGATCTCATCATCCAGACCATTATCAGCCAGCTTCCTGTCATCCACAAATGACAGTTGGTGATAGGTGAATGGTATCTCTCAAAGACCACCTCAGCTGGGTTGCAATCACTTTACTCAATCAGTTGGGAAGGCTGTGTTCACAAACATGTTTTATTGGTTAGTGTTAACCTAAATTTTTATATTTGAAGCTTCATGTATTATTTGAAATCAGGCCATTTGGTTAGCTTATGGTAGGTAACATTCAGCATGAATTACAATCCTATTTACAGGGGGATAGATTCCCTTTTTTTTTTATGGCCAGGACACTCAAAACAATTTGAGTTTTGTTCTGTATGGAATCCAGAACACACAAGCCATTTTCAACTTTGTCCTAGCAGATAGCCAACTTGAAATGCTTGGAGAGAACATTCAAGAGGGCCTGTTTTGTTCTGAGCAAAAAACAAAAATATTTTTCCATTTCATGTATACCCTTAAATAGCTAATTCACTGAAATATTTTTGGAACTTTCTTAACATTCGCTAAGGCAAAACAGACAGGGTAATTTTTGCATATACCCTTAGACCTGCTCCAAATATGCATCACAGTCTCTTACTCTTGCATAAAATTATTTCTGAGCTCATGAGGGTAAGCAGTGTGCAAGCAAACCTCTTGGAAATATCATTGCTGTGCTACATCAGACATCAGTCTGCACTTTCTCTCTCATTAATTTCCACATCGTTTTTGTCTTGCTATTCACATCATCATCTAATATGATTCCCCTAACACTACAAACCATGTGCCAGTCCAACTAGGGCTTTCAGACTTAAATGGAAGAAGACTGAAGCAAATCAAACATATTATTGCAATTAAGAACCTCTTGGGAGGTTTTTTATGTTTACTTGCTTTCTCGACCTTCAATATGCTTAGCTGGAAAGATAAAATTCATCTTGTAGGGGAAAAAGGTCTAGAATCAGAACTGCTTCACATATTATTTTCTGATGTTCCTTTTTTGTACAAGTAGCTTACCTATTGAACCCATATTTAATATCTGTCAGCCTTACCATTAGGCAGTGAGGCAGCTATCTCAGACAGCCTATTTGAGTTGTCATGAAAGAACAGTGAAATATCAGTTATTTGATTTATTATAGTTTTATTTTAGAGAGAGGAAATGGTGTCATATCTTCATCAGGGCCAAATTATGTGGCACGCCTTAACTACTATGTTTTGCTTCAAACAGCAAATGTCTTAGGCCATTCCTGTGTACACCAGGGTCTTGGATCATAGAATTTACAGAAGATACCTAATGGAGCACAGAAAACAAATGTTTAAGTTCCCAAATACCTCTCCATCCATTGGGTTTCATATCAACCAAAAGCAAACGAATTCAGAATTAGAAACTCCAACATTTCACATTTGAAATCAGGAAAATATTTTTGTGCATTCTACTCGGAATACTCCCATCATTGTCTGGTAGATCTCTGCTCTTCCAGCTGCCACCTAATTGTCACAAAGTTCTCTTCTGCCAAATAATGAAGTCAATTTTATTTATTATGCTAGCTATTTTGGGGGTTGATGTTTTGCTGTTATATTAAAAAAAACTATTATAGTATTTCTTCCTTTCTTCTATCTCTTTTTCAGGTGCTTAAGGAATGATATTATATAAATTATATACTTCCTAACTCATGGTCAAAGAGTTGGGCTCTATCTGGTTCATTAGCAAGAGACCTACATAAAAAGTCTCTGGATTTTCTTTTCTTATATTGACAATTTCTTTAAAACCAACCATGCCGTCCCCTTTTACCCACCAGGTTCCTTTTTGAGTTGAACTTTAGTCCAGTTGCTATTCCTCTGGGGACATCCAAGGATAGATTAAATTCATTTAATAAAAAAAAAAAAGCAATAGCATAAGTCTTTTAGATAAGCCTAAATACATAAACTGTAAATAAAATTACAAAATCTACACAGTAAAACTGACCAAAAGGCACACCAAGGCACTACTGCAATTAGGCCAGGGCCTGTCAGCTCATCTCTGGCACATCTTCATCCCCAGAAGGCAGAGATGGCATTCTACTCTCTGTCATGTCAGGAGGCGTGTGCCCCACCTGGGCAGGTTGGCTACATCACTGTTGTATCCTGCCCCCTTTTCCCCAAATGGCCATTCCCCTTGTACCCTGACTAACAGCCACAAAGTATAGGCCAGCCTCACCTCCCCATCTATGGGAAAGCATGGGGAGCAAGCTTGCTGGCAAAGAGCTGGGAGGGGAGAGAATAATTGGGGGAGAGGCTTCCCCATGTGTCTACAGCCCACCACTTCAAAACTCCCTTCACCCAGTCCAGCCAAAGGGAGATCCAGCCAGGATGGCATTGCTCAGGCCAACCATTATTCAGGATGCAAAAGAATGGCCACTTTGGGAAAGGAGGATGCAGGCTCTCTCAGCAGACCTGCCCAGCAAGGGAATGCACCTCTAGATATGAAGGATGGGACACATCTGTACCCCTGATGTGACCTCTGTCTGATGCCCTGAAGCTTGTGGCCAAAGTAAAAAAGCAGCTGTGGGCTCTGAAGAGCTCTCCATCAAGGCTGCTTCTCAGCCAGCACCCAGGAGCTGCCTTATCCCAGTGTCTGGAGGCTGTGAGGTCTGGATGGGGAAAAACAGGCTTCAACTGAACTGCGTGGCTTTGGGTTCAGGGTCTTGGTGGTACTGGGACTATACCATCTTTGGTGCTGGATGGGGTGACACTGCCCCAGACAGACCCAGTGTACAAGTTGGGGGTCCTCCTAGATTCGCAACTCCTGCTCAAAGAGCACGTGGCAGCCGTGGCTAGGAGGGCCTTCACACAACTCTGTGTTGTATGGCAATTGTGCTCTTTCCTGGATTGGGAGGCTCTGCTCACAGTCACTCATGCCCTTGTCACCTCCAGATTGGACTACTGTAATGTGCTCTACATGGGGCTGCTCCTGAAGAATATCCAGAAGCTTCACAAGTTGTACTGGCTGCCAGTTTCCTTCCGGGTCCAATTCAAGGTGCTGGTTTTGACCTTTAAAGCCCTTCATGGCATGGGTTGGGTTACCTGAGTGACTGCCTCTCCCCGATCACATCAGCCCATCCCATTAGATCTGGCAGGGAAGGGATGCTATATGTTCCATCGGCCAGGGACTTGCTTTTGGTGGGTCCAGGAGGCAGGCCTTCTCTGGCGTAGCTCCCTCCTTGTGGAACATTCTCCCCCCTGAAGTTCGGCTTGCCCCTTCCCTGTTGTCATTTAGGAAGTCCCTCAAGACCTGGTTGTGTCATCAGGCCCGGGGTTCTTTGGGAACCGGAGACATTCTTAGCTGGCTCCACTGTAATTGATATTCTGCTCTCTCTGTTTGTATATTTTAAAATCTTTTTAAAAATCTTTTTTAATTTGTGATGTTTTTATTCTAATAATAACTTTTTATCTTCTTATACTGCCCATTTTTATTCACTTGTTATTTTAACTGTTGTACGCCTCCCAGAATCGCTTTGTGAGATGGGCAGTTATATAAATGTAATAAATAAATAAATAAATAAATAAATAAATAAATAAATGTAATAAATAAATAAATGTAATAAATAAATAAGTAAGTAAGTAAATAAATAAATAAATAAATATGGGGCCCCCAATCCAGCACCAACCTTCCAGGCTACATCTCCTGACCATTCCAAATGGGCCAGTCTCAGGTTTTGCCCCAGCCTGGACATCTTCCACCAGAGGCAGCTTTAACAGCGGTAAGGCTTAGCTCAAGTATTAAGTTTGACTTGAAGGCCCCAAATCATCAGGCTTCCCAAGCTTTAATTATAACTGGAAAACACCAAATGGCAACTGGGTTTTTTTTTCCCTTGTAGGGCTGAATGTATTTATTTAATCCATTTTTAGCCTGCTTTCCATTAAAAGTAATCTGAAGCTGAATTAAATTTGCACTAATTGCAGCTTCTTATAAGAGGCTGACCCATGCCAAATTGAAGACAAAACATTTTCCCCCTTTGAGAACTGCCAATATAATTTTTATTTCTTGGCAGAATTGGAAATAATTTTCAGACATAGCTGCATCTTCTGAGGAGATAGATTCTGCCAAGTTTGAGATGATTAGGTTCAAAGCTTTTACACTGTTATTCCACAACAACCAAACCAAATATTGGTGTTCTCATGAAATCAGAAATGCTGCCATATTTCTTCCCTGCCACAGGGAAAGGGCAAAAAAACAGTTTTGTTTTCTAATAGAATGTGTCTTTATTTCATAAATGTCATGCTTAATTGCATAATATAATACCCTTCAGTTTTGACTCACTAGAGCTGTGTTTCTCAACCTTGACAACTTTAAGATGTGTGGACTTCAACTCCCAGAATCATCTTAAAGTTGCTGAGGTTGAGACACACAGCTCTGGAGGCTTTTGGAATGAAAAGACATCAGTGTTTCAGCCTTTGGGCTAATGAACTAGGACAAACTGAGTTGAGACCTTGGTCTAAATATGCAAAGGGACAGCAAACTGAGCAGATACCAGATCAAGTCCTCCTTTGCTTATCCCCAAGATATGTCATTAAAGTCAAGTAGCAGCATCCTTTCAGCAACTTCTTGTATCATAGTCCATCAAGAGGTTTTACAAAGGTTTTTAATTCTATATTTTCCTTAGGCTGAATATAACAACCACAGAAGGCCTAGAAATCTATCTGAAAGCATTCATAAGCACTGACATTACCTTAACCATGGTCTCTTTAATAAGCCACAATTGGCTGGATTCGGGTATTATGCTAAACCATCCGATACAATTACCAAGCCATTATTTTAAAACACAACACATTGACACCGAACCAAATAAACCATATTATTGATTTAGTATGACATCTCCCCATCTATTAGATAGTGAAAGGTTAGGCCTCGAGTCAAGGTCAGTTCTTTCATGGATACATTAGGGTGATTTTTGAGATTAGATTTTTGTTTTTATCCCGCCATTTATTTATTTATTCACACACACACACACACACAAATTCAAGGTGGCAAACATATCTAGTACTCCTTCCTCCTCCTATTTTTCCCCACAACAACAAAGGTGTGAGGTGAGTTGGGCCGAGAGAGTAACTGGCCCAAAGTCACCCAGCCAGCTTTCGGCAGGACTGGAACTCACAGTCTCCTGCTTTCTGGCCTGGTGCCTTAATCACTAGACCAAACTGGCTATAGTACAACAGAAATGGTTTGCCACTGCCTTCTTTCAGAGTTTTTATTTTATTTTTTCTTTTTCAGCTTCCCGGTCTAACCTAGAGCTCTAAGATTTTCTGATGGTCTCCCATCCAGTTGGTTGTTGGTGGTTTGTTTTTTGCTTTTTTTATAAATTAGTTGACTGAGTGCTTCCATTTGCTTGTAAATTTATGAGCAGTAGCTACTGATAATTAGCCACCACAGTTAATCCATTAGCATTATTCTCATATGGTGGGGAATTAGACTAATAATACACAAACTGTTGGCATGTCTAAAGCCATTTCATAAGATCATGGCTAAGACATCACTTAAGTCAAGTATCGTTAAATGGAGAACCCCAATTCCACAAATCAAATAAAATTTTATTATAATCCCATTGCCTCATTTTCAGTAATGGCTTCATGGTAAGAAAAAGAAACAGAAAAATATATCTTTTTTTTTTTCCTGGTAAGGAGAAAAGTGCCTGGATTCCGACTTCAACAGTTCCAATACTCTTCTCACTTTTATAATACTTAAGAAATTAAGGATAGGAAGCCTATCCTAGATTCCGAGCCTGAAATAAACCTGACTCGGATCAATAACACCAACTTCAACAGGGCGTAGCCCTGAATATTTGGCATCAGGCTTGTGTGTTATTCTTTGGCCCTCATTAATATTCTTTCTGGTCGTTAAAATATCATGAAGGCCAGACGATCGCCGCATCTTACAAATGCAACACACGTTCGGCATCATCTCAGAAGAAAACCAGGATCCCAGATGTCCCTCCCTTACAATCCTTGCTTGACAACCTTCACCCAGCCCACGTGTAACCAACCACAAAATCCAGAGTGACTCCGTTTAACGAGGAACCCAAATCGCTTCAAGCCGCAAAGCTCTCCGGCTCGTGAAATCCATCGTAAAATCGGGCAGGACTGAACCATTTTCTTAAAAGAGGTCGCTCTGCTGTTGTGGATGCCGGGGAGGAGGAGAGACCCTTTCATTCTCATCAATGCACTAATGACTGAAGCACTAAACGCTTCTGAACTCGCCTCCCTCGTTTAAAATAAGCCCTCTCGGGAAATGGAGCCAAGCACCCGCGTTCGTGGGGGCCGGCGTTATTTATAACAGCCGTAGTTACACTTCGCAGAGCAGCTCTGGCTTGGCCGAGGATGCTGCAGCTTTAAGAGAAGCGAGCAGGGCTGATTGGACATAGAGGGGAGGTGGAGGGGAGGAGTGAGCGGCGGACGCGGGGGAGAGAAAATGGGCATCTTTTCTGTGCTTCTCCGAGGGGATGGATGTGATTTAAGAGAACGAGGCGCCAATTGTAGCTAGGCGGGGGCTTGTCCCTGGGACTGGACGGACAACCTTGGTCAAAGCGGGTGAGTAATAAGCGCTGTGTCATTAAAGAACTTCGCTCACGTCAGTCCTGCTCGTGTAAATTATGTTTCTGCTTCTCCCCTCGCACTTTTTTTTTTCAACTCTGGTACGATCTTCTGTTGTTGAGAAATATAGGAAAACGTATCTTTCGCAACTCTTCCGCAACTTCTTTCGGTAATAGTCTGCGGGCTTCGGAGCTGATCCCGTCTCTCTTTTTTACGCGGACCATCCATTTCGGCGTTTACTCGCATGTAAGTGTGATGCATTCGGCGGAGTTCTTGAGCCAGCGCATTTCGGCCACGGGTGCTGGCCATACCGTGCACGTCGCCGACCTTTATGTCTGCACTTTTTCGAGAAAAGACATTTATTTTAAAAAGAACCGTATAGAATAACGTCTCAAAGGACAAAGCCTTGGATGTGAGCGCGTTGGATGGAAAGATGCAAAATCAGCCTTTCAAAACCATGCTTCATAGTGCAAACAAACAAAATTCGAATTCAAGGATCCTATTTTAATCAAGGCTTGTATAACTGGGTTTGGAACTCAGCGAGGGGACTGAAAATCTGAGCCTGCTCAGGTGTGAAGGGGAATGAAGGGAGAACAGACTTATGAAGAAAAATATACCTGACAAGCTGATGAGAATAAGGTGGTCAAATCTTTACAAACTTAGTCAAATGACTGTAAGAATGATCCTCTGGATTAGGACTAACACAGGTAGTAAATTGTTAGACTTGGCGGTAGAAGGTCAAGCCATCCAATTTCTTGCTGTGAGTTTAATGAAACAGTTAATGGTAGTAGCAGGCAATTAAGAAGCCAGATATTTAGCTACCTCTGTAGTTAATGATGTAAAAAAAGAAGCAAAACTAATCCTCTGAAGATCCTCTAACAAAGTGGATCTTAATCCTTTGGAGTTTATCCCACGTTATCTGTTATTCCTGAAAGTAGGCGTGATTCTTGTGCATTTGTGGACCAGTTGTGGATGTAGCATAGCCAGCTTGCTGAACATTCATCCTAAGAAATGAAAGCAGTCTCCTTGTCTCAGGATGAACTTTGCTTCTCCAGGCATTGCATGCAATTTGGCTCTTGAGGGTGATCATGTGACACTTTTGCCACATAGCCAGCTTGCAACACTGGGGGCTGCTTTCCATGTGACAACTTTCCAGCACCAAGATAACTTCCACTTCACAAGAAGGGAGAACATCATGTTCTGTCAAATCTGTGTGCTTTCGTCACCTGTGGGGGTGTTGATCCAGTGCATGGAAGTTGTCATCATTCTGTTACTGTATGTCAGCCTGTTTGTAACAGTGCAATACGTTGTGAATGGAGCTGCAACTGGAAAGTGTGGTTTAAAAAAAGAAAGAACCATGCAATTGCATATACCATCCAATGAATTCTGCAGGGATTTACACCCTCCAAATTCTCAGCAGATGTGTTCAACTTGCAAAATTGTCACTGAATCCATTTTGACACACTACTAAAGCATTCTGGAAAGTGTTCTTTATTCCTTGCCTAAATAATCTTGATACATGAAGTATTGGAATGGTGAAAAGGAGATGAATTCTGTGTTTGTACTATGAAGAGATAAGGTTAAGAATGTGTATATTTTTCATGCTTATCTAGTAACTCATGCTGAATGCATCTTGATATGAATCTTAGTAAGCAATCTTATAGGGGGCAGGAGGAAGGAAAGTTATAAGTGCTATTGTTTTGTGTTTTAGGTTACAAACTTCCACAGTGTAAAATATTGAATAGAATTCCAGTTGAGAGAAAATAGATGGTAGGGCATACAACTTATATAAAGTGGTTTGCTTCATTCTGGTGTAGCTTATTCTGCAAACTCAGCCATTGTGATCTATAAACCAAGGTTTGTGACTTACCAGGCTGTGTGAGTTTAGCAAGTTGGTTTATCAGTAAGTGACAATCAAGAATCCATGGTTTAATACAGTGTGCAAATCTAGTCCTTGTTGGGCTCCAGGGTTATAAACTGCCATTATACCAATAATTTATTTATTTTATTTATTATTAAATTTGTATGCCACCCATCTCCCCCCAACGGGTAATAGATTAAACATGTATTAAAGAATATAACAGAAGTGAGTCCTAAATGAAACTTTGGATTCCCAAGACCCCATAAATAGATTCAGAGAGAATGGTTTCTGAGATACATAGCAAGTGTCCTATAAGGCTCTTCCTATGCAAATAATATTTATGTATAAATGGGCAGAATTTTTGGTTATGTTCTACAGTAGATCAGTGGTTTTTAAACAGGGGAAATTACCCCCAAGGGAGTAACTTGAGTATATCTTGGGGGTAATGGAGCAATTTGTAATTGCTTGTTCTTGAGTTGAGGATCCAGTTTGGGACTGCCGCTATGCTTGAATAAAACAACAGTCTGGGTTTTTGGGGGTGGTGGTGATAATATTCAAGAGGAGGGATGGGTAATTAGGTCAAACAGTTAAGAACCACTGTTCTAGATTAAGCTTTGGCTTTCCTGATTTGTGTATTCAAATCATGGTGTCATGTTTTACCCATTGCTTTGTTGAGATGTAAGAGCGTTTCAAAGATGATGCCTTTGTAGAAGAAAGACATGTTTCCTTCAGACATGATTCTTATCTTTGGGCCATTTGACCCAGGAAGAGCGCCCATCCATTCTTTACAGGCTGAGAATCCTTCCCCTGCGAGAAGTTAAGGGGGATAGAACCTTCTAAGAGACCCCCCCTCACTTTGCAGCAATCTGGGCCCTTTGGATAAGAACCCCCCTTCTTTTCTTTTTTTTGCGGTGTTTTGTTTTCACAAAGCATGCTTTTCTAAAGGGCTGTTGGGACCGAGAGTACAACTGAGCAGCCAATCCATGGAAAAGTATTAGCTCAGAAGTTGTGTGATTGGTGTTACTTTGTTGATTTTAATGTTTAACAGTTTATTGTGGTATATGATTTTTACCCTACTGTGAACAACCTAGAATCTTAGGAGGAGGTGGCATACGTGTTCCGGTATGTATAAATAAGCATTTATGTCTGAACCCAATCCAGTGTGATATCCACTGTGTCTAGCAATTAAGGTGGTGGACTTGGATCAGGGACACTCAGATTCAAGTCCCTATTCAACCACAGAGCCCACTGGATAATTTGGGCCAGTTATTCTCTCTGAGCCCCCCCCCCCCCTCAGAGTTATTGTGAACATAAAATCCAGAGAGGTGCTCATGTATGTTGCCTTGAATTCACAGACAAAAGGTGGAATATACATAAAAAATAAAGAAATGAATATGCGTACCTGACAATAAGCTTTGCATCACCCCAACTAATGCACCTAAATTTCTAGAATTGTTCTGCGAATGGAAAGTCATAAGGTCTCATCCAATTCTTCTTTTCATCCCAGGACGCTGCCTTCACCTAATGGTTGTGGCATTACCTTGTTCTTATTTTGGGGGGGGGGGAGGGTAAAAATTAGCTTGAGATACACAGATTCTCTAAAGTTCCAGCTATATTTCAACTCTGGCAGAGGTCCATGTACCCATGTTATGACTGGAAAGTTTTGTGGCACTTTTATTTCATAGAAACAGCAAAATACACAAGTCAACAGTGGCAAAACCACACATTTGCAAGAATGCCATAATTTTTAGTAGGGATGATCTCGGGAGGGGGTCATCAGTGTAAAAATGGACATAACCTGGGCAGTTGAAGCCCTGTTCCTTTGTACATGTGTGTGATGCATGTAGCACATCTTAAAAGGTGGAGCTTCAATCCTTTGGGTGCACCCACCATTTTGATGCTGTTGACATGCCCCAATTTCTGCATAAACTAATAGGGACACAGAGAGGTCTTAAGCAGCAGACAGTATATGCAGTTTGATAAAGCTGCATCTGAGAACATCTGTGGCCCTGCAGGCAGGGGTTGGGAGGGGAGAAAAGAATCCCAGTATTAACCAAACCTTTATTTTGATTTATTTAGAGTTCATAAACCAGCTTTTACTTTGTGCTAGGTATGATGTAATTGGTCTGACCTCCACTTACTAACTAAAGTCTTGTAAGCTTAATTATTATAGTATCCAGGAAAGGAATTGAGAACTTGCATCCCGAACATGATTTTCTTCCCCATGCCATCACTGAAGCAGGGCCAGACATGACACCAGAAAGAACCAAGCTTTGTTTCTTTGTGGTGTCCCTCAAAGTGTGGAACCTCATCTCAGAAGTTAGGGAGATTGATTTATTATACTAATCACCTGTTTTTTTGTGAATTCTGATCAAGGTGGCTTCTAATCTAGTGATACGTTAGCTTACTGGAGGTTTGATAAGACTTACCTTATCCACTGAGCTTTAGTTTCAAATATAGTTAGTAGTCCAATCCATAATAGCCAAAATGGCCAAAGATGGATGAGTTGATAAGGCTGAATCTGTGCTGAATCTAAATTCCCTCCCATTCAGAAGTGAGGGATTTTTTTGAGCTATCCTTGAATTTTGTTACTGCATAAGCTCTGGTTTAATCATGATTTGCTGCATATATTACTATTAGCTGGATTCGCTCATTTTCTTAAGCTGTAAACCATGGTTTTCTAAATTGCAGTGGCTGGGATCATACTAAGCCAAAACCAAAGAAGCCTGCAGTAGGGCTTACCTAGATGTGCCATTATCAAGTATGCCAGTGTACTAGAAATTAGGAGTATCTCAGCATAACTCAATTCTGTGCCAGTATTACGGGTGTTTCCTTAGTCAGAGAAGGAATATTTTGCCGCCTTTTCATTATATTCTCACCATGTCTCCCTTGGTTCTGCTGACAAAAATGGAAGTCAGCCAGCATAAGTGGTTCAGCCCCTTTCCAACAGACCCATATTTTAACTATGATTATGCCCTAAGTCTAAAGTGATATGCTGATGTTGCTGTGATCCTAGTTTCAGTGATGATTAGTACTTGAGCTTTGGGCTTCTAGAGAAGCCTTATATGAATATTGAAATCTTTTTTAAAGTGAGTCAGTCATATTTTTAGGAAGTCTGACCCATCTGTTTCTTGGTAAATATAGAGCTTTAATTCAGCATAATGGGACTCTGCATTAATGTCCAAAATAAACAATGTATGTGCTAGACAGTACAAACAATGACTGTAAGGTCCTGACCCTGAAATTGTATATGTCTATACTGTCTTGAAATCAATAAGCTTTTTGCAGGGTGCAAAGATTCATTGGTGTACAATTGGGACCTCAGTTGGATGCTATTAAGAGAAACCGGCAAGGGGAGAATTAAAATGTGTGTACGGCATCTTAGCTTCATTCATTGTCTTGATGCTCACTTTCAAAACCAAACTGGAAAGTAATTCTCTGTGTACATTAAATGGTGCCTTGCACAACTGTGCCTTCTGCCTGGGGCTAATGGGTCAAATATTCCATAATACTCACAAGTAGGAACAGCTTGCATTAAGTGTAGGCAGAGAAAAGGTTGACACCACTGAACAATATGAGGCTGTGAACAGTACACTAGACACATAACTAATTTAGAATGTCGCTAGAGGCCAAGAGTCTGGAGAATTAGACTTGAAATTCAAATCAAGTTTGGAAGAGGCAGACTTTATTTTGTAGTTCTGGGTTGTATATAGCCTTGTCACCCTAGTACTAATTTTGGGGTGAGCCATCTATGCTTTGCTCTGGCTGTTTTGATACCCTGTCTTAGATCAAGGAATGGATCTGTCACAACAATTATAATGCCCAAATCAACTGACGCTAGAGTGTATAATGAGCCTGACTGTTGGTACGTCGATGCTTGCACTGTCTATTGTGATTGAACCTATTTGTCCCAAATCTTGGGTAACAGACCTACAGTATAAGATTATTTTCAGTGAGTAGATTTAGGATCATTTGCGTAATCCTCTTTCGTCAAAATAAGGAGTGCATCGTAATGCTGCAAGCGTCTCCTCTTTCATACATGCATATGACATCACAACACATGTAAAACAAGAGTGGGCTCACAATATGTTCTGCCCACCGGCCCAAACCCCATCCCCTCTGAGTGCATGCAACATATGCCTCTTTTCCTGAGAAATTAGCATTGGAAATTTGGGTTCCTCCCTGGGGAAAATGAGCAATATAATAGGATCAGGAGATTCTGAAGCCATGTGAATAATGCTGGAACTGTAGAATTCTTCTGCTTCATGATATTTCTTTACACAATGATCCATGGAGAAAGACTGTTTCATCAAAGCTGACCCTCCCCACCCCCTCAAATATCTGGCAACTAAATAGTCTGCCAACTATTCTTAAACCTTAATCTCTCCAATATGAGTAGGAGATTATGAAATGCCAAGATCTGAGGGCTTTCCAAACAGTAAATTCTTTAGATGTTTCCTTCTTTCTCTGCCTTCTGAACATTGTCTCTTTTATTTATATTTGTATAATTCTAATAAAGCACATGAAGTAGTTAGAGTCCCATGTATAAAGAAGAGGTTAAATTTATTCTTAGGGGTGGCTTGAGTAAAGGATGGCCAAAGACCAGCTCAGAAGAGAATGTTGGAAGTTGTAGCTCTTTTATACCTGGAAGGCACCAGACCAGGAATGGCTGATAAAGTTTAAAGTCCCATGTGCACGTGCTTGAAGACTGCATGTTGACATGAGCACCTGTGCGATGTGCATGTTCATCAGCTCCTTTGGGTGCAGGTATTAGGCTTGATAAATCTAACGGGCAAGTCTCTAAGGTGGGCATTCAGTGCGCAGCCCGCACAATACTGAGTCAGAACTCTCCCAGTATCCCTTACTATTGGCCACTATGCTGGCTAGGACAGCTGGCAGCTGTGGTCAGCAACATCTGAAGTATTGCATGTTGTGCACTCTTTCCTAGAATAAACTGTGCGTCACATTTGAGAATCCAAAGGAGCTCTCCTGATTCCATAATCAGCACTTTGCATTCCTACTCCAGGTTCCAAATGCTCCTGATTTTATTCTGTATAATCTGTTAATGCTTAGAGAGGAATTACATAGAGTATCAGTATCCTACCACATCAACAATGGCTCTAATGATTCCCTAACACATCATTCTCTATCTAGCTCGGTCTCTCACACACACACATACACAGAATGATGTGAAACACAACTTCTGATGCCATTTAAGATTCTTCCCAAGAAATAGAAGTTGCATAAAGTTCTTTTTCTTGATTTATTTGTAACAAGGTAGAACTTCACAGCTGCCCCTTTTCTCCTAATCTGCTTGTGTAACCCCCCCAAAAAGTTTCTTTATAACAATATTAACCTAGCAATGTTAACAGTGCAAGGGTGGGGCTGCCAGAGAGGCACAACATAGACATTAAAAAATCAAAGCTGATGAGTTCCGTCTGCCCAAGCAGTTGGACGGCTGCCTCATCATACATAGACTTGCACTTTTATTTGGCAGTGAACCTTTGTGATGTAAGGGGATAGCATGATGCGATAATCCTCATCTTAACTGGCTTTGTGCCTTGTGGGTTTCCCTGCAGAAGACATAGCAAGAAGAGAGGGGATACCGTGGAACACAAATTGTTGTGTTTCTTTGGAACTTTCTAACATTCTGTGGGATGCAAGCATCAGGAGGGTGCTCAGATCACCCAGTCTGTTTTGGGGCTCAATCCAGAACTTCAGAAATGGATTGATTTGTTGTTGATTATTCTTCGGCACTGTAATCCTACTTAATGGTCAGATCCAGTGTGAGGTTTGGAAAAAAAAAAAAAAAGGATGAGTCTGTCATATTTCAGCATCCTTTGTTGTTGTTGTGTTGTGTTCCATCAGAATAGGATGAGATTTATAGTCAAACTAGAGCATTTTCAATCACTTGTTATTGGAGAGGCCAGGAGCCATAGATGCTGCAATAAAAGTGCCCTTCTATATTCTGGCATAAATCTAATGGGTGAGCTGCCACAAACCCACCACCAAATCCACTAAAACTTCTGATCCTCATTTGAAAATGTCCAATGAGGAACAGTCCACTGTTCTTGGCAGACTGCTCCGTGCCTTATCACTCTTTCTCTCCGGATATTTTTTTTTTTATATTCAATCTGAATTTCTCTCTCTCCTTCTCCCTCTCTTTTTTAGTTTCAACCCATGGGTCTTCATCCTACCCTTGCTTCAACAAAGAGCAGGTCATTCCATTCAATTCTATGGGTCATTTATAAAGATGTTGAATAGTACTGGGCCAAGGGTGAAGCTCTTGGGAACCCTCCAAGTCAGTGCAGAACCATTTGCTAGCATTCTTTGGGACATCTGGCTGCAAAACCCTTTAGCCCAGGGTTTTTCAACCTTGGCAACTTTAAGATGTGTGGACTTCAATACCCAGAATTCCCCAGCCAGCATGGCTGGTTGTCAAATTCTTGGAGTTGAAGTCCACACATCTTAAAGTTGCCAAGGTTGAGAAACACTGCTCTAGCCCATATTTATCTATCTTGTCCACAGAAATGGTATGAGATACTTTATCAAATACTTTTATTAAAATCAAGAATCCCATAGCATTCACTTGGTCTACCAAATTAGTCACTCTGTTGTAAGAGAGATCAAACTCTGACACAACTTGTTCTTGACAAGCCCAGGCTAGTTCCTGATGATAGTAGCGATCCTTCTAACCGCTCAAAGACTTGCTGCTTGACAGTCCGTTCCAGTACCTTGCCCAGTTTTCTTCTCCCTTTTTCAAATGTTAGGAGCATGTTTGCTTTTCTCCAGTCTTCTAGTATCTCACCCATCCTTCAAGAGTTTTCAGAGACTACAGTCAGCAGTTCTGAGATCACTTCTGCCAGCTCTCAGCATCTGGCCCTGGAGACTTGAATTTATTTAAGGTAGCAAGGTGGGTTTTTACTCGATTCTAAGTTATCACTCATATTAGGAGGGGGCTGAGAGAAGAGATACACAAGGTCCTAAGCAATTCTGCCTTCTCCCTATTCCCCATTATTATTTCTCCAAACAACAGGTTAACAGCACCTTTGACTTTCATTTTGAACATAACTCTCTCCCCCCATCCCCAAAATTATATTTTGCTTTCCTTGATAACCTTATTTCATCCTGGTCCTTTATATTATCCCTGTGTTGTCCACCTTTCATGTGAATTCATTAAAATCTGCCTTTCTGAAGTCCAGGGTACAGACCAATTTCTGTTAGTGTTTCCTCCTGTAGTTATCTTGAACTTCAGTCCATCTACCAGTTCCAGAACAGCTATCACCTTGATCCTTCATCTACCTTCTGAAAAATGGAATTGTAAACAAGAGAGATGAGTAATCTGTTAGACTCCTAGCTGAGTTAGTTTTCCAGTAGATATCAGGGTCAGTTGATCTCTCCCATTGCTGCTATTATCTGTTGTTTGTGCAATTGGTGAATTGATTTAGAAAGGCATTTTCTGCATCTTCTTGCTAGGTGGGTGGCTTATGGTAAACTCCCACAACAGTATCCCTATTGTTTCTTTTCTTAACCCCTTTTAATCCTACTCAAATGCTTTCAACAAGACTTTGGTATTTAGAGAAAATGATTGTTTCAGATGGATATAGTGTCTTTACATACATAACCAGGTTGCCTCCCTTAAGTTTTATGCTCTCCACACTCACTCCACTGGGTTTATGTGATACCTGTACAATCATATTTGCATTCCTCCTGTTTATTGCCCATACTCTGGGCACTAATGAACAGACAATTGGTACTGAGGATGTCACTGTTGATCTCCCTACCACGTGCACTGGGCCTTCCCATGTCCCCTTTCCTGCCTTGTACTTCCTCCATTTTCCTGCCATGTTCCTAATGACCAGCACTTTTCTACCTGAGTCTAGGCCTCTTTTTTTCCTCTTCTTTCTGGGTTAGGTTAAAGCCTGCTCAATCAGATTAAAAAAGTTCCTGCCAAACCTACTTTTCCTCTTCTAGCAGTGTTGTTTGTTCTCCATTCCTGCTTAACCATGTACAATCAGTCCATTTGATGAGCCTGATATCTTTTCATCATATCCTGAATACATGCGTTAGGAAGAGAGCACACATCTAGCTTGTTTGTCCCTTATGACAGTGAGCCTCCCACTACTACCTTTCTTCTTTTGCACCTCAGTGGAGAACTTTGTTTTTGTTGATCCTTGCAGAGTTGAGAGTCCTTTCCATTGCTCTGGAGAGGTTGAGATGATAGTCCTGTCTTAGATGGTCTGAGCTTGCTTGCCATGTTCAAGCCTCAGATCAGTTGGTCAACTCCAGTGATATAGACTTCATCTTGACTTGTGTGCTTTCTTGCCACTTATCTCTCACCACTCCCTTTCAGGTACCTTCCTCACACAGTCTTCTTTTTGCCACCTCTGTTCCTGAACAACATCTTATATCCTATCCTCCATGAAAGTCCCTTTCTATTGGCCTTCATCGTGTGCCCTCTGTGCAATACCTGTGTACAGAGGGCACTATACCTTTGTACAGGTATGTACCTTCCATGATGAGTCCTAAAGAAGAAGGATTGGCTCCCAGTCCTTTCATGCTTTCCTCCAACAAAGACACATTTTTGTACTTCAACGTGTAATTAGCATACTTAGATACATACCTATCTTTTCTTTTCAAAAGTGCTGTCAGAGATTGACCTGCAAAATGTAGCTCCATCTGCTCCCTGATCATCAGATCAGTCAGGTGCAACATAAGCCTCTTCTTTTCAGACCATGCATTCAGACCATTTGCTCAGCAAATAAGAAAATAAATACATGCATTCAGCCAGAAAATACCGAGGCTGGTGCAATCAGTTAAACAAACTTCCCCCAAACTCTGCAGATCAACTCCACAATTCACCAACTCCCTCACAAAACTCTCCTGCTCCTATTTGCTTTCCTAGTCACATATTCCCAGCTGCTTGCCCCCATTCTAAAAACAAAATGGTTTGATTCAAGTAGAGTATAGGACAATGTAGGACATTAATTCCGCAAACATCAGGGAAGCTGCACATGGCCAAGTTTCTGCTACTGAACTAGATTCAGTGGAGTCATCTCCCCGGAAAAGTGTCTCAAAAAAGTACCAAGGCAGGTATGCAAATGTAGAGCTTTAGTACCCAAAGCTACTTGAAAAAAAATTGGAGCTGCTTTAGTGTGAATGCCCTTGAACAGTTCTTTGTGACACAACCAGTGGCAAACCTTGAATGCAGAAGAGGTTCCTTCTATGCAAGTTGGTAGAATGCACTGCATTTTGTACTTTATTTTGACAATCTGTTTGAGCTTGGTGCAGGGACTAGAGGTGGGAGAGACAGAAGTGTTTTTCTAGTCTGCCCTATAATAACAAATGAGCAAGCCCGGCAGGAAAGCAAATCTGATGATGAATTCATGTTCAAGGCTGAAAGAGGAGGATATTATTCCCAGACTCAAGCAAGAGCAATAACTTGAAAGGTTAAGGAAATACCCCTCAAAGTACTGCTTTAAAGATCAAAAAGGCCAGGCTCAGCATGTAGACCAGTGCGAGGGATTGTATTCCAATTTGAAACAGAAGTGGTGTCGACTCATGAGACAGGAGAAAAGCAGGGGCTTCTTTCAGTGACTGGTTCCACCTTCAAACTGTTTGAGGCTCATGGGAGATGGATGCCGGTAGGCCTAGCATCTGGTTTAGAATGGTATTGGTGAAAGAAACACTGGTGTGGCATCTTCTGAGAGTAAGGAGAGATGGGAGGTAAATAAAGTAGAGCAGAAGAAGGACTAAGCACCCCTCTCTTAGTTTTCCTGTAGCAAATTGCCAGCCTCAGACTGAAGTGCATTCAAAAGAGAAGAAGCCAAAATTCATGATATAGGCATAATACAGTGCAATTTCTGTTTGAGTGATTTCTATCGCATTTGTAATACTGGATGTATTCTGGATCTGGGGGGAGGCTACCAGAAGGAAATTGTCACTTGTCCCTAAAATAGGTGGACTTGATCCTTCTCTTGAAGATCTTCTCGCACAAAGCTCAACCTTCCTATCAGGAGTGTTACTCAGTAATGGCACAGTAAAAATCATGACCACAACTTTACTGATAGGTTTTCTCCTCTCTCTTCTGCCCTAGATTGTGCCCCAGAGCACTTAGCAGGGTCTTTAAATAGGAAGAATATAAATGCCTAATGATGCCTAAAAATGTTGGGTGTTTTGTAGGGACAGAGTGAAAGCTAGGCCATTAGGAGAAGGTGAAGTGGCCAAATTTCATAGAAATCAGGAAATTTCAGATGGCATGGTCTTTTGTCTGTAGCAACCACATGCTTCAGCTGTTTCTGCAGTGTTCCTAGTAATCAGTTGGCAGTTCACAAGACTATGTATGTATGTATGTATGTATGTATGTATGTATAGCAATTTATATGACTTCTCACCTCACAATTGTGAGAGTGCCACAGATCCATAGAGCCCACCATCTCTCCAGATTCCTGGACAACAGTAAGGTATTATTGAAGCCATAGCAATCCGCATACAAACTTGCTGTCCACGCAAAACACTGTGCCTGGGGCATCTGATTGTGGGGGATAATTCTGATTTGAGCATGGATTTGTCAATCTCTGAATCCACTATTTCTCCCCGATACTCCCCAGCAATCTTCTTTACACTGAGCATTTGTTGCTAGGAGGTCTGCCTTTAGTTTGGTTGAATAATGTATACCTGTCTCTGGGAGAATTTCTCCCAAACAAATATTGTTCTATTTGATTGTACAAGGCTATGAAAGTCTTTGTAAGATATTCCGGAGAGTTCTCAAATAGCATTCCAACTACTAAGGGGAGATAACTAGATTTTTTGCTAACTCCTTTGAGTACACATTATCCATATGTTTTATACAATGCTTTTAATCATCTGGAATATTTAGGGGAACAAGATCTCTTTCCATTATGTTTTGACATTACTCCACGTGTTCAGCTTGGACAGTATTGAGGACAGTAATAAGTGGCTATTAATCTGAATAGTTAATTATTAATGTTGACAAAATACAGATTATAGTTGTTGGGAATACCAGAAAAATAAAATACAGGACTATAAATAAAAGCCCAGTTGTCAGTTTAAATATCTAGTGATTATCTCATTCATTTTGTGTTCTTTAAGGCTAGAAGAAAATGTTGGCCAAACAAGAAATTGGTTTATTTTTATTTTGGCAAACAAAATCTGTTGATTCTGCCTGCACTTAATGATTTACAGGCAAAACCAACAGGAAAGTGGTTCCTTGCAGTATAAGCATAACCCTAACTTGGAACAGTGAAATAATTGATTTTATTTAAAATTAACATTTGAAGGTGGTATTTTAGATCCTACATAAACTACTTTCCTTGTTAGGAGCTGAAGCCAGTTTTTGACGTCTTTAGTATATGGTGGGCTGACAGTTTATTGGAGTTAGCTATTATATGGAAATAGTCAAAATCTTACAAAGCTTTAATATCCCAGACAATGAGTAGGTTTAATTATTCACCAAGGTGATAGCCTTGATAGAGTTTTTGTCTAATTATCTTTTTTTTTTCCTTAAGTCAGGGAAATAAAAAAATCTTCATGATGAAACAGCCTGTTGTGGATTTTGATCTTCATGAATCGTTGGCAGGCATCAGTATATGAGCATCGTCCCCTTTTTTACTGAGTATCAGAAGCTCCCTTCTTTAATGACACTTCCCCTCTGTGATTACTTTTGGATTTTTCAGAATGCTTCCCTGGCAGAGCAAGGTGTGTTTGTGGATGACTGCAGTGAAAACCCAGGAATGTATAGCTTGCATGAATTGTGTAGGCAGAGGGGTACAACAAAATGGACGGGGAATAAAAAGAATTGAATTGGAAAAAGTAGCATTGGTCTTTCTTCTGATGAATCAGATCCACAGAAATAAGTCAGTCACTCATGCCCTGGTCACCTCATGGCTTAACTACTGCAATGTGTTCTACATGGGACTGCCCTTGAAGACCACCCAGAAGCTTCAGCTGGTCCAGAATGCAGGGGCACATGCAGCGATGGGTATGCTCATGACCCACCTCTGCTTTGCAAGCTGCACTGGTTGCCAGTTTGCTTCTATGTGCAATTCAAGGTGCTGATTGTTATCTATAAAATTCTACATGGTATAGGGCTTGGTTACTTGTGGGACCACCTGTCTCCCATAATAGCTGCTTGGCCAATTCAACCTGGCATGGTTTGCACAATCCAGGTTCCTTCAGTTAAACAATGCCATCTATCAGGACCCTAGAAATGTGTCTTTTCTGTAGCAGCAGCTGCCCTCTGGAATGAGGTTCCCTCCCAAGATCCAGTTGACCTCCACTGTACTGGTGTTTCAAAGGACTTTGAAGACCTGGCTCTAACTCAGGCCTTTGGCGAGGGTGAACAAAGCCCCTTTGGATTGTGTGGGTTTGTTTCTTTTCATCCCTGTCCATTTTTTTTGTTCATTTGTTTTGTCAACCTTACCATCTTTACTCTTCTTTTTTGTCCATCATTGTATTTTATTCCTGTTTTTAACGTTTTTATTTGTAACCACCCAGGGTCATTGGGAATCGGACAGCATATAAATGACATAATAAAGTCAATTATAATGGGTAGGATCTTGCTTTAGTTATTTTTCTTTTATTCTAGTATAAAGCGTCTTGGGTACAATAATATTTTGCACATGTTTGAGTTATATTCCAAGTAGTATGTTCTCCCTCGTTTGTTCTTCTGCATTACTTGCATGGCCTTTGCTTAAACAGGAAAGATGTGAAGATTTAATTTGCATTAGATGAAGATGACAACTGAATATCTTTTTACTTCAGCAACAGGTAACAAAAGCCATTCTTTCTGAGGGAAAAAAATGGACCTGGATATGATGGAATTAAGATTGCTGCCCTGATATGAACAATACATAGCAAAGTGATATCTATTTAGACTACCTCTTTATGAGAAAAATGGATAATGCTTTTAAGATGTAATGTTTTATTAATGAGCTGGTCTTGAATTTCTAGAAAAACTTGATGTGTGAAAAAGGGAGATGGGTAGGCAGGTAAGGTGAAGTGTATTGATTGGGGGGAAAAGAAACAGAGCCAAAGTAGAGGTGATGCTAAAAGTGCTGCTTGAATTCCAGTGACTTTTTTTCAATTGTTAATACCCACAGTCAGAAAAGAAAGCAATTTTCTTTAGGATTGACACTTAACTCTTTTATTCCCTGTTATGATCCCAATGAAAAACTCTTCTCCCAGGGCCCTAATTCATATTAACAAGATTTAAAAAGGATGAGCTTCAAGTGATGCATTTAGCATGGCATCCACATTGCTACTGAAAATATCACTGAGTAGAAACTACCTTAAGATCAGGCAACATGTTTAGGATTATAATTCCCATAGAATCTAGCCAACATGGCTAGTGATCTGGGATTATGGCAATAGTAATCCAAGACATATGGATGGTATCAGATTATCTACTGTATATTATCTATTATAATTTTTGAAAATACTCTTTCAGAGGTAAAAGAAGATATAATCCATGCATGCTTGGTATAAAAAGCATCTTGTTTGATGAGAGTTCTCATGTATAAAGTTTCCTTGTTTAAAAATATACAAAGAAAATACAATTTTTGACTACCTTATGTTTTTACCATAGTAGATTTTTTCTTCTGTCAAACCCATCAAATTAAATGCAGTTGGAAATAGAATATTCTACTTTCCCCAAGCAAATGCCTTCCAGGTGTGCTAAGTTAGCAACTGGCTCTGAGAGATGTTCAAAGAGGTGATAGCGCACTCTCCCCTGAAGAGAGCTTCCCTGGACTCAGCTGTTTTTTATCACTTTTACCAGTTTCCAATCTACCCTTCCATGCAATGATGGTTGAGAACTTGGTGGCAGATCTACAACAGAGGATCCTAGATGAAATGGAATATCTAGATTCTTTTCACTCAAGATTAGATCTGATTATGGGATGGAAATAGAAACAGTTGTTTTGGCTGATGACCTCTGCCAGGACTTTGATGGGCAGTGTACCACTCTTAATCCTATTAGATCTTGCAGCAGCATTTGGTCCCATCAACTATGGTATCCTTCTGGGTCACCTTCAGAGTTTGGGAATTGGAGCACTATTTTACAATGGATCCACTCTTATCTCAATGGCAGTTCCATAGGAGGGCAGTGCGCAAGTCTTTGGGAACTCCATTGTGGAGTGCCTTAAGGCTCAGTATTCTCCTCCAGATTATTTAACAACTACATGCAACCATTACAGGTAGAGATTTGGTGGTTTGGGATAAGATGTCATCAGTATGCCAATGACAATCATACATCACCACCCTGAGCTGAGCCAGAGATGCTGTTGAAGTCCTGATCCCATTTCTGGAGGTTGTGAGGAACTGGGTGGAATGAAACAAGCTTAGATTAAACCCTACCAAAATGAGCTGCTTGCTATCAGGACAATCTAGTAGCATCACCCCTGGTAATAACTCTTGGCAGGTTCATGACTTGGGGACCTAAACAACATTTGAAAGTCTTGGCCAGGGAAGCTTTTGCCCAGCTTCAGCTGATGTATCAGTTATCACCTTTCATGGACTAAGTTATTCTGGTAACAGTAACTCAATACCTTGATCATCTCTTGGTTGAGCTGCAATGTGCTGTATATGTGGCTGCCTTTGGAGGCAACCCAGAAGCTACAGCTGGTGCAAAATGCAATGGCTAGACTGTCAGATTAGAATAATTGTGATCTTGAAGTTGCTGCATTGCTTGCTAGAAGGTTTCCAGTCCCAGTTCAGAGTCCTGGCTATGACCCTGAAAACCTTTTACATTGCAACACTGGGACATCTCAGTACAGTAACCATATTTTCTTGGAAAAAATAAAGGACAAACCTGGAAAAGGGGCAAATCTGAAAGAGGTTCATGAGGATTTTTTTTTAAAAAAACGTGTTTATAACTTTGCTTTACAAAGGAAAATTCAAGAGCAAAACCAAGGAAATAATTAAATAAATCTAAAGGACGGCTCTCTGTAATAAAGGACTGTCCTTTGTAATAAACAACGTATGGTCACTGTACATCTAAGGCAACTCCTTGCCAGGATCAAGTATGACCATCCAGACCAAGCATCAAGGGAACTGACCGCCATTCTATGAAATTCTGTCCCCCCTGTGGGCACGGATGGCCCCTACCCTCTTAGTATTTGGTAACTAGCCAAAGCAGCATTGTTTGATCCTTAAGTAAATTCAAGCTGTTGGGTGCCTTTGATCTTTTTTATTGGTTATTAGGGGTTTTCTTATTCGTATGTTGTATTATTTTTCCCTTTTTTGTTTGATGGCTTTTTTAGTACCCCTTTCAGAGCCCCTGTTGTAAGTAAATAAATAAAACACTCCTTTTAAAATTAATTTTAAATATATATTCATAATAGAAGTAATCGCATTAACAGTAATATTTAAATACACATTTCTCCCACTCTATACAAGATGCTTGGGATTGGCTTACATGTTCTTCCTTTCTATACATTTTACCTTCAGAACAGTCCCAGGGGGTAGATTAGGCTAAAAGGATCAGTGTGATGGTTCACAATTCGTGGCTGCATAGAAACTGTACAGTTGGAGGGGATCCTGAGATGGATTACCTTTTGCAATCACTGTGGCAGGTAGGCCACAATGGAGAACAATCCCACCTTGCTCCCCCAGGTCGTCACTTTTGCTCATTCCAGTAACCAGGCCACTGGAGCAGTTCCAGGTAACCTTGATTCTCTACTTGATTTTTCATTCTTTTTTAACTATTTGACCTTTTACTTTTTTTTCTTTTGTCATGTCCTTTGAAGGGTCAGGAAGCCCCTTGCTTTCTGTGGAGCAGGAGAACTCTCAGATGGTTGGAGGTACCTTTTAAGGCTCAGTCCTGCACGCAGCACCCATTGAGTAGCTCCTCCTACCTCAGGGATTATCCCCATTCTAACACCAGTGCTCCTGTACTTGGGCAATCCATAAATAAAAGCAGTGTCTTTACAACAAGGAGCAGAAAATCAACTTACATGCTGAATAGAATTAGGAAATCCTGTTTTCCAAGCCTATCCCTTCTTTCTGGTTAAATTGGGTCCATAGTAAGAACTACAGTTCTACCTTCTGGAATCAGCATTCATTTATGCATGAGACTGGCAACACGGATACGCCCGATTGTACCTGTTCAGCACTTAGTTATCTATTATAACAGTTTAAGTTCTCTACCTGCTTCAGGTATTCAGCTGCTGTGAAACTGTTTTAATCCATACTGCTCTTAAGATAATAAAACGCTTGCTTCTCCACCAGATTTCATTCCTAAAACTCTGAGAAGTCTGTTCTGAAAATTCTTTCCTAATACTTGAGGTGTAATTCAATACAATAATGTCATATCTTTTTTTTTCATGAAACTAGCGGGGGTTTGCTGTAAATTCTGCACAGATGGCTGTATGTGGGAGGACATGCATTTCCAAATATGTTCATGTTCATGCTGGTTTTCTTTTTTAGAAAAAAACTAGAAAAAATGTTTTATTCTTCTTAGAAAATAGATCTTACAAAATAACCCTGCAGCTGTTTCTCTTTTTCTCCCATATTACAATGAAAGGCATGATTCTCTTTTTTCTTTCTTGCAATAATTATATGTAATATATACTGCAGCTACTCCAATAGCTTGCATGAGATGTCACCTCTAGGTTGACTCAAACTGGTAATCTGGACAATTCAGTTATTCATAAGCCATTCCTTCTTTCAGAGATCTAAGCAGTTCACAAATGTCACACTTTGGTTAGAGAAACATTAAGTGCATCTATGACCACAAGTCCAGAGTCGCTAGGAGTCAGGTGGCATATACATTTTAAAATTTAATATGTATATGCCACCTTTATTAAATATTAATAGTTTAATAAAAACTATTATTGTTCTCCACCTGCTTCTCAGCAAGTTTGCCAAAACAAAGATATTGCGGGGGGGGGGGGGGTTCTCTCTGCTGTTAAACTTTGTGTGAATAACCACTAGAAAAAGCATACTATAGAATCAAGTTTCCTTCCTCCATCGAACAGAGTTTGGATTTCTCCATGATTGCAGGAGTTTTCAAAACTATGGTGATCAACCCTTGAAAGCAAACAATTGGGTATTGGTGTTTGGGTAGGATCTGTACTTTGATCATTGTGGAACATGTGTGGAATGAAATCACTGTAGCGTAAAGAAATTATATGGAGAGCAGACTGAGGGGCTCCAAAACAGACTATATCATTTCACTTTGGTCTTAGAAACAGGGGGATCTCCAAGCTTTCATGAAACAACTTCAGAGGAATGCTTTGTTTCAATTTTCATCAAAATGACACCCTCCTTCAGAGCTTTGCACAGCCCTCCTGTGGATTGTCAGTTTTATCCATAAAACCATAGGATCAGTATATACTGCTTGGATTTCACTCTGCCTGTCTGCTCTGAGAAACCAGAGGAAAGTGTTAATTCCTTTGTGAGAAAGGGTAGATTCCTCGTTCCTTGGTGCTCCATAGCTCTGTATTCAGAGATTCTAGGGTGTTTTGCCTCTGTTGAAATCGGTTGATGGTTTTGCTATGGCTTAATCTGTTAAAAATAATTAGCTTATAATGCCATTTCTTCAAATAAAGAGCCCCACAGTACAGTCAGCCAATAATGTGGAATGTTCTCTGGAAAGGTCTCCATTTCCCTCTCCCTAACTGCAGATGCTTTTCCCCCGATGATCATCTACACCAGCCTTCCTCCATCTAGGTCAGGGTTCCTCAACCTTGGCAACTTTACAACAGGTGGACTTCAACTCCCAGAATTGCTGGCTGGAGAATTCTGGGAGTTGAAGTCCACCTGTCTGAAAGTTGCCAAGGTTGAGGAAGCCTGATCTAGGTGACTTCCAGCTGTGTGGATCTCAACTCCCAGCCAGAAATTGCCCAGGGTGGAAAAGACTGCTCTAGTTTTTTGTTGGCAAAGTAGACTCAGGCCCCATATATTGGTGAAAGGAAACATCAGGAGAAAATACGGGGAAAGAAAAAAAGTTTGCCGAAGGCTTTCACGGCCGGCATACGATGGCTGGTGTGGGTCTTCCGGGCTCTGTGGCCGTGTTCTGGAAGTTTTGTTTCCTAACGTTTCGCCAGCACCTGTGACCGGCATCGTCAGAGTGCAGGAGCACAGACAGGAGCAGTTCTCTCTGTGCCCAGGGTGATGTGACCCTTTTGTGGGTATTTATAGAGATCTGGGGGGGGGGGGAACGCCTCTACGGGGAAGAAATGTTCCAACAGACACGGAGACTAGGAACACTCCGGAACAAAAAAGCATACCTACTATGCCCCTTAACCTTCCTACTACGATGCAGAGACACTGGGACCATCCCAGCTTTTCTCAGAACGAAAAGGACTCTCAAATCTCCACAAGCTAACCGCATTTACGACCAACTTGAACAAGCCCTCCTGCGTGAGAGAATACACACAACCCGCAGAAAACTTGCCATCACAGACAAAGAACTATTTGACACACACATCAGCATCAGTCAGAAAATGAGAAGCCAGGACTAGGACAAGATTGACACCTTAACCTACAGGAAAATGGAAAAGGATATCATTGACCACACAACCAGGCAAAAGCAAAAGTTTAACAAATGCCAAAACAGTCAACCAAAACCGGCGCTGGATCCCTCCTGCATTGTCATCAATTTGACAGAAGGCCAACTCGCGCCAGAAGAAACCGCCATCCTAGCCAAGGGAGGAAACTTCGCAATCACACCCCCCAGAATTCCTGTGGAAGATATCATCGCCAATGTGGAATCAGCCATCCGCCACTGTCCTGAAGAGGAAGCAGAGGAAATAAGGGGTGAAATAGCAAGGATCCTACAGAGAGCAAAGCCCCTCACCAGCAACATAACGAAGAAAGAGAGAAATGCCATAGAAACCCTCAATTCGGACCCCGACATCAATCATCCTGCTGGCTGACAAGGGCAACGCCACGGTAATTATGAAAACAGATGAATACAAAGACAAAGTTAGAGAACTACTAGACCCCACCACATACAGAAAACTAAAACGAGATCCGACCAGCAAAATCATGAAACAAACCAACACCCTGACGAGGAGCTCCTCCCTTCACCCCAACGTACTTCAACGCATATGCAAGACAGAAGCCCTAACACCCAGACTATACGGACTCCCCAAAATCCACAAAGACTCGATCCCACTCAGACCCATCGTAAGCGCCATTGGCTCCCTGACATATGAATTATCCAAACATCTGGCCAACCTTCTACAGACCCACGTTGGACAGACTCCAGCCCACATCAGAGACTCAGGACATTTCATCAACAAAATCACCCTGAAACTCAACCCCACGGACAAACTGGTCAGCTTTGATGTGGTCTCCCTGTTCACCAAGGTACCAGTGAGGGACACCCTGGGACTCATCAAACAGATCTTCCCAGAAGACATCACAGCTTTATTTCAGCACTGCCTAACAACCAGTTACTTCCTGTGGGATAATGAGTACTACGAACAGATGGACGGTGTCGCCATGGGAAGCCCCCTGAGCCCAGTCGTAGCAAATTTCTACATGGAACATTTTGAAAAACGGGCTTTAGAAACCGCACCCATTACCCCAACAGTCTGGTTCCGATTTGTGGATGACACCTTCGCAATTTGGAGTCAGGATGAAGAAGACCTAGAGAAGTTCCTGAACCACCTAAACAGCGTCCACCCCAATATACAATTCACCATGGAAAAAGAAGTGGACGGCCAACTTCCATTTCTAGACACATTGGTCATACGCAAACCAGACCTCAAATTAGGACACAAAGTCTACAGAAAACCCACCCACACAGACCGGCACCTACACAAAAACTCCAACCACCACCCACGTCAGAAAAGAGGCATTATCAAAACCCTCATGGATCGTGCCAATCGGATCTGCGAAACCCAATTCCTAAACTCTGAACTTAACCACCTTAATTGGGTCCTACAAGCGAATGGCTACTCCAAGAATGAAATAAAAAGAGCCATCAAACCAAGAAAACAACATGCGACTGAAGAAGAAAAACAACCACCCACCAACAAAGTATTTCTGCCCTATATCAAAGGGGTCACAGACTGCATGGGAAAACTGATGGAAAAACACAATTTCCAAACAATCTTCAGACCCACCAGAAAAGTACAAGAAGTACTAAAATCAGCAAAAGACAAAAGGGATCCCCTCACCGCCGCAGGAGTATACCGCATACCATGCAGTTGCGGGCAAGTATACATCGGGACCACAAAACGCAGCATCCATACCAGGATAAAAGAACACAAAAGACACTGCAGACTACAGCAACCAGAAAAATCTGCAGTAGCTGAACATGCTCTCAAGCACACTGGACACAAAATCCTATTTGAAAACACAGAGATACTGGACAACACCTACAGCCACTATACCAGGCTATACCGGGAAGCCATTGAGATTCACAAACACCAGCACAGTTTCAATAAAAAAGAGGAGAGTCTAAAAATCAACAAAACCTGGATACCAATCCTGAAAAATACAGCCTGCAAAAGGTCAACCAACTCAGCTCAACCACCAGGACGTGTGAACAGTTCACACAATGAACTTGCTAATCACCCCCAGCAGCCCCTCGTTAACAATTCAATAGAAGAAAAACCCTGCCTAATCCCCAGGAAGATACACACAGATGCTGACACCAAAACAAGCAGCCACTCAGTAACCCAACCCCCCAATCTCCCCCCCAGATCTCTATAAATACCCACAAAAGGGTCACATCACCCTGGGCATAGAGAGAACTGCTCCTGTCTGTGCTCCTGCACTCTGAAGATGCCGGTCACAGGTGCTGGCGAAACGTTAGGAAACAAAACTTCCAGAACACGGCCACACAGCCCGGAAGACCCACACCAGCCATCAAAAAAGAGTTTCTCTCTCTTTTGTGTTTCTGCTACAGAGTACAATAAAAATGTCCACAACTATGCATGGGAGAGCTGCTGCTGTCATTTCATATGAAATTGTTAATGCATTGTCTAGACATTGGGGTTAAGATTTTCAAGTCAGAGTCAAGATAGAGTTCAATACTTTTAAGTTAAATTAACCCAAAGGGGTTTGGTTTGGTTTTTAATTCCTGATTTCTGCTGATCAAGTATTCATTTACACACCTCTATTGGCAATATGTATTTCAAAAATCTTTAACCCCACTGACTATGATAGGACAACTTACTGGCTCTCTAACTTTGAGTCATATTGGTACAATCCACCCTCCACTCCACAGGACATTTTTCAGCCATTTCATTCTTTCCTATTATAGACAGTTGTCTATTCTTAAGCCATGCTTACTTGTTTCCATACAATATTTTTTCAAGCGACTTGAATGAATAGTGCACATAGATAATCAAATAGCAATTACATAGAGATCTACATCACCATAAAATAAATGTGAGGTAGGAATAAAGGAGAAAAATCATGCTCCTCATCATCGCCATCCTGGAATTAGTCCTTTGTCAAAGGAGGTTAACTGAGGTATTTGAACTATGAATTAATATCTTGTTTACTGAACCTTGTTTACTGAAATATAAACTAAAGGTGCAAAGAATTGCCACAAGAATACTGAATAAGGATTAAGCAATGAAGAATAACCTATTTTGCACCCAATTTACTCAGCATTTCTTTTCCCTCAATCAAGTTTTACGTTGCGGGGGGCGGGAGGGAGAGAAGCTAATCCTGGATGCCAATCTGTGGAAGCTGTGAAGCAAAATGTGATTTATTTACTCTTTCTTTTTGTTCCATTTTACAAAACTGTTTCTAATTAAGCATTTGGGGTTAGAATGACTAAATAACAGCATGGTTTCTGTCCATTGCTGATTTCCTGCTAATGTGCCTGCCAAGCCAATACTGACCTATTTTTAAGAGAATCAATAGTGCAATTGAAATGGGAATTTATTTAAGTTATGGGGCAGCAAGTTCACAAAATCCTTCCCACATCCTAAAATAGTGCATAGAGCAGTGACTCCAATCAAACCGCTCCAATTATTTCATTTTCCATGGAAATTAATAGCATACTGATAGTGGAGTTCTGGTTGCTGAAATCTTTTGCCATTTTAACTATCAGTAAGTTGTGTTTGATTAATATTTTTCCTTCGGATGTGTGAGCTAGAGGTTTATTACTTCTGTGACAAAGTCTCACAAGAATATATTACTGCATCAGTGTTGTTGCTGCCTGTACTGCTAATGTGAAAGCCGATTGAAAGGGCAAGGAGGTTTTTAGTGCTATTTCCCATTTTTCTTTGTACTCTTTTCTCTTTGTACATAGTGTTTGAAACATAGTGAGAAACATCAATGTTAACTGTAAACATCAACTTTAAGATATGTGGACTTCAACTCCCAGAATTCCCCAGACAGTTGGCTCCTATGTATTACTCTGTAATGAATTACACAGCCAACGTAAAATACTGACAGGCAGTCTTGATGAAAGGAGCCTGTGGCCATCTTCATTCTCTGTGGGCATATCCGGTCATCAGCTGTGATTGTATCTGTCTGCATGATGATATTTTTGGGGTACTTCTTTCATTCCAAAGTGGGGTCTTACACAGACAAACAAAGAGCTAAGTATATTGTTTAATGGACTAGATCATATATACAGGTTTGAGACACCTCCCTTCTTTTTATGCTTTTTAAAATCTGTACTTAGTTTACATATACGTATCTAAATATTGCATTATTGCAAACTGTCTTTGGAATGGAATCTGGTGAAGCAAGGTTTTCATTGTAAGAGTAATGAAAGGGCAACAGTTGTGCACAATGGTATATCACAATGACTCCTATGATGACCAATCTCATACCTTGCTAAGAATGGCTTATTTTAATCGCCACAGAAACAGCTGGCCAAAAGAAGGCAGTATGGTACCCACAGATACCTTCTGTGCACCTGCAGGATCTCTGCACTCTTGGCTGTTTTAGATTTTAATTCAGAGAATGGGAGATTGGCATGCTGTAGAGCATCAGCTTCTAACTTCATCTTTCATATAAAAATGTCTCTGGCTTCCACAGGGGCTGGTAGGCATTCTTAGAGAATGATGGATGACCATATTCTGCCTAGAAAAAAAAAAAGGCAAAAGTAAACCGGTAGTAGCATCATGTGGGAAGGATAAAAGAAAAAAACCTCACCCTTTTGTAGCTGGGTATTTTGTGACAGATCATACCTATTGTGGCAGCCATTTTGTGAGAGTACCCTCAAGAGGTTCTCAATATTTCATCTATGACATTCAGCCCAATAACGGTGCTTTTCACTGCATTGAAGACAAGGGGATATGAAACACTATGTTAGCATGTATTAGAAAAAGGAACCCCTGCCCCGGATGCAAATATCTCAAGTAAACTGAAGTTTACATTTATTACAACAAGTAGTTCTTGGTGAAAATTTGTTGAAAGTGCAGTGGATTTCTATGCAGTGACCAAAAATGTGCATGTGAGTTCTACATAAAGTTATAAGATGAGAATAAAATTTTATTTTTCAATGTCGTTGGCACATCTCCCTGGAAATATAAACAGTGAATTTACACTGTCCATGGGATCCTTTTCTGTTTCTTTTGGAGAGAGTCTGCACTGAGTTTTTCAATGGATTGTTCCCAGCTTTTGTCCTTGGATACTTTATCTAATGTTTTTCCTCTTCTTCCTAGAAACCCATATATGGGCTTAGGTTGACATACCATAACATAGCTGTGAAGATCCATTACCTCCAGCATGATTTCAGAAATGTCGTGGTTCATTTCTGGGAATGCCTTCTTTCTTTGCACTGTTTTCTGTGTAAATTTACAAAGACACCTCCAGGGACAATGATTCATCTTGAGATGTGTGTGTGTGTGTGTGTGTGTGTGTGTGTTGCTCTCACTCCCAGGATATAGTGGCATTGAAACAGAAGCAAATGGATGTATAGATAGGCTGCGCATTGAATTTTGTCAATGAATGCTTGAAGTACAGCAACGTAGTCCAAAAATGAAAACTCATGCAATGGGATTTGGCTGGGATAGACCAAACACTCCTTTTTTGACATCCCCCGAGAGGATTTGTTTAATTTCATGTGTTTTGTTTAAAAATATTGTTTCAAAACCCATGGCAGGCATCTTTTCAGTAAAGAGAGTTTTCTATCCACAAACCTATCAAGAATATGAGCAATCCTTCTTGGGTTGGCGGTCAAGGTAAACTATGAAATTGGTAATGCTGTCTACATCCGTTATAGGCAAAAAGAAACAAATCTCTAGTGGCAGGACTTTGCTGCCTTCTGGAGGCTTAGAAAGGCTTGGCTGATATCTTGGGAATTGTTACTGGGGGTGGGTGGAAAGAAAAAAAATGATGCCTCTTCTCTGCCTCTATAGTTTTAAGTCCAGTTCTACTTCTCTGTTCTAAATCTTACAATTCATGTATGCATTTTGTTGTTTGTTGTTGTGACGTTAATGTTTTCTTTCTAAATCCTTGGACTTGGACCATTTTTAAAATCTGTCTTGCATGGTTCTGTGCATGCATGGGCACTGTTGACCAAATTCCCCATGCCAGTCCTAAAGAAACCAAAGATTAAAGCCTTTTTGTGTGAACAGTAATCAAAGTGCACATCTCTCTGCTTGAAAAATATTAAGTTATTCTTTCCTTTTTTTACTGTCCTGGAACCCATGTCACCCATTTTCTCTGATCTGCTACACACACGTGGGCATGCATGTACTTTTGGTGCTTATGAGAAAAATGGGGAGTTTATCAGGCTCCTTCAAGATGCAAACTGCAAATATAACTATGTTTTATTTTATATATGACTTATTTTTTGACTATAATGAAGAGATTATACTGAAGCTCTTAATTTAATTTAAGAGGTTAACACTTTTTATATCATAGCATGTTTTAAAAAGGAAATCTTACATCCAGCTTTCACCTTTCTTTTTTTCTAGCAGCATGCAGTTGTTAATTAGTTAAGCCAGGCTCAACTCCAGCACATTGTGTACAGCTTCTAATAATAATTGGTAGGCAGCAGGTAAGAATGGAAGAGGATAAAAAAAAGGTTTCATAGTAATTGTAAACAATGTCTGGCTTAATCTCTGTCTCCAGCCCCCATCCAATCTCCCTAACATTAACCTATGGCTACTATTTATTTGCAATGGTAGATAATGGATTTATATAGTGTTTTCTCCCTTTAATGGTCAATCTAAAGATTTAAATGTGACTCTTTAATGACTAAGAAATGACCAGGGAGAAATTTGTACTTTTTTGTAACCCAGTATCTGATGACAGCTGTCAGAGGAGGCACTATATTAACAACGATAGCATAATAACTTTCTGGTATGCAGTTTATCCATTTTTGGTTATTTTATTTACTTATTTATTTGGTTCTACCATCTGAGTACTAAATTAAAATATGTACATTTTATTTATTTGTTTGTTTGTTCGTTTGTTTATTTATTTTTGTGGATAGCTTTTGTTTGGAGATTTTTGTCATCATTTATAGTCTGGTCATTTTCTTGTCAAAATTGCATCCTTCCAATTGCAAATGTTCCTACTACAGAAATTGTCAAGATAGACTTAGTTTCCCATATCAGAAGACAGAGAAACCTTTCCTTGAACTCAGGTTGCTGGAACCACCACTAGGTTACCACCAAGCTTGTTAAGCTGGTGTGACAAATCTGAATTGATTAAAAACAAAAAGTTCCAGATGCCATGATTACGGAGGCAAGTTTTGACTGGTCTTTCTGGAAATGAGGTAGTTTCTTTTTTCACATATCTGTTAAAGTGAAAGTAGATTAAAAGTTTTCTTGTACTGAGCAGGGAAAAACATATTTTTGAATCCAAGAACAGATGGAAGCTGGGGAGTTGCTTTTAAATGAGAATGTATGTTCTTAAAGTTGATGGCACCTTTCTCAGCTATGGCTTGTTATGTAAGGGATACAGCTTGCCTGGAGCTGTTGTTACCAGAGGATGACATTTCGGAGCTCTAAGTGTCATAGACAGAGAGAGAGAGCGTGCGCACTTTATTGCACTGAAGCACGTTATCCCTCAATATACTTCATCCCTGAGCAGTCCCTACAGTGTTCCCACCATTCAGGCACAATAGATCTGCCAGCCACAAAGATCTGATGAAAATGTTAATAGATGCCCTGATGAGTTCAGTGAACTTGCTGGCCTCTGAAAGACTCTTGAGCCAGTCGTTGGATTAAGTGGAGGGAAAAGGTAGCCTGCAGATTTCCTGCATACAATAAACTAGCACATCAAAATTCTTCATACAAAGAAATAATAACAACAGCAGCAGCAACAACAACTTGTATGCCGCCCGACTCAATGACTCAGGACAGCTCACAATGGTCAAACAAATTACAATAAAATCAATAAAAATTAGAGATTAAAGTTGTGAAGTATAATGAGGTGAGCAGTCTCACTCTCCCACGTTAAAAGCCTGGCTGATTTTTACACAGTGTACATGATGTTTAAGCTTCCTATCTTTCTTGATGCACAAACCTACAGAACCCAAAAGCTTGCTCTCAAGCTGACTAAAATTTTGTCGATCACATGGATTAAATTAGATTAGATTTTATTAATTTCAGTCAGTGACCAACATAAAAAAGTACAAAAAGATCAAGTATACAACAGTGATGTATCACTTATTTTATTGTTTATTCACAACAGTGCACATTATCACAGCTATTATTCTTGAAAAAAACTGTATCGAAATCTAAAAGGGGAAGTAAATGTTCAACTTCTAATAAAATAATTTGAGAGTATAAACATAAATCATCCTATAAAATTTAAAAATCTGGGGTATTAATCGTAGATAACCAAAATAATTATTACAATACAAAGAGCAGAGTAATTATTAATATAAACTTGAGACCAATTGTTAACTCACATTCATCCTTCTAACATGGATTTTTTCTTCTTTATGGCCAATTCGCGTTTTTGTGTAAGTTAGAAAACATGGCCTTTAGAACTTCAAAGCAGGGTTCTCCCCTGGAGAAAGAGGATTTTACAGCCATTGAATCTGGGATATTATTTTTATTTGGGTACTTCTACACAATGCCTTTCCCTTCTTATTTGTGCAGCAGTTTCATGCCACTGTCTGACGTCTGAGTGGATGAGAAAGGAAGACCCATCCAGATAAACAGAGGGAAAACTGGCAAGACGAACGTCTCACTGATGATCGGTCTGCTAATTTACATGTATGACATTTCAGTTGTGAGGCAAGGATCATCCTTTGATTGAAAAATATACTGTAAACTTTGTCATAATGCTCCTTTGGATT
Organism: Python bivittatus; assembly: GCF_059951505.1. NCBI lineage: Eukaryota > Metazoa > Chordata > Lepidosauria > Squamata > Pythonidae > Python > Python bivittatus. The sequence continues at coordinate 80,861,615 of NW_028277075.1, forward strand.
CCACAGCAGACCTGATCTTGATCTCTTTTTCATCTAAAATAAATAAAAGTATAGTTATAACACTGATCAAAGGAAATAAAGAAGTTCCCCTTTGATTTATAGTGCCTTGAGAAGTTTGATCTGCAGGGACCAAGGGTGGTAGACTGAAGATATCATTAATTAGCATATCAGAGCGTTGTGATTTCTAGGAGAGACTTGCCCATTTCCAGGGATTGTGTTAATCGGAAGGGCCACATTTTGGGAATTTCAAATCATTTCCTCTTTGGTTGGATGAGAGTCCTTTTTCTATTATATCTACATAGGCAGGCATCTGAACTTATGGAATATCTGATTTCTTTCTGCTGAATAGTTAATTCAGATTCATTGTTTCCATGCTACTATACATACAGTAAAGAAAGCATTCCTCACTTGAGCATTAAACAATTTAAAGCAATGTTGATAGCTTCTTTTAAAAAAAAAAAAAAAAAAACCTTGAAGGAAATTAGCAAGGAATATTTTCTTTATAAAAAAAGGGCAAACTCTCAGCCAATGCTGGGCACTTTGTACATAACTTATTCCAGTTGGAGAAATGGAAAAATAAGTTGTGTTTTTATGAAGCTTGAAGGGGCTTAATTAGAGAACCAGTATTGTGTAATAGGTAGAGGACACATGCACAACCTTTTACAGATGGATGGCTACACTGGGCCTTTGATTGGCATGTTACGCATTTAATTACAAGTAAATTAAAATTCTAACTCATTACACACTACAGATTAATGCAATGTTTGGAAGAAGTGCCATATTCACCTGTAACACCTTCAGGATTAACCAATTTTATTGGGGCATAGGCTTTTATGAGCAGCAAATTACTTCATCAGATGCAACATTTGGTTAAATTTTTAGAGGGTATCTGAAGGCTGCACCAAAGAGTTTGAAGGCTGCAGGTTTTTTACTCCTGAGCCATACCACTTAACATGCACTAGAGATCCATTAGGTGGAATTGGATAAGTCATTGTTTATCAGCGTAACCAACCCCTCAGATATTTTGTAAGAATAAAATAGGAAGTCCCTGAGTGAAATAAATGTGATAGAATAGCAGAAACAATCCAGCTAACATGTAAACAACATTAACTTGTTCAACATTGTTGGGCCGAGGTAAAGAAACCCAACAGTAGAAAGACAGTTGTGTTTGTCTAACTGGATATTTGCCCATGATGTTATGCGATTAATCTTTTGCACTAGTCACTTCCATTACAACATGCATCAGGGAGAAAAGTATTAAACCTGTTGCCCTCCACTGCAGCATTGCATTTAAATATCAGTGGAGCTGAAGGTAAAGGCAGAGTTTAAGCATAACCAGCTAGCAGTATAAAGATATTTGAGCCTTAGAGGATATTTTTTCTTTTTGCTCTTGTTTCTGTAGTTGTTCCCTTCCCAAGGGTCAATCATATGGTTCTTCTCACTATGGGTCCTGAAATCTACTGATGGTGTTAATCTTTCCAATGAACTTGAGATCATGAGCAGGAGGAGAAAGACATGCTCTCTGCTCATCCCTTTAGTTGCAGGATTGCTGAAAGATTGCAGCCCAGCAACTTTCTAATTCTGCCTACCCAAGTAATTGACAGTGATGTGAGTTTTATTTGCTGAGGTTATAATTTTGTGACTCCTGACATAACAGCTCAGTGTTCATCAAGACGAAATGCCTTTGGCTGCCTTTTTGTGCAATGCAAGTGCTATGAGTACAATATGAAACATATTGCTTCTCATTCAGCAGAGATTGAGAAGAGCAGGTTTGTAGTTTTGACACCCTCCCTTGAAGTAAAAATACCTGGTGAGCATCAAATGAGACTCAGAATTATATAAAGGCTTTTTGAAAGGCTTCTCGTTGCTTACAGAAACACTTACAGAAGGGTCCTCATGTCAGCTGCCAGGTTTACCCTAGGATTTTTAGATGGTGTTCCTACTGAGGGACAGATCTGGGTTTTTATTTGGAAAAAATGCAGGGCCTATACAGTCTTCCCTAGTTCTTGGTGCTCTGTAGAAGTCTCCAGCCAGCATGGCCATTGTTGAGACTAGAACCTTGGTCAAGAGAACCATGGTGAGTGGTGCTGTGCCAGTGGTTTACTGTGGGGCAAGTTAAGGACAGAGCCAGATTTCAGCATAAACTAAACAAGCTACAGCTTAAGGCCTCATAATCTGAAGGGGCCTCTCAAAATTTCAGATTTTTTTTTTTTGGTTATAATTTTATTATAATTTCATACATGAAAGTCTCCACATATTTAAGCCTTCCTGTATACTCACATGGCCCTCATTACTAGATAATGACAGACTTTATTTTTACATGCATCCATACCTTCAAAGAGGGACCTTCCCAGTCCCATCATGGGTTTCTTAGGTTTCTTGGTGGCATTGTTGCCAAATTTAGTTGTTACACAATCTTACTCTCTGTTAGCACTTGTCAGATAGAGTCTCTACAGCTTCCCATAGTTTGAGGCCTCACCATGTCTAAATCCAGTGCTGGTTCAGAAGCAGCAGTTGGTGGATTTCTCAGCCAGTAGGAAAACCACCAACAAGTTGCTGTAAAAGTTCTAACAGATGGATAAACCTGCCATTCTAGACATCAGTCAATATTTGCTGCTTCCCCCAGCCCATGTTTGGAGGAGCAGTTGTTTTCTGCTGAGTGGGAAATTCACTAATTTCCACACCTTAATTTGTCCTAAATTCTGCAGATGTACCACTTGCTGGACATGACAGAGTAGACACTGGGAAATTTTGGCTGATGTACTTTTTGCTACCTCACAGACTTCTGTAAACTATCTGACACAGGCTGTCTGGATGTGCCCAATATCTAGGCCCTCAGAAAGGCCATAACAGCCATTGCTGGCATCAGTAGTACCTCACATGCAACTTCAGTTGTGGTCCTGAACACCATACAAGGATGGCTATATTGCAAAATTTAGTAGGGAATATTTTGGTGGAAACATATTTAAGATTGCACTAAGCCAGCAATAAATGGGATGGATGCAGACCCAGCACTGCATAATTTTTTTCTTCATGAGGGTCCTATTGATTGTGTTTAAGCTGACCAGAAGACAGAAGAGGGCTACCACAGAAATACTAAGACAACCCAGCATCTGTTGTTGTGTATGAATTGTGTTTTTTCCTGAAAGTTTCATAACAGGATTAAGCCATTTGAACGTCACACATGTTACCATGGCTACAGTAAATCATTATCATGCACAGCTTCTGAGTCAGGGAGTTTCTCTCCAAAAAGTATCCTTATTTCCATATAACTCTTTCTCCCTGTTTTTTTCCATGGTTTGATTCTGAACTACATAATCCCTTTCAAACTGTGAGGATTAATTACTGACTTCTCAGAATGGGAAGCAAAATCTTGCAAATTTTGACTTCCTCCCTCCCTCCTTCCCTCTTGAATTAAGCTAGCATTTGGAAGTCCAGCCAGAAGGAACTAGAATATTAGTGGGGGCTCTTAGGAAATTAAGAGCAAATGAAACTGATACTGTTAGGGAGTGGTCTAGGTGAATGCCTCTGCTCAAAATGTTCTAGAAGAAATTAAACTCTCTCAGAATGACCAGGAGTAAATCTAGGTACTTGCTGAACTTTCTCTGTCATTAAAGGTGTGAGTAATCCTAGTGTCAGGGAAAACAACATACCTTGGTATACCACCTATGATTTTACCTGTGTATAGGAAGGGTTGTATATGCGGCAATAATTAATTTCAACCCAAGCTTTGAAAGTTAGATTTGAATGATCAGCTTTAACTTCAGCTAAGGAAACATTTTTGTTTGTGTCTGTGGTGGGAGTCCAAGCCACACCATCCTGGTCCTTGGGCACAAAGCTGCCTCTGCAGATTTTGTGCAAAGACCACACTCAAACCTGCAGCTCTTGGCAAAGTGGCATATATTTATTTCTTCATAACCAAATCAATCATATCTTTGTATTTTTCTTAATATAATAAAAACAAGACAGTAGAACAAATTTCCCAGTAACAGAATAGCTAGCAGATGGAGATATTTTTTACTCTTCTTTGTGCCTGACTTGTTATTTTGGAGAGCTCCTTGTTACTTCTTTCGATTTCACATGGATACATTAGCTAGAAAATGATGAACAAAATGAAATTACACCCAGACAAGATCAAGATGCTTTTGATCAGAAGGAAATTGGACTTTGAGGCTTAGTGTTAAGTCTGTTCAGGAAGGGACTGTGCCTTCCTGAAACAGTAGGTGGGAATTCTACTTGATCCTCCAGAGGGGCCAAGAAGCACATTTTCACAACTTGGTCTGCCAACCATAATCATTACTGAGCAGGTAGCAGGGCATGCAACAGTTGTTCATGCCCTGATTGCGGCAATCTAAGCTGCACTGTAATGTGCTTTAGGGGAGAGAAAGAGACTTTCTTCTGTTTACTCCCAAGATATGAAATTCACATCCTTTGGTCCCTGTTCTCTCCACTTTAACTTGGATTTCTGAATTCTTTTTTAAACAATATGTCTTTATGCATTTTTTAAGCTTGCTTTGATATTTTATTTTACTTGCCTTTGAATGGATGATGGGTTATAAATCTTATAATAACAATCAACGTGCTGTTGCCAGTATACACTGTTTCAAACGTTCTGTTTCTTTTCTAGGTTTGGCCCATTTGACACTATGGCTACAAGTGCTGTTCCAAGTGAAAACCTCCCCACCTACAAATTAGTGGTGGTTGGAGATGGGGGTGTAGGGAAGAGTGCCCTCACCATTCAGTTTTTCCAGAAAATCTTTGTGCCAGATTATGACCCAACCATTGAAGATTCCTATCTGAAGCACACAGAGATAGATGGGCAATGGGCAATTCTAGATGGTAAGCTACCCTTTTCTGATTTGTCTGGCTTTTCACCTGAAAATCCAGGTGTTTAGAAGTATACATTTTGCTATATATTATACGTTTGAGATCAAGGAAACTTAATAGAATGTAACTAGCTCAATTTGGATCATTCTTATTTTATCCAAAGCAACCTTTTAAGTAAGTCCACAAATAATTCACCAGCAAATACTAGTATGACAGTGGCTAGTGCAGGAAGGATGGTGCATTCTGACCTCTTCTGTGCCAGGAGCACAGCAGGAGAAGCCTTTCCTCTTCTCATAGTTCACTTACGTTCTGTGTTGAGCTGGAAGAGGGATCCAGGTCCTCTGTCTCCCCTCAGCTACCAGCTATTCACTCACCTTGCACTGTTCCTTACATGATAAGCTTAATGGGTTTGGGGCATAAGGTAGGTTCTGGCACTTTTCAAAAATTCATTCTGGCCAGCAACTATGCAACTTCAGCAGCCAAAACTGATTATTGGATATAGTGAAAAGGGAAGAGAAATGGGATGGATTATCTTGGATCACACTATTTCCAGCATAACTAGAACAATGCAGAAAGTTTCTCCTTATGATGTTACAGCAAGCCTACCCACAGTAATATTAAGAAATGCTCTTTAGTGGCTCTGGGAACACAAGATGACACAAAGAGATGAATAACACTCCTTTGCTTGCAATATTGTTCATTTTATTTGCAGTGCTTCGGTTCTAGCCAATGTCCAAGGATGAATGGCAAATAGGAGTTTCCTTTTAACTGGAATTGGTGAGATAGAGAGAGTGAATTCTTCTAAATGATCTGATGAATATCATGGCCAAACAGGTATTCAGACCTAGGCCTTCCTCAAAACCCGGCCCCCGGCACTTGATCACAAGTGAATGTATTTCTTTTCCATTCAAGGTTTTTGTAACAATGATTAAATAAATAGAAGTCACCTCTGAAATCAGCTGAGCCATGGGCTGACTTTCTGAATTTTTTTTCACATTTGTTTTGTTTTTAAGAATAAGTCCATCTGAAAAAGAAAAAAAATGTAAAAAGCTATGAAAATGTATATACAATGGTGATGAGATGCTTTCTGACAATTACAGCCATTTTTTTCTGCATAAGCTGTTTTCATTTTTTCTCCCTTGGGTCAGCATGTCCAATTGCTAATGGATTAAATGTATAGGCATATATTTGGTGGATTTGCATGTACTGCGGCAATCCAAGAGTGATGCTTGTTTGACCAATTAGCTTTATTTCAGCATCATCAAATACTATTTCAAAAAAGCTTTAATCTTTAAAAAATTATTAGAGATAGCCATATAGGAAAGAAGACAACATGGAATTGTTTTCAGCCCTGAAACCAAAGTGAAATGCTTTAATATGACTAGAGTTATAAATAAAATCTTGAACAGCTTTTTCAATTGGGAAGATTTATTAGCCCTGGAGAGAACAACCATTTTTTACCTTTTTTTTCCTTTTCCTTTTTTAATAGTGATGCTTAAGTATAGAGTGCTTGTCCATTATCCATTAGGAATTTTTATAACTCTGCTGTTACGGGTGTACACCTGAAATTCCAATGAAAACAATTGCTTAAGACTAGATGCTACTTCATGAAACCACAATTATGAAAGATGTACAGTGGTACCTCTACTTACGAACTTAATCCGTTCCGTGACTCTGATCGCAAGTCGAGTTGGTCGCAAGTCGAAGTAAATTTTCTCATAAGGTTCAATGTAATTACCGTTAATCCATTCCGCCGTCCGCAGACCACGCGGCAGGGCGGAAAAATGGCCGCGGACCACGTGGCAGGGCGGAAAAATGGCCGCGGACCACGTGGAACGGGCGGAAAATGGCCGCGGTCCACGTGGAATGGGCAGAAAATGGCCACGGACCACGTGGAACGGGCAGGAAAATGGCCGCGGATCCAGTTCGTAAGTCGAGGCGAGTTCGTAAGTAGAGGTAAATTTTTAGGGCCGGAGCTGGTCGTATCTCAAAAAATTCGTAAGTAGGGGCATTCGTAAGTAGAGGTAGCATTGTATTCAGGTATCCTCAGTTAATGACCGTAATTGGGACCGGCAACTCCATCGCTAAGTGAGCTGGTTGTAAAATGAAAAATCACATGACTGCACCAACTTATGAGGGCAGTTCTGGAAGTTCCTATTGCAGTCGTTAAGCGAGCCGTGTGCAGTCATTAAGCGCAATGTCACATGAGCACAACTTGCAACTTACTGCCTGCTTCCAACAAGCAAAGTCAATGGGGAAGCTGGCAGGAAACCACAAGTCACGGTCATGACAAGCTTTTCTTCTTAGGCGGCTTGCTTTGTTCAGGTCCCTTTCTTGCATCGAAATGTAAGCCTATGGAGTCCAGTTAGATCAGGAAAAAGCATATTTCCCAAGTTTCATCCTGTGCTCAGTGGCCTGGAATGCTTGGAAACCTTCTGGTGCTCAGGAGGAAGATGAAGAAAGCTCAGTCGCTGCCTCTTTCTCACAGGCCCAGGCGCAGGTCTGCCTGCAAGGTGGGCTACCTTTTGGGAAGAGGTAGAAATTCAGAAGCACTTGCTTACACCGCTGAAAGCAGGCTGGTGGGCAAGAGCATTTCATCTGCCATTGTGGGCGCAGGCAGCCGTCTCTTATGCTTGCTGGCCTGCTTGCCTCATGATCTAGAAGCTATGGAGCTGTCACGCCATGTGATGCTGCCGCTGATTTTCCTGATGGTGGTGGGGTGCCTGTGGGTCTTCTGGTCATTGGCGTGATACACAGCCTGGGTGAGCACAGTATACACTGAGCCAGACACCAACTGCATGGTGTGGGACAGCACTGAAAGCAGGTGCTATGGGAACAGCTTGCCCAAGGAGAGCATGCAGGGCCTAATGGGCATCCCCTGTGGTGGAACAGCTTGCCACATAGAAGGCTGTGACCCGAAGGTGGAGTATGAGATCCCCATGCCACCAGGAGGCTCCTCAGGAGAAAAAGTGGTGGGACTGACTTACAGGAGCAACTTGTGACTTCCTGCTGGCTTCCCCATTGACTTTGCTTGTGGGAAGCCAGCAGTGAAGGTCACCAATGGAGGTCACATGACCACAGGATGCTGCAACTTGTAAGCTGGTTGCCAAGCACCTGAATTGTGATCAAATGACCACAGGGATGCCGCAACAGCTGCAACTTTGAGGACCAGTCGTAAGTCCCTCGCCATCATAACTTCAAATGGTCACTGAATGAGTGGTTGCTAAGTGAGGACTACCTGCATTGTCTCCTTCAGTGCAGGGTATTTGGTGCTAGCCACAGGAAGATGAGATCCTGATGCTTATATTCTTGCTTGTTCAGAAGCAACATCCAATTTCTTCAGTTGCAAGCAACTGTGTTTCAGGTTTTAGCTTAAAATCTTCCCATAAGCTTTATCAGCATTGTTTGCAATGTTTTGTTTGGACCACTACTAGATGCATTATTACTTTACAATAAAAGCATATTATTTCAGCTGTCTGCTTTTGCATAAAGAGCCAAAGCAGTTTGGAATGAATGGACCAGAAGATGCAAGAGTCAAAGATAATTTTGAAAAGCATTCAGTCTTGTATAGTTAGTTAAGGAGCTTATTGTTTTCTTTACATAATAAAAAAAATAGCAAGCTTTATTTCCAATTAAGATGTTACCATTATGTTACAGGACATCTTAAAGTTTATCACCTGATGGTTGTGAAAAGTAGTTTCCTCAAAAAAAACATAAGAAAAGGGAATAGAAAGAATGTCAAAGTAAGATCAGACTGGGATGCATCTCAGCCTAGGGCAGAAAATGCCAGTGTTACCTCATTCCTGCTGTTCATGAACCAATATGGAGTACAGATAGTCCTCAATTTATGACCACAATAGGGGCCATAAAATTCATCATTAAGCAGTACAGTCATTAAGCAAGACATCATGTGACCATACCCAATTTTATGACATTTTTTGTGGTGGTCATTAAGTGAATCATGCGGTTCCCCACTGATTTTGCTTGTTAAAAGCTGGCTGGAAAGGTCGCAAATAGCAATCACATGATCCCAGGATGCTGTAACCATTATAAATACATGCCAATTGCCAAGCACCCAAATTTTGATCACTGGACTGCAGGGATGCTGCAACAGTCATAAGTGCAAGGACCAGTTGTAAGGCACCTTTTCCAGCACCCTCATACCTTGGAACAGTTGCTAAATGAATGGTCATAAGTCAAGGACTATCGGTACAGTGGATTTGAATTTCTACCATGGGGGTTACAGTGAGCATAACCAATGATGAAGAAAACCGTCGTTCAGCAAAATCCAAGGGATCCCACTCTGGTTTTATAGTATAAACTTCATTAAAACAAGCTGTGCTGCTCACTTCAAAAGCCTTTGGCAAGAGAATGTCCCAGCAATAGGAGTCCTACCCCATTGCCTTTCTGATTGGCTAATGCTGATCTTGAGCCAGAAATAAATGTTTCCCTCTCCTCGTAGAACAGAGGGGTTGTTTTAAATCCTGACTTTTACTTTGGTGGAAGGACAGATGTTCTCCCCCCCCCCCCCCGAAACAGAGTCCTTTATTTCTTTCACAAATCATGCTTTAAAGTTGCAAGCCTCTAGTTCAGGAATTCTAAAAATTCTCATCCCTGTGTGTTTCCTGTGAAGGAAAGACTACAGCATATTTATTTACACAAGCAAATGTCATGCCAGAATCATGTGATATGATATGATATAATATACCATAACATATTAATATAATATTATAATCTATAACATGAGAGAGAGGGTGGGTGTATTACGTAACATATATATTTTATTATAATCAGATATATTAAGAGGCAGTTTGGTGTGGTGGCTAAAGAACCGGGTTAGAAACCAAGAGACTGTGAGTTCTAGGCCTGCCTTAGCATGAAGCCAGCTGGGTAACTATGGGCCACTCTCTCAACCCAACTCACAGGGATATTGTGGGTAAAAACAGATGGCAGAAATCTTGAGTTGTAGAAAATAATGGTGGGATGATATCATCATCATCATCATCATACAATACTGTATTAGAACGTGCTACTGTTTGCTAAGCAAAGCACATGAGAACTAGAAGAACCTTTCTGATATTGTTGTTTCTGGATGCAAAGAAAGGAATGGGTCCAGTGTCAAGAGTCACGTAACTTTGGTGCCTGCCTTAGTGGCTGATGTTTCCTAGGGACAGTTGCCATCTGTGAGTGTGCACGTGGTATAAAACGTGTGATAGTCAGGGGTGCTGGAGCTGCTGCATCTTCTGCTTTTCCATCGCTGTTGTGTGGCTGAATTGCTGCGCTCTGACCGTAGGAATGCTTCTGTTGCTTCTGTCGTCAGTAGCAATCTTCAAGCAGCTGTAGCATCAGATTCCCAGGAGCATTGTAATGGTTACACTGCTATATAGTGGAATGATGTCAGAGGAGAATAATTACAGCTTATTGTGGTAGCCACACTGCCACTACTGGTTTTCTCTACTTCCCACTGTTCCCAGTAAGAGGATATTCAGTGGTTTTAGATGCAGTATACAGACACACTGGCAGAAGATAGAATAGCAATTAACTTTCAAAACCAGAGGTGTGCCCTTGCCGTTTTGGAAGCCACAGTTTTTCATCAGGCTGGCTGTGGATATCCAGTGGGGAAGGAGAATTCTTTCTGTAAAAGCTTTGAGGAATTCCTGTCTTTATCTGTCATGTCCTAAAACTGAGTCCTAGTCTTGCAGACAAAACTCGGGTGGGAAAAAACTTTTCCCTTCATTCGGATTAAAAACTCTGCCCTTAGTCTGTCCTACCTGAGACTGCAAGTGGTGAATCATTCATTTGAAACCATAAGTCACATTGTACATTTCAGCGATGAGACAAGATTTGAACTCTTCCTTTCTAAGCAATCATCCTGATATAGCCACGCTTTGATGTGAGGCACTGTCAGGAACAGTCAATGTTCCTGACAGTGCCTCACATCAAAGTGTGGGTATATCGTGTGGCTATATCATGCAACGTGTGTCACTCGTCAAGGCTTAAACCCCCTCAAAGGAGGACTTAATATTTTAAAAAAGTAACTCCTACCACCACATCTCTGCTACTAGTATGCAGTACAGTATGCCTCTTTTTCAGAGATTTTTCTTTTCTTAATGGCCTTGAAACAATTACTTAACAATGGCTATGAGGTTGTGCTTTCTCCATCTGGTAAAGAAAAGGCATGAAAAATAATTTCACTTATAATACAGGAGGAAAGCTCTTTCTGCAGAGAAGAGTACAAACCTAAAAAGACCATTATTACACAGCAGGCTTTTATCTGACCGCATGTAAACTACAAAACACGCTGAGATTAAGTATAAGAACAGCCTCCTTTAGACCAGATTGCTGGCTAGGAGTTTTTGAACAAGCAGCCCAAACACATCTGGAGTCACCCAGCCCAAACTACTTGCTGTCTGAGTCACCAAATTACATGTGCTCACATCTCAAATCCTCATTCTTCTGGTGAAGGAGGAGGAGGAGGAGGGATGGGGGAAAACACTAATGATCCAAGGGTACTGAGTCCATTTAATGCATTCCGACACACGCATAATAAACACCTGCAGCAAAGTGAGTCCTGCTCCCAAGGCACTCTTTGGAGAGTAAAGTCCATCTCAAGTAAAGCCTCCTTCAAGCTGAGGCTGGCTCCTGACTTCAGTTCCCCATCTGTGCCATTTACTGGGCAGCAACATGGAAACGGTTTGCCGTTGCCTTATTATGGGATTATTACTTCACTTCATCTTTGGTTTGCTTTGTTACATTCTCCCCAGCCTAGTCGAGCCTGATCTTGCTTAGCTTTAGGGACCAGACAAGATAATCCACCTGGTTATCATTCGCTGAGGCAAAAGAAACCTATACACCTATCTACAACCATGTTTAGGCTCCCCTTTGCTGTACCTTCCTCCAGATGCAAATGGTAGGGGCAGAGCCAGCAGAAGTCCTATCTCCTTCACATATTTACTACCTACATAGTGACACATGCTTGCAAATAACAGATCTGATGTGGTTTGGGAAAGTGATCTAAGGGAGCAAGTGATTTTTCAATCATTTTCTTTTTTCTTTTTTTTTTCTCTCCTTCTCTCACTAGTCCTGGATACTGCAGGCCAGGAAGAATTCAGTGCAATGAGAGAGCAGTACATGAGGACAGGAGATGGGTTTCTTATAGTCTATTCGGTCACAGATAAAGCCAGCTTTGAACACGTGGATAGGTTCCATCAACTCATTCTCCGGGTCAAGGACAGGTGGGTGCCCTCAAATCTCCAGATGAAAAGCTTTTCAGTGTGATCAGTCCATTAATTCAACTGCCAGTCATCTATAGAAGACTAGAGAGGTGCTATGAATAACATTAAAATTACAATTTCTATTTGTTCTTTTTTAACCATACCTATTTGTGATATTGCTTGACTATTTCACACATAAGCAGCAGATAACAAAAGCTATGCTTCAGCTCAGTGTCTTCACAACATTCATATTTTTTAGAATCACAATAATGTCTTCCTTTGTCTTTTTCTTCTTGAATTAAAGAAAAATAGCAACAAAAACTTCAAATATTTCAGGTTGATGAGCTAAATCTAATCAGAGGGCCAGGTAAAACTACAGGTAGTCCTCGCTTAATGACAGTAATTGGGACCAGCAATTCTGTCGCTAAATGACGCAGTCATAAAGCATTATGTCACATGTCTGCGCCAACATATGGCGGCAGTTGCAGCAGTTCCGATTGCTGCTGTTAAGTGAATTCCATGTGATTGTTAAGTGCAATGTTACACGATCACTGTTTGCTACCTCCTGCCAGCTTCCCCACTGTCTTTGTTTTCATGAAGCTGGCAGTGAAGGTTGAAAATGGCGATCATGTGACCGCAGAATGCTGTGATTGGCAGTTGCCAAGCGCCCAAATTGCAATCACATGACCACAGGGACATTGTGATGGCCACAACTATAAGGACCAATCATAAGTCTCCTTGTTCAGCACTGTCATAACTTCGAACGGACACTAAACAAGTGGTCATTAAGTGAGGACTACCTGTAGTCAGGAAAGCTTTGAGAAATGAAGTACGTTCCCTGGACAGAACCTCCTTCCACTATCACATGCTTTCTCCACCGCATCTTACCTGCATGGAGGACTTCATCTGCAATTCTGCAAGACTCAGGTGAAATGTGAGGTCTTGGGAAGAGGGATGAGCTTTAGGGAACTGGCAGAAACCTGACTGGATATCCTAGGAATTGTGCAGCCTAACAATCCCCAACAATCTCTATTAGGTCTGTGAGCTGGAGGCTGCCTCTCTTTTATACAGGATAGGCTTTCTGAATATCTATCTTGAATTGCCTTTATGTGTACATTTCCAGCACTACAAACTCCATTGGAAATGGAGTTAACAGAACTGTAGAAAGTACTTTTAATACTGTTGACCACAAAATCATGCAAAAGCCTTACAACATTGGTTGTTTCTCATAACTATTTTCCTAAAAACACCTAGCATGAAATGATCCGTTTAAGCCATCACTACACAGTTTTTGTCACTGAATCACCCACCACATCCCCAAGGTAACTGATTTAGTTAGTAACCATCAATTCATTTCCTATCAATGTATGTTTGAAGTTGGATTGTTTTTCTTAATATAAATCACTTTTTATCTGCTTACTGAGCTTCAGTCCTCCTTTTGTTTGTAAAATCAAAAACTAAGTACTTCAGTCCCCTAATAATTATACCAGGCTGAACAACTTGGTGCCATCTACAGATTGAGGTATCTCATTGCTTACTCTTAACTCCAAATCACTTTTTAACCATTTGAATTGCATTGATGCCTGATATTTACAGTTGCATGCAAAATTTTAGCATTTTGCTAAAATTGTATGTTTCAGTGAATCCCTAAAACTGAAGAAAAGCTGACACAAGCTCCACATAGTACGAAGTCAAACATGATATCTTTCCACAGTTTTTAACTTTCTAACATTTAGAGCTTATGCCAGCTTCTGTTCACTCAGACATTCATTGAGATACACAGTTTGACTAAGGGGTGTTTTGCATGCAAATTTTATTTTATTTATTTGTTTGTCACATAAAGCCATGCAAAATTTTGTTGAACTACATTACCTATTGCACTGTGTGATATGATTTGAACAAACATCCATTATTATTTTATGGAAGAACTAGAATTGACCTTACTGTGCCCACAACAAAGATATAGTGTACTGACATTTCCTCTTATTCTTTTTGTCTTTCAGAGAATCTTTTCCAATGATTTTGGTGGCCAACAAAGTTGATCTAATGCACTTGAGAAAAATCACCCAGGAGCAAGGGAAAGAAATGGCAGCAAAGCACAGTGTATGTCCTCTTGGTTTCTTCCCACGCAGCTCTGCTGCTGTGGCTTGGAAATGGCCCAGGGGTGTCCGCAGGGTATTGTGAAAAAAGGCAAGATGGCAGCCACGACATGGGCAAGGCTTAAATCACACTGTCACAGCTGCCATCTTGACTTTTTTCACAATACCCTGCGGACACTCCTGATGTGGTCCCCGGTTCAATTGGTCCCCAGCATATCCATTTAGAATAAAGCTGTTGACAGAATGGCTTAATTGAGCAACTGTCACTCTGGTTAGACAGCATTCAGCTAAAATCCTGAGGGATGTCATCAGTGGAATTAGAAAACAAATTATGAAGTGGATTTGGGATGAGCAATTTGATGGTGGCAAAATTAAGGCAGGCAGAATAAGACAGAATCTCTTTCCTTTTCAAAAATGTAAACACGTTTTCCTTCCAATGCAAACAAAAATTCTTCAGAGATTGCCTGCCATGGAGTAAATCTGGGGTAGGAGTTGCTGAGGTCCTAAGCTCCCTCAACCTCTCCCAGTATGCCCTTTAGCTGAGACGGGTTTAGGATCCAGAAAATCCTCAGCTCCATGGTACACTCTGTAGGAGGACTGTCTGATGTCATATCTGTTAACCCCATAAAAAATAGAGCCAGAGACTTGCAGAGAGGGAGAAGGAGTAGGATCTGATGCTGGATTCTCCCCTCTAATATCAAAGTCCTAACTCTGCTGTTTTCATCCATCAGTCAGTCCTATGCTCCCTGGGATCACACGATGATGCTAAACGCTATGGCTGGTCTAGAATCGCTGGCGCATTGTTCTTACCCACAATCCAGTTCATTTTTCATATTAATCTGAAAATATTTGTTTTAAAAAATGGTCTTGATGTACATGTTGTTTAAATGACACTTTGAGTATGTCAAAAGTATTACAAAAGCATAGCAGCACTCAGAGATACTGGTTCAAGAAGCGGAGATGAAGACTCCTCAGACATTTTTATACTGAGTTCATTAGTTAAAAAGCAAACGTGAAACTACTATCTAGATGCTGGTAGATTGAAATGCCTCCTACTCACATTTGAAACTAGCCTGACAACGCTGCAAGTTCTCAGTGCATTGATATTGTGGAGAAAGGCCGAGATTTATTAGGCTCTAAAGAACATTTGGGGGGAGGGGAAGGTGAGTGAAGTTTCAATCAGACAGAATGGCTCCATTTTAGCAGTACCGTCTCTTAGCATTTGCTATCTTAGTGCCAGTATGCAGGGTCATAAAACCACACTTAGAATACCATATATAGTTATGCCTGTCCCTTCTTCATCCCTTCCACCAATGAAAAGAAAAGGAGCAGAACTGGATACAGTACATAAAAATACACTTATAAATGGCCAAGGGAAAGAATCATGTTAAAATGAAGCTTTTTAGCTTGGAAAAAGATGACTGAGAGCATATGCACACTACACCCTTAAACTGTTACCTTTTTGTGTTGATACAGGCTTAACTGTAAGCCCGTTTCAGAAAAACCTGCCTGTGCTGACACTTTGGCAGCAGCTTGCAAGAAATTCAGTCTGGGCTGGAGGCTATCAGGGGCCCCCATTGGACAATTCTACTGCGACTGGCCCTTCCCACTTTTCTGTTCCGGGAAAGTAATGGCCTGTTGCTCTGCTTTACTAGAAATACACACTTTTCTGCGTTTCTGTGTGTAAGCTCACCCACACGCAAATATATGCTTACAAAATTAAATATACACACACATCCAAGGTTAAAGCATAAAAAAGCACGTACATATGGAAGCACAGGTTTAACATAACAAATCCTGTTTTGCATTTTCCCAGTTTTTCCTCAGGAAAGTCTTTCTCAGTTGCTGAGTTGTTATTACACTGGTTTGACATGCGGAATTTATATGTAGAATGTTTATAGTTCAAATCCCAGTAAAAACATGTTTTTAATAACTGTTTTCTTTCCCTGAGCTACCTACTTTTCCTACTGACCTTTTTGGTAAATCCCCCTCCCCTGTTTTTGGGGTATACCATTTGATCATTTTTTCAGTCATTTGAAGTAGAAATAGAAGTAGAAGGACTTTACTCCAACTCGTAGATAGACAGACAGACAGATGTGTGTGCGTCCATGTGTGTATACACGCACACACACAGGCGGTCCTTGCTTAACAACGACAATTGGGACCAGAATTTAGGTTGCTAAGTGATGTGGGTGTTAAGCAAATCATCACGTGACCGGACCCAATTTTATGACCGTTTTCACACTGATCATTAAGTGAATCATGTGGTCTTTAAGTGAATCACGTGGTTCCCCACTGATTTTGCTTGCCAGAAGCTGGCTGGGAAGGTTGCAAATGGCAATCATGTGACCCTGGGATGCTTCAACCATCGTAAGTGTGAGCTGGTTGCCAAGCACCCGGATCGTGATTATGTGATTGCAGGGGCACTACAACGGTCGTAACTTTGGGCATCAGTCAAAAGTCAGTTTTTTAGCAGTGTCATAATTTCAAATGGCCACTAAACGAACGGTTGTTAAACAAGGACTACATATACATACACATACACACACACACATGTACTGTGAGGGAGTGAAGTTCTGTGAGGGATTGCTGTCTGTGCTTGGGAAAAGTAGCTGCAGCCGAGTAGAAACGCTTCTCACTCCATTTCCCTCACACATTCTTTCACGAACTCACAACTTTACTCACAAGCATCCAAGCCGCATTCCAGCTGCCTGTGATAATTGAACCACACCCTGGCATTTTCAAGAACCTGCCGACTTCCAGAGGCAGCCTCACCCCACCCAGGCTCTTAGCTTACAAAAGCAAATGCTAAGACAGAGCAGGGAGATGCGTGCAGGAGGAAAGGTGATAAGCAAACAGCATGCAGACGGGGAAGCGGAGGCGACGTCTGGAGGTTGGCAGGCAAGAGGACGATCGATCATTCAGCCACCGGGACAAGTTATGGCGGGCTGCATATTCTGGTGGGAGTCCTGCCTGGAGCTTTGCCAGGAGCTCAGTAGCAACTGGAAGAACAACCACACTGAGGCAGCGCCTCATCCCAACCAGCGTAAGAACTTTTGCAAGGAGGCAAAGGTTGTATGCCACTCGACAGACTAATAGAATTTTGCTTGCACTAAGTATGAAGTATTACAGGACTGAGTATTGAAGGCATATTTACATGGCAACATCACCTTGCAAGTCCTAGAAGGGTGGAGAGCAATAGTCTATTGTTGGGGAAGGTGTGGGCTGCAGTAAAGCATTGTGTACAGATTTGCTATGCTGTGGTATGTCCAGTCCTTGGAAAGAAAAGAACCCTCGCACATATACGTATGCGCGTGCACGCGCACACACATGCCTAATCAAGCTGATGTTATACCCATTTCTTAAAGGAATGCTAGGAACAATAATTCTGTGTGTATAAAGGTGGTGAGTAGATATGGACTGCTTTCACCCAACAACTATTCTCATACTGTAATTTTTGGGGGAGAGCCATGAAAGTAAGGTCACTATGAAAGGTTACAATGCAACTGTGCCACTAAAAAACAACTTCTGCTACATAAGAGCATATACAAGACTTTAAAAGAAACTTTTGACAAATTGTCCATACTTCTTTCTTAATTTCTAAAGAAACTAGAAAGTTTCTTTCTAACTTTCCTACATCGGTGTAAAGGTCTCTGAATAGTTTTGTTTTTCTGAAGTCCCAGGAATTCAGGCCTAGGGGAGAAAAAAATATAACGCACTAACTTAGTATACAAAACCATCTTCTCTTTCCATTTTAATGGCATTCCCAAATATGTGCTTTCCCATATTTCCTATATACTGAATGTGCACTCGCTTTCCCTGTAATATATGTGTAAAAATTACTGAGCCTTTGTTTTCCAGATTCCGTATATAGAAACTAGTGCTAAGGATCCTCCACTGAACGTTGACAAAGCCTTCCACGATCTTGTTCGAGTAATCAGGTGAGCTATCCCATTATTAAATCAGCCCGATAGTGATTTGGCTTATGGTCATATCATGAATCAAACTTACTTTAGAAAGAATAGTTCATTCATCATTCACTAAGCATTCCTTTTCCGCCTCAGCCATAGACGTTCATTATTTATTCATTTGTTCGTTCGTTCGTTTGTGCATTTTTGGCTTACCAGTGACTATCCGTAGGATATTTGTAATGACTGTTATTTTCAATCCATATTTATCTTGAACAAATAAAACTTTCAAAGAATGACATCAAAATGTAGTAGGCATATGCTATAACAATTAGAAGTTTTTTTTTTAATTTCAAAATCTTAATACTTTAAGAGGGCTGAAAGATTCCCATTCATAAAGAATTAGACATTAATTAGAGCGCTCTTCTTCTTTTGTCTTCCAAACATGTTTATCCATCTCTGAATAGGTTGAATCAATGGACAACTCTGCAGGTTTGGTGCCCTTCCAGACATTAAAAGAAGCTGTTCCATTCAAAATCAAATAAAATTTGTCGCCTTTTGTGTGTATAAAAAAAGGAAAATGTAACCAGGGGCACTGGTTGACCTACCACTGTTTTAAGGCTTAATGCACACATAATGCTAAGCCAGGATTTTGAAGCCATGGCTTGTAGAATAAGAATTCCTTTGTTACCCTAACCTAGAGTGGGTATGAGAAATTCAAGTTAATCCATAATGAGTTCCTGATCACATTAAGCCCACCCCCACCTCCCAAAAAAGAAATGGTATTACAGATTAATGTGGTTTGTAAACCAAGCCTAGGAGAACCTCTGTTTGTTTTCAAAACATTTTAAAATTCTAAGAAGCGATCAGAAGCTCTGAGAAGCAAGCAAACATTCTGAGAAGCAAGCAAAACAACCACAGAAAGCCTAGCCAGATTATGAGGTGAGTCTGGCTGGAAAACTAAAATGGAGAGGTGAATGTAAGCACTTCCCCCAGAGAACTCTTAAAACCTGTTCCTTGCTGACTTTAGCAGTAAAGACAAAATTGCCTCTCTCATCATGACAGCTAACAATCTCATTTGCTGGATCTTGCAGCCATTCCTATGAGCAAAGATCATGTATTTTCTGGCAAACATAACCCTTCATTGTGCTAAGCTGTTTTGCAGCAACCTCCACCCTGAAGTACTGAGGGGGCAGGATGTCCTAGCTCTCTTGCCCTTACCCATTGCTCTCATCATATATACAAGAGACTAGCCACCTGTCCCCAAAGGATCACTATGCTACTTTCCAAAGTTCATTAATCAAAGGCCCTTAGCTGTAATGGGACATCTGGTACCAGATGCTTTGCATGTATACATTCTTATTTTTTTTAAAAAAAATAAAAAACAACCATGCCGATTGTTCAAGCCAGGAAAATTACACACCCTTGCCTTGCAGTTGTGTTCTCAGGAAGCTTTCCTAGAATAGAGGCTTTCTGACTGCCAGCATTAGCTACACAAAATAGACAGTGTAGACTTGATT
Source organism: Python bivittatus (assembly GCF_059951505.1). Classification (NCBI taxonomy): domain Eukaryota; kingdom Metazoa; phylum Chordata; class Lepidosauria; order Squamata; family Pythonidae; genus Python; species Python bivittatus. Next base: position 80,881,183 of record NW_028277075.1, read on the forward strand.
TCTGCAGGGTACAAGCTTTTCAGTCATTGCAGATTCTTCCGGCTGTTCCTGGCTGGCAGCGAAGGAATGCAAGGGAAGAGGGATTAAGAGGTCAAGAAACCTTAATAAATGCTGCTTAGTTTAGCCTGACACTTAATTGTGGTTACAAAATCAACGGTGTAGTTGCATTGTATCATTGTACAGTTTTTTTTTTCTTTCAAGAAAATTTTATACAGTGAAGTTCTTACATGCCCCATAAACAGCTTTTGGGCACTTTCTTGCTTATATTCACCAATTTGAACCAGGTCTTGCCCATTGACAATGGCAGAGACTCAATGGGGAGTTGGTGGGGGGATGAGAACAGAAGGACAACTTGACTATAGTTTCTTTGGTTTGAAGTTCTTGGTAATCAAGTTGGGAATGAAACTCTAAAGTACATCATATGAACCAAACTTGGTTTCATCAAGACTTCTCCAACTTGGTACCCTTCAGATGGGTTGGACTACAATTTCCAGAATCCTGGGAAAGTTGGAAAAGGCTGATATAGGTTCTTTAGATTAGTATTGACAACATGGTGTCTTTCAAAGCTAAAAATAGTCCCACATACATCCAAGATGAATTAAAAAGCACTGAAATCTCAATGCAGTTTTAACTATCTTGGGTAAGGAGGCAAAAGTCACAAGAGATGTTTCACAATCACATTAATCTTGTAAAGATTTTACAAGACTATGCATTCTTGCATGGAATTTGGTGATCTCAATCTGAGTTCTCATGAAATATTAGGAGATTTAACAGATGATATCCAGACTTGAAAGTGTGCTGACTGCTGCTGCACTAAATGAATTATCAGCTCAGTCATTATAAATCATATCAGCTGAAATTGTATACAAATTTACTTGGGAGTAGATTTTGTTGAGCTCAGTTGAAATTAAATTTCTAATAGCTCCCTATATTCCCTTGTGGGCTCTCAAGTCTTCAATGGGTTATCTTTGGCTGATCATGCTAAGGATAAATACATTCACGAGCAGTTCAGTTTTTCCATGATGGGGCTTACATTATAGAACAAATTGCTGCTGGAGTTGAGGCTGGATGCCTTTCTGTTAAAATGGAGCAGAGGGTTCAAAATATATCTTTATATGTTAAAATGTTAGATGTGTTTAGATAGTTAGATATATACACTGCCTGGCTACCCATTTATCTGTAAAAATTAAATATCTTCGTTTTTGCAGCAGCCACTATTTCCAAACTGCAGAAATAAGTAATCTCTCTATCCATACTGATTTTGAATAACCTGAAAATGGCATGAGCTCCTTGTCTGTATTTAATTTTCCTTTGGTATATTCATATCAAAATTTTCTTTTGTTCTTCCACAGTTTTTGCTTAAATTATGTTTTAGACTTTAGAATTCATACAGAAACTCAGGATCAATCTAGATCTGACATTCAGTCACGGTGAGACTAAGTAAAGTGATGAGATTCACACTGCACTAAGCCATGTTTACTTTTATCTTCGTATGATATGCACACTGGGTCAGTGAAAACACCATGGTTTATTTTAAGACAGGGAACCACAATGTGGAATTATGGATCTTTATTGGCTTGCTGACTCCAACTGTGACTGAACATGAAGCATAACGTAAAAGCAGCAAAAAAAAGTACTAAGGGAAAAACAGGAATTGCTAATCAAACCATGATAACTTTGACTTAGCTTGATTTGTGAATACAGCCCCTCTTTGCACGGGTGGTATTCATTCAGTCTTTCATCTCCAACTCTTTGGGGCTCATAATTTTCCCTCACAGCTTCTTTTAGTTTTCTGCATGTAAAGGCTGCCACAATTACTGCTTTAACTTTGAAATCCAGATAGTCAGCTAATGTAACAACAGTAAGGTCCTCAGTCCAGCTGGGTTCTCTGTTATCAGTTACTCTGTTCAGTTATCTGTTCCCCCTGCAAGACTCAAGGATGCCATCTACTTATTTGCGTGATACTGTGTTTTTATTCTGTTTTCCGTCTGATTTTGTAAGCTGCCCAGTCTCATTTTGGAGTCAGGTGGCACCTAAATCCTATAAATAAATAAATAAATAATAATAAATAAATCACTCATGTACAAGCTGTTCAGAATAAAACTTCATTTAACTTCAAAGGCTTTCCAGTGCTAAAGACAGAAATCTTAAGGGTAGAGCTTGTGCTTTGCCTGCTGGGTCAACACTAGATAGACCGATGGGCTCCATAGCGGAGAATATATGTAGTTCAGGGTTGAGTTGTTGGAGTTTTTTCTATTCCTCAGCTTGCTTCTCTTCCTGCAGATATTTCATTACTAGCCTGGTAATGAAAAGTCTACGGGAAGAGAAGCAAGTTCAGGAACACAAAAAGCCCAACAGACCAATGGTCTGGCTCTGTAGATGGCAATTCTCGGTGTTGCTAATGTCTATATTTTTAGCTTAGTGGAATTATTTAGCATCATTAAAAAGAGGCATCATATTTAAGCCTTGGCAGTATTTACAAGGCATTGAGCCACTTATTGTACCCACTGCTGTATATTTTAAGTATGGTTTGTTGAATAAGCCACAGTTGGAGGGTTCACACATCCTGCTGCCCTGTAAACATTCATTTACAAACCATGTTAAGGCAAAAGCAGACAAAGCACATTTTGGCTTAGCATGCAAAATCAGTCTAAATCAGCAGACAAGCATGATGTAATTAAACGTTTCTTGCAGGAGGAAAAAGACTGCTTCAAGGAGGGAGGGAGAGTGCTTAATTTGACTCACTCACCACTTTTGTGATGCGAATCACCCACCGCCACAACTCTTGTGTCAGTCCTGTGCCCAGGACATCTTAATATGTAGTTCTAGCTCCTTCAGTCTTAAAAGCAGTACTGATATTTCTTCTGTGTTCCCAAACAGGCAACAACTCCCAGAAAAGAGCCAGAAGAAGAAAAAGATGAAGTGGCGAGGAGACAGAGCAACTGGTTCCCACAAACTGCATTGTGTGATTTTGTGACTGTCTCTTCCTGTGGTTCTCCTTTTTCCCATGCCAACTTGAACCTAAAGAAACAATTGTACAACCCAACTGCAACTTGACTTTTCAAGAAAGTGGTTCCTGCCCAAAAGAACTCAAAGGGAAGAGCTCTGGGGCATTCTTGAGATTCAGCCACATGATTATTTGGCAAAAGATGCAGAATGGTTTTGAAAAAAGGTAACCCCAAAGCAGAGACAAAACAGAATCCAAGTTTTATGACTGTCAGTCATCTCAATAGTCTCTATTTTAAAATGTCTTGGGTGAATAGAAATGTTTTTACCTGCAAGCATTCCCAAGGGGAGCCTACTTCTAAACAGTCATTAATGGTTTTATTTAGTACTGAGTGTGTTGTCAATCAGGGTCAATATTTCCTCTCTTGGCAGAATTTTCTTTTGCACTGAATTCCCCGGTATGTCTTCAGCAATGCAGACCATGCATATACGTGTGCAGGAAGAAGCTGGAGCGTAGCCAGATCTTTATCTGGCAATGCCAGCAAAGGATGGAGGAACATGGTGGGTGGGTGGGTTGTCATTCCCCATCCTGGTTGTTCATCCTGTGTGCCAGGTTGTGTTTTGTCAGCAAAAGGCTGCTATGAAATAGGGGGAGGGCAGCCATTTTGCTACTCCTGAGAAATATTTAAATTAAATGGTTATTTACAAATAGTAAATTGTGGAGCATTTTTGTTTCATTTTTGTTATGTTGAAGAAGAGAAACATGGATAATGTTGGTGCAGATATAAACTGAACACATAAGATGCCTGGCTATGAATTATAACATCAGAATGTGTGGTGATGCTGTTCTGGTTGATACTTTTTGGGGGGGGTTTCTAAGCTCCATAATGTAACATCAGTTTTTCCCATCATAGTACTTTCTAGATACGTTGAATTTCAATTTGGAGGCAGAAATTGTCTTCTCCATTAGAACAGTTGCTGTTTTCATACTATTAATGCATCCCTACATTCAGGAACTCTTGCCTCTACTTCTGTAAAATCAGTTCTTGCTTTCTAAAAATTGAGGATTACTGTATTTAATGCCTGAGAGTCATCTGTATAGTACCATGTGCAATGCAACTGCATGCATTTTTCACGAAGGTTCCAACTGAGCCATAATCCTTTTAATATGGAAACATATTCAGGAAGAATTCCATAAATATACTGTTAGATAGCAGATAATGCATGGAGAATAATGGGAAACTGTGTATCCATCCACACCAAAAGGTAGATAGGTTGTGGCTTTGAATAGACCCAAAGCTAGGTTTTTGTTTTTTGTTTTGTTTTGTTTTTTTGGTGCCTTCAAGTCAGTGCTGACTCCCAGCAACTGCCTGGGCAAGTCCCTGCAGTTTTCTTGCCAAGGTTTTTCAGAAGTGGTTTCCCATTGCCTGCTTCCTAGGGCTGAGAGAGAGTGACTGGCCCCAGGTCATCCAACTGGCTTCGTGCCAAAGGTGGGACTAGAACTCATAGTCTCCCAGTTTCTATCCTGGTGCCTTAACCACTACACCAAACTGGCTCAGAACTAGATATGGTCTGTGGTATTCAAACATGATGCACATTCCTTTGTATCCAAAAATGAGACGACAGCAGGACCATAATGTGCTTAAAGCAAAGGAAGTAGGAAACAGCTTCCTAGTGTTGGCAATCAATGGCTCAAGTGTTTCAGAGATTTAGTTTTATCCAGCAGACTGAACGGCACCACATTTTAGTTCTTTACAGACTGCATCATAAGGAACTAGGGTACAAATTTTAGCACGGTATGGTATGGTGGTTAAGATGTCGAGCTAAAATTGGAAAGATTAAAATTCAAGTCCCCAGTTGAGCATAGCCCTCAATGGATAAGGTGGGGCTAGACAGCCTTTCAGCCCACATTATTGGCATAGGTGTTCTGTTTCATGGCACACTAACCCAAGTGAGCCTACTTCATGCCCTCCAGGTATCTGTTGAACTCTATCTGCCATACTTCTAGCCTTTGCTAGTGGGAATGGTTCTGCAACTCTGGCTTTAGGCACAAAAAGTAAAAGCACCTTGTTGGGTCAGGCTGAAATCCATCTTAGTCCAGCATTTGGTGCTTCACAATGGCTGACCAGACACCTCTGCGCTATACACAATAAGAGATGGAAATGTACCTCTCTTCCACATACTCTCTGCAACAAGTACTTGGAGGCACCTTCCCTCATCCCAGAAGTAATAGAGTCTTCAAGGCCAATAGCCTTGGATAGAGCTGTCCTCCATGAATTTTTCCAATCTCATTCTAAAGCCACCCTAATTAGTGGCCATTACCATGTCTTATGGTAATGAATAGATGCTCGGTGGAGGCTACTTTAAAACTGGCCTGCATGATATAGCTCTGTGGAGCAAGCTGCTGCTCAGATGTCATGTTATGTGATTTGTACCCATACACACACACACACACACATACGGACACCTCCCAGACTGTGTTTAGAGTGCCTAATAGTGGAGAAAAAAAACTTGAAATCCATGCAGTGAGAGGATGCAAATATAAACAGAATTTGGAGTAGAGCTGATAGTCCAGAGGGAACAATTGCTTTTATGTGCTGCTGCACTGAGCTTAGTTGAAGCCCCATTATGAAGAGTGCTTTCAGTACACACGTGAGAGAGGTTTACCCATTCCATGCTGGGTTTTCCTCCTTTAAAACAACTGTTCTTCCAGACAAGTAATGAATATGCAGCAGTTCATGGGAATAGCCTCTCTGGCAATTAGGACAAGGCCTCCTGACACAGAAAGAGGGCGGGCAGACAGACTCCCCTTTGCATCTCAATAACGGGAGCGCCTCTGCTGTTGTCCCCAGCCCCAGTACTGAGCGGTGGAAGCCAGCCAGGAAGTCTGGCACACACTTCTGGTACAAACAGACCCTTTTATGCCTATTTCCCAATGAAATCTGGTGTGGGTGTGTGCATGTGTGTAAAATACAAATGCAGAGCACCAAAACAACTGCAGGAAATTCAAAAGGAGGACTGATACTCCAGCCCTTCTCACGCCATTGTGGAGAAGGAACAAAACACAATGATGTGAATTGGAGAACCAGCAGCTCCTTTCTTTCTCTTTTGACCTTCCTGTTCTTGGTCACTTGGACTGAGATGAATTCCCATCACTTCTATATGTTCAAGAAGTGTGGGGTTTCTTTTTTTTTTTCGTTTGCTTGAGTCTTCCCATAATTCCTGCTATTATGATGGGGGGTGGGGAGCGAAGAAAAGGGAAAGTTCCTTCTCTCTTCTGTGTCTGACCACTCCCTTGATTAAATGTGAGCCATGTGTGAGGAGATGCTGTATAAGAAAAATTGCTGTTGTGAAAAAAAATGGAAAAGGAAGTAGTCTGTATGCCACCTCAAACTTCTGGAAGAAAGGTAGAGCATCCATTTAAGACATAGATAAAACATATATTCCTCTAACCCAAAGTTCAACACTTAACAATCCTAAAAAAAAGGTTGCTGTATAATGTTGCATGTGGGGAAGGTTTAATGAGAAAACTCCTTATAAAACGAAGTCAGCATGTAGATGTAAAAAGGAGTTTATTGGAAAAAGGAAAAAAACAGGAGAAACAAGGAAAGGCAGCAATCACACATACAGAATTACAAATAATTCAGTGCAGTCAGCCTAACTAGTTGGTTATGTAAATCCTGCTTACATAAGATCTTGGGTTTCAGAGCATCTTCAGAGTTCCTTGTAGAGAAGGTGGTTTGAGAGAGGGCACTGGGACTTCCTGTGGTGTGTCTTAAGCAGGTTCTCACTGCTGCTCCTTCTTCCCACTATCCTGCTTATAGAAAGTGGGTGATAAGTGAAGGCCAGACAGTCAGAGGAGACTAACTACTGCTTTGCTCAGTCAAGCAAAATAGTCTGTCTCCTTGCCAGCAAATTGTAAAATAATCTAACAGCTGAACTCACCATGGTAAATAACTGCCACAGGCTGACCTGAGTATGTGCGGGTGTGGTCAAAAAAGTCACAAATGTGACTACAATAGTGCAATGGAAGCTCTACTCATTTTTATGTGTACTGACCATTGTGGCCACCCTCTTGATTTTTTTTTACCATACCCTGTGGTCTCCCCTAGAGCTTACACTATAAAATCAATGAACAAACCCCACCCCTCTTCCTAATGAGCCTCGACACAAGCTGATTTTCCCAGTTATGCCAATGTATTAAAATGACCCTATTGAAAGGAGAGATTTTTTTCAAAAACAAAAGCTGAATTCTCTTTATTCAGGCTCCTCAGCCTGCAGTCAACCAACCAGATGTTTCAGGGGGATTATTGCACTGTGCCAAAAACTAGAGACTGTCACATCATGCCATGTTTCAATATCAGAGGGTGGTTTGCTGCAAAGGGTGAAGTATGTTTTTGCCCAGAATGACCTTTAAACAAGCCACCATCAAGCAAACAAAGTCTGTTATAGCATGCTGTGCCCTTTTCTGCTTTGAGAATCTGTGGACCAGGGTACCCATGATACAAAGAAGGGTGGGAAAGTGTAGGCTATGTCTCCGTTGGTTTCCTAGAAATGAAACTTTTGAAGCCATCAGAGGATAGCACTGTTGCTCCCCACTCAAATTTATTGATTGTCATTTACAGAGAGTTCTCATGCTTTCTTTCTTCCTCACTACATATTAAGAGAAATCACGTCTTCTACACAAGACATTCTCGAGCCTGGTTTTAGTTTCACATGGTTCATGAATGAACGTCTTTATTTATGCTCCATTAATTTTATTCCTTTCTAAAATGCTTCAACCACCTTTTTCTTACTCTAAGCAGTATGCAAACAGCAACAAGCCAATGCAAAAATAAATACATAGAAATGGGTAACTTCAACAAGTATTTTCTGTTTACTTGGATCAGATGGGCAGAATCTGTTTGGACAGGCAGTCTTGTAGATACCCAGACCCTGAACCATATTGGGTTTTATAGGTAACTGCCAGCATCATGAATGGCATTCAGAAACAGACTGATAGCCAGTGCAACTCTCACAGCAAAGATATTACATGACAGTAATAAGAATATCTCACCTGTATTTGAACGTATCTAAATAGGAATATATACATGTTTGTTATATCCAAGAAAGAAGCTAGACACCATCTACTATACCTGTATTCGATTACTACTTGATCATTTGCATTTTTTAGCTATATGGCATATGCAGTCTCAGTACTTCAGTTTATTAGAGGATTTAGACACGCACTCCTAAGCATCAAGATCTAAAGCATGATCCAGACCTGTGTTAGAGTTTCAGATCCGTAAGAATGAAAAAGGTGTTCAAACAAGACCCAGAAGTGCCTCTGAAAAAACCATTTTGCCTTCTGTTTCAGTTGAGCCAGAAGTCCTAAAAGCAAAAAAGGGGAGAGAAGGATAGAGGCATGTTTTGGGCTGCCTGGGACAAACATAAAAATGTTTGGCAATCATATACTGTATTCCATACCTCTCTGAACATGATTGAGGAAGCATTAATATAAGTGAAATTTTTAAATGAGATATTACCTTTTAATTAAAGCTGAAGATAAAAGTATTGCTAATGACACCCTGCTCATATTCGCTATATCCAAGCATCAGTCTTCAGGAACGTCTCCCATACAAGAATATTATAAGTACATCCTTGACTCACTTGATTCTTTTCTGGCATCTCTTTGCCTTTTCTGATTCATCCACACTGTTGAAAGGAACAAAGGTTGCCTTCCTCTCATTTTTACCTTTTCAACTCACCAGCTGAAATTGTGTTGTGTCACAGTTGACCCCATCAATAGGCAGAGGGAAGCAGCACATTGGGGGGGGGGGCATAAACAGGCCGCCAATTTTTAGCTATTTAATATATTTAGGGTAGAGAGAAGTCCTTATGGAACCATCAGCCTCAGGGGCCTAAATAATCTGGCTTTGCTCCTGGGCTGAATGGGGAGAACATATAATTAGGGTGGTCTCCCATCAGCATTGATGACAATCACATGTATCCTAGCTCTGCAAGAAGAGGTATGATTTCCTTTCTTTTTATAATATGTGGTGCTTATTCCAAGCTGTCATGTTCTAGTGCTTCATTAACAAGTAGCTACCATATAGAAAGGTGGTGAAGACTACATTAGTATGCATGGATACTCTGCTAAAGCTGAGTTGGAACAGGATGTTTTGTTGTCTTTTGTTGTTCGCTTGTATTTCTTTAACTTCCATTTTGTTACCAGCTCCACTATTTAATGTTTTTCCTCCACGTTCTTCTGGAGAGAAACCTGCAGCTATGTAAGGCACAAGAAAGCTATGCCATAAAACCACAGGGAAACAGTTAGATTATTAGCTTGACCTCATGCCATAATAAATCCACTATATGCACAGGCATATCTTCTCCTTGCTGCTAAGAGTGCATTCATTTGGATCTTAGAGGATTAAGTCACTGGCAATAAATACATAACCTGGCATGCCCACCAGATGCATGAAATGTTGGGCATGCATTAGCTTGGTTTTAAATTCAAGATTAGAAAAGAAAATTAGGCTTTGTAAATTTAGGGCAGGAATGTATCATCAGCATAGTTTCAAAAATCTTATTTGCATATGCCAAAGAATGATGTTTTTCTGTACATCACGCTAAAATGCAATCTGGCATGTGCTTAGCTCCTAGGAAGGAGGACACTTGTGACAACATAATTGTCCTTCTCCTAGAAATAGTGATTATAGTGGTATTAAAAAGGTCAAGTGAGGTAGCTGCCGGCCATTAAAAGCCTGTTTATTGGGAGGAGCTGTTTTGTCCAGCCAAAGGGCAAGAAGAGGTGTTCTGCTTTTCTTCCCCTTTTTATTCCTTAAAAAAAATTGAGCTCCACCTTTAAAGCACATCGTATCCTGGGGTAAGCCAGGTATATACAAGATTCTGTATATACACAGGATCAAGGCAATCATGGCTTCGCTTCTGCCTCATGGCTACACATGATGTACTACAAGCATGATTAGTGGGGATTATCACTTCATCATCATCACTAATCATCATAATTAGTGGGGATCATCACAGGGAAAAATAGCAGATCTGATGTATGGAGCACACATGACCCAGATGTCATGACCCCACCAGCAAGGAAGGTGATGTTACAGAACAACCACTGCTTGGCATTGGGCACTTTTCCATCACTTTCCAGAATCTTCTGTGTCTTTCTACCCAGAAGCAGCTTCACAAGTAGAATATTGTGGTATGTCAAATTCCCAGTCAGCAGGAGAGTTAGGTTTTGCATAACAAGCTTGAAGAGGATCTGCTGAGGTTATGTCTTTCTGCCTATAATCAATAAAAATGCTGCTATATGGAAGTGAAGACATCCACCTCAAATCCCAGACATAAAGCAGTCACAGGGTAGGAGTTCCAGATCTGGGCAGCAAAAATCCAGACAACCACAAGAAGGCAGCAAAAAGATAGCATTTTCTGTAAGCCCTTGCTGTCATCTCCTGGTTGTCCAGATATTTGCAGCCCAGATCTGGTAACATTTTTTTTTTTTTGGCAGTAAAATTGACAAGAACCCACTCACTTCCTTTGAGAGATCATTTTGTTCTGCCAACTCAAAGTACATCATCCACATTTTAGATGGCTGATTCAAATATTTGCATGCAGTTAAGTACTTCTGTGTGGAGCTTTTAACTTTCACCTGATTCAAAAGGAGGAGGAGGAGGAGGAGGAGGAGGAGGAGGAGGAGGAGGAGGAGGAGGAGGAGGAGGAACATGGAAACTTCATGCTTGAGGATATTTCAGTTGTTGTGGCCAAATTATAGCCTACAGTTACAAGTCAGGAGTCAGGACTGAGAAGCAATTGAGATCAGAGACAAGCAGAAGGCAACCCCATAGTCAGGACCAAAGAATAAGACCATAAGCCAAAGATTTCCTAGAAGTCAGGGGAGGGTTACTCAAGCAAGGGGTCAGCTGCAAATCTGTTCCTGTCCAGAACAATCCATTGGCCATCAGGAATGGGGAAAGTCAGTCCACATCTGGGAAATGGCTGCAGGTATATATGGAAGCCTACTTCACCAGGTGTGGCAGAAAGCAGCAGTTTCTGAGATGAATACTAGGCTCTCTTCATCAAGGTCAAGAGGTGACCCATGTTGCTTCAATGAGGCACTTGGTATTGCCTCACAGCATCAGCATGTACTTACAACAATTGAAAGAGACTTTCAATTGTTTCAACAGTTCTATTCTATTGCCTCTTGTAGTATTTCTAATAGCTGCCTATTAGTTGTTTCCAGTTATTAGAACAATTGGAAGAGGGCTCAGAAGAAAGGGAAAGCAAATCAAGGCACCCACTTCAGTCTTAGAAGCAAGAGGGTCACCTTGTTTCACAGAGTAGCTCAGGAGGGTCCCTGGAGCCATCACTGAAACCAAGTGTACCCTTTGAAGCCCTAAAGGCTAAAACATCTGCATATCTATTATTTGGAAGAGGGGAAAGATGGTTGCTGGAAGCCGTTGTTTAAAAATCTGAATGTTATAAAAGTTGAAACAATAAGGATGGCTTGTCTAAAGTTTTATAAAGAGACTTAGACTAGCCCCCCACCTGACTTTCTAGAGTATAAAAAAGAGGGAAGGGAAGAACCAGACAGACTTGCAAGATTCTGTTATTATAGCATATGTCAATAAAGTAGAATCCTAGTATTTCTTGTGGTGTCTGTTTCCTGATTTGGTCTGCCTTCAAGGGTGACAATATCCCACATTTTCTCTGGGAGCTCAAGGAGGTCTACATGAAGATCTCCCTTCCCACCCACCCCCCACTTCATTTTATCCCCTCAGCAACAAACCTGAGGGGTAGATCTGGCTGACTCAAAACTTTCCAGTGAACTCCATGAGTTAGGGAGAACCTCAGTTTGAGTCTCCTGGGCCAAGTCCAGCCCTATATCCACTCCACTGATGTCAGCCTTACCAGGTGAACCAGACAGGAAACACAACCAGATGAGCTAATTCTAATGTATGGCTACATTAACAGAATCTTGCAAGCCTGAAAGTACAATTCTCCTCCTGTCTCCTTTACACCCCAAGAAGTTAGGGAGGGTCTCTTCTGAGACACTTGCCCCGCCCACTAATCCAGCTATGGACTATGCTGTCTCTTATCTGACCGTTCCCTTGGCAGCATTTCTGGGCCCAATCTCCCAAGGTCATTCCCACATACCATTACAACTATACCAACTCCCCACTCACATTAACTCTCCTGTACTTTCTTCACCCTTAAAATATATACTCAAATAAAAGATACTGCAAGAATCTAGTTCTACTTTTTGTAAAAATCAGCTGAATTGCCATGAATTTTTTTTACATTTAAATTTCCCATTTAAATGGAGCTATTTTCAGAATGTATTACGGAGGCGCAATTTTTATCAGGTTTCTTCTGGGAATGAAAATCAGGTTGAATGATGAAGGAAAAGTGTGGATGCATAGAAAGAGATAAGAGATAAATTAGTATGAAACAATAGACAATGCAACATTTTCACCATAAAAACAAAGCCTTCGACCTTCAGATTATAATGTCCATGGTTTTTAGCACAAGTAAAAGCATATAGTAATATTGTGAACACTTATTACTCCAATTCTACTAATTCTGTGCCACAGATGTTGGCACAGTGTTCTGATGTTGGCTGGTTTTCTTTTTCAAGAATTGAACCCTACCCAAGGACTTTGAAATCTTAAGGTAGCATCTAATTATGGAAACAGTATCCAACACTGCTGTTGTTTGCAGCTGGGCTGTTGTAAGTTGTTCCAAATTTAGGCAATCCAAATTATTTCTAAGTCTTCATAGTATTACATCTAGTGCCCCATAATAACTGATAATTAAATGTTGACTTCTTCTAAATTTTTGTAAATCTCTATTTGCAAATCTCAATATTTTGCAATCTTTTCCAATCCCTTGTCTTCAGCATTACCATCTCTTGGAATGACTATATTAATAAACCAAACATAGCTCTTTTCATTGACAGTAATGAGTAGTATGTTATGCTTCATTCCAGTTCCATATCCATTTTTGCTGTTATTTTCAGTTTCATTACCTGTGATTTCATGTTTCCAGGAATTCTTACTGACTATGAATCCATATTTTTTACGTAAGTATATATATAATAAATAATATATATATATATATATATATAATAAATAAAGTATAAATAACTTCCCAACCTGATCATGCCTTTTTAGCACAAATAAAATCATAAGCTCTTGAATCATCATCATCATCATCACCACCACCCCTGAAGAATGGTTCCTCATTTTTCCTGACTAAATGACTTTTCACATAGGATGATTTGTACAGACATTTATTTTGCTGCACATACCAGTAACCAAACAGACATTTAAATGTTATGCTCATTTTACATCATGGTAGTTATGACACATGAAAACAGGAATGGATATATCTCAGCCACAGGAAAGCAAATCTAGAAGCAGAGGTTAGTACAGTTGAGTAGCTGTCAGTGACCATGAGCAAAAAGAGGCCCACCTGCAATAGCACTAACACTGCAGATGGGTGGTTCTTCTGAATGAGGGCTGAATCAGTGCCTGGCTATGCTCCTCACTAATCAGTTGCCATCTTGTATCACTGTAGATAAAATCCCTGATTTCACACTGACATTACATATTGTAATATATTGTGCCTAACAAGGGCAAAACAGAGCCAATTATTTACTTAGTTCGTATTGAGTAGTCTTGTGACCTCCAGTCTTAATCCCTACATGTAAGCTGGATGTTTGGATCCACTTTATTCAGTCTGCTCACTAAATTAGTCCAGACATGATACCTAACATCAGGCATAGTTTTTGAAGAAATCTAACACGGTGTGGAGTACAGTGCCTGCTCAGTAATCTTTCAGAAGAGTCACTGATGCTCACAGATGTAATTTATCTGCTGTTTATGGGGCAAATGTGTTGGTGGAGTTTTGAAAGCTAGAGAGAAACATGGGAGAGGAAGTTCTGGTGAGAAGGATCACCACCAACATCATGGGATTCACTGGTGGTATCATATCAGAAGGCCTTCAAAAAACTGATACCAGAGAGGCTTTTGGGGGAAACATCTCTTTCCCTAACTTGTATATATATGGTATAAAGTTGCCATCAGGTTCTGCCCTTAGCCAGAGGCACAGAGAAGGATAGTTAACCGAATCAGACTAGCAGATACAAGAAGAAAGAAACTCCATCAGTTTTGAGAGCATGGGGCCACTCGCTGGAGTAAGGAGCAGAAGTCAGAAAGTGACTTCTTCATTGTACATTCACAATAAAGATAGCTCATAATTTAGAAATATTCTTTGGCATGGAATATTTATTAACAGTATTAATAAGTTTATTAGCACTCAGATTTGAGAATTCTGTAGCAAATGTAGAATCTATCTGGAGTCTAAAAAGTTATATTCTATGCCAGTGTTTCTCAATCTTGAGAACTTTAAGATGTGTGAACTTCAACTCCCAACGCTGGCTGGGGAACACATCTTAAAGTTCTCAAGGTTGAGAAAGACTGTTCTATGCCATTCCTTATTCTATTGTTTATGGACCTCAATAAGTTACACTCAAAACTTTTCATTTTTAGAAATCAAGCATTTGCAAGAACAAAATAAATTGTAATCTTAAAAAAGAAAAAGAAATCTGACATTCCTTAGAGTTTTGTTTCATGTATGTGTATGTACATATGGAGAAAAGAAAGGATGGGTGAAATTTCAGCAGAACCAAGTAATAAAGAGCAAAAATTGGGAAAAAGAGTTTCTGTACTGACAGACTAACCAATGATCCAAGCATTATGTTAAGCCAAGGAGAATAACTTTGGGACAGACAAAATCTATTAATGAATAAACGTTTCCTGCAACTAATAAGTTTTCTCAATGAATTATAAAACCCGTGATCTATCAACCCGGCAAGACTGCACGAGAGGAACAAATGAAATCTTCAGAATAATGCTGGAGGTAAAGGCAGGGGAGAAGAAAGGTTAACTTTTTCCTTTTTTTTTTTTTTCCCTGCAGAAGTCAAAATTCTCACAAGTGGTCTTATGCATAATTATTCTTGATAATATGCATTTGGAACTTGGTCTGCAGAAAAGAAAATGGGCAATAATTTTTGAATGTAATGAAAATAGGAGAGCAAGTTTGGTGCAGTGGTGAAGGCACCAGCCTAGAACCCAAGAGACCAGGAGTTCTAGTCCCACCTTAGACACAAAGCCAGCTGGGTGACCTTGGGCCAGTCACTCTCTCTCAGCCCTAGGAAGCAGCCAATGGCAAACCACTTCTGAAAAACCTTGCCAAGAAAACTGCAGGGACTTGGCCAGGCAGTTGCCAGGAGTCAACACTGACTCAGAGGCGCGCACGCGCACACACACACACACACACACACAAAAGGAAAATAGAGCATGGAGAGAGAGGAATGAAGGAAGGAATTCAGCATCCCTTCTGCTTATCATTCCTTCATACAACACTGCAGCCTTCTCTATTTTTTAATTTTAAAAATGGAGAATATTTATGGGTATTTTTACCAAAAGGTGCTTCTCAGTTAACGGTTCCTAGTATAGGACTGCCAATCAAAATTCACAGTATGGTTCTCCCTTAACATGGCAACAGGGGTGTGTGTTAAAAATGGAACTAATAGAAAATACAGATGGGTTACAAATGGGAAATAGTGTCATATGAATCCCTGTCAAAATTCATGTTTATACTTGGCTAACTGTACGATACCAGTGTTTGCAGAAAAATCCAATACTGATTCATAATTTTTTGTGCCATATTATTCCAATGAAGACATGGGTGAAACATCATTGTTATTTAAGATGCAATTTATGCATTAAATCCTCTGCGCTGTATTTTGGAGATCTTTTTTGTAAAGCTACAGAGAATTTGTCATCATGGGATGTTAGCTAGACAGAAGAGCTCTTTTTAAATTAATATAAGAGCTTGTTTCCAGTGTCATCGAAAGTGGAAACAAATAGGCTTTTCATCTATTCATAATGGGCTAATGATAAGCGCAATTGATTGATCCCATAGAAAGAATGGCACCATTTATATCCAAAGTAGGCAATTTGTAGAACTTGACTGATAGATCAGTGTTGACCCTTAGGATCTACAAATCTACAAATCTGTAGATTTAATAGAATCCTGGGATCCACCAAGTATACTCAAGCATGAACCACCATCTTGGGTAGGTTGATATATTCTAAGAATGAAACAACTGGGTGTTTTGGAACAGTAGGGTATTTTGGCTTAGTACAGGAATCCATGAGCAGTACCATTACCAAGTTTAAAGCAGTACCATTACTTTCACACAAATGTCCACTATGAGCCCTGCAGATGGACCAAGATAAATATAGATAAAGATAAAGATAAATGTGTACATACATAAAAGAATGTCACGATGGCATAGTAAGGAATGGCATAGTAGACTCACCAGAAGGAGGCAATAATCTTCGTGACTCTAAGAGCTATTACCAAATAAAAAACCTACTATTCAGTGGAATTTACAAGCACTTATTATAACCTACTTGGTGCCTAGTTCTCACCCTTTATCCAGAAGTCCCTGTCGAGTAATTCCTCCTCTCACTTTGCCTCCAACTGACAACTCTTGTAACCAGGATATTACAGCCTATATCTGGCCAATTAATTTTGTTATCAGACTTCCTGATCAATGCTGTGGGTTCACCATTCCTTATTCAATAAAGCCAGACAAAAGTCATGCATAATTCATCTACCTGTGGAGCAAATTCAGCAGAACGTCTTCCTCTTCCACGGGTCTATTCTTGCTGCCACTAGCTAATAATACTAAAGGGTTCAAAATAAAAAAGCAGGAATTAGGGTATAAATCAAAGAGGCCATTACAGGCATCATATATCTTCTTGAGATTAAGTGGTCCCCTGATTCCCAAAGGGCTGAAGAAATCTGAGTCCCTTGATAGCAGCAGGTAATTCTCTTGGATGTTATCCAGCAATTAAAACATTACTCAAGATAAAACAGATGTGCAGATTTAGGAGCAGAGCCATAAATCCACCTTTATAAACGAGCTCTGGGCAATGACGTATATTTACAGATATGAGTGATGAGCTGCAGTCTAAAAATCTATCTGCAGAGTATCATGGTGAGACAAGGCTCCTTATGAAGGCAGGAAGACTTAAAATAAGCACAGCATTGCGAGTTGGACAATGTACAGGCCCTCAGTAGCTCAGACAGCGTTAGCTTCGCTCTGCTTAAATTTCTACACCAAATAAGAGGATGGAAACATTAACACTGACATTAAAGCTGGGTAAACACATATTTAGAGGATTTTCCTGTGCCTTAATGAGACCCAGGTAATTATATTCAAATTATACTTTTCCTTTAAATTTATTCTACCGCTTGCATTCCAGATATGCACGCAAAGTGCTCTTGTTTTGTCTTGAGGACGTTTATTGCTTATTCACAGAGTGACAAGAGCTCTCCAGAGCACTGCTGGATCTAAAATTGTAAGCAAACATCAGATCCAACCTGCAAAGGATGAAACTGCAAACAAAGCATAAAACAGTATAGCACAACTATAACTACCCACTTGAAACTGGTGATTCTCATGATGAGCATACAGATATGCTAATGTATGCATGCACTCACTTGGAAACAGTTGAAGGCTCCTAGCACTATCAATAGAACAAGATTTTGTGTAGTGATGCTTTCTTTTCTTCCCAGGTTCTTTGTTTCTTTCTTTCTTTTTCCTGGAAACATTATCCATGGGTACTAATACCTTCTTTGGTGCTTCAGTGCTACAGAAACATCAGTGCCCCAGACAGTCTACTGTCAATGGCCCTACTGTTCATCATTACTGTAATCATACTGACTTCTGAGGTAAGCTGGGTTCCCCACTCTGCCATGGCACTAGGTAGGGTGCCAAAAGATACTGTGTCTCTTTCCCCATCTTTTGTGACCCCTCTATCAGAATGGATAGAGCTGGAAAACAGAAAGGATGGAAGCAGCAGTGGAAAAAATTGAATTATCAGCAAAAGGTGACAATGGCTAAGTTTCAATGCTAATTTTAACCATGGTTTGTTTTCACTGTGGTTTGCTGAACAACCAAAGTAGCTTGGTTCGTTTATCATACCAACCCCCTACACTGTGGCCGCATAGCCACAATGGCTGGATCACATATTGCAGAAGCCCAGAACCAAACAAAGCACACTTAAGTGCATGGTGTAAACTGGGCTAGTGTCTTGATCATCCCATAGAATACCTTGTATGTGGTGTAGTGTTTTTGGAATAAAATTCTTGCCAAGAGGTTTTGCTAGTGGTTCTGGTTCAGGGGAAGATCAGAAACAAGCTGAGAAACCAAAACACTGCTTCAGTCCCAGCTGGTTCTCAGTCATTCTTTAAAGATATTTCTTGATTTGGGTTTAGGAAAATCTGTTTCCACCATCCCAAATCCTGCTCCAGCCTTGGTTAATAGTGTTTCATGTTATTGAATCTATCCCTTCAGGGCCTGAAAATGAGAATCTGTTGGTGAGGAGCAGTAAAAGTAAAAAAGGTGTGTGCTACATATAACCAGTCAGATCTCATTAGTCGTTTAGATATATTTCTGGTTTGCATTTAGAAATGACTGCTTCCCAGCTTTGCTTCAGCCTGTTATTGAGGTCTGGTTTTGTGGACTATGTCCCTTGAGGACTTGAAAGGCAGAACCCCTGCTAGGGGAATGGAGCAAAAGATAAGGTGCACTTTGCAACAGCTCTGTGCCTGTTTCTGATCCTGACATGTGGTAGGTAGTTAGCTAGTTAATTTTATATTCTGCCTTTCCTCCAAGAGCTCAAAGTGATATGTCAACAGATACGCAAAGGAAGAGCACTGCTGCTTCACAAAATAGCTGCTATGTTAGCTCACCAGTTACAAAATATCCATATAGTGACTTTGGCTTTGGGGCCCTTCCATATCTGATGATTTACCATCTTTGGAGCTGAATGGGGTGGTACTGCCCCAGACAGACCTGGTGCGCAATCTGGGAGTCCTTCTGGATTCATGACTCCTGTTCAAAGAGGTGGTGGCAGTCATGGTCAGACCTTTGTACAGCTTTGTGTTGTGCATCTGTTGTACCCTTTTCTGGATCAGGAGGCTTTACTTTCAGCACTCATGCCCTAGTCATCTCCTGGATGGACTACCATAATGCACTGTACATGGAGCTGCCCTTGAAGAGTGTCCAGAAGCTTCAGCTGGTGCAAAATGCAGCAGCGTGGCCAGTTATAAGTGCCCCAAGAACAGCAATTGTTACACCTCTGTTCTGCGAGCTGCACTGGTTACCAGTTTGCTTCCAAGTCTAATTCAAGGTGCTAGTGATTACCTTTAAAGCCCTACATGGCATGGGGCCAGGTTATTTGAGGGACTGCCTCACCCCAATTACTTCCCCCGTCCCATCAAATCTGGCAGAAGGGGCATGTTGCAGGTCCCATCAGCCAAAGAGCTTCGTTTGGCAGGGCCCAGGAGAAGAGCCTTTTCTGCTGTGGCACTCGCCCTTTGTAACATCATTCCCCCCAAGGTGAGCTTGGCCCCAACCCTGTTGGCCTTCCAGGAAGGCACTCAAAACTAGGTTTTGCCATTGGGCCTGGGGATCCCATGGAAGTGTGGAGCCCATTAAATGGCTGGTATAAGTTTGATTGCATCCTTCCCTGTCTAATATAGTTTTATTATACAGTTAATATAGTTTTTAAGAGCTTTTAAGAGCTTTTAATAGTTTTTAAATGTTTTAATGGATAAATTATATTGATTATTTAGTTTTGTTTTAATTGTGTGTGCCACCCAGAGTCACATGCAAATGAGATGGGTGGCTATATTAAATAAATAAATAAATAAATAAATAAATAAATAAATAAATAAATAAATAAATAAAAAGCAACCTAATGAGAGTGTTCCTCAGTCCCCTTTCAGCCCTCCGCACCAATTCTCTCTATGCCCTCCAGTTTACCACTACTACTAGTCTTTACACTTGGCAGGTTTCCAAACACTTCCAAAGCCCTGACCTGCCATTTTTATTTTTTACAGCTTTCTTAGAAGTGCCATTCATACTAGAAGGCAGTATTTTGCTTTTAATTAAAACAATCTTTAACGAATAAAAATCCTGTGGAGCACAAAGTTGGCAAATGCCAAGGAAAATCCTATGGACACTTTGATGCCTGTGGTCATTAAGATGGGATTTTCATTAGTACAGTATTATTGGATATTTCTTTATGGAAAATACAGCACTATGCTTTCAGTAGCATTATTTATTTATCAGTTAAGGGCTTATGGTCTTATTTCACACACCTTTGCTCAGTAAATGTGGACATGGTTGTTATCTTCTCTTGATCCTTGGTAAAAGTGACTTACTAAGGATCACGAGGAACATTACCTGGGGCAGAGGCCAACTTTGGATTTTGATTGGTCTTAATCCAGGCTGGACCATGTAAGCCCAGCTGCTTTCTTGACAATAAACAAAACTGCTAATTTGGCAATATGCCTTTGGCAATATGATAGCCAGTAAGACCATCATTAAGCCATGAGGCAAAAGGAAAAGGGGACAGCAGAGGATGAGATGGTTAGATAGCATCACTGAAGGAATGAGCATGAAACTGAGCAAACTCAGGGAGGCAGTGAAGGACAGGAAGGCCTGGAGCAATATGGTTCATGGGGTCACGAAGAGTCGGACATGACTTAACGACTGAACGACAACAATTATTGTTGCCTTTGTCTTCATGGGAATGGATTTCGATCAAGCTTGATGAATTTTGAGCCTATTTCTTCTTCAGTCACCCTCTTCAATGGTAATTTTAAGTGTTGGATACTGAAGTGTGTATGTGTGTGAAAGAAAACTTTGTTCAGAATGGGAATCTGACCTGAACAATTATTAATTCAGCAAGTTTTATTACTAAACAGAAAGGAGATTTATTTAAGGAAGTACATTTTACAGGTAAGCGAAGCCTAACATCCTACCAGGAGATTCAGAGAGCATTTGCTCCATGTAAGTGTTCCTGCGAAAGAAGTCAGAAGGAAGGGACCTAATATGAGCAATCTCTTATAGGGCAGGCAGAGAGACAAAGAGGAGTCGCAGAGTAAATCCTTAATTGTCTAGGTGCACCCCATCGCCCCTGTGGTCAGGAGGTCATGAGATGCTGAAGAATCTATGCCACCAAAGCCACCCTTCCAACAATAAACCTGGAGTTATATACTGCTTTCAGGAATGCTGCCTACTTAAATTGGACTACTATAGCTAGACTGCAAAGTTCAGATGGCCACTAGATGCACCAGAGATAGAGATAATGCTAGCTCTTGGCTGCCATTTAGTGATCATTTGGATTTCTGCAGCCCAGAAATGGAAGTCCAACCAATCTAGGAGAGATGCCAGGTGTGCAATTGCAGATATTTTCTGGGAGAACCGTCGCCTGGTCCCATTGGTCCAAAGACATCTTTATAGAATTAAGATACAATTAGAAATCTATACAAGCCTAAAATAAAACCAAACACATTCAATCTAGGTGTTCAGCTGTGGTCAGGTACGTCAGAAAGCAAAAAATACAGGTGTTTGCAAGTTTCACTTTACATCAGCTGTGGGAAGATGGTTCAACTACAATTCCCAACAGCCCCTGCCAACATGACCAAAACAGAAGGTGATTGAGTGTTATAGTCCAGCAACCTTTTAAGAGCTGTACTTGCCATCTCTGCTTTTGGCACAGACAGAATAATACATTTCTTCGCAGGATAATTCTCCTACAGAGAACATGGCATATATTACAATGTGTCATTCAAATGACAGAGTGAATAAAGAGCTTCAGCCAAATTATCTCTTCAAAGCAAGCTTTACTAAACTCCGCACTGCAATTCTGCTGCCGGCAGCATCCATGGGGCCTTAAAAGTGGCATGATGGTGTTTACGGCATTGTGGTAAGAACCCTTTTGTACATGATGTTGTGACAGTCATCTTGTTCCTTTGCCCCTCCCCCAGGCTGCTGCTGTTTGCCCCCAATAAAGAACTTACCTCCAAGCCTCTTTTACTTAGCATTTTATTCATGTTAGTTTTAAAACCTTATTTTGTGTCTGTATTATGTACTGTAAATTAAATAGCTGCTTTATGACACACACACATGGAAGCACAAATATAACCTTTTCTTGGCCATCTGCAAATGGGCCAAATAGCAGTCACTCTTCCGCTTTTAGCATAGTTCCAACATGAGATTTAACTTTGCCAAACTCCAAATAAATTAACAAGAACATACAAATGCATTCAACATTATAAATAATGTTCAAGCCTTCCCTTCCAGCTCTTTAGACCTGTCTGGGAGAATGTGAAGCCTCAAATATTCTGTAATGCCAAATTTGGGGGGAGCACAGCATTAGGGTGCACAGCAGGTTCCAGGCACACAAGAATTCAGAATGTGTTGCAATTGGGAATCAGCAAACAGTAGCCGGGGGATTTTTATAGCTCTGTCTCTGCCCTTCCTATGCAACTGCTTACACAGACATTGTTGGTGTTAAAGCATGCCTTCAACTTCGTTATTACAATAAAAGAGACATCATGACTTAATAACGAAGAACAGACTCACGTTCATTCAGTTTCATATCCAGGCAAGCATATCACCCAAGGACTGAAGGTGGAAGGAAAAAAAAATCATAGTTTAGTCAGGGATCCTGGGCATGTTTTCCCAAGAAACCAGAGCTCAAATTTTATTCACCCTCCTTTCCACACACTGGATATTTCAGAGTGTTTGTTCCAGAGAGCAATCTGCCCCAGGCCTCTGTGAGGGGAAAGCATAGGAAACCAGCTGTTTTCTCCCCCTCTGCTTTCTTAAATGCATCACTTCAGGCCCAAGTTTCCAGCAAAATACTGTGCTTAGATACACCAGCAATGAGCTGGATACAATTTCTAGTAAAAGCAGGCAGATGGAAAGGTTTTAAGGAAAAATAAAATCACAAAGATTGGGAGGAGAGGGGAAAGAGGAGCAGGGAAAAAGAAGGAAAACACTGGAATTTGGGCAATGAAACTGCTGTAGAAATGCCCTTCCTCATTTTGCATTTTCCTCTTCAAAATCTAGGCAAGAAAAAGTACTTTTGTCTGCATTTGACCACCTTGTTGAAAATTTAGAAGATGTAAAGCTAGACAGGTTTTTTTAACAGAACAGAACATGACACCACCCATATGAAGCAGAACAAGCAAGCTTTCTTCAGCACTGATTGGTTGGAACAAAGTAATAGAAATCACACGTGCCACAGCAGGGTTTTTTATGTTTTATTTTGCTTTTTTTAATCAATACCTCTATGCTGCAGATACAATAAATTCAATGGAAACTTAGTGCAAATGTTATGGACCTGTCCACTGGTAATTCTTTATTGGACATTACAATTATGGCAAATACAGCCATGGAAGGAAATTAAGAATAAAAGATGTTAATGCATTGTTAAATATATTGGAAAACTTTGGAATTTCTCAGTGTATGAAGAACTTTCCATATATTATGCTGAGGATACTGTAAAGAAAGCAATCATCTATGCCTTGAAGGACGCTTGTATACCAGACTCTAAAAGTTGGCTTAATGAAAGATATCAAGTTTCAGCCTTTGAATTGGCTTTGTACTGAAGGACAGGCAAGATTTGACAATATGATTCTGTACTGTATGGTCTTGGTACAATTAACTGTTTAAAACATGAATGATAATAATCTGTATGAATATAAAATCAAGGGCTTGAAATTGTACAATGGTAATGTAATTTTGAAATCTGAATACTTTGGAGTTTTCATTTATATTTTTTCTACTTTCATTTTTGGTTTTGTCCTTTTTTCTCTTTTTTTCTTGCCTCTTCATTTTGTTCCTTTTTGGTTTTTGGTTTTAGTTTTATTCTCTTAGTTTTTAGTTTTACTTTTTCTTTTTAAGCACATAGTTTATTTTATAACAGTTTTATAGTTATATGTTTATTATTATTAATATCTTTTAAGAAAAAGTAATTGCTTTTAAACTTCAATTAAAAATTGCAAAATAAAAATTTTAATTCAAAAAACAGGCGAACCATTTTATGTGATAACAGCTACTGAATGTGAAATAATAATAATAATAATAATAATAATAATAATAATATCAGTTGCAACCTTAGTCTTAGCTAGACTGTTGGGTACTTCAATTTAGGCATCTGAATTAAAGGGAAAATCCAGGGTTATAAAGAAATCGTAAATCCAATTGAAGAAAACTATCACCAGATCCAACACAGATTGATCCATGCATCTATGCCTTGTCTTTCTTACAGCAGAAGCCCTGCTGCCCTGAAGAACTCTAGATTACAGAAATCCAGGGCCCTTCATCCTTTCTTTATATGACCTAGGCTATCTATAAGGAAAATCTGGGATATATTGACTGGGATCACTCCTCACACTAAGCCCTAATATGATTTGGTTGTATCCATCTAGCCACTACTGTCTGCAAACTACAATGTGAGAAATGTGGATTGTTCAACAAACCATGTTATAAGCAAACAATCAGTGCTATTAGTGAACAATATAGCTCAATGAGCTATTTGGGATCTTCTGTAAAAAGGTGGTGTTTTAAAAAGGAAGTGCAAGGAACATGCAACTCCTTTCCAAGCAGATAAACTTTCAGTGAATACACAGAACATCTGGTGTGCAGAATGCTTGTTTCTAAAAATCAATTTCAGCAAAGTCAAAAACTTTAGTCTCAGGTACAGACATATGGCTTATACTCCAAAAGACTGTAGATATTTGGGAGTTTAAGAAAGTCTCTCTCTGCCTATGCTCTGAGGCATTTTCTTCTACAGTACATTGTTGTTTCATATATGCAAGGATAATATTCAAATTAAATGCTGGATCAGTTGGTCTCAAATGAGCACTGAAATGCTTAGTGACATTTTGTAGTGAAAGTCATTAGTCATCAAAATAAAATAATATTTTTTATCAAAAAAACCAAAAAAACTGAGAAAGTTGAAATATATTATAGTTGCATATAAGACCAAGTAGATGAGAAGTTCTACATATCTGGGAATTATGTGCAGGACATATGGGGTCACTGAAAGCAAACACAGATTTTATAGGTTCTCAGGCCCAAAGAAATGTTTCAGCAAACTTAAAATTCTTCTGCACAAATGGCAGAAAATGCATTCCTGTAGCCTTGAAATTATTTGTTGCCAGACCCTTAGCTCAGCTACTCTATAGCTCTCAGATCAGCCCCTATACAAATTACAAGTCACTGGAAATAGTGCAATCTAAATTCATACGAGTGCTGCTTCAAACATTTAATTGTGCATCCAGTGTAGCTTTCAGACTAGAGTTTGGATCACTGAAGATCAAGGTGCAAGCATGGCTGCTAATATTTAATTATTGCTTCAGGTGCCATTAGTTCCCTCAGGGCTGATTCCTCTTGACCTGTTTGACCAATTTCAGTTCTTGTGATCCCAGGCAGGTATGGGAAAACTTTTATCATGCAGTCTGTTGGTAGATTTCTTATACATTTTAGAATTCACTCAATTTAAGGAAATAATCAGAAAAAGATTTCTAGATATCAAACATTGAATTGAGACTAGCCTGATCTCAGAGCTCTTTAACATATGAACAGAACATGTCAGATGAAAACTGGTCAATTATATCAGCTGACTTATTTTACCATCCTATCAAAGATCCTTCCTTAGAGCCAGGTTCAATACTACTGTATATCTTCAGCAGTTCCATACAAGAAATGTAATGCTGTCCTTATGGCCTGTGCCTCTGGGGCTGTTGAATTTCTTCTTCTTGTGTTCTCAGCTGCCCCTTTTACAATGACAGGCAAGGAAAAAGAAACCTTATTTCTCCCATGTTACCACACAGTCTGGATCGCTCAGGTGAATTTTATGTCAACCTCCCCCTCTCAAATAAGCTAACCTCAATCATACACAATGTTGCCAAGTTTTGTATGGCAGTAATTAACCTCCATAAGCATAATATCAATATTTTGTATGGTTTCTTAGATAGGGTTTATACTGTTGGTGTTCAATTATTATTCTATTTCATTTTGGTTTGTTTATTGTTTATGATCTTTGACTGCATTAAACCCATATTGCATTGAAAGTGCTGAACCTGATTCATACTAAATTCTGGTAAAATCCATTTAGAAACATGTGTAATTCTTGCACTTGCATTAGGACTGAAGGTGCAGAGAAGCTCAATCTTATCAGCATGCAGACCACATCAGAAACCGCTACATTCATTTACTGGTACTGTTCTCTAGCGCTAGGAAGATAAAAAGCATAATATTTAGCTCCATGGCTCTCTTCACTATTCCCATCCATCTTGTTCTGCATGACCTAGAAATTAATCCTCTTCTGGAATTCTTTGATTTCACTGCAGCACTGGCTATGGAACCACATACTTGTAGGTTATGATTCAAGCCAGTAAGAATGCATTTTTTTAAAAGAATACTTTTTAAAAATCATAGCTGTTGAATAAACTGGCTAGAAAAGTGTCAATTTTACATTTGACTACATTTGTTGTTTTTACGACATACTTACAATGTATCATAAAAAAGGCTAGGACACAGAACACTAAAGGCAAAACAAAACAAAAACAAAATTGATATAGCAGTTATTCCCCTTTCCTCTGGAAAACTGTTCAGGTACTAGAGGTCAGTAGCAAACATTCATGGACCACAGCTGCATAAAGAGGCATTTCATCAGCAAATAACCTGAATATCTATAGCAAGGGTGCCTAAACCACAGTTGCAGAATCACATGAAACCCTCCAATTCTCTGAAAACACTCCTGATTTGTAACTTTTAACATTATAATATAGTATTATAAAATTGATTAAGTGCCATCAACTCAATGTCACCTCTTAGTAACCACACTGATAGTTTGTGTCCACAATGATCTGTGTCTTCAGTTTTACCTTGTAAATCTCTCAGTGGCGCAATCATAACTGTAGTAATCAAATCCATTCACCTTGCTGCTGGCCATGCTCTTCCTCTTTTTCTTTCAACTTTTCAAGCATTATGGATTTCTCAAGGGAACTGGATCTCCACATGTTGTGCCCAAAACACCAGCCTGGCCATTAGTGCTTTAAGTGAGGATTGTAGCTTGATTTGTTCTATGATCCACATTTGTTTTCCTGGCTGTCTATGGTATCCTTAAAAGTCTTCTCCAGAGTTTCTCCAACTTCTCCAAAGTTCAAATGTGCCAGTGCTCTTTCTATCTTATTTGTTCCAAGTTCACCTTTCATAACCACAGAGTGTCATAGGAAAAATTTACTAAATACATGGAAAAAATATTAAATACCTGATAACTAATATTACTATTTTTCTATTAATTTCAATTCAGTTTTGTCCTGGTCCCACTCACATCTTTGTTCTATTTTTCCTACAGTACTTTTTGGAGTATAGCCCTTGTCCCAAGGTCACATATCCCTGATTTCTAGGAATCATGGACCAGAAAATGTTTCATTATTTCTCATGTGTCAAGATTTTCTCAGGAACAGATTTAGTCTTCCCACTTACAAGATTCATTCATTCATTCGCTTGGTGAATAGCCATTTCACCAAGCAATTCTGGATGGCTAACAACATTAAAAACAACCAAAATATATAATAAAAATCAGAAGAAGGAAACAACACAAGAAAACCACGTATCAACACCTATAATGCTAGGGTCAACATTTATCTCACACATATTGGCTGTGTTATTTCAATAGAGATTTTTAAAACACAGCAGGTCACAATGCAAATAAAGCATGGGTTCTCAAATTTTGTGACATTGTGACTCCCTAACATTTAAAATAAGATTGACCTTTTTCATAAAATTGATAACACAAATTCAGGAATCTGCTCTAAACCGTACAATTTAACAAAAGTTAACTAAGTTGAATCCTTTCACTGTACTAGTTTGGGAATGTAAGACTGACAGGAAATATTTCTTCCATATACAGAATTTTCTTTAAACTAGATGGCATTTCTTCATAATAACAAAAGGTTAGGAAACCTGGTTCTGGTTGCTTTACTCAGAGAACTCAAGGCATGAAGAGAAATACCTTGATATCCCTGTTGAGTGTGGATGGTGAATCTATGAGTACTTAGAATTTTCTGTTATTCAGCTTTTCCTCTGCTCTTTTTAATATTGATGATATAGTAGATAATTAAAAATATTAAAAGTTTGTTAATTAAGAAGTATCAGCTGCATTCTTGAACTCACTGAACATACTTCTCCTTAGAACCGGGTTGTAAGTTACAATTTTGTGGCCAGAGTCCTCCTGAAGGAAGTATGTGTACACATACAGATTTGGGGTATATGTTCATTCATAAATCATAATTATACACATCAAGTTCCATTTAAAAAGAATCAAGTGAAGTATCATTCTTCATTAGGTGTTTAAATCCCAGTATTAGCAAATATGGTTAAAGCAGCTAAGCCCAAAACTTACATTTTTCCCATTCTGCTTTGACTGGGAAAAGTTTCTAGAAAGCCATAATCACAATCCTGTCTGATCCCATCAGACACTTTCCTTCCTGCTTTGACTGGACAAGCAGGAAAAATATGACTTTTTGGCTTAGCTATTTTAAAGTACGTGAAAATTTAATACTTCTTGCAACCTTTTCTTTTAGTTAATTGGTTTTGTTGTTGTTATGTTCAATTGATTTAATCACAATAATACATTTAGGATTTTTTTCCTTACTGTATTATCACTATTTAATATAAACTTCTTTCATTTTTCACTATTTTTTAAAAAAAGAAATAACATTCATTCTTTTATCTACAGTTCATTCTAAAGGAGACCAGTGTTATATAACAAAAAGCTTATGATATGTCTAGCTAACTGCATGTACATGAGATATATTAAACTGGGCAGTGAGGGAGAATTCTGAACGCCACCCAGAGTCACGTTTTGTGAGATGGGTGGCATATAAATATGATTAATAAATAAATAAATTTCTCCCTTCTGCTTGTGGACAAGGAAATATGGAATGGGTTATTCTTAAGAGAACATCATGCAGGAAAGCACAAATTGCTGTTTCTCAGATACAAGTCCTAGTTTCAACTACAAAAGCACACTGTTCTAGATAAAGGCCTGGTCCAGCAACTCTGTTCAGAAGAGTTGAACCTCTGCTTAAGATAAGATTCAACAAATAACTTAAACTCTAGATAGACCTCCTTCAGGATGATCTGTCCCCAAATTGCCCCCTCAGGTCTCCCAATGAGGTTCTCATCACTGCTGTAATTGGGTCCATCCACCTTGTTGCTAGGTCATTCTCTTCTCTTTCCTTCCACTTCTGGATTTTTAAAAACAACCATTTTACTAGCTGGGCTCATGCCATTGCAAATTTAATATCTACAAGTTCCAAATATTTAATGCTCCAGTGTAACTTTATTTCTATGGACATTACTTCATTCTCCAAAAACTTTCTGGATTGAGAAATAGGAATAAACAGCTCCCTAGCTTAGCTCAGAGCAATTTTTCATCTAAACTTTGTATGTAATACACAGAACGACAGATTTATTGTATATGCATCAGTTAAGAAAGTTATATAAAACATTAAATAAAATATTGTTATTGTCAACAACTGTGGACCCATTTCAACTCTCCAAATGTTCCTTTGTGTGTGTGTGTGTGACAGAGAGTTGAAGTATCAGTATTGGTGCTATACAGTAATGCCCTTTAAGACTTGACAAAGGGACAGCTGAAAAATGTAATTGTGTTTTAATAAAGAGAAAGTTGGAAGGAAGGAATGAAGTGTGTATATAGGTTACAACTGGTTTGTTCAGGGCTTGAAAGAGGAGATAGCTTACTTGACAAGACATCCTATGACACTAAGGGTATCTTAAAGGGAAGAAAAATCTGTTTCACTGTTAATATAGTGATCCTTAGTTTGCCTAAACTGAGCTTACATTACAGAAATGACATCAGTCTTCAGTGACTTCCTGCCAAAGAAACTGAACCCTAGGTACAGGCTGACACCCCCATAACTTTTCACCATTAGGAAGTAGAATGCACTTGTTCAGTGATATAAGCAGCAGGAAATACTATAGGATATGCAATCAACTTTCAGTTGATGATGCCAAACCAGGTGTGTAATTTATATACCTGAATATAAATATACATCTAAGTTGAAGGCTAGTCCAAATGCTAGTACAATTTTTGCAGTATTTGCATAAACAGTGATGGCATTGCCCACCTGTACTGAACTACATTATCCCTTATTTCAGAGGTAGACAATTGTATTTTCCATTCCTTTAGTCTTAGTAATATTATATAAAATATACATATAATTAATTTCCAATGGCTTATAAACAAATGCAGTGTCTATCTGTCCTGCTGTTTTCTGTCCAACAAGAATGAGCATCCACAGACACCTACTGCTTTTGTCAAATGATGAAAGCAGTGTTGCACCATCGTGCTATTTCGTAAGTATTCTGAGTGCAAACACTGCCACCTATTTCAAGTTCAAAACATTTCCAAAATGGTCAGAACACCATCACAGTATTCCAGTAAAGACAGAACTACCTGTTTCAAGCTTGAAATATGACATTTGGAAATTGAAATATTTCAAAGTAGACACATTTTGCATAACCCTACTAAATACACATTTTCTCCTCTTAACACCAATGAAACAGAATAAATTCCAAATCTTGTCTTATGTTTCTATGTTTGCTATGGTAGCAAGCTTCAGTTGTCTTCCAGGCTCCTAATGCTAGCAAGTTGGCATTTCTGCATTTGGACTCCTTTATTGAAACATGCCAGCACAATGCTGAGATCTGACATACACACTGTATAAAAAGGGTAGGGCTCTGATTGCATAGTCACAACCACGTACTTTCTTGACTTCTTTTACTCCTCCCTCAACAGGAAGCCCTGCTTGAATCAAATTTTTCTTCTTCTGATTTCAATTTACCTGGATTTCCTTTTTGATCCCAGCTTTCTCCTCTTTGCTCCAGTGTATTTGCTAGCTCCCTTTTGCCCAGAGATCTGCTGCAGCTTCCTAAAAGTGCAAAGCTTCCCCTCCTGGAAGCAACTCTGCCTTTTCCTTCCATGCAGAAGCTCATATCTGAGACAATGTTCTATTGGTGTCTGAGCCTGCCTGGAAGGCTCTGAGTGTAACTAAGATACACTGTTGTAGTCCTATGTTCTTAGTGGTCAGCTTGTAGATGCAATTGTGTAGTAGGATCACATTGTATAGGATAGCCATTTGGGTGCAGAAGAAGCAAAGGGATTTTTCACACTGCCAGACTTGTGGCAGCTTGGAGTGGAAAATGATTACCAATGGTTTTGGACTGTGTGGCTACTTTTAAAATACTGGGGAATGGTATTTGTTGTGGTGTAGAAGTACCATGTTAACAGTGATCAAGCAAACTATAATACAGCTGCTGCCTGAACTGTAAACAGATGCTCCAATTTTCATTCTGTAGGAAAGAAGATTGGAAAAAATGAGATCTTTCTGTATTCAATTTGCTTATCTCACCACCACCACTGTGAAAATATATTTTAAAATATACAGAGAAATGAACTAAGCATTATTCTAAAGAAATGGCACTGTCGAAAAAAACTTATCACAAGCATTTTTTCCCATTTCATCATTCTAATATGACAGGAATCAACAAAGTATTGTGTAAAAGAGTGCAAATTGAAACAAATGAAGATCATGTATAATTCTACTTTTAGTTTGCTTCCAATGAAGGCACCACAATAAATTGCTAGCTTGGAAGTAGCTTAGAATATGTCCTATAGCACCACCTAGCAGACTAATCTAAAAGTAAATTGTAATTATATTTTTAGGTACTCACTCCCAAATCAGTAAAACCTTTGTTTAATATCATAAGTATGCCATGAATTATGGTGCAGATGTATTTCCAATATAGTTAATTTTCTTTTCTTTCACTCTTTCTATTCTTTTACTCTTCTTTGATATCCCACTTTACATTAAAAAGGATGCAGCTAAAATTATATAAAAATGAAAACTGGAGTAAAAAAATTGATTATGTGCCATCAGATCTGTGTTAACTCTTAGCGATCATATAGATATTTTTTCTCCAGGACAATCTGTTTTCAACCTCATTCTTCATATATTTCAGTGTGCACCCACAGCCACTGAAACAGCCCATACAAATTCTGACAACCTTTCTAATGGTTGTCCTATTTTTCTCTTTCCTTCCACCTTACCCAGCATTACTGACATCTCAAAGAGCTAGATCTTCACTAACTTGTCCAAATGACCAGTAATGGTCATTTGTGTCTCAACTGAGAATTATGGATTGATTTGTTTCATTTGTTTTCTTGGCTATCCTTGGTATTCTCAGGAGTCTTCTCCAACAACAGAATTCAAAAGCATCGATACTCTTTCTATCCTGTTTTTACTTCCATAGAGTGTCACAGGGAAAACTTTTACCTACATGATTCTGATCTTCATAGGTGTAGACATTTCATAGCATCTGAGTAACTTTTTCAAGGCCTTCATTGTTACTCTACCAAATGTTAGTCTATGGCATATTTCTTGATTTCTGGTTCTTTTACTGTTGATAGTCTTTCCTAAAAGGCAGAAACTATCCATCACTTCAGTAACAACAAAAGTAGTACAATCATTTTATCAACTATAAATTCAGTATGGAAGAATTCTGACTGACCCATCTCAAAAACATTCCAGAATGTTGGACCTATCCAAATACTGGGTGGTATATAACTACTGTACATGTAATACATACATATACAAGGATATTACAGAAAATTTCAGAAAAGGGCAACCAATCAAACAATTGGAACTTTATTCTACGGAGCAAAGGCTAACTACAGGACTCACACATCATGCTCAAACATAGTTAAAATAATTACTTTTGACTTAGCATGCAATGTGAACTCCGCCAGCTGTGGTTTATTGAAGTAACAATGGTTAAGCAAACCATGGTATAGTGTGATCTGTGAATCCAGTCACAGAATCTAGAACTCTTTTGCTAATTTAAAAAAAAAAGATTAAAAAGGAACATGATAGATTTTCAGATTTGTTCAGAAAGCAGTTGACAGAGAAATAGTGAAGAACACCCATGTCAGCTAAGACCTGTTCTCTATCATCCCAGAATGCAGGATGTTGAAAAACAGACTTCAGTTACAAATGCAGGTTCCAGCTGAATGTTAGACAAAACAGTAAAAAGAATTCAACTATGGAAGGAATTACCAGAGTAGGGAAAAGGAGGGGGGGGGGTGTCACCATTACTGAATGTATTTGTAGTGATAATGTTTTTATTTGAATTCATGACCTAAATGACTTCTTCCAACTTTCTAATTCTGTGATTCTACAAATTTTTCTCCATCTTTTATCCTAGATCTTAGATTCATAAAATAAAACTCTTCAATGGAGTCAGGATTTAAAACAATAAAATTTATTCACCCATAGAAATTGTGATTGCTATTAGCTGAGATAACTTTTACAAGAAATTAGTTCAAACTATTTGTAAATGTAATGGCTATATGGTACCTACATGTTCAGAACTTGGGGCTGTAGATGGAGGGAAATAAATGGTGAGGATTATCTTCATGCAGAAAAACATCTAGTTGGCCTCTGTAGAGAAAAACAGACCTTGATTTTAGTTTCACTTATATCATTGCAGAACTGTAAAAAAAATTGTTGCAAATATGTCTGCCCAAACAGTTAAGCTACCTAAACTTAGGAAAACAAAGCACCACATATTTATATTACAAGAGAAATTAGTTTTAAATGCTGTATTTTATTAAGTAATGAAATAATTTATCTAAGCTACTAATCCTTCCATTCTACTCCATACAAGCCTCCTTTTAGATGTGGCACCAATCCCAGTGATGTGACTTCTGTGGTGCTTGGAAAGCTGAGCTGATTAACTTCTAGCTCGTTTTCTGTCTCATAAGAAACCCTGCAAAGGCAGTTTTGCAGTATTTCCTCTGGAGCTATGGGGCAGCCAGTTTCTCACTGGCAGGAACTCCAGCCTCATCCTGCCTACTGATTCATTGTGGGATTTTCCTCCTCTTCTCATCCTCCAACTTTTCTTGTGGGATGGCACTGCTGTTCCATCTGCACAGTGGCCAGTCAGAGTTTTAATCTTTGTCCTCCCTTTGAAAACAAATTGTAGCAAAGGCAAAATAAGGAAAAAATAGGGTACTGACTAGCTGCCATTTTTAACAATCCCCAATGGCTTGCTTCAGGAAGCAATGACCAGATCAAGAAGGGGAAGGAGGGGACACCTGCCAAGTGTTAAAATGCTGCATATGGTTGCAGGGGGTAGGGAAGGAAGAGAAGCCAATGGCTGTATGGAAGGGGCCAAAATCCCTTATCAGGCCAACTCCTGCCATTCAAGCCTCAAACCACAAATGTAGCAAGTCCCAAAAATAGTAACCTATTTGCTCTAAACTAAAAATAAATGTATGCATCAGTTGTAAATTAAATAATCTACATTTTCCTGTTCAGTAAGCAAGCCTCTTTCACATTAAAATACTATACAACAATTCCAGAAGAAGTTTAAAAACAAACCAAAATATCTACCATCACAAGGGAGCACCACATGACTCTTGGATTACGATGAAAAAAATTTGTGATTGGTTAGATATACTGGTCTGTTTCACTTTTTTAAAAAAATTATTTATTTATATATCAAATTGGTCACCACCCATCTCACTGAAACGACTCTGGGTGGCTCAAAGCAGAGATAAAATCAATTAAAATACAATATAAAAATAATCTTAATAATAAATATATTCCAAGAATGATGGAGAATTGGCAAATAACTCAGGGAGAGTTATCAGTGTGCTAACCACCCCCAGGGACAACTAAAGCTCCTATTGCCCCATGCAAGCTGGCAGAGCCAGATCTTTAATCTTTTCCGGAAAGCCGGGAGGGTAGTTGTCCGCAGCACCTCTGTGGGGAGAATATTCCAAAGGCTGGGGGTAACGGCAGAGAAGAGAGAAGGCTCTCCTCCTGGGCCTGCCAGCCGACATTCTCTCACTGAGGGGGTCCACAATGTGCTCTCTGCTTGACTGGGTGGGACAGGTTGATGTAACGGGGATGAGATGGTCCCTCAGGTAACCTGGACCCATGCCATGTAGAGCTTTAAAGGTTATAATCAACACCTTGAATTGGACCTGGAAGCAAACTGGCATCCAATGCAGCTCCCATAGTAAAGGTGTTATATGTGCCATCCTTGGGGCACCTACACAGCCACATGTTGAACCAGCTGTGGCTTCTGGATACTCTTCAAGGGTAGCCCCATGTAGAGTGCATTGCAATAGTCTAACCAAGAGATGACCAGGGCTACATTGCTTTATATTGTTTTACATTTATATATAAATATAAATATATTTATATTGCTACCCTGCTTTGGGATTAGTGTTAATTATGAAGTGGGTGAGAGAAATCCATGGTTTACAAACTGCAACAGCTTAGTTTATATATATACCACACTAAAGTAAAGCCAAACAAATTATTTTATGGCTCAGCCCAAGTGAGTAAACCTAGCCAGTATGGTTATGTGTATGCATATAATAACAGAAAGGTGTGCATACAATTGCTAAAGTGTTTTTATATATATTTGAAAACAAGACTTTAAAGGGGATAGGGAGTGTGGAGAAAGGATACATTTATCTTGCTGCTTTTGCCTTTATTTAAACCACACAGAAAAGATGTGGATTCCACTGCTTGCTTTTGAACATTTTAAAAACACACCAGCAGAACTTGTGTTTTAACAGCAAGTGTAGGAAACTGTATCTGCGGCTGTATCTCAAATGAGCAACATACAGCCACAAACATACACACACGCAACACACACAAAAACCTGTCCTGAGTTTGATCGCAGGGATCTAGTTGTAATACAGCAAGTAGCCTCGATCATTCCCACTCCTGATATAAAATACTAATAGTATTTAGTACTAGCGAGGATACAAAACAGATGGGCTTGTCAAGGCCTCTTTGGGGGAACTTTCTCTCAGGACACCTCCAGCGAGGTAGCCTCGTTGCAGCATTTCTGTGCTAAAGAGCCCTTTTCCTTCTCCAAGACATCTGGCCATTTCCACAGCTGTCCACAGTAAGCAAGGGCAGGCCATTTTTTCCCAAGCGACATCCCCCACCAACTCAACAGCTGTCTTTGGCTTCCCTCGCCTCTAAGGCATAGTTATATTAAATAGGACATATGTTTGCAGATGATTATGGATAGTGTGGAGATAATCCCCGGACAGGAAACAGATTTAAAGCGCAGGCAGCTCAGGGAACTGTCTGAGGTGGTTTCCACCTAACAGGTATTTGCAGGCGCGATTTTCTTTCCTTTCCTTTTTTTCCTTCCTCCCATCATCATTCCTTCTCTCTCCGGAAGACACCGCCGGTCTTAGTCTGTCTGACTCCTCACTCAAGTTTCCTAAGGGCTGGTCTGCGGGCCAGAAAACGAGCACTGGGAAAGCCAAAGAAAGGGAAAAGAAAAGCAACGCGAAGGTCCTAATCAGCCACAGGGCAAGAACCGACCCTGCACCAGAAGGCCTCCTCGTCGCCATAGCAACTCGACCTCCCCCGGTGACGTTCTCTCTCCGCGTTGCGGCGCTCGGCTTTTGCGGCAGCTCACCTGCTTTACGGCATCCACGTGTGTTTTTTCCTCCTGGGCTGTCTGGCGTGAAGGCTGTTGAAAGGAGTACGGTAGAAGTGGGATTGTGGGCAGTTCCTCCCTATTAAGTTGCGTGCTAATGTAGAAGCCGAGTACTATCTCTTTGTGTACCTATGTATATTATGTGTACGCGTCTTCGTTTTCAGATTAAAAGATAAATAACCCAATTGGGAAGCGATAGAGTGAGCCAAAGTGAAAGTCCTTTTCTATGCTTTGTATAACGTCGGTTATTTAGAAAGGGAAGAGCGTGATGTGTAATGTAGAGTGAATGGACTGGGAATAGGTCTCAGTGGGGTTCTTAATGGAGGTATAGCGCTTTGTACTGAGTTGAGGATAACAACAACCATAATAGTATAATTTATGCTGCCCGACTCCCAGTGAAGAATTGTATACTGACTTATAAAGCAAAAGAGGGTGAGGTGTGAATAAAATCCACGGCAATCAAATGCAGTGTTAATTTAATTAAGGCCCTTGAATCATTTTATTAGTCTACGAACTATGTTATGTAATCGGCAGTTAACCGGAAGTTACGATGTGATTGCTGTTCTAGCAAAAAAAAAGGGGGGGTTAAGGCTGACAAACTTTGTGCTCCAGTGTAGCATTGTAAAAAAATGTGTAAGTGCTTCAAGGGTATTATGCTATCTTAAGCATATTGGTGCTTGACAATTGAACAGAAAGTGAAATAATATACATGGACAACAGTGGCAATGAGACAATGAATTGTATTCCTTTCCTCTGACCTTTTTTTTTTTTTTTGACTAACTGATCCTGTGGTTTATCTGCCTATTTTAGTACACTGCTCTAGTGCTATTGCCCTATGTATTGCTTTTTCTCATCATCATGATCAATTTATTTTTAAAAAATCTAAAATTATGAGGCTGTAATAAATTGTAAGACAGATATAGAAAGAACTCAACAAATGCAATAGAATAATGCCTTTCTGATATGCTTCTCTAACTAAAAAGTAAAATTGGGAATAATGTATTGTTATAGTTGTTTTATAATTTTTTAAAAAATACAGTTCCTCCACCAGATGATTCAGGGCATTGCTTATAAGCACAATCATGTGAGGTATAAATTGAAGAATAAGAAATTAGCCCAACATTAGTCTCTTAATGGCTGACTGGCAATTGGAACCTGAATCCAACACTTTTTCTCACTATTCCGTACTGATTACAGTCATGACAAATTCTTTTAATAACAACCACATCTATAAAGTATAGAGTATGCATCTAGAAAAAGAAGTACTAATTTTAGCTTTCTGGGATTTTCAGATAAGACACACCTTGAAAAGCAAAGTTAGCATCCTCAGTATATCAGTTCTGAAATAACATCCCAGCTATTAGAAAGTATATGCTTTTGAAAATGTGTCCTGTGCTTTTGTGCTTTTTATGATTTCCAAGCTGAGGAAAGGATGAGAAATGAGGATGGATGGATGGATGGATGGATGGATAGATAGAAAGAAATAATCAGAGTCAAAAGGGAATAGTTTAAACAGGTAGGTGAGATGAAAAGCCTGACTTTAGGGAAAGAAAAAAAAGAAAGTGAACTGTAAGGTTTGGTGAGCAAAATGCAAGATTAATGTAAATCCATATGAATGTGAAAGCATATTCTATTGAGCTCCAAGAGGCCTGATGCCAAACATACTGTATGTGCATTTAATTGTAGTGGAACTGTTAAATCTTATATACATTTTGTGATATGTAAGTCCTACTGAGTTAATAAAATGTATTTTTGAAGATAATGAAAGTGTTGATACCTTTTACAGTAGTCTCTTTATCAGTCAGGGTATAGCATATGTTAGGAAACTGTCCAGCTGACATGCTCTTGCTGGTTTTGTTCTTGTTAGGACAAACTAGACATGTTGTTTGTCATCTGACTAGCCTCACGTTGCTGATCTCAAAGAACAGCCTGTGCAGAAAAAAGTGTTTCAACCCTCTGCCTTTACTGCAGTCAGTCAGCATTTACCTTTACAGATGTGGTTGTTGTAACAGCATGAAAAGGGGTGCTTCATACACATTACTGCACCTCCTGCAGTTGCTTTCTGATTATTGAATACAGTATGCATTTCTCTGTCAGTTTAAAGTACTGTAATTCTCCCTACTAACTGAGATTTTTTTGTGCGGATATATTCTTTTTTGTCTTGAGCAGAATCAGGCTGGAAGTTGAACATGGCATTTCATTCCCTGTGGAAGGCAGTCTCTATAATGGAGCAACATAGGACTGCTTTTTTGTCCATTTCTTGTGCTGGATTATTTGGTGCCAATCTGACTCTTCACATCTTCTCAAAGGAGTTGTTCAAAACAATATACCAGGCCTGGGACCATGGAAAGCCATTGGAGCTTTCAGAAGATTTGCAGAGCCTGTTCTATGACATCCTCCGTGATGTCAAAGTGAAATCAGCAGATTGTTATGATGCCATTAAGACTTGCACGTTGCACCCTGTAAGTGCTGGACTACCATGGAGACACAAAGGCTGTGTAGTGGGCATCCCATATCATTTCAGTGATACATCCAGTGGTGAACAGCAGATTGCCAAGATAGGTGTTTTGCTTAAAGGCAGGAAAGTGGACTGGACAAGCACAGAGGGCCTGACCTTGAAGGATGCCTTGACGCTTTCTCCAGAGGCTCAGAAGTTTGCCATTGCAAGAGAGATTATCAATTTGCAACAAAATAGACCTTTAGCATGTGCAGCTGTTGGTCCCATTTGTCTAGCTGGGTCCTGTATTTCTGGGGTAGCTGTAAAGCAGGTCTTGGGCTTATATTATGCTCCAGTGCTATTCCGAGGCATTTACAACATGGCAGTTGTGGCACTTGGGTTTGTGGGCTATTGTCTGTTATACGATACCATAAGCCAGGCATTTGATTATAGGACAGACAGAAATACAGCTTCCATTTCTCCCAGCTTTGCTAGGGGTGGGGTGGAGTTCTACAGTAAAGTTCTGTCACAGAATAAGGCTTTTCGGACTATCATGGGTAAAGAAGGAGAACAGATATATGCCTCCAATGGTAATATTCTCCCAAAGTTCAGATTAAAGCATCCATCGTACACTTCCAGAAGAAACTTAATTATTAATATGTTAAACCCACCCCAGGCATAGGGAAGACATGGTTAAAATTTAAGTTAATAAATTATGGGTTGTTTCTTTTTTTTTTAAGCTGCAGCCTGGTTTTGGTTTTCTTAAAATGTCATTACTAGTAACATATGGGAAAGAAAGATGATTGGCAGTATCCAAGTCCTACATTCCCTGGATTAAATTTAAAAAATGTAAACCTCACATCAAAAGGGCCTGTGTTGTAGATGTCCTTAAATCCACATTAAAATCCAAGTGTTGTCTGCCAGGCCATAAGCTGAAAAAGTTGACTTTTTCTTTCTCTTACAACTTATTTTGAAAGAAATTATTAGTTTATCTTTACTTTGCAAAATATTTTGAACAAGAAAAAAAAATGTGCATAGGTTGTTGTGACCATTTTAATATTAAACGGTGATAATACATAAACTGTATAAGTCCAAAGTGTTATCTAATGGTATTTGGGGGAAAGCAAGTTTGTAACTGCAGGCTGTGAAAAAAAAGTTCAATATTGATCATTTAGCAGCCTTCAGAAAGTTTTGCTTATTTATATTTTTTAAAAATATATTACTTATGTATATCCTGCCTTTCTTCTGGGAGTTCATGGTAACAGATATCTCATTTTCTTCCCACAATAATCCTGTGAAGTAGGATAGGCTGACAGATAATAACTGACTGTTAATTATGATTATGTATTCAGATCCTGCAGGCATCCTGTCTTCTTTAATTGTAATAAATCATCATCATCTCTGTCATTTGTTACCCTGATACTTCTCATACAATTCCAAAGTCCTTGGAAAACATATCCTATGGAATAAAATTCCCACAGAAAGTCTAGTAAGCATGTTCCCATCCCTCCCTTTCTTCC
The DNA here is from genome assembly GCF_059951505.1 of Python bivittatus. NCBI lineage: Eukaryota > Metazoa > Chordata > Lepidosauria > Squamata > Pythonidae > Python > Python bivittatus. The sequence continues at coordinate 80,921,603 of NW_028277075.1, forward strand.
TTCATTAGCTCTTGTTTAAATTGTGTGGAATATCCCGCAGGATATGCTTCTGCTATGCTTGTCTTTCTGTGTCTCACACTGAAGAACATGGGAGATGCTTCTACAGCCCTTAGAAGCATTGCAAGTACCACAATCACGGATGAGAAGCTCAGTGCAACCTTTCCCTGTGAATGTAAATACTCTAAATTTTGCAAGACCTTGATGGAACTCAAAAGGATTATTCTGTTTAATTGTATGTCATGGCTTAACAAAAGTTCAGAAAGCACAGGCCTTTCTGTGAGAGGTGAGACAATATTTGATTGAAGGAAGAAAAAAGACAAAATATCTCTGCTATCTAATTATTTTAATAAAAAACCAGAAGGTATTAGTTACAATTAGAGCACAATGCCATACAGGGATATCAACTTGAGATTCTATCAAAAGTCATGTCCAGGAGGGGTGACAGAAGCAGCAGATTCTGTTTGAAAATACACATGGAAGTAAAGCTGCAGTTTTAGAACCACAGATGAGCATGTTCTAAACTCTGTTGCAGTACATGTGTATAGATTTCAGAATTATTGTAGATGTCCTCCAGTCCTCATCACATAAGGTACTCCAGTGAAGGCCATTGTTAAAGTTTAGCTGAGCATTAAAGGAAGACTCATACTAGTATCCCTCTCTATGTACATTTGCTCTGTTTTCTAAGGTGGATCTGTCATTTTCCTTATATTTACAAAACTACAGCTCTCATTCCTCAAGAGAAAGCTTTTATATTCAGCATATCCATGGTTGCCATTGCTATCAACAAAGTTTATTCTGATTCTGTACCATTTCTGTTGGTTAGTGGCGCTGATGTCTACAAGTTACCAAAAACCATATTACATGTCCAAGTCTCTCACCATGTCATTTCAGTATTGTGGCTGTTTTTTGGAATCCCTGTCCACCCATTGCATCCATCCATGTAGCTCTGGACCACGAGTTCGCAGGAGTGTTAAGGATGTATTATATAAAAGCTGCTGTCTCTGTGACCTACCTGGAACATTTCATCATAGCTGCACATACAAGGGGAAGCTAGGAAATAAAATTATTTAAAGAATTAGGTACACATGACAAGGTTCTGTCCTATGCAGTGTTACTGTGAAATAATCCAGTTTACTGTCAGTGCAAAGCAGCAAAGTCTTGATGTGTAAGAAGTTCAAAATATTTTTTTTCAGCTAGCTGGTTAATAATTTGAGGAAGGAATTATAAAATGCTATCAATGTTAATACTACTTCAACTGTTATGTGACTTAACAGTTTTTGAATTTGTTTATCCTCAATAATTCTTGAGAGAAATTCAGTATTATTTCTCAATTGCAAAAGAGGTTGTCCACAAATGTCCAGGGCACTGTGATTTAAACTGTGTATAACTCTTACTGACCTTCAGGACTGAAAGTTTTCAGTTCTAAACAAAACAGTGTTCACTAGCTGCATGTAACATCCCAACATTTGTTTCTCCATTTAATCATCTTTTGTCTCTTCACAGCAAATCACTTCCTTCTGAAGATGTGGAGTCCACAACTAGTCTAACTAGCACTTATCCAGCCAGAGTACAAGATGTAGTGCAACTCTCAGGATTCTAGTTTGGTGTGATGACATGTGTTTCATTCTTTGAAGATAAGATGGAAATGAGAGGTGCAATTTACTGCTTTTTCAGGCAGTAATAGCCACTTAGAACTTTTTTCTAAAGTGATTCTGTTTTCCTTTCTGCAACATGTCTCTTGATCAAGTCTTCAAACAGTCAGGCTGCATTTCAGTGATATATGTCCTGTTCATTTCTAAAATACTGTAGGGAAGTAGAACAGGGAAGGGATGAGAAGGAAGCTACTGGCAACTTCTGAAACAATGTGAGAAAATAAATGAATGCAAATGACCAAGGAGGCTGGATTCAAACTTGCTTTCTACTCATTTAAATGACTTCTTGATTTAGCTGTTTTCCTTAAAATGTGGAAGCAAGTGTGGACTTGCACAGCTTCCAGAGTGATGAGGTTATATATTTAGTCTCTGAGAAGGGCAGCCAAAAGGAACTGTAAGGCACTAGTGATGGTCTAGGTGCTGCTAGTTTCACAAAGAAGAGGAAAATGGTCCAACAAGTGGATGATAATCCATGCAAGGTCAAGAGCTTCTGTCATCTGATCTGTCAGCAAGGTAGGAAGTACAGTTTGTTGCTTCCCCATGGCCACAGTGGGAGTTATTGTGGCTGAAAAGAGGGGTGGGAGAAGGAAACTCCAACAGCAGGGTTTAAAAAAACATTTCTAAATCTTTGCCACAAAATTACCATCCATCCCCATCAATAGATTATCTCTGTGTGTTAGCTGAATATAGCCTCTTATGAAATCTACAAGAAAAAATAGACTTGGCTTATGTAAGTAAGGAAGATCACCTTGACAGAGATATGCAGGAACCATTACCTAGGCAAAAGGGGCTGAAGCATTTTTTTAATGTTCAGAATGAGATAACATTTGGAAGTTGCTCAGGCAGGCACCTCCCTAATTCACTGAACTATAAGAAAGAGGAGGAGGTACAGCACAATCAGACTTGTAAGATGCTGTTGTTATAGCCAAACTCAATAAAAATAGTTTTAGCCTTCCTGTGGAGGTGATTTCCTGGTCTGGGCTACCTAGTAGAACTGATATCTCATGACCAATTGAATTCAATTATCTTGATTCAGGTTCTTCCATATCTTTGTATCAGTTTCCTTTGGCAAGGGGGAAAAGTTGACTGATAAAGATATAAAATGAGGAGGTCAATTCCTTTGCCTTTATGGGCTCCTTCTGACAGGCACTCAGCTGCTTAAATACCTCTTTGTGTATTATTTCTTTGAATAACTGGTATAACTGAGTTTAAAATAACAGGGTCAATTATTCTTCCTGGCAATGAAGAATGATGGAATTCTGAGCCAATGCAGGGGCTAGATCCTTTCTTACGACTATCAGTTCTGGGTTGCAAAGATCAAGAGGACCACTAAATAGCAAGAAGTAGCGTAGTCTTTACTTGCCATATAGTCACCTTCTGAAATTTTGCAGATCGGGTAGCCCTACATTCCTTTTCATGGTAGCTTGCCTTATAGACTCAGCATTACCCTTTTTTTTTTAAATCCAATTTTCTTAACTGTTTTGTCTTGCACAAGTTTCCCATGATCATTACTATATTCCCATGATCAATACTATATTGGCTAGGAATTCTAGGAACTCGCGTTCCAAGAAATCTGAAAGACATCAGAGTAAGGCAGGCAGGCTAGTAAATTCCCAAGTTGTTCATCACAGAAACATGTTAAATAATAGAGGAGAAAGGAAATTGTTTCTTCTCAGCAGCAGTTCTAACAAGGAAAAGAACAAAGATGGGATGTTATGTGGAGAGGGTATGTGTGAGTGTACTAGTTTGAAAAGATTTTTAAAAATGAATGAATAATATTTTGGCTGCAGTTTGGCTGATAGATGCCCAATGAAAATTTAAACATACGAAGTGTGAAATGAGGAAGAGGGCTTGAGATAAAAATGCTGAAAAACAAAGGTAACAGCAAGTGAAGAAAAAAAATCTGAAATAATAACTGTGGATTAGAGGAATAGATTTTGGAAACAGAAGAAGTTGACATAAGGTGAAGGTGAAGCACAGCTATCACAGGATCGAGTTGCCAAATCTGCCAGCAAACTTTGTCGCTGTGACATTTCTCATTTTTATAGATTTTTTTTTAATATAGTGCTATGTAAACCATAATTGCTCTACTTTCTATGAAAGCATAGGTAACAAAGAAAATCTACATGGCATTTGCTGATTATCATGAAAAGAGTACTTATGATAGCATATGTTATATAAAGGTCTGTAGCATATATCAGTTTAGGGTGACTCCTGCAAGTTTATCATCTGCCAGAGAGGTTCTTCAGTGGGGACTGTAATTCTGTTCTCTGCCTCCTTTCAATTTCTCCTTGCTATGCTTTAGAAGTTCTCTTTTCCTTCTCCTTCCTCAGAAAAGTAGAACTTGTTCTGCTGCTAGAATATGTCTCCCAGACTTCCCTTTTGTAACCAATATTGCCTTCTTTTGGATCTGTGCAGTGGAAGAGCTAAGCACACTTATTCGGTCCTTTCAGTGTGGCAGAGTAATGCCTAGATTTCAGCCAACTAATTTTGCACTTTAACCTGTGATCAACATTTTCAGAAATGAAAGCTGGCAACTATTTCAGTCTTTGGCATAAATAACAAATCTGTAGCTCATCTATTTCAAATACTTTCCCTCTCTCTTTAAAAAAAAATCTTTAAATTCTTGCAGCCATAAAGCTCCAGTCTTCGTAAGTTACATAGAATTGGACAAGTTGCACATCTATATTATTAAAGGATTTGGTCATTTGGAAATTATGGTTTGGTTCAATTAGCTATAATGTGATTTACTTGGTTTTATCTTAGCATGGTTTGTAAATGAATGTTTCTAGCCTGTCATGGTAGGTGAGCTCATCTAATTTTGTTTTGTTTTAATAAATAATGGTTAAATTAGCACAATGTGTGTGTCTACTAGTTTTGTAAGTACAGTTGAGGCTAAAAGATGATGCCTCCGTTTAATAATACTAGTTTTAATAATGATGAGAAAATATTATGCTAGAAACGCATATAAATCTCTTAAAACAAGAGGGGAACAACAATTATCTGCAGCATTTGTCACGTGGTTCAGCGAAAGAGGAACAGTAGCAAGCAGGGCATTTGCAAGATACCAGTGATCTAAAAAGGCCATGTATACATATACATTCGTAATCACAAATAATTCTTGCATTTCAAGTATAACTAACTGCTTGGTTAACTTACAGCACTTTTTGGGAGCTCAATACAAAGAAGAAAATGATATTACCAGATTCCTTATTTTATTTTATACAATGAAGGTAAAGATTCTAGCTGTCAGAGCTGGTAACTGGTTAACTTCAGCATGTAGTATTTGCCAGTGCTGGAAACAGTCACGACAGCTGCCAGATCCATTGGTATTGTTGACACAGAGAACTGCTGGGGTTTTTTTATTGTTCTTCATAAAGTCAATACCTTGTGAAGTTAATATGTCCCAGCAGCATCTTGAAGAAGGTAAAAATTTCTAAGAATGAAACGCAGACGCAAGTGGACTTTAGGATACTGGCAAGTTGGGGAAGACAGAACGGTTCTTGCCAATTACAGGAAACCATGGAATTCAAAGAAATGTTTAGAGGTGTGTTCTGCAGTACCCTCAAAGATAGGAACAGTGCCATTGAGGCACAGGCAATATAAACAGGAACCTCTATAGGAAGACCGTATTTGGAAAGGTTGCAGTAATGGACCATACAGAGTCCAGCAGGGCGTCTGATATATCTGGGAAATGACTTGGTTTTCCTGCTTCAGTCTTGTGGGATAGTTTCCATTGAGTCTTAACAGCATTAGAGCTACCAAATCCGGGGTGCAAAACCTCAAATGGCCACTAGAGGGCAGCAGAAAGGTATACAGTAGAGAACTCTATTTCTTTGCTGTCATCTAGCGGTCATACATATTTTGGCATCCCAGATCTGGTAGCCTTGGTGATATACCTTTTGAGTATTTCTACTATTCTCACTGAAATTCCCCGCAAAATTACTCTGATGCTTTATTTAGGGAGAAACCTCAAAATTTGTTTCAAATATAACTTCGGGGAATGGGATCTTTTGCACAAAACCCATATCTGTATGTTTACGTCAGATCTGTTTTAATCCATCCCAGATTTTCAAAATGCCCAGGACTAAACTCAGATAGCTTATCCCAGGATCTATAGACTAGCAAAACAAGGGTCAAATCTGTCTGCGGCTATGTGCAAAGAAGGAAGTAAAAAATAAAGTTCTTGTGTTGCCCTAAGCCATACTGGGGCTATTTGTTTCCAGCTTAGTATGTGGTATGAATGTAGCCACTGTGGTTTGTAAACCATGATTTAGGGCATATATGTTTTGTAAACCAGCCAAGTATGGCTTATTGAACAGAACTTGGTGAAACAAATCTAGAGCTTTTCATGAGTAGATTTAGTTATCTGTTATCTTTTTCTTTTTGTTTGACGTGATGTGCCACCCAGATTCCTATGGGACTGGGATAGGTTGTAAGTATTGTAAATAAATAAAATAAGATAAATATCCGGACTTTTCTCCAGGAACATAAAGCAGCATATATAGCACTCCTTCTTCTCATTTCCCCCTGATCTGAACAGGGGGGACCTGAACAATCTGAGAGAGAGTGACTAGCACACAATCACCCAGCAAGGTTCCATACTGGGAGGGGCTTGGATTTAAGTCTCCCAAGTCCTGGCCCATTAACTTAACCACTATGCTAGCACTGTTATCAAGAAAAATTACGCTCTTTTTAGCTCTCTGCAGACTGCCTTCTGTTCTGCTGCATGGGCACTGATTAAAAATATATATATACAGGTCCAGAAGCAATAAATATAAGCAACAACTGAGCCATTCATTCAGAACAATTAATGCAGCAAAGCAACAGGGGACATTTACAGTTGTCATATGAATACAAAATGATTGTGTTATTCTTGGCAAATGGACATAGAATGCGTACAATATCAATCCCTTGCTGTGATTTTTTAAATTTCCTGATATTTTGGAATCCTTGAATTTGGGCGATAATTTCTCCATGACCTGCAGTTTAATGCTTTCACATGGCTAGATTTCTGACATAAATTTGGAATGCTACTAAAATTATTTGGCCCAGATTCATTCATAATGCATGGAGCCTGTACCTTAGCTTACATTTAAGGTGGTGGTTTTCTATGCTATATAGTGATGTTCTTAGAGAAGAGGTGGAGATTGCTTATTTAGAAAAAATATTTCGAATGGTAAGATATGTCATAGTTGAAAATGTAGATGTTCTGATAGATGTTGACAATGAAGTAAAGTGGTAGTACATAGTAAGTAATTCTACAAATTTTCCTCATCATGTTGTAAAGCCATCTGAAAGTGCCAGATGTTTAGGGTTGGATTCAGACTTGGTGTTCTATAATCAGAAAGGTTCCCTCTATCCATACTTTGATCCAATATCCAGTATCTACTGGAGAAAGAAGTAGATGGGATTAGAGGTAGGGGTAGTTGATTCTCCCATGCAGCTCACCTTTTTTCTGAGAATTTGCAGATACTCAGAAGGCACAGAGGGCTTCACAGAGAGATGGGAATGGACACATACAGCCCTCCCTCCATGTCATAGAAAGATACATTTAATAGAGTTTGCAGAGAATAATGAGGATGACCTTGACAGAGAGAGGGGAGATCTGTTACCAAAGCAGTGAGGAGAGAAACATTGCTTAAGCCCAAACAATGAAGAACATATGCATAAAAGTCTCAGATAGACACTCCCCTAATTCACATGAGTATACAAAAGGGAGGGCGTAAAACATAATCAGACTCGCAAGATTCTTTACCATAGCCAATAGTGTAGTGGTTTCAGTCTTAATATGGAGTTGATTTCTTCATCTGATCTATGTCTTGGGGTTGACAGAGTTCTGGATTCAATAGAAAGGAAAAAAGCAAAAGTGTAACAAAAACAAAATAATATCCTATAACTGTGTAAATGTCAGAGCTCAGAGCTGAGTTCAAAGTTTCAAAGGAAATGGGTAGCTTGAAATGGGGGGGGGGGCGGCAAAACGGTCAGTGCAATTAATCAGTGCAGCCATGGCCATTGTGACTTTATAGACCTCTGCACTGGAAACATCCCTGCTCAAATTGCTAGAGCCAATTCTTACAAGTATTTAAGAGTTACAAAAAGGGTAATAATAAACTAAATGTAAAAGTTGAGTTCAACATGCAACTACAAGGTAAACTCTAGTCCTCATTCAAGAGAACTTCCTGTCCATTTGCATTCGATATTTGTTCACATACTGTATCATGCTCATTGATTTTGGGATCTCTGGCATTATCTCTGTGAATCTCTGGGATAAAATTATTATTATTACCCCCAGCGAGGCACCACCTTGACGTGGTTGTGGGACTTGCATGCTTCGAGGAGGATGAGAGCTATGCCAGAGGTTCAACCATCAGAGGAGCCAGATGAAGAGGATCTTTTCAACAATATGGTGAGACGTAATTTACAGAAACCCATACTGGATTGGTTGTATTATTCTTATTCTTATTGTATTTGTATTTATATTTACATTTTTATAATATTTATATTTATAATATAGTAATATTTATAATTTATATTTATTATTATTAGACATGTTCACCACCTTGAGTTATATACTAAAAAGGTGGGATAAAAATCTAATAATAATAGTAGTAGTAGTACTGTGAACCTTCAGAATGCCACCCAAAATAAAAGAGAGAAAAGACTTTTTATGAAATTTTAAACAGCTGTATGGTGTATGATAGAAAAAAGTTTCAGCATTCTTGAATGCAGCCCATTTATGGTTATAAATCTCTCTGCCATTTTAAATTGCTTTTTTAATTGATTGGCTTATTAGATTTTAATTTCCTTTTCCTTCCGGGTTATTGGATTTCAATTCCCACAATTCCCCTGCCACAAGAAATGCAGTGGCAGGGTCAGTTATGGGTAGGCCATGTACTAACTACAAAAATTAGAAGCTTGGCATAGTTTTATTATTTTTATTTTTTTAGTGATCAAGTGTGTTTTACTTCTTAACATGGATAACATCAGCCCAGTTCCAGGCAACAGGACTAAATAAATTAAAAGGCAGTAAAGGTCCCTCCAGCACAATGCAGTTTATTGAAAAGTTGACATTTTATCTATATCTATATATCTACATTTATCTCATCTACATCTATACACACAAACACACACACGCATACTTGTGGTGTACCAAAACTCAGGCCCCATAGAACAATCATAATATGCTTTATTAATTTTTTTCAGAGGAAATGTTACTGTACTTAGGAATGTTCAAAGGTCACATGTCAAATGAGTAAGGAAATGTTTAGAAAAAATTGAATATTTAATGTAATTTATCTAATGAATTGTCTATGGGGCCTGACTTTTGGTACATTCTGTATGTATATATGTTTTTGTGTATGTGTGTGTATACATAAAGTATGTGTACACATCACACACACACACACACACATAAATTCTCTGGGAGCAAACAGTTCAGTTATTTCCAGACATAACTGGCCTCCAGGAATAAGGAAAAATGTATATAGGTTTTTACATACTTGATGTGAATTGTCATGCTGCAGTGATCAGTAGAGTCACATGATGCAACTCTTGCTGGACTGAAATCCTAAATGCAGTTAGGAAACCAAGATAGGAAATGACAGGCAGGCCATTGGAATAATGGACCTGGGCATAGGAAGATGGACCAGGGATTAGAAGGGGGAACCTCTGAGAATGAATGGCAATGAGGAAGTGGAAAGGCAGTTGCTAGATCAGAATCTGGAATGATTACAATTCTATTCCCATTAACCTCTCATTCTGTTCCCAGCCACCAACATCCGAGTTCCAACATTCAATCTCAGAGAGATATCATTCTAGAAGCCACTCTTCCAACCTCAGGGGTCAGCACTCCAGCCTCACCTTATTCTTTGTCTGTTCCCATTTTCCAATGCGGCTAGTATTTACTTAAAAAGAAAATGTGCAGAACAGAATGTGCAAGGTGAGGTATTTTGATGTCTGTAACAGAATATTTTAAACTCAATAGGAAGGAAATTTAAAATCATCTGGCAGCAAGGGTAACACAAACTGCTTCATCTCATTTCAACATTTTTGGCCCCTTCTATTTCCTTTCAGAATCCATGCCATGCTTTATTCCCTGTAGAGCTTCCACTGATTTCAATGGAGCCCATTCAGGCCAGTAATCTTTCTCAGCTCCTATTATTTCCTAAGGCTGTTCACAGAGCTCCCATTATTTCCTATGGTAATTCTTATCCTTTGTTTTAGTATGACCCTTTGTAGGCAATTTCCCCTACTGTAACCTTTAAAAAAAGAAAAATGAAAAGCAGATTACTCTGCATGGATTCTGCAGAAGAGTTAATGCACTTTTTTTTTTTAAGCAAATTGCTCTGGTTTTTATGTCCTAAATGTTCCAAATGTTAGGGGAGGCCATTCACTGATTGAAAACCCTTCTACTGACATTTTAAAACCCTAGATAAATGGGATGGATGAAAATACTGTCTCAACCTTACAACAGATAGATTTCTACTGATCTGGGCAACCTTAGAACTGAGTTCATCCTCAGTAAGAATTGTAAAATATTAGCTTGTTTCTTCTCTAGGGATCTGATGTGGACTTTGTAGACTTTGTCACTTGGATTCTTGAAACTCTGTCTCCATGTAGGCTATATTTGAATATTTATAATAATACGGCTGGGTGACAATTACATTTGAATCATAGAGGAAGGGGCTGTTTAGTTCATCAAGTCTGTTCCATGCAAGAGTTCAGAGCAAAACATTCCAGAGAGATGGTTGTCTAGCTTCCAGTTGAACTCACATATTCTAGAATGATAAGAATAAGACCTTGGCCTTCTTCTGGATGACATTCCTTCAAGTATTCAAATTGTGATTGGATTGAAGACTGAGGTCCCTGCTCAGTCTTCTCCATTTAATATTAAACTTACCCCATCCACCCTGTGTCTCTTCAGAGGGCTTTATTTCTAGTCCCCCGATTATCCTCATTGCCTTTCCCTGAACGTGTTCCAATTTTTCCAAACTCTTAAATATAAGGTTCAGAATTAGACACAATACTCAAGGTGGGGATGACCCAGGCAGAGAAATGTTGGAAGTATTACTTCCCATGACTTGGAAACTATATTTTCATTGATACAACCTACAATTCTACATGTCTTTTTCCAGACATATGACACTGCTGATTCATATTCAGTTTCTGATCAATTATAGTTCCAAGAAACTTTTTTACAAATACTACTGGTAAGCCATGTATTCTATACCTTTGCATTTGATTTCTGTCTTCTAACTGAATCACTTTGCATTTGTCTTTAAATGTTATGTTATTATTTTCAGTCCATTTCTATAATTTATCAATGTCATTTTTCTATTGCTCATTTTTCTAAGAATGTATCAATTTTTGTTCATATACAGCACATAAAGCTCACTAGATTAAAAAAATAATTTAAGATAATTAGATTTAAAAAACCCACAAATGTGAGAAAAGAAAACCGATCAATTCATCCATCTAGATTTAACTCTTAAGTCTAGATCTGATTCCTTGTACTTGACCATGTTGTGTCAATATTTGATCAGGCTACTTTTTTTTTTTTCCAGAGGCAATATTCCTATTCAAATGACAGCAAATCTTTAGAAGAAAGAAAAGGGAAAGGAAGGACAATGGAAATTCAATCAAAAAGCCCATTTAACATACTTTCCAACTCTTAGTGTTTATGAGTTGTTCACATTTCCTGAGTTCCCCATATTAATTGTTTAAAAATATCCTACTGCCAGTGCCTATCCATATTTTCTAAAAAGAACATCCGGTGAACACCAGTAAATTTTATATACTTGATAAAATACTTATGACAGATTCATTATATTTGCTATAATGAAAGTATCAGGGTGCCTTTTCTCAGTTTAGGACTTTGCCTCTTCTCTGCAGTATTGAGAAAAGAGTAAGTTTGATCACAAATGTACAGATGTTTGGGAAAGAAATGTTGCTTTATGCAGAAGTGAAAAACTTGAGATCAACTACAGTCAAAGTGGTGAGGAATGCTTTGAATAATACACTAATATTTGGAGGGGCACAGGTTCCCCAAATCTGGCATAGAGAAAGAACAGTAAGCCACTGGATTGGGGTCACCTGTTACATCTCCATGTATCCTGACTCACAGCACTGTTCTGAAAACAAAATGTGGGGAACAGGAAATGGGAGGAAGAATCCTATTTATATAGGATTTGAGTTCCATGTAGGAAAAATGGGATAGAATTTTAATGAATAAAAAAAAAAAAGGTGAGAGTATAAACCCCTAATGTCCATTTCGCGTCACTAAGGCTAGGCAACTTATACACATAACACACACACAAATGTTTAGAATTGCAAGGTGATCTTTTGAGGATCCATTGTTATGTTAAAAAAATAAATTCCTGCCTAGGTTATGTAGAGGATAGAATAAGGAAATGAATATTTCTTATTGCAGATGTTCTGTAAATCACAAATACATTTTATATTGATTAAAAGCACAGAAATTAGACACTAGTTCTACATCGGCTTTCTGTGACAAATATGCCACTATTTTAATCGCACCTAAACTTTCTTAATGCTCTTAACTTATAGAGTTTGTATCACTTTTTGATCTTGCCAAATACTTAACACTTGTTTGAAATGGAAAACAAGAGCCAACTCAACTAAGGTATTTCTACAGAAATATTAATACTATTGATTCTAATCGACACCAGTGTGTGAACATTGCCTAACAACACAACTACTGGGGTCTCGTGCAACTTCCTTTCAATGGGATTTATCCTAAATCTATGTACAAGGCCAATAACACATTGCTGGTTGTTTTTCAAATCTGATCTAAAGTGAGAGGAGGAGGTGGTAGAGAGGAGGAGGACTCTAACACAGTTAAGATGTAAACCATTAATATCTAGAAGGTATGATGCAATTTTGCCCATTTGGTCTAATCATGATGGATGCTAATTTGCACTTCTTATTCTGGGTATATAAGCCCTTCCCAGTAGATTAAGTTGGAATTGGTAAGGAAGGCTGACTAACAGTTATCTTACCATGAGCCACCACCATTGTCTACTATGCAGTTGGAACTCACCCTCCAGTCATTATCTTGGTCTTGGGTGGAAAACTTCACATTGTCATGGATCCACGATTGACCCATGAGCATCCCCACCATTCCCTAGCCTAAAAGTATAACCATTCTCTTCATTATCTACTTGGAAACTGTGGTAATCTTCATGCTGGCTTTTTCTATCACTATTCACTAATGATAATTTTCACAGTGAAGGCATTATGTCTGGTTAGAGACACATGAATTCATTGCCAAAAATTATCCAGTATTGTTGTATCCAAGGAAGGTATCTTGAGGAGGTGGTGGACCACAGCCTTGTTAAGAGACGGAGGTACCATTTCCTCCTTCAAGGAAGCATTTATTACAGCTTGGATCCAGTTTCATGTCATCTCTTGGGAAGTCTTAACCAATGTCTAATATATAGGTGGCCACTCTCACGGCATTGAAGACCGTGTCTGTTTTCTCAGGTTCAACACGTTCTAATTCTTCCTAAGTAACTATGTTAGACTGTACCCTAAGGACCTGCACAGCTGTAGTGTAACTCAGAGTGAAGCCAGGCCATTTTAACTGACAGATGCCTAGAATAATCTTCATAATGGCCCTGCAGTTGTTTTCTGGTCCTTTCTTCCCCAGGAGAGGTTGGGTTCCTCTGAACAAGGCTGTTGGAAGGCTGTCTGCAGATGCAATAAGAGCAAAAAAAAAGTTACGTTTTGTCATTCTTATCCCCATGAGGTAATCCTTAAGCAAGGTTTTTATCTGCGTTCAATCAGATTCACTCCTTGTTTTCCTCCAGCAGTGTTCAGCTGTATTATCTTCTGGAGCTCCTCAGAGAATCAAGGATAAAGTGTAGAATATAGAGAGTAAGGAAAATGACCTTGATGGAAATATGCAAGAACTGTTACTTAGGGAAGAGAGGGTGAAACATTTTTTTTAAGTCCAGAGGAAAGAGAAAACATTTGGAAGTGGCTTAGACAGATGCCTCCCTAATTCACAGGAGTATAAGAAGGGGGAGTAGGTGCAGCACAATCAGATTTGCAAGATGCTGTTATTATAGCCAATCTCAAAAAAGTACTTTTAGCCTTCCTGTGGAGTTGACATAGAGAAAGGCCACAGGAATGATCCATGGACACTTCTTCATTCCAGGCAGCAGTTAGGGCCTCAGCCAAACCATGCATCAGAGCCTCAGGAACAACCACAAGCTCCCTCTAAAACACAACAAAGTCTACCAGGTGCCTAAGGTGGGTTGATCAAATAGGTTCTTCTTCCCTGCAGCTAAAAAAAAAAAAACAACCAGTGTCTGCAGAGAACTCTAGGACTTAATACAGAGTGATCCAACCATGGCAGGGAATTGATGGTGATATCTCCCAATTTCAGATCATGCTGCCACTGCCCTGAGATAAAAACCAGGTCCAAAGTATGATCACTACTGTGAATTGGCCCCATACCCACCTGGATCAGGTCCATGGTGGCCATGAACTCCTGAGCCACTTCCAAACTTATGCTCAGAGAGAGCAAATTAGTCTCCCAGCACCATTAGTTTGGGAGAATCCACTGCCAACCCAGACTTGGCCTCAAGTAGCTTTGGCAGGGAAACTGCTATGCAGCAGGGAGACTAGTAGCAGCGGTGCCATCTAAACCTAGCACCTAGTCTCAACAGAAGAATCTCACAATCAGCTATCTCAGCAGCAGTGCCTCTGAAAGCCGCCAGGTTCTCTCAAATAACTGTAGCCACTCCACAGCCTCTGCCCTGGGGTCATGGCTGGTGCCACACTCAAAACCAGGTAGGCACATCTGCAAGAGGGGAGTTCCTCTCTCTGTGCCCAGGCAATTCTCAGTTATACACTCCAGGTCAGCCTTCTCATCCAATATTAAATCGGGGATGAGGGGAGCTTTATTGCAGACTGATCTGGCAACAGCCAAAAATCCAGGACACTGACTACATCACCCTCAATGGGGAAATCTGATACCGGTGAGTGAGTTCCACTAGTACTGAGGGTCTCCTGATTCTTTTGCTTCTTTAGGTTGCATGCTTCTACATTTTTACCTCAGCCAAAGGGAGTTTTTCTTGTTCTGTGGTGTTCTCTTCACTCCTTGGCCCTTCCTGAGAGCTTCAGCTGTCCTGTCTGTGAATTTCTTACCTTTTCTGATGCATTGTAGAGTAGAAACTCTTTCCTCAAGCCCCTTCACTTTTGCTTCCAATAAGGACACAAACTTGCACTTTTAGCAGGTGTGACCTCGATCCTCTTCAGACAAGAAGACAAATTTTGCACAAACCTTGCAGATTATGACTGTGCTTCCCTCACTGTCCATGTTCCTTGGAGACTTCTCTGCTAACTTTCCTAGCCTTCCCTGTTTACTTGCTATGTCTGTGAGCTGCCTCTATGAGTGAGGGCTAGCCTGGCCTAGCCGGAGGAGGAGGAGGAGGAAAATGGAAATGGGGAAAAATGCCTCTCTCTTGACCTTCCTTGCCAAACTCATTTGTTCTCCCTGTTTGCTTACATAGTGAAACTGGGTTCCTTCCATGCCCCTTAAGTCAGTAATCCCTCCTACTTCTTGGTCCTTCTCTCCTTGTTTCTTCCTCTTGGTTTTTCTAATAGTAATCTAACCTCTCTGTAGTGGCAATGCGAAAGACCATTGTTATTTCGAGGAGTTTAGGTGACATGTTTTGATTTCTCCTGCACATGTTAAGAAAGTTCACTCTGAGTCATAATAATGTTTAGCTGGCTTATTTTTCACTTCTACTTAGAAGTGTGGGCGGGGTGGGGGAGGGAAACCCTCAGGATTGTTTAGGTTAAGCACTAGCTTATCTGTATAATGCTCAGACCCTGGGAAGTATCTGGTCAAGGTTGGGCCCCACAGCCCCGATGCCATCGAAACAGAGTCATGAGATTGCAGTCCCGGACTTTGACAAATCCCTGGCATTGCCCCTCGAGTCTTGGAGGGTGGACACGGGCCTTGGTACCAGGAGCTGTGTTATCTAAGCCATCCTGGGGTCTCTCCACTGTCACCTTGTGGTAGCTCCTGACGGTAGGGAAAGAGTTTTATCATCTTGCTTGGTGTGTTATGCTTTGTATTTCTGTTTAATTCCATCTGCTAATTTTGTATCTTATATTCTTATATTCCTGTTTGCTAGAGTTAACAATAAAGCTTAAAATCTCCTCACCTACTGGTGTGTTTATTGTCTCTGGATGTAAAAAAAACCCAGTTGTCTGGGCACTTGATCACTGCCTTGACAATTGGGAATACACTCCCAACTGGATGGTACTCTCCAGAGATGCTTAGTTTTGGCTGTACACTGACGGTAGGAAAGACACCCTTTGGTGGATAGAGATGGAGTGCTGATTCCACGAAACAGCTTATGCTAATTCACATTCTTTTTCACCTCTGTCTGAAGGGTTTTCATGGCAAAAGGCCATCATTCCAACACTTCTACAAAATGGCTTAGGCCAAACCAAAATATTTCTTTTTGACAATCATAAGGAAGTGGCAAATAGATTGGATTGGAACCAGAGTACTTGTGGGGAAAGGGCCAGCTTTTCTTCTAGTTTTTTACCCCAAAGTTAATCACCTCTGCTTCGAGCTACTTTTTCTATGTTAGAAAAAACCCAGTGGCAGATTTTAAATGATCAACCTTTCATTTAACTTGGCCTTAGAAGTTAAGCAATCGGTCATGGTCCCATTGTACAATAATGTGAAGACATGTCCTTTCTTCCCTTTGTGCCAGAGAGATTTATCTGACCGCACTGCCTCCTAGAGGCATTCTTAAATTAATGCAGGGTTTCCTCTACAGTATCACCATGATCAAATATGCCTGTTTTCCACGTAGGATATAAAGAATGTAATGCTGGCTCTGCCATGGATGGGTTTTGTGGTTTCAGAAGTTGTCCGTGTGTTGGTTTTAGGGACAAGTTAGATTTCACTATGGCTTCACATTTACACATCTGTGTAAAAGCAAAGTGCCATATCTCACCCAGGGGCATTAACAAGAGCTGTGCTATCTAGTTAAAACAAAAACACTGTAATATCCCAGCCCACTAATTACACGGGACTGAGCATTTTCCACAGCTGAAAGAAAGCAAGGGTAGCCTTTGTTTCTGTGGGGGAGAAGGAATAACCATCATAATGTACAGTCTGAAGGGTTCTGAAAGCTTTTCAGAACATATTACAAATGAATGAGTGCAAATATTAAAAGGGGATATAGTTGATTCACATAACCTGGGAACAGAGAGCATATTTCTAATGCTTGATTTTACTCCCGAATTTCTGTTTTGGCCCTGGGGTATCAAGTGCATGAATAATGAATAATCCTGCGTGTTACTGTATTTGTCAACCTGTGGTGCTTTTTCTTCGATTTTCGCTTGGGCAGCCTGTGTTCATCCATCAATTCCATTTTACTTTACATGTTTGAGATGGAACCAGAGTTTTCCTTGATCGTTTTGGACATTTTTAGTGAAATAATCTCGCCCAATATCCCGCAAGATACACCCAAGCTCATAATGTCCTGATCCCTGGATAAATCTGAATATAGTCTACTAACATAAATATACTTTAAATTAGATAATAGAAGGTTTGGAAAACTGAAAATAAGAAAGGCTGGTAATTTGGAAGAACCCAGGCTGTTTACACTTTAACATTTTGCACACAGGAGAGATAATAAAGAAAGGAAATTCAATATAGGTATCATCAGGAAGACAATGCATATTCTACTTTTTAACTTAAACATAGCCTGAAGCCCTGTCTCCACTTGCCCTTAACCATAGTACCACTGTGATTGTCATAGTGACCACAAAATTGTCAACCCTTTGAGGTAGGCCAGTTCAGGAAACAGACATTATAAGAAATTTTAGAACTTTGTTGATATAGGCTAGTGTTTCTCAACCTTTGCAACTTTAATATGGCAGATTTCAACTCCCAGAATCACCCAGCCAGTATGCTGGCTGGGGAATTCTGGGAGTTGGAGTCCACATATTTTAAAGTTGCAAAGGTTGAGAAATACTGATATAGGCTATAATAACAGAATCTTGAAAGCCTGACAGAGTTTCTCTTTCCCTCCCTCTTATACCCAAGAGAGCCAATCTTGAGTTTCTTCCTCACCCCTCCTGTCTTTCTGGACTAAGCTGATATTTTTGTAATGGCTGTTGCATACTTTCTTCAAGGCTATCTCTGTACTCCTCTGTGCAAATCGATTTCCACTCTGGCTGCCATGACCTTGCATTTATTTCGTTCCCAGCCCATTATGAGAAAACTTTAAATAACCATTAACTGCGTTGATATAAAAGAAATAGTTCCCCCCTTATACCGGTGGAGGCTTTCACAGCTGGTATCTGTTGGGCAATAGTGTTGCACTTCAGGGTTTAGTGACCGTGGTCTAGAGAACAGATTTCCTGATGTTTTGCCAGCAACTGGTGAGAGACCAACCCTTACCAACCTGCACCAATCAGAAATCAGCTCAGCTAAAGGCCAATCAGAAGTCAGGACACCTCACTATAAATACAGGAGCCCAGCCAGTCTCTGCTCAGTTGCCTGTGGTCTGCATAGCAAACCACTTTGCCTCTGAAGATGCCAGCCAAATGTAAGAAATCTGTTTTCTAGACCATGTCCACTAATCCCCGAAGCCCAGCAGTTCCCCTCTTATTCAGATGTTGTTAGCTTGGAATCATTTAAACATACATACCAACATCCATTTCTGATAAGTAAAATTTATTGTAGAAAAACTAAAAAGCCATTATGGAAGAGAGCCAACAACTAGTGGGTATCAGATATAGCTTTATTTATAGAGATCTACATTCACATGTTTGCCTGCTCAAGCTATGCAATGGGTAAGATAGCCCTCTCTTCTGGATGGGAGGCCCAATTTCCATCCATCTCCTGTTCTGGCAACAGGCAGGTTGTTTTCTGCTGAGTATGTGAGAATTAACTCTCATATGACTACAACCTCAAATTGTACAAAAGCCACTTTGCTTTGCCTTCCATTACTGTGGAGGTGAATTCAGCTGACCTGTTGTAAGTATGGCTGGAGGTATTTGAAAGCGTTGCAGGGAAAACCACACTTCCTTTCTTCCAGTCATTAGCCAGCCTCCACTGCAGCCATTTCTCTCCCACCATTTGATTTCTCCATTACACTCATTTCCTGGGTTCCTTTCATATCCATCAACTGCAATCCACCTTTGCTTTGACAACAACTCTCTGGGCTTCCAACAAGATAGAGAACAGAATATAGCTCCGCTATTGTATCTGGGAAAGAAGAAGGTTTTTCACTATTTCATTTTAACACAAGTTTGAAATGTAGTCTTACATTTAGATGCAGCAGCCTCACTTTTCCTCACTGCAGTGTCCAAAAAATAATAAGAGAAGTTGAACTTGGTACGTGTGGCTTATTTACCACTTACCCTCTGTTTCTCAGTTGCAACCCCTCCCCCCGCCCCTGCCTTGAAGTAAAGCCCTGGTTGTCTGCAGTGTCTAGTCAGTTTCAATTCTCCAGCTCTGCAGGCCCAACTAATTGCACAATTGGGACTCTGGGGTTATTTGTGCTGTTATATCTTCCCGTTTAAATTGGGAGATGCGCAAAGAGAGAATTGGGGGGGGGGGCAAACAAATGATCCTTGTGAAGACAGGCAAAGTCCTGTAGTCTGCTAATGTGTGAATGTTTTCCACGCTGGTTGGTGACATGCTGAAAGGCCTCAGTAGCAAAACCAAAAGAGAAAGCTTATCACCTTGTTTATTACAAGTAGTAATCAGAAATCAGGACAATGCCATTCACCAATGACAATGCAATGCAACTGTCAGATTTTATGCCAACACTGTTTTGTACCTGGTCAAGAACAGTGGAGTAGAGGAGTAGCTGAGAAAGATTCTTAGTTATAGTAGGGCATCTAGACTTTAGAACAGGAATGAACAGGAGTTAAATCAAATTCTCTTGATCAGTTTTGGAGAGCTAGTAGTTAAACTGTTATTCCTTGATGAGAGAGAGGCAGGTTCAAGTTTCCATTACCACAGGGAGTAATCTTTCTCCCCAGCCTACCTCATAAGATTGTTGTTGTGGGGAGAGGAGAGATCCATGTCTGCATGGATATAAATGCAATAAACGTACAATTATTGCAGCAATAGACAAATGCGCTTAGTTGCAGTTGTTCAACAGTAACAGGAATATAATTATACCCACACATATACTCCTGGGGGGAAGGATCCCAAAGTTTATAGTTCTGAATATAAAGGTTGGAGAGAATTTTACTTCCAGAACTCAAGTTCCATGTAGTTCTGGTATAATAAATCCCTACTTCTGGCATGGCATCACAGTGCCCATTAAAGCAGCTGATAAATGAACCCATTATCAGACTAGATGGCCTGAATAGGTGGAACTGTGTTTGTATTTCCTCAGACTCTCCCATGTAATCCCATTATAGAAAGGGAAACCAGTAAAACCTAGAATGCATCTCTGTAATTTCATCAAGGATTGTTAGGAAGGTAGGTTTAGCCTCTAGAAAATTTCTGATTTTCTAGTGAGATCCAGGACATCATTGGTGAAGTGTTGCATTTGACTGGGCAAAGCAGCAGTCAGTCTCCCCCAAAAAGGTTTGCCTCCACTTAAGTTTCACTGCCTATAAAATCGAGGATAAGTGCTCAGAGCAGAAACAAAATCAAGGAGAAGAAAGAAGACCCTGTCTTTAAACTTCCAAATACAAGGCCAAGATGTTCTCTCTCCAGAACCCTCCCTGCAGTGAACATGTGTACTTAACAAAACCTTATTCAAGGAGCTGAAAAATAACAATGCATAACTAGTTTAGCTTGGCTGACTTACTTAGAATTCTATGTATGTGTTATAGTTGCTTTCCCTCATTTTCCTTTTAGCCAGAACATTTATTTTTATGTCTAAAGATTAAGCTTCACTGGTTTTAGAAGGGAATTTCTCATTAGTCCCTTCCACACATGCAAGACCACATGGTTACATAATCACCTCTTGTGTTTCAGGATTGGCATTTCTGGACTTTGGGCAGGAAGAGCCAATCACCTTCCTTTCTAGGAAATAGAAAGCTTCCTAGAACTGGGCTGAAGGGAGAAATTCTGAGTTGAAGGGCTACGAATTCCCTGACTTGACCAACTAGGAGGTATCAGGAGGTTGAGCCTGACTGATGACACCTACTATAATTGGGGAACCCTTGCAGAAGAGGTCTGCCAGGGAGGTTTTAAAGTATTCCTCCTCTTGGTTTCTAACACTTGGGTTCAAAATTCTTTAGCACTAATTGCACATCTTGTTTGTCTAGCCTAGATTTCTGGGTTCCTCCCTCCTACATATGTACATGTGCATGCACATACACACAAAGTTAAGCCTGCATGTCCACCCCTAGTTTAGGTTGAATTGTGCCAAGTTTTGAGAATTGTCTGGAAAAAGTAAGGTGGCACCATAGAGGCATTGTAGGAAGCAATTTCATAAGCGATAGCACAGAGAGGTGAAAAGGCAGGGCATCCTTGGGTAGCAAAAATATTTGAACTGGATGATAATGGACTAAAAAAAGCCATGGTGGGCTCTAAAAGTTGGGATGAGATGCTCGTGCTAGATATGGGAGCAGACAAAAAGACAGTAAAGAGAATTACAGAATTGGAAATGACCTCTAAGAACAACTAGTCCAACCAGCCCAGGAATGGCTGCAGCTGGTGCACTAATCACTGTTTGGCTCCAGTCTCTTAAACTTCACTCTTTCTCCAAAGAGTTTCAGCAGTTATAGAAGCTCTGAGATTCTAGCCACAAGTTTCTGTTAGTGTTCTATGATGTAAATTCCTGTTATTACATGCTGATGTAGTTACTACATGCTGATGTAGCCCCTACTACTTTCCCCTCCTCAAAGAGTCCCCCCCCCCCAGTGCAAATCAAGTCCAAGACAGTTAAACCTCATTTTTTGTTTCCCACCTTCTGATCTGTTTTGTTACTGAGAGGTAAAGTCTTGTTGGCATAATCTCCAATGCTGGACGACTGGGCCATTGTATTTTCATAGGAACTTGTGTACTTTCCCAGGGAACCACTGCCAGCTGGCATCCTTGCTGATGACATGATAGAAGAGAGGAGACAAAGGACAACAGCTGCAGCAAAACCAACATCAGTCCCATTTGGTCCGGCTGTTGTAGTATCCACTCTAATTTCTGAGTGAGAAACAACTCATCATGATCAAGCAGTGGAGGCAGTTCCTTCTAGCCAGAAAATTAAAAGGAACAAGAAATGAGCTCTGCATAAAAAAAGAAAATTGGCATTTCCAACCAAGAAGCAGCAGATGAGAAAAGAATGCTTAATCTCCCCCTTGCCCCATTTTTAATACCCCTCTGACTTTGGGAGAAAGAAGGAAAGTAGTCTCAAGAGGTAACTGTTGTTGGGTATGAAAAAGATTAAACATCTTCCTTCCACAAGAAACTCCTTCATTAGCTTTTGTGCCTTCTCAGACTGGAAAATTACAGAGTTGAACAGAATGTGAAGTTCCGCCCTTAGTAATTTGTACCTCTTAACTTCACTTCCTAATTCAATTGGTGGTGGTTTTTTTCTTTTCTTTTTTTCCTGTTCAACAATCTATCACTAAAGGACATATCAGCTAGAATCATGTGAGGAATCTATTCCAATTTGAAAGCAACTCCAGACCTTTGTAATCTCACCATGTCAGCAGTACCAACTTAAAGGTGGGGTAGCTGAAACTATACTAAAACTAGGGACCACCTCGCTTTGCATCCTTTTCAAACCAACTCTAATCAGATGACATCAGTTCATTCTGAGAGCTGCATTGGCTCTTTTTCTGATTTTGCCAGTTTATTTAAGCGGGATCAAACTGGCCTTCTCTGGAGGCAGTTCCTAGTATGAACTCTTGCTTTTGCCTGCCTCCCAGCTTCTAGGCTCCAATGGACTATTCCAGGACAAATAACCTAGTACCATATATATGAGCTGGCTCCTAGGAAAAGAAAAGGAGGAACAGCCTCTTGTCAGCTTCATCTTCCCTGCGCTCTTCTCTTGGACTCATGTATGTAGAGGAGCTGCAGTGATTTATACCTAATCAAAACTGGGTCAACCCTGCTGCTTTCAAAAATGAAATTCCTGAAGCCTGTCTGCATGATTTAGGATTTGGCTCCATCCTCTGTAGCAACATGCAACCATACTGGGGGAAAGGACTTCCATCAAAATGTTTATGTCGCGAACAGCCACTTCCTCTGTTCCTGTTGTCTTCTGCATTTCTCAACCTTGGCAACTTTAAAATGTGTGAACTTCAACTCGCAGAATTCCCTAGCCTGCATGACCATTCTGATGCTGTGCTGGCTGGGGAATTCTGCGAGCTGAAGTCCACACATTTTAAAGTTGCCAAGGTTGAGAAATACTGATTAGAGAGCTATGTATCTCCTCCTTAGAACTGAAAAGCTACCCTTTGCGTTTCCAACTTGGAAACAGGCTCTGCAGATGATTGGCTTATGATGGCGATGATATCATTAGGATTCCAATAGCTTCTGGAAGAATTACTTCCTCTAATTGGGTGGGACTTACACTGAGCAATTCTTTGTATAAGCTATCAGGTCTGTCTGTGTACCCAAAGATGGATACTGTCAGGATTTGCACTTCTCTTTTTATATTTGAGCAAGGGTTTTATTATAGGGAGACTCATTTGGAAGAATATTTAGACATTTGGACTCCATGTACTTATTTGCATGTTCAGTTACCCATTTTTCTCCTGTTTTTTTAAATGTGAATAATTTAATTGTATAACATGACATGAATATATCTGTGATACTAGTTTTGACTGAGACATGTTTTTACAGGACTTTTCCTATCTTCTTTATTTTCTCCCTTTTTATCCATGGTATCATTTAATCATTAGACCTTCTGATGTCACTATGTGCAAACTTACATGAAAACAGCTGTACCAAGCCTTGTACTTTTAATATTTCTGCCTCGTTCATTCTGCCTGCTTCTTTTTCAGCTTTGCCACTGTATCAAAGTTAAATGTACTTCTGGCTCAGATCTTGGGTTATGAACTTGGATTAGAGCTAATGCTGGGCATAAAACTCAAGCAAAGTGCTGTAAGTCTTGGTGGGCTTTCATACAGTATATATGAGCTACTAGCTGTATGAATAGTCAAGCTGATGATGCTGAAATAAACATCTATCTTACTATTTTGCTTACTATTATAAGTATTTCACAAAAAGCCTACTTATACAGACCATTATGCCTATGGAACCTGATTCTTTAGCTTGGAAAGTGTAGATTTAAGACAGACTGCTGGAATGTTCAGAACTAGGTTTTGAATTAACAGAACTTCTGAATTCAGTTAAACAACTCTAGTTTCAGGGATTGGTACTGAAAAGTACCTCAGGACTACTGCCAATTCATGGAGCTTCCTAATGTTGCCCCTCCAGCTCCTTACCATCTGAACAATAAAAGACAATGTGCAGTTAAGTCTAACATATCTTGCCTTTTCCTTTTGATGGATGTAACACCAACTAGATCCAGAAAGAAAAAAATGAGTGGTGACAATGGTGTCAAGGAAAAGA
This sequence comes from Python bivittatus, assembly GCF_059951505.1. Lineage (NCBI taxonomy): Eukaryota > Metazoa > Chordata > Lepidosauria > Squamata > Pythonidae > Python > Python bivittatus. The sequence continues at coordinate 80,945,807 of NW_028277075.1, forward strand.
TGGGGGTACACAGGAAAAGGAAACAATCTTGGCCAGGGACCCCATCCCCCAAACTCTGCAATTGGCAGCATATCTGACTTTTTTTTCTCTCTGTCTTTCTAAACTGGATGACGCAAATCTTATAGTATCTATTGTTCTGTGACCACCATTGATTGTAAAGTCACTTTTGAAAAAACAGAACGAATGTTCCCTTACTGGACTTACATTGGTGCATTCTTCAGTAGGATTGGCTCCATTCTTATGTCAGAAATTCAGCTGTTTCATGAAAGCATTTTATTGAATAAGATCCTACTTACCCTTTGTGAAAAGGTATTGTTGTTTACTCAGGGATAAGACTCATAATGTCTGTCTATTCAGAGTTCATTGCAGGGATGTCAAAGCTTAGGCATTATGTCTAGGTCTATGCAACCAGCTAAGCTGTACAGGTAGGCCTTGCTTAATGTCCACTCATTCAGCGACCATTCAAAGTTACGAGGGACTTACAATGGGTCCTCATAGTTGTGGCTGTTGCAGCATCCCTGCGGTCATGTGATTGTGATTTGGATACTTGGCAACTGGCTTGCAATTATGATGTCACAGTGTCCCACAGCCAGGTGATCACCATTTGCAACCTTCACTGCCAGCTTCCAACAAGCAAAGTCAATGCGAAAGCCAGCAGGAGGTCGCAAATGGTGATCAGATGACTGTGGGACACTGCAACCACGTGGGATTCGCCTAATGACAGCAACTGGGATGGAATTGCTGTCGTAAGTCAGCATGGTCATGTGACATCAAGCCTTACAACCACATCGCTTAGCGATGAAGTTCCTGGTCCCAATTACTATTGGTAAATGAGGACTACCTGTAATGTGGCTTTTGGTTGACTGCACTGTGTGACTCCAGACCTAATGGTCTGTAAAAGATTGCTTCATCACTTAGTGTGTTGTGACAAATGCAGCCAAGATTGGTTTATTCAATAAACTGGTTAAGCAAACCATGGTTTAATGTAATGCATGAGCCTGGTCTGGAGGTGGCAATATTGAGCTAGCTGTAAATATTCTAATACATCACAATGTAGACATATAATATAAACACATATGTTCTGGTTTTAGTCAGGACATATCAATAAGTAGAATGCTGTTGGATCAGATGAACAATAAAGTACCCTGTTTAAATCAGTGGTCAGCCAGATGCCTTTAGAAAGATTAGAAGCATGAAAATGACTACCCACCTAATGTTTGTTCCATGTCTGCTATATAGATAAGTGCTGGTTCTGAACTTACTATTCCATTTAGTTGCCATTCATTTGTTTTATTTTATAGCCTACTCTTTATCCCAGAAACCTAAGGTGATCTACAGTCTTCTCCATGTTATCATGAGGATTTGAACCCCAGTCTCTGCATACTCTAGTCTTATTAACCTAGCCCCTATATGATATTGGACTGGACTAATCACTGCTACTAAATATAAGTGTGCCTAATTCTATTTACATCAAAAGCTCCTCCCCATCCTAATATGCACTTAGTGAGATCCCTAATTAATTAGATATTTTGTGTTTTCATGTTCCAGCCTGCCTATAAACTGACAGAAACCTAGTTGTAGCCACAGAGCATAGATGCAGATTATGAGGCAGTTAATTCCACAATTTCACTGTTGAACTTGTTTGGAATGGTTGTTGTTATGCTTCATCAGTTAAGAGGAGAAAAGGACATGCTGCTACATGCCATTTGAATTTCTAATATTGGTTCTATCAATGCAAGTAAGATAAAAAAATAGGAAATAATATGTTACCTGCTTGGTTAATTCAGCCCAATCAGTCTGGATTTTGTGACTGGAGAATGTCTAAATGTAATATATTATCCAAATGCCTTGCATCCCCATGTCAACTGCAATTTTATGCTTTACTTTTAAGGCAGAGGTTTCCAGAAAAGTATGTACCTGGCAGAATTTGATGAGTAAGTTGAGAGCAAAGGTGGTAGGATAACTAATTAAGTTACTTGAAGTGAAGGAAGCTATCTACCAACCATGGGAGTTCTGATGAGAGCTTCTGTAGGTTAGCATGGTTTTAGTCCTTAGGACTAGTTGCAATCTCAGAATTATGCAAAACTTATGAATACAGGCAACCGTTTATCAAGTGTTAACTGATCATTGTATGAATAACTTTATGTGGTAAACCTATCTGAGAGAAACTGAACAATTTCCAATAGAAGAGAATATAGATAGCTTGAGGTTGAACTGTGGAGTCCTTGGTGTTCTCTGTTGTTTGCTTGCAGACTTGCTAGCACTGAAGATGTTACCTAGTCGGGTAACAAAACATCTGCAAGAAAACAACCAAGCTCAGAGAGGGACAATTTCTTAGTATCTTCACTGTGGCAGATGTGAGGCAGATGCTTAAAACTGAATTGACTTTCTCAGGAAAGGAGCCTGGAAAAAAAAAGGTGAATAGTGATGAACTGATATATAATGCTAAGCCTGTCTGACAAACTGAAAAAGATAGACAGACAGACAGACAGACAGACAGACAGACAGACAGATAGATAGATAGCTGAATCCAGATTATATCCATTTAGGAGTCTATTAAAAAACTAGAAGTGAAACTGCTGATCTTCCAACAAGGATAAGTAACTTAATTCTCAGTCTGGCTTCTGTACCAGAGAATTAACAACTGGCCAGTCTAATGTTATAGTTTTTTTTAAAGAGTTCCAAGAACATATTAATATAACTTTTTCCTAAGCAAATTGGTAGAAAAATTATCAAGCAGTGTGGTTTCTGCAAAAGTAAATCACTAACCTTTTAAAGATTTGAGATTATAAAGAATGCCAAACAGATTTCTCCAATGGGGAAGGATGGTAGATAAAACTGCAAAGGTATTTCAATGTAAGAAGTTTAAATTGTTGCAGTTTGAGGTAAAAATAAACAAACTCCTAAATGCATATATCTCAGATATGATAACTGGCCAGGAAATGACTCACATATTGCACTAAGTTATGGTTGTTTTAGCCATGAGTTATTAAGTAAGTCATACTGGCTGGTTTCATTACGATATAAAACATAGTTTACAAACCACAACAATTATGTTAACACATCACACTAAACCTCAACCAAGCAAACAAGCACTAATTAAGAAATCAGTGGCAATATTACAAAACAGAATAAGAACAGAAATGCATTTATGTAGTTTAATAAAGTCCTTTCCTTCCTCCACCTATTCTGCTATAAAATTAATTGTGGGACGTTCTAAGAGTACAGTTCTCAAAAAAAGATAACACAGATTATTTATTATATATTTTTTCATTTCTTTGAAATTTAGTCCTTGCTCTCTTCCACTTATGCTTACTATAGACAGCATATAACAATCAGTAATCACATGACATGAATGACAGAGTCCAACGCCATGGTTATGAATAATGCTTCATTTCTTGCACAGGAGAATGTTTTGCATATGTGTCTCTCCTCCAGGAGGAGATAACATTAGATTATCATCAACTCCCTGCCAAAATATCTGACTGGTTAGAAGGTACATATGTAATCTGATTCTGTTCCCATACTACATGTGATCCTCTCAAGCTCTCCCAGCACGCCAAAGGTTTTATAGTTAGTACTGACTTAGGCTGATTCTTCAAAATCAGCTAGGAAGGAAAACTTTTATATTTCACCTGCAGCACCCAAAGAAGTCTACCCCTTTACCCAAGACAAGACAGGTTTACTGATTTCCAGCCAACATAAAGAAACGAAATGCTGTTTCGCTCATGACTTCTGTAGCCAAATGATATTCCAGTTTTAAGCTGTAAGAAGATTCATAAGATCTTTGCTGATAGAAAAGTCATGCATCCAAATTTTCAGCTTTCTCAGCCAGCTAAATGTGATACAGGATTTCTGTGTGTTTATTAGGTGCAGAGAAAACTGCATATTGCTAAGTGATGATTCACTCCTACTGTTTTTACTGTAAAAAGAAAAAGTGTGCCATAGTATAGGAGTTATTATACATAGAAGAAAATAGTATAATATGCAAATCTGGCAGCCCACTACCCTGGAATGCAGACAATTTCAGGGCAGGCTCTACTTATAATAACCCAAGATGCATGGAAAAATAGTTCCCACAGCATTGAGGAACTGGAATGTATATAGACTGGATTACTCTCACTTATACATGTAAATGCTGGCAAATATCAGCTAGCCCTTAGTGTAGCCTATAGTCTTTCTGCATCCAAAATTATTTATGGATATCACTAACAGCTACCATAAGGAATAGCAGGGCTCTACCCCTGCCTAGTGAGTGCTGTTCAGAAGCACTGGCTAAAGTTGGCAAGCATTAAAAGGATACAGTACATCTAAAAGTATTCCAAAGGCATAATAAGCAAGTATCTGAGACTGTCAAGCTAGAATCTGACCTGTTCTTCTAAAACACAAACATCGCCTGAAAACCTCCAATAGGTGCCACACCCTGAAACATTCCCTAGGTTGGAGTATGGGCAAGGTTATGCAACCACCAAGAGCATAATTGTCTTTGATAGTATTCACTGGTCGCTAATGTCACAGGAGATTTCAGTGAATGTGCAGTTCCTTCATTTAATGATGGCCAGCTTGCTCTCTGGTATGAACTGCAGGAAGGGCTGAATGAGTAATCCTTTGAACTGAGAAGTGTTACATTCCTTTTTAGTTACATATAAAGAGAAATGGGTCTTGATTTATTAATTCAACGTATCTGATTCACCTACAATAGACTTTCATTTGAGCACTTCTTGGTATCATGGCATTTGCAATTACCTATTTGCTTAAAACTGGTTAGCTACTATTTTACAAGTTGGTACACACAGGTCATTATTATTCCCTGTGTGTGATTGTGACTTGATTCATATATCATTCTAAATTAGGTTTTGCATATTTTTGGTTTTGCTAAGCTACGAATAGTAGGATTCACACATATCACTGGATCATAAATCATGGTTTGTAATCTACCATGACTAGTTTCACATTATACCAAAGCCAAACTATGCTGCAGCTTGGTATGATTTGCGAATCCAGTCTTTAATTTTCCAAAGCACAGGTATGTCTTTTTCCTGGTCCTGCTATAAAGACTTCTAATCAGTAGAAATGATGAACCTTGGACCTTACTCATGTGCTCTGTTCAAGCAGACAAAGTCTAAATCACATGCTCTGCCACTGAGCTGTAAGTCTCAAATAGCCTTGCTTAACAGGCATGTCTAGTTTTGTGCACTGCCAAGATATGCAGAACTGAATCAAGGGCTTTGGTGTGCAGCAGCTGATTTGACTGACACTCGTCTGGGAACCAGTTCTACTGGAACACCAAAGACTTGAGAGGTTCCTAGAACAAGATTCAACAGTGGCAGCAACAGTTTGCGAGTAAGAATCTCTACACAGCTAAAAAAGGCTGTGATTTGTCAGACGCAGATGTAGGCAGTTCCCATCCAACCATATCCAGTCCACATCCTATTTTCAAGGTTCTCCATCTCCAAATTTCAATTTTTTTTGTGAAAGTGCCTTTAGTACCTCCTGGACTCCATGCCTTATTCTCTGCTCTTTTGCCTATGTACTGTTCTTATTTGGCTACAATCTTAAAATGATCCAGGACATTTTAGGTATCTATTAAAGTAACAACTATCAGAATCAGACGTATAAATGTGTGGAAAGAGACAGCAGAAAAGTGTGCAGTATTTCTTAATAAGCATATTATTTGCATTATATTCCTATATTTAAATTCATATTTTTAACACTATATACTGAACCATCTTCCATCTTCGATATCAGAGATCCAGTGGGCAAAAGGAAAAATTGCCTGCTGCCTCAGCCCAATGACCCATACTTGAATGATAAAGTGGTTGATTTGTTCTATCTGGTAACCGATTGTGGGAAAAGAGCTTATGTTAAAAATGAGCACGATGGGGGGGGGTGAGTTTTGGCCTAGGCAAGCTTTACAATCTGAATTATACTGGCAAAAATCTTCAGAAACGATTAGGCCATTTCCAAGTTATAGACTGTGGAAAGGATGAATATTAAATTGCACAAATATTTAGCTGAAGAACAGACTTAAACATAGACTAAAATCAGGTAGCAGGTAAAGATACCCATGCAGATGTTTTTAACCCCTAATTTCCTTTAGCAAAATTGCCATATTAACACATAGCCAGTTTTCTCTTACTCCTTATTCAATTCCAGCAAAATAGCAAACACCCCCCCCCACACAAAATAGAACAAATTTTCTTTCATGTTTTCTGCAGTTTCCTACTGATGTCAGTGATGCTTCACTGAATCCTGCATGAGATATACAATGAAACACAGATCACAGGATTTGGCTTGAATTGCACCAGGCAGGAGGCCAGCACCACATTCATCTCCACTGAAATTACCTCAAATGTTAATGCATGAGAATGTGCAGCTAATTTTCACAGCATCTCTTCACATTAATGGAGAAAAAGTAATTCTCCAAGTGACTGCACTGAATGCAGCCTTTAGGAGGCTTCCCTTTAGAGAAGCCTTTAGGAGACTGCATTGAATATAGCCTTTAAGAGATCTATTGGGACCCAGGAAGCCTGTCTTCTCTGCCGTGGCGCATGCCCTCTGGAATGAGCTGCCCCCGGAGATCTGTGTGGCTCCCATCCTGCTGGCATTCTGGAAAGCCTGAAAGACCTGGCTGTTCTCCCAGGCCTTGGGCTGAGGTGGCAGGGTGGGAGAAAGCTGTTCAATATGTTGTACATGTGGGTACTGTGGACCGGATTCACCATCCTGTTTTTTTTTAAAATCTTAATTGTATTCTTAAATTGTTAAGCTGTCCATAGTCAGTTTAAAGTTGGGTGGTGCCTAAACTGAATAAATTGAACTGAACTGAATCTCTCCCCCCATCTTGCAATCTTGTAACTGTATTGAATTCAACTGAGAAACCCCACCCGATTCCTTTTCCTTTTTAATATGCTGTGACTTTGAGTTATCTTCCCTGAGATCAAAAGTTATCTCATACTTAAAACAGAATAATTGTCTCTATCTAGCCATGTATTCTTCTGGCCTCTGAATTTTCTTTTTTTGATCCAAAAAAGGTGACCCAGAAATATTTGAAATAAATAAATAACTACAGCACCTTTATGTCTTCAAGAAAACTCGTGTTTCTCAGTGCTGGAACAAAATATGGCAACTCCTATCTCATTATAGCCTTTTGAAAGGAATTGCTGCAAATTCACAAACTGTGTACTGGGGAGTATAGAAGGTAATTCAGAAGTAGCCATGTATGTTTTTATATACAGATTGCTCATCTGAAACTCTGTAAATATTTTTAGAGTTTGTTTAGGAGGAATAGCTCATATTTACATGGGATGGGAATTGGACTTGCATTTTTAGAAAATTGTAACTCATATTTTATCATTCTTTAAATACAATAAACCCTTACTTTAACAGGCTAATAGAGAAGAAGCATTATCCATTAAAACTGAATGTCTATTAAATGGTAAATGGGACTTTCTGAGCCAAAAACACACTTGTACTGTACATGAAAAATTCTCCTTTACTTGATAACAGTGAAAAACACTTTGCGGGGAAGCAGCAAACACTAGCAGGAAGAAATCTGTTATTGCCTGAAATTTGGACAAAAGTCATTATACAGTAAATTCATTCCATTAAATCCAAAGCCTGCTAAACTGAAATCTATTAAATCAAAGGTTTACTGTGTACCTTGAATTAAAACCAGAAAGCTTTTGTATTACTATTTAATTTCTATAGCCGCCCATCTTCGACTAATTATTTTAACCCCTTTCTGTTTTAAAAGTTTTAGTTCAGATTACTTTTTCCAAATTAATGGTCATCACAAATTGTTATTACTATTACTAAACCAATGTCAGTGCTATCCAGTAATAAAATTCTTGTTCCTTCAGAACTACTTCTATGGAACATGGAGAGGGGAAGTCTTTCATTCCATCTCTCTCTCTCTGCATATCCAAATATTCTCCAGAAAAGTCTCTGGAACAGATTTAGGGAACGTAGGCAAGCAGGCAGGAGAAATTCCTATTGTGCAAACAGACCTTCATTCACATGACCTTGGATTTCACCCTAAATCATATAAAAACAAAACTTTAAAATCTATCTACTACAAGGTACAATACTGAGAGTATACCACATTAACACTTTTTGTAAATACTACATAGAAATACTTTTAAGAATGGCATATTTATCAAATCTGACAGTGTAACAGATGGTATCAAAATAATTTCTGCCAATAATTCTGAAGTTATCTTCCAAAATTCCAGCTAAATTTAGACACCTGGGAGTTTCATGAAGTGGACAACACAATACAATGTCTTGGGTGTTAAATGTCCCATCTCTCTGTGAAAAGGACTGTTCTGCACACATAAGGACAGAAGAGCCTGCTGGTTCAGGCCATAGGTCCAACTAGTCCAGTCACCAACAGGATGCAGTTGGGAAGTTCATAAATCTGGACTGGACTTCTATTTTTTTCTTCCCAACAAGCAATTATCACAACCAGCTATGTTTTCAGGTGCAGTAAACAACAATTAGTATTAGTAGCCATTGATAGCTTGGTCACTGCTCAATCTACCCAGTACTCTTTTAAAATAATCTAATGGATAACCTCAAGTTCCAACACTGTCAGGGAGGAAAACCTTATTTCTCTGTTATCTGTGCCATACATGATTTTATATACTTCTATCTTGCCTCCCCTTACTCCCCTTCATTCCAAGCTAATGAAACCCAATTGCTGTAGGCTTTCCTTATAGGGGATTTACTCCACCTCTGATCATTTTGGTTGTCCTATTTTCTAAATCTATATTTTTAAAGGATGACCAAAATTATATATATTTCTTCATATACAGATTTGTATAAGGGCATTATAATGGTAGTTCTATTTCAGTTTCCTTTGTAATGATTTCAAACATGAATTTGCCTTTTCTAACACCAGTTGACATTTTCATCAAATGGTCCACTATGACTCCAACTTCCCTTTCTCTTCCTATTGCAAGGTTAAAGCCCATTAACATATAGGTGAAGTAATTTTGTGCTGACATAAATATTTTATGTTTGTCTGCATTGAATGATATTTACCATTTTGAAACTGTTCACTTCATCTGGATAGCCTCTTTTAAAGAACTTCACAATCTTTTTTTCATTTAACATCCTGAAAAACTCAGTATCATCAACAGATAAAACCACTTCACTACTCTGCCCTAATTTATACCAATTGCAAAGTTAGAAACCAGCGATCCCTGGTAGACTCTCACTCTTGCCAGGGTGAGAATTGCCCATTGAGTCCTCTTGAAGGATGACCTTTTGCCTTTAATAACATCTCTGATCTTGCCCATTTGCCACTTTGGCACTCCACTGGATGTAGAAAGCTTCATTCTCATGACTGCTATGGCATTAACATTGGACTGGGATGCTGCTGTTTCATCCCAAAAGGTGTTTTCATCACTTCCAGCTTCTCCATTTCAGCTGCTTTGGCCCTACAGGAACAAATTAGCTTGATGACACCCAAGCCCTCGTTGCACTAATCACACACAAATGACTTCTGCCAAGCAGTGAAACCATGACACAAATGACATTCCATGCAAAAAACTAAATACCCCCACACACCTTCTATTTGATCTTTGATATATTAATGTTCAGATATTCTTTAGTGCACTATGCAATCTAATGTTTACTGCAAATCATTTGGGGTCTTAGCCAACAATATGGCATTGTCGGCATACTACCGTATACTCACATTCAGGTCTCCAACCAACACACCGCTAATGTCACCAAAAGCATTCTTGATATATTTGCCCAAAATACATTCAACAAGCCAGGGAACACCACACATCCTTATCTTATTCCATGGTTAGTGTTCGACCATTTGCTAAGCATTCCATTTAATCTTATCCATGTTTTACTTCTATCACATACTCCTCATACTGACTTGGTTTTTAACTAAATTAAATGTTGCCCAATTTGAATCATATTGATCAGTGTTTCCATTACATAGACAAAACCCAATTCCAATTCAGTTACAGTCTGCTTTGAATACTTTCCCACTGCAACAATTCCCTGAAAATTAGGTTTTTCCTTGAAACATGTCAGGATTGAGGCTTTGCAATAAAGTACTTGTCAACCAAATTCCTTTCTTTTTCACCTCCGTGTTCTGGTATATGTCCTTCTGCTTTTCTTCAATCCACTATTGAAAGCTCATCTCAGGGTCATGGCAAACATATTTAACATTCTTTAAAACACAAGACTAGAAGTAATATTCATTTCATAACATGTATTTTTACCCGTAAACAATTGAAGTTTAACTATCTGTTTATATCTATATAAAACTAGATTAAATAGTCTAAGATATTTAAAACAAATGATATTTTCCAAGGAATAACAATACCAAGATATTTAAAAGAATACCCTAATTTCTGACACATTTCCCTAGATATGTTAGATCCAACTAGAAGTCCATTGAACTTATTCCAGTTCACTGAATAAATGACAATCTATCAAACAGCTATATGCCATTCTCTTCCACATTCGTACATGGCTTTGGTCATTTGAGGCTTTCCCACAATGCTTTTCAGTAATATAGAGAGGTGCAGAGCTCTAGTTACCAGCCTTAGTTGTATCCATGCCACAAGCCTGCTCAGGCTAGTCTATGAAAAATAAGATCTCTGATCAAAACTGCTGCCTGCATCCTGCCATCCAGGAGGTATGTGCAATGTGCAGGCACACAGTCAGGATGTGGTAGTATTGGGAGAGGAGGGAAATGTTATAGAAGTATCTCTTAACTAATGAAGCTACTATAGGGGCTCACTCAGTTTTAAATGCTTTATGTGCAACAATAGGGCTAAGAAGTTCCGTGCTATTTGCTGGCTGCATCACTGTTTTCAGCCTTGTTCCTGTTCTGCATACCGCTTTCGATACAGAGAGAGAGATCCACTGAGTTTAATATGCTTAATTATAATTAGATGGTTTTCTTTTTAGTTTAGCTTGAAAACTAAAACTCATGGCACTGAGGAGTGAACACTTCCAAAAAGTGTACATATTATTAATGTATTATCCAAAGGTTGGGCAAAATTGATAGTATCTCTCAGCTTATGAAACACCAGGTACAAGCCAGAAAAGATGACTCATAGTAAGGTTAAATATACCCATCAAAAGAGAATGCACTAAACTGAGTTCTTACCAGCAAAAGTAATCGTAATTCATTGAAAACTAGCTTTTGTCAACAGCTGTATTATTTTTAAACTGCCTATGCCAGTAGTCTGTTTCTGTGGAGAACATCTTTTTAAACAGACCTGGTTTTCCCCATCTAGTCAGCCCTGTGCATGAAACAGGTAGAATCTGAGAGAAAGTTATGCTGGGAGAATGCTTTGGAACACATCAGAATGGAAATACAGCATTGTCTGCAACTCCCTGATGCAATCACATTTTTTTCCAGGACCATCTGGCTGCTGCAGGGAGGTTTTCTCCACAGTAGCCTAACCCTGAAATAGATGCAGCTGCTTTAATGAGTTGTATTTGCACCTGTATGTTCTGAAGCACCTTTTCTAAACAGAATCTGAAGCGCTCCATAACCCTATCATTTAGCTTCATTTCTTTATACAGAACAACTATTAATTATTTTGCAATGGCTAATAATGCTGTTTCATTGTAGTCATGCAGTTTAAGTGAGTAGAATGGCGGTGAATACAGATTTGCAAAACCCAGTTTCACATTTGTTTTCTGCTTTGAAGATTACTGAGTGAACCTGAACAAGAAAGATCAAAGTTTGACCTATCTTGTATGGACGTATCAGATTAAGGCTACCCTCTCTTATTCTTAGTAAGTATATCTAATAAATAAATGAGCTGAATTCCTTGTGCCCAGCTGTGGCAGTTGCAGCCCTTCCTGGTGCATGAACTCCTGCAATGTACTTGACTAGCCATAAGCTGCAGTTGGTACAAAATGCAGTAGCTCATTTGCTTATGTTGAGAGCCACCAGCACCATATAACTCTGGTTTTGTGAGCACTGCATTGGCTAGCAATAGCCTTCAGAGTACAATTCAATATGCCTGTTTTAACCTTTACGCCTTGGTGCTGGGGTATGCACAGAACTGCCTGCTTCTGGTAGGACCTACTGGTCTCGTTTATTCAGCTAGAATGAGGATGCTGAGAGCGCATCCTCTCCAGTGAAATCAGGAGCAAGAACTTGATATTTTTTCTGGGTATGCCATAGTACTTTGGAACACATTATCTCCAAAGATCTGGCCTTCCCTAACACTCTTTCAGAGGGTTCTCAAAGCAGCACTCTTTTGCAGAACTTTTAATGATGAGAAAGAGGGAAGTTATTATTGGATGCTGGATTTTGCTAGGGACAGGATTTTTTTTCTTTTTTACGTTTCTATGTTTTATGAGTAACTTCTGTAAACTGTCAAGAGACCTTAGGGAGTCAGCAATATAGAAATGATGTAAATAAATAAATAGGATTTCAAAAACATAAAACTGTGGTGCTAGAGGAGATAATATACTCTCTCTAGAGTTTCCTATGATTGACTGCTCTATTTCCCAATTTTAAAAAGCTTTATGAAGAAACTGTCAAGGATTTTTCAATTACAGAAAGATATGATATACAACTTGCAAATCTCCAAAACCCTTTAAATGACTCATGTATCACATTCCATGGTCCAATCTTTCTAATGTTATATTAACACAAGAAGCACTGATAATTCTCTAGCTAATTCCCTATAAATATCCTTTAAAATCCGTGGTGTTTTTTTTTATAATGCATTAGATATAATAGTTCTGCCTTTGAAAATGGTTTGGATTTTCAGCTGGTATAGGACACAGCTGCCAAGATTTTTTTTTTAATTGTTCATAGCTTAGCTATTTCAAGAGCTCCACTGGGTACTAGTCCTCTTCTGAACTCAACAAAGTAAAGAATAAATTGGTCTTTTTTTTTTCTATTCAAAGTTGTCTGGCAGTATTCTATGTTTTCTCCCTGTTTTTTCCCCCTTAATCCATTACAATCTGCATCACTTATGTTTGCAACTCTTCCTTACACACCCAGCTTTTATGCACAATTTTCCCTCTTTTATCTACCTCTTTTTGAATACTGTACTGGACAAGCTTTTTGCTTTTAAAAATACTTCTGAACATCTGGCTCTATCATTACAATAGTTACCAGGGAAAACTGACCCTTCCTCAAGCCCCATGGGTACTTTGGGATATGGATTTTATTGGCAATTGTCCTTCCCACCCCAAGAAATTTAATGGGGCAGGGAAAGTGCTCCAAACATTTTCATCTTCCATTTCTAACAATACCATGACTTCTCACTGCCTCTTCTTTCTTTCTTTTTTTTCATACTACAGAAAATCCTTTAAGAAGGAAAAAACAGATACGCTGCACAATGTCTTTTGATTCATAGCTACCAATCTTCCATCTGAGGATTTGTAGAGCAGTTCGCTTGCTCCTTGGGAGGAAAGCTATGGCAAGCCTAGATAGCATATTAAAAAGCAGAGACGTCACCTTGCCGACAAAGATCCGCATAGTCAAAGCTATGGTTTTTCCAGTAGTAATGTGTGGCTGTGAGAGCTGGACCATAAAAAAGGCCGAGCGCCGAAGAATTGATGCCTTTGAACTGTGGTGCTGGAGAAGACTCTTGAGAGTCCCCTGGACTGCTAGGAGGTCAAACCAGTCAATCTTAAAGGAAATCAACCCTGATTGCTCATTGGAAGGATCGATAATGAAGCTCAAGCTCAGATACTTTGGCCACCTAATGCGAAGAGAGATCTCTTTGGAGAAGACCCTGATGCTGGGAAAGATTGAAGGCAAAAGGAGAAGAGGACGGCAGAGGATGAGATGGTTAGATAGCATCACTGAAGCAATGAGCATGAAACTGAGCAAACTCAGGGAGGCAGTGAAGGACAGGAAGGCCTGGTGCAATATGGTTCATGGGGTCACGAAGAGTCGGACACGACTTAACGACTAAACAACAACAACAACAAGACAAAAATTCATTAGTGAAGGTGGGTGGCATCTTCTCAAGACACCAGGAGCACACTGAAGCAGAGGCTACCACAAGGTAAGCTTATCTTTGTCTTTCCCACTGGAGTGTATATACAAGTATATTGATTATGAGTGTGAAGAGGTTATGGAAGAGAAAGGTTGTACACAATTATGGAAAAAGACTCTGCATATATATGACAGAAATTATGGGTGGGAAAATACACTGTGTATATGTCTGCAAAAAGAACTCACTGCTTGCATCCATGTAAGAAGTGAGCAGAAAGAGGTGATGGGTATATGTGTGCAAGCAAGAGGAGGTTGCAGGTATTGGGGGGAGTGCCCTCATTGCTCATTTTTGCATACATAAAAATGATCCCCTGAAGACTTCACTTGTGTGTCCTGGGGCTAATCCTATATGTGTCCATTCAAGCAAGATATAGGTTTTTTTAATACATAAAAAGCTTCACAGAGTTCCAAATAATTTAAGCCCACAGGACTGCATCATTAAACATTTTACTTCTCTACTGTGTACGTATATTATATATATATATATATGTATGTGTGTGTGTGTGTTACATTTATGGTGTGTGTATATATATATATATGTGTGTGTGTGTGTGTGTATACACACACACAGAGATACATATCTTATAAAACCTTGCACATACAGTAAATTATTGGACTTGCATGAAGTTCTCAATTTAAATTGCTTTTTCCAACTTTTAGACAGGAATTCTGTTTTCTGTCTGACACTTGAAAAACAAAGAAACATTGTTTTCACGGTTTCATCAACCCCCACCTCCCGCCCCAAGAATGAAAGGAGCAACAAAAGAACATATGGCATACACACGGACATACACAAAAAAGTTTTTGAAGAGTCATCCGCCTCTTCAGACATACCAGCAGATGTCACTACTGCTCTCACTCAAACAAGCGCCTTCCATCTCCCTTTTCCTTATCTTTTGCAACAGCCTCCCGACATACTACAACCCCATCAAATCATCCTGAGCAGGTCGAAACATAACTCGGGACTCGGAGAGAAAAGGTTCTCCTAACGACGCGAGCGCTCGCGTTCTCCTGACAATAACAGACGTGCCTGCGAGCCAATGGGCTGCCCGAGAAAGGGAAAGGGCGGGGCTTCAGGTGGTACATCCAATCTCGTGGCAGATGCAGCCAACAACTAGGCAGCGACCGCCGAAGAGGCGCGTTCTGCGGGAAAGGGAAGAGAGGGGAGGAGGTAGGAGTCAGGAGCTCTCGCGAGAGTTGCCTGTCCACTTGCTACTGGGTGACTGCGCAGCTGCCATGTTGGTTGCTATGCTGCTGCCTGTCTGAGGGCAGGCGGGAGAAAAGGAAGGAGGGAGGCTGGCTCTGGGGAGGGGAGAAAGACGGAGGAGGCGGCAGCACCAGCACCAACGATTGCTGCCAGTCCTCGCTCCCCCCTTCTTTTCTCAGCGCAGACAGGCATTACCCTGCTGGATAGCTACCGCCTCCCCCCTCCTCACCCTACGGCTCCAGGAGAAGGAAGAGAGAGAAGAGGAAGAAATCCTCCTTGGGGGTGGGTGGGGTAAGACGGGGGTGCTTTTCCCTCAGGGAGGCGACGACTGAACCCCCATTCCTCTCCTCGCTCGATTTTCCCCTGTGGCTGGGGAGGCGGGAAGACTCGGTCGCCTTCCGCGTCTCCTCTCTCCAGATCTCTCCCCATCCTTGCCTTTTCTGCTTGCAGTAGGAATGTGGGGGGGCCTTGAGTTGAGAGTGGGGCGCTCGGTGCAACGGCTGCTGGTGATCCCCCTTCCTTTTTGCCTGCTGCTGCGTGGTGGTACAAGAACTAAATTGAACTGAGCAGAGGGCTTGAACTCACCCTTTGGGGGGGTAAATACCCCCCTCCTTTTCACTTTACCTTTCGGGCTCCTCTTCCTCCCTTTGAGTTGGTTGTTGCTTCATTATCGTTCTCTGGAAGGACGTGGCTGTTATATGAAGGTAAGAAAATCTCTTTTTTTTTTTAAAGAAACTTGTCAGGTTAATGTGAGAAACTCCCCCCTTCTCCTGCTGCTCCAAATATTATTACGTAGTTCTCTTTCTAGTAAGCTTTCGCTAAGGTAAAGGAAGCAAAATTGCCACTCCGCTCCCTGGATTGCTTGGGTCTGAGTATTAAATGTGGGCTGACCCAACATATGCAAGTAAGTGTGTGACAACACTAGAAGGTGCGTGGGTGATCGGTTGTTGGAGTTGCCAGATCAACATTGTCTCAAATTTTAACAGTTATGAATTTCCTGGCATGGAGAATATGCCACGGTTTCCCTTAAAAGAAACCGTGTCCGATTATTCGAATTGCTCCAGAAAGAGTTGAAGAGGTGGTAGAGTTAATGCTGTTTTAGTTAAGCCTGATGTCTGTTTGCAAAAGACTGGAAAAGATCCTGACGACTGGGGTCCCCCCCCCCTTTCTTGTTGTGTGAAGCTGTGCTACAGCAATAGCAATAGAGTGGTCATACTCAAATTCGTTTCGAAAATCCAAAGGCTGAGAATGGCTGTCCTGAAGCGTGCATGTTGTGTTGCGTCCTATTATGTTAGCCGGAGAAGCAGCAGGATTACGTTATTCTTTAGAGGGAGTGAAGAAAAGACAAAACTAGGTTGCCTGAAGGCATGTTGGGGTCCCGAATTGAATTCCTTAGTTACAGAGATAAAGATATTTGAAGATAAGCAGGAAAGGCTTGGAAATGGTTTCTAATATAAACACTTAATGTATTTTTCAAAGAGTGAAATTAAGATGTATCAAATGTTACGTTTTAAAAAATTGAAAAGGCCTGCTAACCCGTACTTTAAAGCATGTTTTCTATACATATTCTGAGAATTAAAAATGAAACTAGAGTTATATTACTTTACATGTTCAAGACCTATCTATCTATCTATCTATCTATCTATCTATCTATCTATCTATCTATCTATCTATCTATCTATCTATCTATCTTCTGAATTACATCTACAAGGATTTGGTGTGGCAGTATCACAATCTCAGAGCAGCCACTTCCGCAACTGTATATGAACACAAGATAATGTAACATAGTAAAATGTTCAGAAATAAATCATAAATGTTCATAAATAAAAATATTTTCATTAAGAGCTATTGCAGTTTTGTTTTAGAGTGAGGTGACTCTAAGTGTAAAGAATCCTGAAGTAAAACTTTAGGAGGGGGAAAATATGATACTGCACCTGAATACCTCATGTGCAACTGCTTTTTCCCCCTTTCTCATAGAAAAAAAATAGGTTAAGCCAGAAGCTGAGGTTCAAGATGCCATTCAGAAAAGCAGAAAGAAATAATGATAGTACATACTATGTAGGGACTCAAATGTGCAACTCTAAAGTTTGAAAAGAGTTTTTAAATATCAAGATTAAACTAGACCTCTCTACTGATAGACTACCTTATTTGTGGTTTATGTTAGTGTAGAAAATCATTTCTTGCCTATCTGAATTCCAATCAATCTGGATTCTTTCTATGCCTGCCTTCTATACTTGCTGAATGTGCTCTTTCATGCTATGTTGTCACCTGCAGAGAAAAGAATGTTCATAATGATTATCTTACTGGCTATAATTTTAAATTATATATTGCTGATATCATAACCAAATAATAGTCACATGAAAATAATAGTCATTTGTAAAAGTAGCATAATTAGAATTTCAGAAACTTAGGAGAACAGTTTAACTTCACTATCATCTTTCTGGTTTTTGCAAATCAAAAACTATAGATTGCATGTATTAACTGAAAACCAAATGCAATAATTCTTACATGTATTCTATCTTAATATTTTTAGGCTTTAATCTTTTTTTATTTTGTATTAGCTAAGAAATCAATATGTTTGTACTTTGAGACATTTGCAAAATCTTCAGTGTATTACACCAGAAAGTCAATAAATGATACCCATCAGAAGTTTTGGACTACAGCTCTCAAAATCCTTTGCCATATTTGGATGTGGCTGATGGAAGTTGTATTCCTCCCAAATGAAAGGGACATCAAGTTACTTGGTCCTATATACGCTAAGAGTTGTGCAGTACTTTTTATAACATAAACTAACCTCTGTGGCATGTGACATAGGTTTATTAGTAAGTACATTGTATAAAGATATGTTAACCCTATCATAATATTTGCTAGGCCTCTGTATAGATCTGGATTCAAAATGCAGAGTGTGTCTCAGTGCATGCATGGGTATGCAGGAAGCAGCTGGTGGGAACACCTTAAAGCAGCTGTGTCTTTTCCTGGGCTCATGCAATTGCTTTCTTTAGCTGCAGACAATCCCAGAAAAAGACAATTTGGTTTAAGATGTTCCTGACACATGCTACATGTGCATTCATGCATACCCTGAATTGCATTTTTCCCTTTGAATTCAGATCACTGCACAACTCTTATGTTTGTGTTCATTATTCTTTTTAATTTTATATTATGTTTTTTCTCCATACATTTTATGGAATAAATTCAAAATCTGATAATATTATACAAGTCATTATAATGATAAAACATATTTAGGATGTTTCATTGGAAATCACGTTACAAGTTGTCTGTGTAGGAGGAAGCTGCCTGGTTAAATGATGCTTTTTGAATTATCTCGGTGGCAGCAGTCTAGCTGACCTTGGGTGATCTTGGAAGCTAAGCAGAATTGACTCTTAATATGAGGATGGGGTGCTGCCTGGGAATTTCAGGGCTGTTGGCTAGATTTGAGAAGTTTTTTTTTAAAGTCCTGAAAGGAGCAATGGTAGATCACTTCCATAAAGTTGCCAAGAAAACTGCATGGGTGCAGTTATAGAAGTGGAGCTTGACTTAACTGTTGATTTCATTTGGGTTAAAGGTCCTATTGGAGTATCAGACAATGCATAATTGGGATAGACCTACAGTTGTTGCACATAGATAGTAGTATATATCATCATGTTCTCTTTTTATTGAAGACATGCCATAAACACATTGAAATTAGACCTGTTGATGTTTTGCTAAGAATCAAAAGTCCAATTAGAAGTGATCCACATGTGCAAACAGGTTTCTATGCATAGGTTACCACATCTGCTTATTTAAGTGGTTGTGGTGGTATAGTATCTCTGTTATCCTATTAGCAAAAACCATTGTATTGGATGAAATAGGACTCAGTGTCAGGTTACCTATTTATATGAATTAAGGTGAGGTGAAGGCAAAGAGAAGAGAACTACATCATATATATGATAATGAGTCAATGGAAAGCCATGGTAATGATCTGCTTATTTTTACCTTGTGAATTTAGGCTACTGTCACTTACTATAAGATTAAATGATGACACGTATTTGTTTACTGAATGCCATGGGCTTAAAGCCAGATTTTCTAATTGAAGACATTTTAGATAAATATTGTTAGTAATAACCACTTTCATTTGCAATTTAAAGGTGGTTCTTTATATTGCAATTTAATTGGGGTTCAATCTTTCTAACCTTGAGTTTTTGGGGGGGTTCTTCCTTAGAGCTATTATACAAATACCTGTAGTTTTATGAAAAGCAAGGAATGTGTTTGTATATATCTCTTTTTACATCTGTTCTTTTGGGACTACTTAAATTATGTGATGTTGCAAAATATTGCATGGATTACACAGAGTAACAAAAGCCTATTTTCCCTTTTCTAGTTCCCATTTGTTGTAGTTCCAGGAATTTTTAGAGTTGCAGGATGAAAGCTTGAATCATCACTTTGTATGTGTGTATGGTTCAGTATGTAATTTGTTACTGGTTTGAAGAATCTAAATATGAAAATGTCTTTTTATTTGATATTTTGACCTGGATATGTTTCAGAAAGATATTGTAAGGATTAAATGTTAGTCTTCAAGTTGAAAAAACACTTCAGGGTTTATCTGGATTTTATTCTATCCTCCCCAGTTATTGTAGAGCTCTTAAGCCAGTCTGATTTTAAGTAGAGGGTATATTGCCTGTATTACATTAAAACTGCACTAGAGCAGAACTACCTATCACACAACTAAGATCTGTAGACCACTTTGTCAGAAAATAGCGTATCAGGCTTGTGTCTTCACAGTCACATGTTGTTCGTTACCTGCTCATTTAGCTCAGAGAAAAAAACAAGAAAATGAAAAAAGTCACTGTCTAAAACATTGCATTACATGGTTGAGTTATACTGATAATACTACTTTGGATTGGATTGAGAATGGGAGTAAATGAATGCATGTGTTAATGCGTTTTTCGTTGTGTAAAGTCTCATCTCATTGACTTCTGTAGATTTAAACACTTGAAACTGCAAGCAAAACTGCTTTTCATAATATGTATTAGTTGGGCATTATGCTAGCATTTAAGTGTATAGATTCTGAACACATAACACATGATGTTTCTTTTGCTACCTGGACAAAAAAGGAAGAAACCTTCTCCTTGCCCAACCATTGAAACAAATAGTATTGGAAAGTACTAGTCTACTTAGATTCAGCATGCATCTTCTACTTAAGGAGAAAAATAGTAGTCTGCTTCTGATCTAAACATGTGATCACCACAAATGTATCTTGTATGTACAAGGAAGCTAAAACTGGCTACAGTTTCCTATTATAGTGGCAAGCCAATAAATGGAATTGCCACACCTAAACCCAATTAAAGGTAATTATAAAGTGCTGGTTATTTATTTTTTTAATTCTATATAGATTGAGTCCAGATTACTGGAGATAATGCCCCTCCTCCTACCATTGAGATTTTCTGCAGTTGCTGTGGACTTGTTTTTTGGTAACTTGGGGTCAAGTCATCTCTGTACTCAATCTGAACTTCTGGAAATCATTCTGTCCTGTTGAAGGAATTTGGCCTTTTTGTCAGCTTTTTAGAAGGCTCACATAAGACATTGTTTTAAACACATTTTAGTTGTTGATAATTTAATCTTTATTTTTAATTTTAACTTTAATGTATCTAGTTTTAACTTTGGTCTTGTGGTTTTATTGAATACCACAGAAAGACTGGTACATACTGTAGTGGTATTAAGTTTAACAAACATATACAATTTATTTTATTTCTTTATTGGATTTTTCCTTGGTAGCAATGCACCCTTGTCTTTTTTTAACAGATACTTTCCAGATCTTTTGACCTACAGTTCTACTACATGTGCAGTTAACATTAAGGAGTACATAGGATCACATATGCAGATACATCTACACAAACATTTAAAACATCTATTCCTTCTCCCAGCATAGAGAAATTATATTCCTTTTTTTCTATTAAGCTGCTGTTTTATATGCTGGTTGGGGAATAATATAGTTAATGGGAATTGTATGAGGAGGAGCATGGAGCATTCAGTCCTCTTCAGTAATATTGTTGCATTGATGTTGCTGGATAATTAAAGTCTCCCTTCTAATGATCCCATTTTATTTTACTCCTTTGCTGCTGTATTGGGATTACTAATAGCACTGAGATAGCACAAAAGTCCTTTATGGATTGCATATATACTGTAGCTTGGCCATCCTTATGTTTACAGGAGTATTCAGAGAAACTGTTTTAATGGCATGACTATTAATATTTCCATTGCTATCACTAGATAGTGGGCTATTGAAAGGTCTTGGTATTAAAAATTAATCTATATTTAAGGTTGAAAATTAGGCAACTTTCCTTTCTAATAGAAGGTTTTTTGAAAATTTAATCTTGAATTACTGGATTGAATTATTTCAAAGTTAAGAGTATTATTAACATATTCTGTATTTGGAGTGCTATGATAAGGAATGGTTAAGAAAATGTTTGTATCTGGCGTTAGCAGATATTCCCGTGATATTGAAAAACAGCACATCTAGAAGAAACCTTGTATATATTGATCTTATTAATAGAGCACATACATTTAAGGATGGTTTGTTAAACAAGGCATCAATAAATATCTTCCTAAATATTCCAGATTTTGGTTCCTTTTTTCATTTGGGGTTCTTTGATCTTCAAATTGACTAATCATAAGCTTTCAGTATGACTGTGCCACCTACTATAAATGTTAGTGAACAAGCAAATCTTTCTTTGGAGTCTAACAACTGTTCTTTCTTTTGTGCCATGTGCGTTCTGGTACCATCACTGCTTGTAAAGTTATAGAAAGCCATCAATCAGTTTCACACTGTTTTTAACCAAACTGCTATGACAAAATTATGTATATAAGTATAATGTTGCAAGTAGGCAAATAAAAACCAAGGTATAACAGGGAATGGTCATGGATAGGTAAGAAATTATAACTAAAACTTTTGGCTCATATAAAGCAGCTGTTGCCTGTCTCCTGACTAAATTTGATGGCATCATAGGTGCAGTAGTGTTTCAAAAAATACTTAATTGTGCTTATTGATTCCAGTGGGAGTTGGTCAATGTGAATAGCAGATTTAATGTGCCAAGATTGACTGTATGTCTTAGTAACTCTTAGCAGCTTTAAAGAAGTAGTATATAGATAGCCTATTTGATTGGTTAACAATTATTGATGAATTAAATATTAAAATATGAAAAAATGTTTTCAAAAATTAAACACCTAGTGCAGTTAGGTGAGTTGGTCGCAAGTCGAGGTAAAGTTTCCCATAAGGTTCAATGTAAATATGGTTAATCCGTTCCGCCCTCCGAATTTGGTCGCACCCCGAGGTAAATTTCCCCCATAAGGTTCAATGTAAATATGGCTAAACGGTTTTGAAACATATGTATTTTATTTTTAAACCTCAAAAACCTTCCAAACGCCACAAAAACCTTCCAAACACCACAAAACACACCACAAGCCTCACCGAACGTCTCCTTGCTACCGCGATCTCACCCACCGGAAGCCGCGACCGCGTGGCAGCAGGGAAAATGGCTGCGGATCCGGTTCGTAAGTAGAGGCGGAGTTCGCATGTCGAGGTAAATTTTTGGGGCCGGAGCTGGTCGTATCTTGAAAAATTCGTAAGGAGGGGCATTCGTAACTAGAGGTACCACTGTATATAAGTCCAACCTATTGTGTTTTATTTGGCAAGCTATTTTTCAATAAATAATACCTCATGAGAGGTCAGTCACTGGATTCAGTCCAGACTGCCTGTGGGTGAATTTTTTTCAATTGGATACTTTAAGTCAAAGAAGAGGGAAAAGCAGTTTTAGTTTGAAAAGTTGCTCTGAAAAATTGCTCTGGAAAGTTGGGGATCTCTACAAAGTAACATAGTAGATGTTGCTGTGGACTGAATGTATCAATGAAACCCCCCCCCCTTTTCATTCAAGCTTTTGCTTGATTTAT
Organism: Python bivittatus; assembly: GCF_059951505.1. Classification (NCBI taxonomy): domain Eukaryota; kingdom Metazoa; phylum Chordata; class Lepidosauria; order Squamata; family Pythonidae; genus Python; species Python bivittatus. Next base: position 80,968,945 of record NW_028277075.1, read on the forward strand.
TTAATTTAATTTAATTTCATTTTATTTAGCCATCTGGAGATGTTGGGGATTTATTCTAGGACCTTTTACATTATATATGTTGAATAGAACTACAACACTTTTGTCGTTCTCAGCTGGAACAAACTTCAGCTAAAACACTTGGTCAGCACATCTCAGAAGCTCTTCATGGGACTGTATAAGGATGTCAACGGGGTTCAGTTGCCCCCTCCCCAATAAAGAACAATCCTCAGATTCCCAGCCTATATTTTAACACCAAAGCCGTTCAAGAAACCATATTTGAGGCACAACTTCATAAGAAAGACTTGTCTTTTTTTCCTTTCTTAATGGTTGATATACATACTCTGTAGAAATGGTAACACTTTTTTGACCCATGAAGGAAATCATCAATATATCTATAAGAAACTTCAGAAGCTTGGGCTTTCAGACAATTATAAACTGGCCAGTAATATACCTACCTAAAAGCAAAAGGTAACAGCAAAGATTTAAAGTTTGTAATAATAAAAAATTAAAAAGCTCTGTTTTTACTTTTAGAAATTTCTGTTTTCTTCTCAGTTTCTAATAGTTTAAAAGAGCTTTCCTGATGCTCTATGCAAATTGTTCGTTATTGTTATATACATGTTACACACATAAAAAGGCCCAGTGATTAAGAAACTGTGAATTATATCAGTTCTGCAAGGTCACCCAGTATTGATATGACTTGGGAACAGACATCAAAATAGTAATTTTGCTGGGGAAGATTTGGTGAGAGATTACAGTCTGGCCATTACAGGGAAGAGAGGGTAGGCCAGTTGCTGTCCTCCCTTACTTTCATGTTTTTATTGTTATTTACTAGATTTAGAGGCTTCTAGAGTCCAGAACAACTCTCAGTAGCTTACAGTAAAAAAAAATAACAGTAAAGAAAAAATCCTATGCATCTGGACCAGGGTGAGGGTTAAAGTTAATTGTAATAGAAGTACAGTTTACAATGATGAAGATTGGAAAGATTTTCATGCACCATTGTGCAATTTTGTACCCCTTGCAAAGTACGAAATCTCATAAGAATAAATAAATTGAATGAATAAATAAATAAGAATGTTGAATCTCAAGATTTTGTTAAACTCAAAACTGAGTTTTGGCATTCTTACCAAAACTCTCATGAGATTACAGCAACCCAAAATTGAGTAAAACTTAATTAATTTTTTTAAATAATGGCCAAAATCTTGCAAGTTTGCAAATCTCCTAAGATTTTTGTTTTCTTGAGTCCTGAGATTTGATAGTCCTGCAAAAAAACTTACAATAGATTCCACTGCTACTCTATACAGAAGTCTCACCAAAGTTTCTAAGATGAGGAAAGAACTGAACCCCCATCCCTTGGCTTTGGGTACCAGGTAGGCCTAAAATATACCTCAGTCTTCACCTGGAGAGCTGCTGCTGGATTGTAAACATAAAACTTAGATAAAAGGTTGGCAACTGTCACTCCATGTGTGCATCCCCCAGCATTCTATTTATGGCTCCACAACACCTTGAAATTGTGCCATGAAATCTGATAGCAGAATGTTCAAATTATGACACAATCTTTCTTCAGGATCAAAGGTGAATAAGCATGTGGGAAGTCTCCTGCTCCTATTCCCATATTAATTTCTCAATAGCCCTTGCTTTTGGTGAGCCTTAAGGGTGGGGAAGTTAATGAGACTTCTCCTAAGAGGCAAACTGCTCCTTTTCTCACACTTAAAACAATCCCAGCCCTCTCAGAAAAATTCAGAAAATGTCCTTGGGGGAACAATTTTGATTTCAAACAGTTTGGGGAGAGTGGAGTTAAGGATGGGAATGGGAATGGAGTACAGTAGTGACTTTCGGAGTCCACTTGTTCCCATTTTCACCCTAAACTTCCCCCTCAAAAGAGGTAAAACATTTTGGCCATCCTTTCTGATAGTATCATCAAAAATACCCAGTATGGTACTAAGACTGTTTCTTTTATGGAATATTACACATACTGTAGTAACAAGACATATCTACAAAAAGAATGGATAAGTGTACTATAGTGGCATAATTCTATATGTGCAAATTACAGTCACATGCTATGTTACAGCTTTTTCTTGTCTTGTGAATGTTCTGCTAATACCCTTGCTAATCATTTTAAGTCTTTGGTTGCACAGTGCCTTTCCATTTATACATGAATTACCAGCTTCCCTCACAAAATGCTGAACCAAAAGGGGTTGGAGGGCATGATATCAACATTTGTAACCCAAATGTATTGACAATACTCTCGTACATTTTTAGAGCCTTATTCTTAAGCACTAACTTATTCAACCATGTTTTCTTCCCTGTCTTGTGTTCTATGTGCAGTGAAAGCATTTTATCTTGCTGGATTTCTAATGTTCATGGTTATCATGGCAGACAAAGAGGTAGAATGCATCACAGCACCAAGAATTAGCATTTGTTATATTGTGCACAGTAATTTTGCCCAGGTTAAAAGCTCACCTTAGGGCTGGGGGTGCTTCAGCTTTGGCACAATGTAATACATCCAGCTTTGTTTCTAATGTTAGAAATATCCTTTTAATTTTGGACAAGGTGATGATAGCCCTTTTGAACCCATAATAACAGTACTAACTACTGCACATTTAGAAGTGGGAGACAGGATGCACAACTAGAATAACCATACAACGTGATGGTAAATGTATGAGTGAAGGCAGAGAGATTTTGGCGGGATTTGAGTGGTTTTAACAGAAAGAAATCTTGGCATGTTTCCATATTTTTTGGCACAAATTAACTGGTACAAATTGCGTGGTAGCAAATTCTTGGATGAAAATTATCAAACACTTAAAGTGATGGAAACTGGTATTTTAGTTAAGTTTTACAAATGTCTACCTTTCATATAATCTGTTTATGACTAAGTTCTTTAGGTATGGAAAGTTGTGTAGCATTTCTTAAAAGCTGCAGTTGGTTTGATGTTTACGTTTAGTTATGGAGATGGCCTGCACTGGACTGTAGTCATTAGCAATAGATTGTTTTATTTTTGCTGTTATCTGACCGTACTTCAATTTTTATTAAAGACATTTTTAACGAGATAAAAACAATACAAATTTTAGAAAAGAAATAAAAAAAATAGAGAAAAATAGTGAATAGATAAGAAAATAGGAAAAGAAAAGAAAAGAAAAAGATTATAAAGAAGCAGCTTCCAATCTTCTTAATAGCAGTTATAAATGCATTTATATTTTACTCTCTCTCAAATTATATCATAATTTCCTTCTTTCCATAATCTACCCTTTTTAGTAATCAAATCCATAAATCACAAGTTCATTTTTTTCTTTTTTCAGCAAAAAGTCCATAAGGGGTTTCCAGTCACTAATAAATGTAGTTATTGTCCTTTCTCTAATCAAACAAGTCAATTTTGCGATCTCTCCTAATTCTGTCATTTTCACCAGCCATTCTTCCATTGTGGGTATTTCAGAATCTTTCCATTTTTGTGCATATCATAGTCTTGCAGGAGTTATATACAAAAGCAATGTTCCATAACTCTTTTCTAATTGTCTATCCATTAGTCCCTGCAAGAAAAATTCTGGTTTCAGTTGAATGTTGATCTTTAAAATTCTTTGTATCACTGTGTGTATTTGAACCCAAAATTTTCTGGCTTTTTTACAAGTCCACCAGGCATGATAAAATGACCCTTCATGTTCTCCACAATTCCAGCATAGATTTGAAGTACCTTTATACAATCTGGTTAATTTTTCTGGAGTCATATATCAATGGTACATCATTTTATAAAAATTCTCCTTTAAGTTATAACATAATGTAAATTTCAGTCCTTTCAACTGCATATTGTCCCATTGTTCCACCAGTATATTATATGCAAAATTCTTAGCCCATTTTATCATACATCTGATTGTACTTCTAATGTTAGGTTAGGAAGAACCTAATTTATCCTAAAACTGTCCACATTTAATTAGATTTTATGAAAGTAAGAGAAATAAAAAGAATGAAGCAAACAGTATTGTACTCCATGCTTGTATACTTACATTATTATGGAACCCAAAGATAATGGCAGAAGTACACAGATATAAATCAGTACTTCATATTTGAAATAATAGTATAATCCAGGAAGACAGACTTGTGGGCCTGGGAGATCAACTTAGACTTGGTCTTAAATAGCACCACATAGCATACCAAGGGGAGTTATAACAGCAGTTTATAATATGAAGTGCAGGTCAGCTGCTCACATAAAAAGTCAGATATTCCTAGTGCATGTGCATATATGTGTGTTCCCTCTCTTATTCTTTCTCTTTTTGTATATGAAAGCATGAGGGAATGGTACTTCTAAGGTGTTGTCTAAGAGCTCCATTGCATAAGATATTAATCATGGAAAATTTTGGTTGACTGAATTCATGCATAAAATTATTTTCTTATCCATTTTTCAGTCACATATGCACTTTTTAAAAATATCTTCCCTTTTCTCTCTAGAACTATTGGGTCTGTGATGTTTGTATTCTTGACTAAAATAGAAGTTTTCAGTAATCCTCTTTATATAAACAGGAATGTTCATTAATCACAATATGTGGTTTGGACCCAATTTATATTTGGGCTGAATTTTAGCTGCCAAATTTTACTTAGATCCCAAATCAGAAAAATAGTTTGAAAAATTGAAGCTTCATATCTTCATTGTCAATTAGAAAAGAAACACAGCCTGCAATTTGTTTTTAATTTTAGAATGGGATGACATTTATAGGACTAGGACCAATAATCTCTTCTGAGGGGATGAAATCTGCTTAGTTTCACAGAAGAGGTGCAGGCATTTTGGAGCTGTGCTCTTTAAATTCTGAGTTTTTTAAAAAAGTGTCTATAAACTTATGCTTCGGTTACTTTTGCAGACTTAGTTGTCCCAAGCAAATTTTAAACAACTAAGTGTAGTAACTTTGGCCTAGCCAATATGACCAATTAAATTTATTGGATATCAGTTCAATAATTTGGAAGGCCACATATTGGTCAGTCATGTTTAGGGTGAGACTTGGACAATGAATTAATTGAAATGGGGAAGATAGATTTTAAAAAGAATGGAAAGCTAGAATAAAGATTGGTAAGAAAAGGATAAAATTAGGGAGCAAAGGCAAATTCACTTAAAGTAATACCAATGAGTGGAGAGGTGTATGCAATGAGTAAAGAATAGTACAGATTTCAAGATCTGTCCCCTAAAGTATTGACTTTGGAAAACTTCTGATGATTTTTTTTCTTGCGACTGGAAGATAGACACGGTCATTTCTTCATCTCATATTCTTCCCACTTTAAATAAGGAAAGTTGGCTTAGAAAATTAATGATAGCCATAACTAGTTTTCAGATATTGCAGAGGATTGTTAGATTTATTTTGCAATATTATAAAATGAAAATAGCTAGGTAGGATAAAGAATTCTTTTTTTGTTTTCTCTTTGGCCGACCTGAGCAGTAAATCACAGACCTTCTGGTTTTACACAGTTAAAATACGTTTCCTATGCTAGGATTTAGCAAAACACTCACAGGCATAGTGTAGCTGGTTAAGAAGCTTTACTGTATACAAGAAAGAAGTGTAACGAAACAATTTATTGGACATTGCTAGTGTCAGGTGTAAGTGCCTCTTATGCCCACTGCAGCCTCTTCTTCCTACAGTTCTCACAAATTAACAGATTGTGCTGTGCTTGGTGGCCTTGAAGCTGAGTAGTTATTGAGTATTTACGTAACTGCCAACTCTAGCCTGAGAACTATTGGCTCAACTTCTCACAAGAGCTAAAGATTTAAAACATAAGTCCTGTCATGTAATACATGGTGCCATGTCTCCTTTCACACTGCATAATTAAATAGGGGAAAAGATGATCAGACATTGCAATAATAAAGGAAACTGGAAACTGGTTTAATGAAATCAACTTCTACAAGTTTTCTCAGTAGATCAAACTTAATGCAATATGTTTGTACCAGAAGATTTTTCTTTCCTTTTTCCTGAAAAATATAGAAGAGATATCTCTACTCAGTTTTTGAGTCTTGGGAGTTCTTGGCATAATCCTCAAATTCCTGGAAAAGGGTTTTCCCTATCTTTAGCTTTCCAAAAGCTTTTCAGCATTTTGTTACTCATTCTTTTAATTTCCTTTGTCTTTTTAAACAAAAGAATAAAACATGTTTTGTAACATAATTCAGTTTTATAGTATTCACACACTTCTGTTTTGTAAAATTATCACCTGATACATAGGTATGATTAGGAAGCTAATACTTAAGTAGGGGACAAAGCATTGCATTTTCTAGGAATTTGGCTTTCTGTGAACTTTTCTGTCAGCATGAAGTTTATTTGTACTACCAAATCCAAAGTTTAATGATTTAGTTCAGTTCCTCAGTGAATAATCAGTAGATTCTAAAGAGTTTCCACAGAAGTATATCCTATTAGATTTAAATATACCTAAGGTACAATTGTGCTAATCATTTTTAATTGCTTGGGTTAAAGTTTACTTGAAAGTAAACAAAACTGAAATCAATAAGACTTTCTTCAGAATACATATTTATGGTATGGAGTTGTAAATGTTTGTAATTAACCTTAAGGACAACATTTTCTTATTTGCCAAGATGGGCAGTGCTATATAATTATTGCTAACCTTTGTGCCATTATTATATTTTCTGCTGTTTTGAAGCAAATATGATTATTAGTTATGGTGGGTTTTTTCTTACTGTAAGCTTTCCACTCATGGTATATGAATAAAGAAGAAAGGAGCGCTGATGATAGCAGCTTGTTGTCCTTCTGAATAGATTGTTCAACTGTAATTGCATTTTTGTTTAACTGGTTTGAATAATATTACTTAATTAATTGAGAGAAAGTGTGTAATAGGAGGACAATACTTGTAGATATTTTGCTTGTGTATTTGTATTTAATAATATAAAATGAAATGCTACATTTTCCACTCTAGTGTTTTGTGTGTGTGTGTGTGTATGCGTGTATATATATATATATATATACACACACACACATACACACAGAGACATGCACATACACCCCTATCTGTGTATTCCTCTCTATATAAGAGAAGATCATTACCCAGACAATTCATACTGACTACAATCTGTACTACATAATGTTATTATAATCAGTTTTATTCATTGACTGTGTTGACTCTGCTATAAGGCGAATTAAAATGATTAGAAGATGCTTTTAAATTAAAGAAAATTTAAATCTGTAGTAGTAATAATGCAGTTGTTTTGGACTAAGTGACATTTTGCTACTGCAACTGACCTTTCCTGACCTTAGCTTTACTGTATAGTACCCATGAAAATGTGTTTTTTTAAGGTGGTGACGTCTGTGAAAGGTCATAATAAAGTGGTTGTAAAAATGGTTGTCTTTTGGCTGCAATCATTTTACTTTAAAACTTGGATATGGAATTTGTGTGTCTTGATAAATTTTTATGCATTCAGATAGAAATTTTTCACTCAGTAGATTTTGTTGGATTCAGATTAAATTCAGAATTGTTTTAAAGCTTTCTATAGCTTTGGTAATGCTTAGCTTTATCATTTAAAAATGCTGATATATATGGGTAAAGTCTGTTGTATAAAACTTAGTTTTGTCCCTGTTATTATTCAGGCATATAGCTAGCTTTTCAGGTATGCCAGCTGTTCTTGCATTAGACTAAAATATTTGTGTGAGTCACTTAGTATAACCACCCATGTTTTCCATGGAGAACTCAACCAACCTGTTATCAGGCACATATCTGTGTTATAGAATATAAAGGTGACAATACAATCTGTGTTATTTTTATTCATGTATTTATGTAAAGATAAAAAATCACCCTGGGGTGATGGAGTTGCAACATTTGATGGAGTTGCATGCTCCCATATATAGTTGGTGTGCAATCTGGGGGTCCTTCTGGACTCATGGCTCTTGCTTGAAGAGCAAGCAGCAGCCGTGGCCAGAGGAGCCTTTGCACTGATTCATCTTGTGCACCAGTTGCACCCATTCCTGGACCAGGAAGCTGTGCTTGTTGTCACTCATGCCTTAGTCATTTTCTCACTAGATTACTGCAATGTGCTCTACATGGGGCTGCCACTGAACAACACTTGGAAGTTTTAATTGGTCCAGAATACAATAGCACATGCAATTTTGGGCGCTCCAAAGTTCCCCTGTGCAACGTCACTACTGTTCCAGTATGCCTTTAAGGTGCTGATTGTCACCTTTAAAGCCCTGCATGGCACATGACTATGTTACTTGCAGAATTGTCTGTGGGTTCTGCCTATTCTACCAGATGTAACAGGGTGGGTATGCTCCAGGTCCCCTCTATTAAACAATGTCATCTTGCAGGAATGAGCAGTGCCTGCCTGACTTATGGAACAGCCTCCCCCCTGAGATTCAGAGATACAATTTCTATTAAGTCTTACTGAACATGAGAATTACAGTCAGAATACCAGATTACTCACCCCTCAGCTAGAACATAGTTCTGGTAATCTAAGTACCTGGTTTTTTAATGAGCACTGGAGAAATTCCAAGATAAAATCTTTATTCTGACCTTCAACCAATTCATGCACAGATATTTTAGGTAATCCTATTACTAAAATCTGTTCCAGATTATAAACAAAACAAATAAACTCATAGCCTAGGTAATCAACATTAACAGTTTCAAAAAGATGGTTAAAGTGAGATATTTCTTCTTTGCGTAGCAGTTTTCCACAAAAAGGGTACTGTTCCATAATTGCTTGTAATTCTTTCACTATTAATTTGACAAGGGCCGGCTCCACTTTGCTCAATATGGAATTCGGTTTTACAAATTATCTAAAAATGTGCTCTGTTCTGAAATTCTTTTACCAATATTTGCTAATAGAAAAGTTTTACCAATTTTTTTTCTTGCTTGCTTTTTACTACTGCAATAGAATAGTTTGAATATTATTGTCATATGCTCTGAAAATAAATACAGTAAGACCAGATGCCTCAACTGTGCCTGAAACAATGTCATTGCCAGTATTGTTTGTTCTTTTATTTTAGATCATAAATAAAAATGCCCAGTTGAGACTCCTGAGATGTGTTCATGAATATTGGGTCTTGCAAATACTTCTGTAAGACATAATTTTATTGTGTTGTTATTTCTTTCTGCTTCTGATCTGAAGATGTAGTTCTATAAAATGTGGTGGTAAAATACAGTTACTCTGCAATCCAACTTTTTCATAATAACAAGCAGCTTTTCCTTTGCCATTGTCTTTAATTATATCAGAATTGTTTCTGAAACAGGCATAATGTTCTGTACAGCTGAGATTATGTGGTAAATGATGCTCTTTATTCATTATCTCAGTTTGAGCACAGTGGTGCAACACACAGCTGGATTAAAACATTTTATTAAGTCATGCCTTGATGAAAATAAGGTCTATTGAAAAAACTATAGCGATCTGGTTCATGCACAATGTTGAGGCATAAAGCATAATTATAAACCATATAGCTGGGTTCATACATTGTGCTAAGCCAAAACTAAACAAGCTGCATTATGGCTTAATATATGTGATCCTAGTCTAGCTTAATATGTAGCCCAGTAAAGCATTTTTGCTAGTAACATCATGGTCAGATCTGTATATGCTTTCCCCACAAATTGCCAACAGTGCCATCACATCGTGAAGATTATATGTGCTGTACTGAGTAAGGAAAATGGCCTTGACTATGATGTGCAAGCTGTGTTGCCAAGGCAACAAGGGGTAAAACATTTTCTAAATCCTGAATGTCCAGATAACATTCAGAAGCAGCTCACGCAGCTGTCTCCCTAATTTACTGAACTATAAGGAGGAGGAAGTACAACATAATCAGATTTGCAAGATTCTGTTGTTATAAGCCAGTCTCAATTAAAGTAGTATTAGCCTTCCTGTAGAGTCAATTTCTTGGTCTGGTCTACCTAGTGGGGCTGACATGTGTGGTGTTTGTATATGTAAAATCTTGCTTCTTCCAGAAATACAAACATAGTGAGTTTTCCTGTGTCTTGTTGAGATCATACATGAAATGGTAAAAACTAATTATTAGGGGTATTTTCCATGTAGATTTATGTTAATGCTAAATACATAGGATTGGTCATTTAATTGGTTAATTATATTATCAACTTTTCATATTAACATTAGCCACCAAAATCTCCTTGCAATTTATACTAAGACATAAAATCAAAATTAAAACCATTAAAAGTCTGTTTTAAAAAGCTATGATATACAATCTCTGCAAAATCCAATTAAAAGATCTTCAACTCAATGCAACCCAGAGAATTGGAACTCCCACAGATGAACTTGTGGCAAACCTGCCTGAGATGATCTCAGCAAGCAAAAGGTAATCATTTAGAAAAAGGCATTGTGAAGTAGCATGGGATCTAGTCCATATATGTAGTGAGCAGCCTTTTGTATTTCAGCTAGAAACAAATTAGCAGCCAGTGCAATGTGTTACCATTGAGTTGTTCCAGAAACCAGCCTGGCTGCTGATTTCTGTAGAGTTGAAGTTTGGGATTAGATACAGTGGCAACCCACTTAGATGTGTTTCAGTAGTCAAGCTTGGAAACTACTAGCGCAGACATTACAGGTTTAAAGTCATTTCATCTAAGGAATCATATCATCTAAAGATGATAAAAAGAGAGAGATTTGCTCAGAAGCATCCCCAAACTGTGTATGGCGCCCCATTAAAAACAGGGAGATCTACCACCTCTCTGAAATCATGATTTCTACAATGAGCATCTCTATACGATTCAAGTTTGAAGTTAATATTCCTCATCCAGTCTACTGTTAACTGCAGACAGACATTCAGGAGAGCCACTTTATTATGCAAAGGTGTTAGAGAAAATTGATGGCAGTATCTTTAACATGCTGATAGCAACCAGCTCTAAAACTCCTAATAATCTGTCCCAGCAGGTTCATGCAGGTACTGAAAACCAGTAGAGATAAAGTGGACCCCTGTTGTCTCCAACTCATAGCATTTGAATTTACCTTGGAAATAGGAATGGAACCACTAAAAAGCAGTGCCTCTTAGTTGAATATCTCTCAGGCAATCTAGAAGAATACTCTGATAATTGTTTTTGAATGCCACTGAGAAGAAACAACAGAGTCAAACTTCCTCTGCTGATCTCCAAACAAAAACCATCTTTCTGCTAATCAAAATTGTCTTGAGCCTGTAGCTTACTTTGAAACCCATTTGAAATGGGTCAAGATAATATATACCAGGATTCCCTGAACGTTGAAAAACCACTGGTCCCAATCACCTTATTCAAAATAGAGGGTTAAACACTGGCTTATAAATGCTTTTTTCTGAGAGTTCAGTGCAGACTTCTTTAGGCTAGAATAGTGTTTCTTAACTTCAGCAACTTTAAGATGTATGGACTTCAACTCCCAGAATTCTCCAGCCAGCATGCTTTCCATGCTGGAAACAAATTAGCATTGGCTGCTGATTTGTTTCCAGCATGGTGTGGAGCTGAAATCCTTCAGCAGACAGCTCTTTTGCTCCGTCCACTTAATGATCTGAGAGATCTGTAACCTGGAGTGCCCAGATTGCACTAGTTGAACGAAGCAGTCACATGGGTATCTCACTTAATGACCGCTCTGCTCAGTGACCAAGATTCCTGTCCCAATTGTGGTCATTAGGCAAGGACTACCTGTAGCTGAGAACTGGCAAGGCCACCAAAAGCGAAGATCTCTTCAATTTCTGATCTTCCTTCCTTTGTAATAGATACTGTAGTTGGCCTGACAACACCAAGTCAAGTTCTCTACCTGTATTTGCTGGGTTTAGTAGATGGAGAAGCTGTCTCCTTGTATGCTGAATAGTTATATATTGATTATATATATATAATGATAGACAAATCAAATACTTTATGTTTATGATATGTGTGTGTGTGTTTATTGTATTTAAATACAATCTCCTGGCAGGGACCAGGAGATGTGCCTTTTCTGCCATAGTGCCTGCCCTCTGAAACGTCCTTCTGAGATTAGGATGGCCCTGACCCTGCTGGCCTTTTGGAAGGCTTTAAAGACCTTGCTGTATGCCTGGGCCCAGGGTCCTGAGTGTGTGAAGGATCTCGTTTCCTGGTTATGTTGACACCAACAAATTATATCTCTTGACTGCTGTTTGTGTTTAATTTCTTTTTTGTATTGTGTTTTAACCATTTAATTGTTTTATGATTGTTCGCCGCCCAGAGTCACTGGTCTGAGATGGGCGCCTATACAAATTAAATAAATAAATAAATAAATAAATAAATTTACTGCTCCTATTTGTGTTGGCTAACCTTGGCCAATTTCAGAATAGCTAGGGAGGGTCAAACCTGGACAGTAGTTGGATGGGAGGCCATCTGAAAATCCCACAGCCTGTAAAATTAAAAAAAAAAAAAAAAATCCTGCAAGAAAGTAATGGCAAACTACTTCTGTATTGTTCCCAGAATGTCACTGTGGACATGTCTGCATAGTTACTCAGACTTGATCTTGATTTGAGGGAGATTTGACTTTTTGATATCACAGTGAAAAATGGTTTAAGATTAAGCTATTTTCTGTCACAAATATTGTTTGCTGGGACAAATTGTAATTATTTCTGGACATACAGATTAGACAGCATAACCTGTCCATTTCTTCCAGGTATTGTGTGAAACTATAATGTTGGCTGATCTTTGATCATAATAAATTGAAATTGAAACTGTAATGCTTTTCTCTCATGGCCTCTTAAAACATGTAAGATGGGAAATGTGAACAGTGATGTGGGCTTTTAACTATTCAGGAAAGGTTGTGCTGATGCTGATGGGAGCAGGCGAGCAATAGAATGACAACATGGTGGAAAAGGCAATTTTCCATAGCACTCTGCAAAGTGATAAGGCCTAGCCTTGAATAATTTTGGAATGGGATCAGAAAGAATTGGAAATGAGTAACTACTTTCCTAGAAGCCTAGTAATGAATTTGGAAAATAACATTTCAAATATTTCTTTTCTGAAAAGCTGTCCATAATATTTTGAGTGTATATTTGATAATTTTCTACACTGAACATTTAGCATAAATCCCTAATTAGAACATTTTGTTTCTATTCCGGTTTCTAGGAATTAAGAATGCAAACCTAGAATTTCTCTAATTTCTAAAGTAGGTCTCACTGAATAATAGAAGAACATGCTTCCAAATAAACATGTAAGGGATTGAATTGTAAATTTCTCCCCCTCTTCCCTTTAAAAAGTAACAGGCTTATGAGTTCTAAGATGCTAACTGAAACCCTGTCTACATGTGAAATAAATTCTGCACGAAACTTTATAAATATCTAAGTAAAGTACCGTATTTTTCCGACAATAAGACGCCCCCATGTACAAGATGACCCCCACTTTTCCAGCCCAAAATTAAAAAATCAATATTTTAAAGATAGTGCAGAACACATTTTTATTTAGTAATTAGTTAACATTGACCTGATACACTCGGTGGGAGGAGGTCCAAACCGTCTCTCTGCAGCTCTATTTCCAGGCTCTTTTACTTAACTGATTACATTCAAGCACGAGTGAAACTGCAGGTAGCTTGTCTCTGCAATCAGCCTTCCTTGAATTGGTTTGTTCAGCATCAGCTGACGTCAGTTACATCAGGCTCGTGATTGGAGGAAGTCTGTTTGGGAGACAAGCTATTTCACTCGTGATTGGAGGCTAGCAATAGGAGGAGGCCTCTCTGCAGAAACAAAGTATGGGCAATTTGGAACCGCACGATTCTCGGCTGAATTCCTTGAATAAGACGCCCTTCAGTTTTTAGGGTAAGGATTTTAGAAAAAAGTATCGTCTTATAGTTGGAAAAATACGGTATACCTTTTCACTTTTTCACAACTCATCCATGACTGCTTTAACTTTGTTTAAAATTGTAAATGTTGTAAAGATGTTAAAGAGGCCACAGATTATGAAAAACAAAATCTCTTGAAGATTTCTTGAAGATTTCAGGTATTTAAATCAATTTCTAATTAAGGATTTCCCCCCCCAGCTGACATTTTGTGTAGCTGTAAACTGTCCACTTATACTGATTGGACTTGTGAGTTTTCTGTAATAAAGCACAACCAATGGAATTCTAATTTAATAAGAATAATCAATGTTTTTTTTATATTGTAGCTGACTTAATTAGTCCAAGAAGCCTTCGGCCAGTGAAATAATCCATAATATCTAGGTGCTGCTCATTTCTTTAAAATAACTTTTTGGAGTCCCATGGAGCATCAGACAAGAGACAGAAAATGTAAATAAGGAATATATATTTACTCTTCACTGAGAGATTTCCCAAATATTTTGCTGCAGAAATTAGATGGCAAGTGGAGAGTGGACTTGGAGGTCAAAATAAAGCCTCATGAGGGTGGCATATGGGCTGCTATATTTGAAACAAATTTAGATGAATAACCCAGATTTGTAAACTAGCCACCTTAAAATAATAACCTTCCATATTAATAAGATTAGTTAATCTAAAAAACGCTTTACATACACATATAAAAGTAACTATTTAATCAACATGCAGAAGACTATTTCGAGCAACTGATCTTTTAGAACAGGACTCAGTTACAAAAAATACTGTAGTGGTTTCTGCTACAGAGAAATTACTCATTAGGTCTATGATTAGATATTGCTAATAAACCAAATTCTGAAAGAAAAGAACTCTTATACTTTTCTGAAAATGAAGAACAGAATGTAAATGTTCCAACTGAAATTAATATTAATATTGAAAATAGGCAAGAACAAAAGAAACATTAATGTGTGTTCATAATAAAAGGAAAATAAATTAAGACTTTGCAATTAAATTATATAAATTGTATATAGTGCACCTCTCCTTTTATCAACAAATTGTTATCTTTTTTTAATGGCCCCAAAGGAGTTCCAAATCTGATTGTGAATGTTACTACACATTCTCTTATGCATCTTTCCAAAATATTGTCTTTTGAACACTTAATAGTATGTATCACATGGGTCCTACTTCATGCAGAGTTTTAAATTTACATTTTCTGTGGCCGGGTTTTTTAATCAATGCATATTTCTGTTATATTTACATTATTTACATTGTTTATGCGGGTACTGCTCTGAATCTTATGAGTTGTTGATTTGAGAACTCATTGCACTGTTTGTCTCAGTGTGAATTAACTAGTTTTTAACGTTCTTAATCTTTTTGTATGCAACTATGGTTTACGTTTATGTTTGGTACGTTATGTACCAATATTTGTATATGCTACCCTGTATGGAATTAATTATACGTTTAAAAGCCAGGTACAGTTAACTGGGCACTTCTGAATGTGTTCAAAGGATGGTTGGTTTTTGTGTTGTGTGTGTGTGCATATATTTTAATGGACATTCTTACTAAAGCTTGCTAATGTATTACATATTCTTTGGGTAGACTTTGCCTCTGTAAATGCAAGGCCTCTAAGAAAAAACTCCTTAATCCCTACCATATGGCAAGCACCCTAACATTATAGTGCTACTTCATCTGAACTAATAGCAAAATAGGATTATAATGACAAAACTATATTTAATCTCAAATGGCAAATTTCATTGGCTATTTCTGATAGATTTTCAGTGTTTCTTAACCTTTTTTGGCTGGCATCCTGAATATATTTGGGGGGTAAGTTCATTCATGGTACAGTTTTGAATTAATGATGGTTTTCTTATTGAACTTGCTTTACCATTGCCTATAAAAATTCAAGTATATTATTGTTACTAAAATAGAACGAATGATTAGGAAGTTAGATAATGGTACTGTACAATGAAATATGTTGAATAATTTTACTGGAAATAAACAGTCATATTACAAAGAAGAAATATTTGAAGAACAGCACAAAATTAAAGCAGCCATTTAATGCAATATTATTAATACCTATTGTATCATAAAATAATACAATATTATTATATTGATGAGATTGTTGACTTTTTAATTTTTGTATTAAAACAATTCTTGACATTGTATAAGCTTTGAAAGTTTTTCAAACCATGGCCATTTATTTGAAAGGGTATCTCTTAAGTCTTGCTCTGGCTATAATTTTTTTGAAACTTGATTTTAGGATTGCAAGTGTGAAAAGCTGTTTCATACAAATATGTTGTAGAGGACAGAAGTGAACTTTTCCAGATGGTTTTCCTTTTCATCCAGAATACACTAACAGATTCTTTCTCTCTCCTTTTTTTTAAATTGTAGCATAGTGTTTTATCATTTTGGATCTCAATAAGCTCTTCTTGAAGGCCAGCAATGCTTGAAATGTTATCAACCAAGTCTCCAGCATCAGTTTCAAATAGGTTGCTCACCCAGCTGCATTTAATACTATTCTCCAGGATGTAGCAGTCAAAGTCAAGATTTAGTTTGTCCGAATGTTTGACAATATTTTTATGTCAGATAATGCCATATTGTTATCTTCCAGGAGCAAGTTAATTCTGAGAAAGAATTATCTTGCTTTCTTCAAATTTCCTCTTTCATAATTTCAGCTTTCCTTTAAATTTTCTCCTTTAATAAAGAAGCTGGCAACTTCTGTATTAGCACAACCATTGTCTGTTTATGATTTTGAATTGAAGCATTCAACTTACTGAGTTCTACAAATGTACCTAAAAGACAGGCTAGTTTCAATAACCATTTAGAATTCAAGAATCATAAGGCTTAAGAGATTGTTTCTTTAAAAGAAAAAAACTATTTTAGTATCATTGAACTGACTGAAGTTTTTTAAGACAGTCATGTGACTGCAGAATGATAAAGCAAAGTGTGCTCAGACTGTTGCCTTTTCTCTGATATGAAGAGAATCAGTATATAGGCACAATAAAAAGTCATTGTTTATGGTATATGGTGCTAGCATCAGTAGGGAGAGGAGGACAGTATGGAGTCCCCTTAGTAGAATGGGATTTAGAAGTGCTTGGGGAGCCCATAATAAGGCCATCCCATAATGCTATCATACGCTACATCCCAGCTATAAAGACCACTGTATGATTTACCGTGCTTTCTTTATCATTCCTGTGTAACATTTCTGAGGATATATAACCTTTAACCTTGCTTTCATCATCAGGGCTCTTTTGCATTCTTTTGGCTGGGAGCCCAGTGATCACTAATTGTGCATGCCAATAAAAACACTTCGTTGCATCTATCTCCAAATGCTTTGATTATTTATTTAAGCGGGCATTCTCCCACAACAGTGGTCAGCAAAACAGAAACTATTCCTCCATATTAGTTAGCCCTGGAGGATGTTCATATGCTACGAACAGTGTATCATTAATCACATCTGTTGTTTCATCTATTGAGGAAGACTGAACTGACTACTGTTTTTTATAGCCACTATCACTTATTCTTTGATATCATTCAACATATTGTACGTGTAGAAACAGTGTCATTTGACAGTGGAAATTATTCCATTTACTTGGCATATTCATTCCTACAGAAGTCACCTTATCCTCACCAATGGTGTGTGGTTTCTTTTTCTTTTCCATCTACCAAGTAATGTGACAAGAAGCAAGAGTGACTTACTGCACAAAATATACAGTGTTGTAGACTGGAGTGTCAAGTTGTTGTTTAAGCTGTTTTTTTGCTTTTCGAAGAAACACATTTCTTTGCCAGCAAAAGTGCTGGGTTTAACTTCAAGATGCCTCTTTAGTTTATTCTGCATTCATGATTCATTACACAGTACTTCACCATAGAACACATACGGTGGCTTAACTATTTCATAATCAATGAGAAGTTTGAAACCTATGTTTAAAAAGATCTTCTATATACTGGTGTCTTATCATAAACCCATCCTAAAAGGCATTGTGACCCACAAATTAAGAATAACTACCACAGAATATCATGTTTCTGCTTTCTTTATCTGCCAATAAAATTGATAACATAATACAATTTCTGTCAGTTGCACCATTGATCGATTTGAATTGATTTTTATCCTGCTTTTGTTTGGTCAACTCAGACAGACATACATACATACATACTTATTTATTTATTTATTAAACTTGTCCCCGGCCATCTCCCCCCAATGGGGGACTCTGGGCGGCTTACAACATATCAAAACAATAAATAAGCATAGTAATGTTCCTGCCTCCTATTTTCCCTACAACAACAATACTGTGAAGTAGGTTGGGCTGATAGAGAGCAAGATAGAGAGCAAAGTCACTTATCCAGTTTTCTCATCTAAGGGAGGACTAGAACTCATGGTCTCCATTTTCCTGCCCAGCACCTTATCCACTGCACCAAACCTCTTTTCAACTCTTGAATTTTGAGTCCTTTAACATAAAAGTGAAAAAGTACAACAAAAAAGTTAATATATCATTTTTTCACTTTTATGTTGAAGCACTTTATGTATTTTTTTTTCTTTTTATAATAAAATTAGCAAAAAAAACTATTAAATTTTTAGTCCATTGAGAATTGCCTATTCACTTGTTTATACATCTATGATCAAAAATTAAATTAGGAGTATTCTGTAAAGAAACAAACAAGTCTATTGTCATCAAAATGGTCATGTAATGTTGAATTGTCCAAGTTACAGATACTTTAAGTTGAACATGCCCAAAGGTGCAACTGAATCAAACAATAGATCCTGAATGATAGAAGGTTTAACTCTAATGATCACTGATCCTTTTGTGTGTTCTCATTTTCTATTGCTGTACCTGGTTATTGAGGTGCTAAGTTATGCTTGTCCTTCAGGACTGCAGAGGTGGAAGGGAAGCTATCATAACAAGGAAATCCTAGCAGTACTTGATAGGGGTTCTTTTGATCAATTCAAATTCCAATTTTATGTTGCAGTTTCAGATAGAATTAGGATCAGTGAAGCCTGTTCTTTCAAGGGTGGTAAGTAACTAAAGGAACAAGAAAAGATGTTGCATTTCATTAGCTTATCACAGAAATACTTGTTTCTGACTATAGAAAATCCTAAACAAAATTCATTTTAGCCTGGTGTGGAGGAATGAAGAAAAGTCTTTTTTTTAAAAAGTAGTGTTAAGTCCCATCTTTGTGTATGTGAGGCCTCCATTAACTTTGAGAATTCTCTGCTTGATTAGATTTACAAGTTATTGTTAATACAAATTAATATTATCCTAAGGCATATTCAAAACTGAAATATAAATAGCTATAGAGCCACGAAGTTTAATAATAGTGCCTGACTCTTGACAGCATGCATGGTAACAGAGATCAGCAGTACGTGTTCCTTTCCTCAAGAAAAAATCTTAAACAATTCCATATTACTTCAATAGTTTGCCACATGATAGCATTTGTTAAGTACTGTGTGTATCTTGATTCAAATGTTATTATTTATAAATAAAATAAAAACTTATGTTCCCAATTTATAGGTGAATGTTGAAAGTACTCAGAAAATTATATTTACAGTCATTTAAACTTATTAATAGAAACTATAGTTAATATCAGTTTCATTGTGTCTTGACATTGTGTCATATTTAATTCTGTGGTCATGTGAAAAAAAAGCACATAGTTTTATGTATTCATTTTAAATAAACATCACATCCCCTGGTTCACAGTGAGCTGTTTTAATGTGTTTTCAATTTCAGTTCTGTTGTGAAATATATTTGTATCTTAGCTTGGTTTAAAAATCTTAATTTTTATTTTTTTTAATTTTAATTGGTCTTTTTGAATGTTGGTAGCACATACATTTCAGAGACAAGAACATACAAAGAATTATACACATGTTTGAGTTTTCCCTAGCAAGATCACCTTTTGTAACAATTGAGAAATATTTCAGTTTTTGAAGTAGCACTTGGAACATCAACTTGTGGCTTTTATCATATAATTCCTTTTGGTTCCTCCTATTACATCTCCCGAAGTAATTGTTTTCCTTGTTCTGTGGGTACTAAGTACTTTTGTAGTGTCATTTTACAGCATTCTCTTTCATTTCAATAGGGAAGCAGCAAATTAATATCTTACATATTACACCAGGATATAATTTTTACATTTTCTACAGATTGCTTGTGGTTATGTATTTTCAAAATCTTTATGAATATTAAAAATGATTGCCTTGTACATCAAAAGATTATAAAGCAATCTTTTTGCCTGTGTTGCTTCTCTTCTGTGCTGCTTTATCCTCCATGTTTCTCGAATTATCAGGCTTCTTCTCTTTTTTCCCCATTCTATTCTTTAAAAACAAATCCATCCTTAGTTCAAATAATAAATCATCAGTTGACAGCTGTATAAAATGAAAACAGGCACCTCTTTGTATTTCGGTCAAAACTGAAAGTTCATTTGCTATGTACATATCCCAGAAGTATTTGCTGTAATTTTGAGGGTTAGTTGCATTAAAAATAAAATAAAATTGTACTATTTGACCATTCCAAGTAAAAAGAAATCCACTGATTTCTTGAAAATGTGTAGAAAAAGAGAACTCCTTGAATTAATAACCTACAGAAAATTTATAGGCAGGAGAGGGGTGAGATGTAGCTAGTGAACCTTTATTTGGTATGCATCTATTAACGATAAGGTGATAGGCAGGATTCCCTAGTATAACAGCAACAGTGCCATGGATGACCCACCAGTAGTAGCTGAAGTCACAGAAGCTGTCAACCAGTTATGCAGTGGCAAAGCCCCAAGGGCAGATGCCATATCTGCAGAAATATACAAAGTCGGTGGTCCTGTATTTATAGAGAAACTCACTGAGTTATTCCAGTCTTTTTGGAAGCAAGGATCCATTCCTCAGGAACTTAAAGATGCATCCATCATACACCTCTACAAGAGGAAGGGCAATCAACAAGTATGCGATAACCACTGAAGGCAAGTTCTGATTTCAGTAGATTGTGCTCCACTGTGTAGGAATGTCAAGGAAATTAGTCTGGCAACAAAATTGAAGGTCTGCAGAGCCGTGGTACTCACTACCCTTCTGTATGCCTATGAAACGTGAACTCTGTATCGAAGGCATACAAGATAGCACAACCATTTCCACATGATTTGTCTTTGCAGAATATTAGGCATCGCATCGATGACTAGATAAAGTACCACACACTGAAGCTCTCTCTAGAGCAAGTCTACCAACAATCTATACAATGCTGATGAGACCACAGATCTAGTAGGCAGGTCATGTCATCTGTGTGCCGGATGAGAGCATATCCAAACAGCTCTTTTTTGGGGAACTTTGCTGGAAAACGCTCGCATGGAGGGCAGAAGAAATGTTACAGAGATACATTAAAGGCCTCTCTGACATAGACACAACCGCCTGGGAAACACTGGCACAAAATTGCTCTACTGGTGTGGCCTTATCCATAGGGTTGTCAAGCTTACAAAGTAAGGTGCACTGTGGAAGCACAACATAAGCATGAGCTGTGGAAGTTTAGAGCCATCAGTGCAAAAACTGCAGTGTCTACACATGTTTGCCCAACATGTGCCAGGACGTTCTGTGCCTGAATTGGCCTGACCAGTCATCTTTGGACACACAACATTTAGTTTTAACGTGACTAATGGTGTTGAAGTCTTCATCAACAATGATGGACGAACAACATGCTCTTACTATGTCTAGTGAGAGCAACTAGATGAGAGAGTGATATCATAGCTTCATATCTGTGAAATCTGAATTTAACCTTATTTGGTACTTGTGGTTATGTATAGGAAAAATAAGATTTACATTTGCAATAACAGACATTATCTTTCCAGATAAAGTTTTAATTTCCTCACATCTATAAGTTAGCGTAACATAGTAAAGGGGTTTCTGGCATAAATCAAGCCCTGTATAACTTCTGTGCAGGAGAATTCTAGGCATAGTTAGACTGTATTTATGACACGTTAAGATGTTAACTGTTATTTCCTATAACTGGAGAAGGGAGATAATTCTGATTTGTGGAAAACCATAATGTATGAAGTGATTAATTTAGGATATAATTACAATATGAGACACTTTTTTCTTCAGTGATAAATCTTGCATTGCTGCTTGAGTGTTATAAACTTCTTTTTAAAATCTTTGCTTTGTTTTTAAGTTTGGAATTTTATTTTAGCATTTCTGATTTTTTTTTTTGGCAGTGAATACATTTAATTTCATAGTATATGAATATTTTATGTAATCATAAATGACATTTTGTGAAATTATTTTCATGGACAAAAATACTGAAAAGAATTCCATAGATTTGTCCATACATTACTCAAAATCATACTTCACAGGCCATCTTATTTCAGTAGGGTCTAAGTTTAAAATCAGTGCAACTTCTAGGATTTTGTTGCTATTTATTACAAGGCAAATGGTACCATTTTTTTCTCAGAATTTCAGTTCAAGATTAAATAATTGATCTTATGCATATTAATAATAATAATTTATTAAATTTATATGCTGCCCAACTCCCAGCAAATTATAGAGACATGGATAGTTAATCTGAACCAGTTTTTTCCCCCAGCTTATTTGTAGTAGATATACTAAAGCTTTGAATATCAAGAAACAACAGGAGCATATTTCTGCATAATTTTTTATACGGATGTCTGTAAAAGAAGTTTGCTACTGTACTTTCCTGAACTAAGGAAAACGCTATATTAGGGTAATAATTCTTATATTTAAAGATGGTTGTTTGCAGGCTTCAATTAAAAAGAAAAATGTACATATTGTATATACCTGAAAAGGAGATATTTAATACATTAAGTATAGGATTAAGTTTTTGTGTATGTATTTAATCATGCTTGTGATTTCTGAAGGTTAGAAATAAGTCTTTATTTTTTCCTTTTAAAGACGCTGTGTGGACAGTAATGACTGGACGTTTCCGATTGCCTGCTGGCAGAACCTACAATGTACGAGCATCTGAGCTGGCACGAGACAGACAGCATACAGAGGTGGTCTGCAATATTCTTCTTCTGGATAATACTGTACAAGCATTCAGACTTAATGTAAGTACAGTGTTTTAGAAGGCATTCTTGTAATACAACATTAATTTCATTTTTAACCATCTTATAACAAATTTTAACACAAAATAGAAGAATAGAATTGGGAGGGGCCAAATTCAACCCCCAGTTTGGTGCAGGAATCCAAATTAAAGCATCCCTGACAGCTTATTATCAAATCTCCATTTAAATATATCCAGCAAAGGAGAGTTTTCTATAGTAATTGGTTTCACTCCAAATTTCCTTGCTATCTGAAATTTTTCCTAACAGTCAACAAAATCTGCCTTCCTGTAACTTAATACCATTATTTTATGTCCTGCTCTCTAGGATGACAGAGGATAGGTCATTGTGTTTTCCTGTGTGGCATTCTTTTAGGAACATGAAGAGTGTTCTTAAATTTCCCACCCATTTGCCTTTTCTCAGGGCTAAACATGCCTACTTCCTTTAGCCTCTTTTCCTTTCAAGATTTAGTTTCTAGTCTCCCCATCATTCTTGTTTCCTGTGTTTTGCATCTGTTCATGTTTTTCTGATTCCTCTTACAGTATTGTACCTAGAACTTAATACACTGCTTGAAGTGGTCTCAGCAATGCAGAATACAGTGGAACTATTACTTTTTCATGATTTGGGAACTGTGCTTCTACTAATAAAGCCTTGATGTTGTTGTTTTGCCTTTTTGCCAGCACATCAGATTCGTGGTATATATTCCTGTTCTGATAATCTACCATTAAAAAATGACAAGAAGAGTAATCTGCTATAACAATTGTTTTGCCTTCTTTCGTGCCTCTTTTACTGGGATTTCCTAGAATATTTTTGTAAAAAGACCAGATGTCTCTGTCCTGATCTTGTGGGGGGGGGGGGCACTTTAATATACAAATAATATTTTAGGAACCGAAGTGAAAAACAGTATAGTTTGTTTTTAGCCTGTAGTCAGTGGCTCCATGAAATGGATTAATGTGCAAGAAAGACCAGTACCAAAAAGATTCTAATTCATATTACAGTTCAACTATAGATTAGCAAAGGTGGCATAGACAAATAGTTATTTCTCTTTCTCAGGCTTCTGTTTTCAATACAAAGTGTTAATAGATTGCATTTTTGTTCTGTAGGCCACATATAATATTTATATGAATAATTCCTGGGGAACCAAGGGCTTCTTGGTTGTTCCTACTGTCATATAAATACAAACATTATTTAAAAGTATATGCACTAATTTGATGGTACAATGATAATTTCAAAATAAGAATTAGAAATTAGGGGACTATGTATTTGGGAGTAGAGCGGAGTTGTAAGAAGGCATACAGTATTTATCTGTATTTATGTATTTTTTCCCCTCACATATAATGTGTGATGGACATTCACTGAGAATAGAAAAGGCTGTTGAAAACAAATGAATGGGCAGGAGGTACAGATGGCTGTGGATGTCCCTGCTGAGGATGACCTTGAAGATCAGCTTCACCAGCCACTTGGGAGGTGTGGAGCTCATCCCTGCTGTTCATGCATTTTAATCCTTTCTGTAACACACAAGTAGGGCTTCTTTCTTTTTTCTTTCCTGCCCTGACCAGTTATCTCCTCTCTCTTCTCTTCACATTTCCATTCAGTTTCATTTTTCTCCTCTTATATTTTGTCATAGTAGCTACCCCTTCCCTTAATCTATCTCAACAATGCTTCTTTTTCTTTTTCTTTTTCTTTTTGTTGTTCTTGATGGAAGGAGGGTGAGGAATATGTGCATACTGTTTTACTTGTATGCAAAAGAATATTTGATATACAGTGGGAACATTTTTATAAGTAGAATACCTTATCAGCAACAAATTTTAATTAGTGATTATTATTTAAATATCTTTTTCCCTCTTGGCCCTGCTTTTTTTTTAAATTATTTTTTGGAATATGACCTCTGGGATGTATATACCCTTATGCACACCCTCTTATGCACATACATATATAACTATGCTACATGCATATATTTATTGTGGGTGGGGGGAGATCTCCAGAAGAACTTTTAGCTGGAGTCGCACCTTTAAATTGATAAGGTATAGAAAATGGGCATTACGTAGAATTTTAGACTATGTTCATTTTATTTTTTCTGTCTCCAGATTCAAATCAGTATCTTCCTTTCAAATAAATTCAGTCATTTGAAAGGGTGGTGCTTCATAATTCTAGACTTCAGTATCTTTTCTGATTTGTCATTCGTGAATATGGATTACTTTTTTGCAGTAACATCTTCGCAATGTTGCCAATTTGCAAATGTGAAACAATCTTCTTGTTTAAAATACTGACCATGATCTAATTCTAGTTTTTTGAAAGATATTTCTTGGCCTATTAATAGTCAATGTATTGTTCCTTCTGTTCTGTATTTTCCCTCTTTTACTTACTTGGCTATATTATGCTGGTTAAAGAAGTCTAAGATGTTTTTTAAAACATGAGCATTATATTGTATATGACAGCATATTTTACACTGCTTAGTATGTCAAAAACATTGCAATAAGATGAACCAGATAATTCCATAAAGGTAACTAGTAAAAACTAGTAAAACTAAAAACTAATTTTTACTTTTTTGATAATATGCAAAGAAGGAATTTGTACATCCATATTCTGAGAACCTGAACATGCATTGATGCTTATATGTCTCATCTACTTAGAAGTACACAAAGAGAAGGTGTGGTTCAGTTTTGAGACTCTCTGGGAAGTATTTATGGAATATATTAAGATGTGAGTTGTCTGTGGCATTTCTTGGATTAAAACAACAAGGCCCCTCCTATTTGGGTGGAAGTGCTGCTAATATTACCTAGTTCCTTCTCTTCCTCCCATTTCTGTCTACCATTTATTTTGAATTCTTGTGGGTTGAAATTGGCAGGGTGTGTGTGTTCATGTGGAGAACTGTCCTTGCAACTCAAAGTGATTTCCCCATGTCCTTTTTTTTAACCTTTGCAGCACATAGTATAGCTGTTTTCTTCAAAAGTTGAAAGAATTCTCCTAGTATACCTAAAAATGGAACCTTGGTCAATTAAATGTCTCAGTATTTCTCCCAAATGATACTAAGCTAAAATAAGAATACACATAATATGCATTTTTTTATTTTAATGTTTTTGGACATTTAAAAAATTAAAATGGGTATCTCTTGGTTTCCCCAAAAAGCCAATTACAGCACAGAGGCATGAATATTTACTCAGATTCTTATGTTCTTCAGTGATGAACTAATGTAACTAATATTTATTACTTGAATTCACTATAAAACAAAGTATGACAACAAAATTCAGCATTAACGCAGTGCAAAACTGTCAGGCTCTCTGAATCAAAGGGGGAAATTAATCTAATTTTTCTTGGTAGTATTTTCTAGTGTATGCTAAATGTGTTTTCCAATTAAATTTAAATGTTATGAATATTCCAGCTGTAACCAGTAGTAATTTTTACTTATCTTTGTCATTAGTTAAGTACTTGGTCTTTGCTGATCATAAGCAAGTTCTGTCTGACTTAGGTTCATAAAGGGAAAGGCATTTTTCCCCCCAAATCCTGTCAAAATATTGCATCTTCACAAACTTAAAAATGTAGATATGGAAAACAGTGTGTACTGTACTTGTTCTTTCATGTTAAAAGCTTCATCATTTAATGCAGTGTTCTTAAACTGGGGGTAATTACTCCCAGGGGGGTGATTTGGGCATATCTAGGGGTAATGGGGCAATTTGTAATAGCTTGTTTGTGAGTCGATGATCCAGTTTGGGATTGCCGCTGCTGAGACGCTTGTGTAAAACGAGTCTGGTTTTTTTTGTTCTTTTTTTTGTTTTGTTTTGTTTTTGTGGAGGTGGTAATGACATTATTTCAAACTGGGAAACAGGATAAT
Source organism: Python bivittatus (assembly GCF_059951505.1). Taxonomy (NCBI): domain Eukaryota; kingdom Metazoa; phylum Chordata; class Lepidosauria; order Squamata; family Pythonidae; genus Python; species Python bivittatus. The sequence goes on from NW_028277075.1 coordinate 80,995,482, forward strand.
TGGGTCAAACAGTTTAAGAACCACTGAGTTAGTGGGAATTTAATTTTAATATATACAGAAAGGAAATTACAAAATTGGCCAGCAGGTCAAAGTATGAAAGGTGTTATAAAAGAAGGTACAGAGTCTAAAAGGTACAAAGGAAATAAAGGTGTGGTTAAGCAGCATACCTGTCAGATATAAGAGGAAGAGACAGGTTTATATTCTCATGGGCAGGGCAGACTTGTTGAAAATATTCTACAAGTTCTAAGTCTACAGTGAAATATAGTGGAAGTAGATAAATCATTTAATTCTGAAATGTATACTGAAATACAATCATTTCAACATGTGCAACTAAATTCAGTTATACTTTGCAAGTGAAGAAATAGTTAAAGCATATTGGAAAAGTGTGCTATATGTAGTTCAACCAGTATTAACTGCCTCTTATTAACAGCTTCTTTACCACCCATTTCAATGGTCCAAGAATAACTGAAAGAGAAATTGTAAATGAATGTGATCCTATAATCTCAGAGTCATCAAGAGATGCAATAAAATTCAGTCACTGAGATGAAAAGAATTAATTAGAATTTAATCAATCTTTTTTTTAAAAAGGTGCTAGATCTTTGCTCCACTAATTTTTTTAATCCACAAAAGGAAATTTATATAAAAGGAAAAAAAATCTTGAATTTTTGTTGAAATTCTGTTGAAAAAAATTCATAAGCAAAAGAATTGAAAGATGAGCATTTTTATATATGTATATTTATCCTATTTAGGTATATGTTCGGTTTGGTTTGCTACATGTCTATTTTTGAAAGAGGCCTGTTAGTCTCTCTTCCTAAATTTCTGTATTATTTGGGGCTGGTGGCAATCATTAGCGGCAAGATACTAAGTTGAACCTTTAGTTTTATCTGAAAACTATTTTAATTATTTTTTTCTTTCTACAGAAACATGATCAGGGGCAAGTTCTGTTGGATGTAGTTTTCAAACATCTTGATCTGACTGAGAGAGACTATTTTGGTTTACAAGTGGCTGATGATTCTACTGATAACCCAGTAAGCTATATAGTATCTTATTTTCAGAAAAAAGTCTTCCTTTTTTCTCTTCTCCTGGAATTTGAAATTACGTTTTATTGATCATAACACATATGATTATTCTGAGGCTGCTGATAGAGCATTTATTGTGAACAATGTATTGTTCGCTTTTCACTTCTTTTCCACCCTGAAATAAATCTGGACAATTGTTTTCCGGTGCAATACAAATATCTTCAGTTTACTCTTACTGCAAATTTCTGAGTTCTCTGGCCCGTTTAAATTATAACAGGTGCCACTGGAAGGGAAATGAAAATCAGGAATATTCTTATCCTGTCCAGTTCTTGGTGTAGGTTATAAAGTTACCAGAGATATTCAGTTCTCAAGCCAGATATGAATTTATGTTAGAAGAAATCTCAGCTCTGTCAAAGAATCCCTGTTGCTACCATTCATTCTAGGGACCTTGGAAAAATATTGGAGGCTGGTCACTAATTATCAAAGCTTGTGGGATCCAAATATTGATCTTTCAATAGCTTCTTTTAGAGGAGATGGAATATATATCTCTTGATTTTTTCCCCATACTTCATCTATTTAGCCAGTTTGCCTCTGGCACATCTTAGCACTCTGGGATAGAGAAGAATGGAACAGTAGGTATTTCAGTGACTGAGAAAAATTTAACTCTTATAGAGAATTGCAGTGGCACAATTTGGGAACTGCAGGGCTATACATTAGTTGTTTCCATTTCAAATATTATCTGTGATTCTATACTCTTGTGGATTTTTTCTTCAGCTATTGTAATTCAGTTAGCTGAACTATATTTTGCAGTTAATTACTGTAGTTCAGCAGGAATATCTATTTATTGTCTTTGAGGTTATTCAAATAAATATTTCATTTTTTAGTTCTGTTCTCCTGGTTGTCTAGTTTTGTAGCCTAAGATAATTCTTACAGAAGGTTAATATATTGCTGATATATAGAAATCATAATGGGCACTTCCAGAGGCCTGCTCTTGCTCCAGCTGTTTATAATAATGAAAACACTTAGGTAAGAATGCTGTAAATATTTTAATCTCATTTAATCTCATGCAAAGTAGTTAATGATCTTTTGTGACAAAGGACATGAACAATATGTCATAGACTGTTAAAGAGCTTTGGCAAATACATTAGATGGGATATTTAAGAAAAATATAAAGGTTAATTGTTACTTGTTGCTTTCAGAGTGGGCCCTTCCTTTCCTTTTCCACACAAATATAATTTTCTTAATAGAATTATTAACTTTGTGAGCCCAAGAAACTTATAAATAAATGTTGAATTGTGCTAATGTGGTTTCAGCAGTGGGAGGAAGAAGATGGAGAAGGTCAGCTGGGGGTGGCAGGGGTGATGGGGGCGTAGAGCGACAAGGGCAGCGGACTACAGGATGGCAGGAGTGCAGGGCGGAGTGCAGGGCAGAGTGCAGGGCAACAGGGGCGGCAGAGTGCAGGACAGCAGGAGTGGTGGAGCTTGGGGCAGCAGAGTGCAGGGTGGCTGAAAGGGCAGAGATGAGAGATAGGTGGGTGGGGGGAGTTGAAGCAGAGGCTAGCACAGCAGGGCAGGAAAAGAGTGAGATCCTCGCCTAACGATGGTGCGGTCCTGGCGTAATGACTGCCACTGGGACTACTGAAACTGCTATCCCTAAGCAGTGCCATCATGCGATGTTTTGCCTAACAACCACATCGCTTAGCGATGGAAATTCTGGTCCCAATTAGGGTCATTAAGTGAGGAGTACCTGTAATCACAAATCTTACTTGTCTTCTGATTACAGACTTCTTTCTGTAAATCAAATATGAGCACCACTAAAAAGGCAATAGCTACGTCTCATGGAAATTGGTAACCCCACCACAGCACCCACTCACCCTCCCTACACTTCTTGCCTGGGATTCCCACCTCTTCCTACTTCATGACCTGCATGGTCCTGGGGTTACAACAGCAACTAGGACTGCCAGGATTGTCGTTGCTAAGTGATGCAGTTATGTGGCATCACACTTTATGACCATATCACTTAGCAGCAGAAATTCCAGTCCCAATTGCCATTGTAACCCGAAAACTACCTGTATCTCTTGAATTAACCAATAAAACATTTATAGTACAATAACAAAAAGAAAACTATAGTTACTATGCCAGATTCTACAGACAGTAAAGAAAACTATATTGAAATTTATGCAACAGAACTTGTAGTCATGCACTATCGCCCCAAAGCTCAACAAACCACCTGACAAACATGGTATTTGCCTTTTTAAATGCAATTTGAAAGCTCAATATAGGACTGATAATCTTTCCATTTACATCCTCTAATTATTCAAACTACATATCAAAAACCCAGGTAATCAAAACATGATTTTTTAAAGTAGTATGGAACAATCAAAATATCTTTCAAGCTTGAGACTTTTCAGTAACCTTAGTTTTTGTGCATCTCTATTTTAGCCACTGATTACATAAAGGAAAACAGAGTATTTGGGATTTTCAAGGAACTGTCCAATTCAGACCCAGCTGTTAAAAATAGAATGGGAAAATACCATTTTGAAATGTGTATGCATTTTAAAAACACACTTTTAAAAATGAAATAATAAATGTCTTGCTTTTTGACCTTAGTCTGATTCTCATCTGCAGTTCCAATTGCCGCTACATCGAGCCAACTTCCTTTTTTCTCCTTTTCTGTCCTGATCTTTCAGTCTTGTTAATATTATGCTGAGAAAGCCAGCTTTTAGCAGAAATACTTCAGCAAAAATACCTTCAAAATCCAAATGTAATGTAGGGTTCATTTAAAAAAAAAACTACTGTGACTAGACTTAGTACAGCATACTCAGTTTAGCTGTTTGTTGGGTCCAGTAAAGCAGATTATCTATTATATCTGAATGAGGTCTTATACATATCTATTTTATGTAAAATGAGATTTTACATGCACAAAAGCATATAGCATACAGACAGATCATGTCTGTTTCCTCGAAAGTTTGCTAAACAAATCCATTAAATCAAGGGTTTGCTGTATTACTAAACAGCTTTAACAAGGGTATCCAACTTGATTTTAAAATAAAAATTTCTCCACTAATTGTTCTTGGTATTCTTAGTGTTCATCTTAAATATATATTAATATACACTACTGTTTTTGTCATTACAGTTTCTTTTAACCTAAATAACTTTTCTCCTGTAACTTTCTCCATTATGTTTGCTCATTTTTGTTAATGTAATATTTGTAATATTTTCAAATTCTCCCAAGAATCACATAGTAAATAGTGTCTTGTTGGGTTTTTTTTATATATATTGTACTATAAAGTCACTTAGCAAAGCATAAAAATTTTGTTTGTTGATTTTTATAAAAATCAAATCATAGTGATTGTGCAGTAGCTTGAATGATAAATCCTTCTGTGATGATTCTGTCTGCAGAGAATGAGTTCTAGAAATCATTGGACAAGAAAAGCAATCATTGAATATTGCACACACAGATTAGTAACACACCCACTGGCTCACAGTACTGAGAGGCAAAATTAGGCAAGCGTAATTTCCTAAAGAAAATAAAACTATTTTAAACAGGATACATGTGGCCTTTTGTTCTTTCTAATCACCAGGGTGCACATATAAATTCAAATTGTCCCAAATCGGTTTCTTGTCAGTTTGGGGAGGCAGGGGAGGGAAGCTGGTATTACATGTTCATTACAGGTGTTTCCAGTTGAATGTATTAAATCAAAATAAAATAAAATGTATCTTTATTAATCCAGAAGTTAAAACTGATAGGGAAAATAATTTCTTTTGGAGTTTTAACTGGGTTGTTAAATGGGATTCTTTAAAAATAATATACTTATAGAAACTGAAATAATCTTGTTTTATGGATTTCTCCATATGCTTCCCTAATGTTGTTTTCATCTGTTGTTTTATGGACTGGTTTTGCGTTTAAAATGTTTTTATGTCTAGATTAAAGGACGTTTAACTTTTAGGTGTACCACCCCCCAAAGCTGTAGCATAGTAGGCCTGAGATACCTCCTGGTATGTTTATCCTGAATTGTTAGTAGCCACACTGGCTTCATTGAACAACAATCTGTCAGTGTCGGGTAGGCAATTAGAGGTCTTCAGGGTCTCCAGAGCAGGTCCAGAGGAGTTTACCTGTGGCTGGCTGTCAAGGATGAATATACTACGTACTTTATGAACTTGGTGCTCATTTCAGTATCGCTACAAACACTGAAAAAATATATAAGCAAAAACTGCGTTTAATATTGACTTGTTTTGAAATGTGACAAAACGTATTTTGTTTTGGGAAAAAATATAATAACCAATCTTTTCTCTCCATCAGAGGTGGCTGGATCCAAACAAGCCAATTAGGAAACAGTTGAAAAGTGAGCAAAATATTTTATCTACTTTGAATAAAAATCATCAGTAAATTCAGATAAAAACCTGAGTAAGCTAAAATATCAAATTCTAATCTGATGTTTTGGTTCAATTTAGGAGGATCACCCCACAATTTGAACTTCAGAGTCAAATTTTTTGTAAGCGATCCTAGTAAGCTTCAAGAAGAATACACACGGTATTTGTCTCTTTTATTTAGTAAAATGTAATACCGTTGGTATTAAATACACATACATTTGATTTTATAGAAGGCATTATATAAGGTAGTAGAGCCTCATCCTCAGAGAATCCTAGAAGAAATCAATTTCTAGATTTTTTTTAGTCATTCCTGAGTGGGCAGTTTCATTTGGTGAGCATGGGGAGGTAGGGTTGCATCCATGGTGGTTCCAACATGGTTAGGGTTCAGTTCTCTTCCCCATGCTATTTGATACCTATATGAAACCCTGGGGTAGGTTATGTGTCAGTTTAGGGTGACATATTATCAGTATAATTGAGTTATATATCACCATCCCAGGCTAAACCTGGATACTATCAACGTTCTGACCCAGTGCCTAGAGACTGTGAGAGCCTGGATGAGTCAAAGGTGAAATTAAATCCCTGCAAGAAAGAGCTGCTGTTTGTCAGTGATAGATCTGGATTGATTCCAGTTTCAGTGTTTACTCTAGATAGGGTTCCACTGTCCCTAAAGGAGTAGATCTGTGATTTGGGGTTTCTTTGAATTCAGGCTTCTGCTGGAACAGCAGGTTGAAGCCATGGGCACAAGAGCCTTTGCCCAGTTTTGGCTGATATGCCAGTTGCAGGCCTTTGGGGACAGGGAGGCATTCTCAACAGTTACTGTTGAGAGTATTCTTCACTCTCAGTAGGACTAAAGCAATGCATTCTATGTGGGCCCTGCCTTTGAAGATGGCTCAGAAGCTACAGCTGGTCCAAAATGTAGCAGCCTATCTGCTGACTAGAAATAGCACATTTAGCAAAGTGACACTAATGCTAGAGTTGCTGCATTGAATTCAGATTCAAAGTGCTGGTTATTACCTTTAAAACTTTACATACCTTGGTTCCTGAGTACAGTGGTACCTCTACTTACGAACGCCCCTACTTACGAAATTTTCGAGATACGATCAGCTCCGGCCCCAGAAATTTACCTCTACTTACGAATTCGCCTCGACTTCCGAGCCATTTTTCCGCCCGTGCCACGTGGTCCGCGGCCATTTTTCCGCCCGTGCCACGTGGTCCACAGACGCCGGAACGGATTAACGGTAATTACATTGAACCTTATGGGAAAATTTACTTCAACTTGCGACCAACTCAACTTGCGATCAGAGTCACGGAACGGATTAAGTTCGTAATTAGAGGTACCACTGTACTTACAGGTTCTTCTTTCTTTGCAAGATTCAGGCCACCCCATTCATGCTGAGTGGGGAGTATACTGAAGGAAAGTGTGCTGAGTGTTACCATGCACATAAAGAGAAGGCACTGGAACCCAATAACATGCTAAATCTCCTTGAGTACTAGGAAGTAGAAAAGTATATAAATCCTTGTATAAATATATAACTATATAGTAAATATCCTGGACAGCTTATTCATAAACATTTGCAAATTATATGAGATCTCCAATGCATTGGCACAAGCTGTTGTCTCTCTACAAGATGGATAGATTTATGCTTTCTAAATACATACATAAGGTTTTGCCCTTAAATTGCAAATAAGATAGTTCAAAGTAAATTAAAATGAGCTCCAAAAGACTTTAGGCATTTATCGAAACACTTTGCTAATCAAAACTTGTTTTTTTAAAAAGAAATTTGAATTGCATGTTTAATGTAGAGTAAGATATCTGTATGAACATTTTTTAAGAAAAGTATTTCATTTAAGAGTTGAAAGCATTTATTGCTGCAGTTTTGTTTTTGCTACAGTACCTTTAATCTTAGTTGATTTCCAGTGCAGAAATTTTTTACAATATATATTGTAAGTAGAATTCAGACAACTAATTTAATTTCACTGTGCATTTGCACACCTGCAATGCTGTATTCATCTGCTCCTGTTGCCGCTTTATGCCTGAAACAGCATTTTTCTGACAAACACGTAGTGTAAAATAACAGATATGTATAGAATTTCTACTCTTCTAAATTCGATTTCCTTTTTTATAATAATTTTATTAAAGATTATAATTACAATAGTAAAAACTAATACAAACTGAAAAAAAGAAAAGAATAACAAGAAAAATAGAAGGTGCAGAAAAGAAAGAAAAAAAGGAAAAGGGAAAAATAGAAATAGAAAAGAAAGAAAAAAATAAGAGCATAGTAAAGAAAAAGGAAATAAATATATAAAGAAGTGACTTCCCACCTTAATCACAAGTATAAACAATTTTAGTAACTTATCACCTTCTCTTAAAATACAACGGATGATCTCTTCTTCCCATATCCCATCTCTTATCTATGAACAAATCCATAAAGCCTTGTCATTTCAATCCTGATGTCAGCAAAAGTCCATTAAGTGTTACCAGAGATAACATATCTATTTTAACTTTGATCAAATAAACCAACTTTATATTCCTTCCTTTTACTTCTAACAATCTTGATCTTTAGTCCTGTCAATAATGTCCCAGAACTTGATTTCTTTTCATTTTTTCTTTGTTGCTCTCATAAAATTCTTCAAAACTTCAACAAGCCTCTTTTGTAAATCGAATGTAGAAAAATTATCCAGGTTAAGACATAAGCCGTTTTCTTTTGTATGTCCAGAGTAACATCTTTTCCCATGTCATTCTTGTAACCTGTCATTTTTAAATACACTTTCAAGTTAGTCTCAATCTTGTCAGGTAGAACTTGTTCCTCTTCCATAACATCTTTTAGATGCAGCCTATCTATGGAGGCAGACACTATGGAAATTAACTTCTGGGTCCATTGTCCAAAAATATCCTTCAGAATGTCCAATGTTAAAATATCTTGCTTCATTCTATAATTGTATGTCAAGTCTGACTATTCTTCTCCTTTAATTGTAATCTTTAGTTCCCTCTAGTGTCCAATTTTTAAAGTCTTATTATGTTTGTTGTTTTAATTCAAAACAAAAACATTTTCCCACAGGAAGGATTCTTTATATTTAATTCCAAAGTCTTATTTCAAATTTATCTGGACCCTTAGTCTGCTTGTAACCTTATGAAATCAAAGTTTTAATCACCCTTTTGCTGTTTATTCCAGCAATTTTTTTTAAGTTCTTAAAAGCGTAATTAAAACTTCTTTTATTAAGGATTGAAGGAGACTCACCTGGTGCTATAAAGCATGTCGATCCAAAGGTTCCTAATAGCTGAAAAGCCGTTAACAAGTGATTTCCAAGAGAGATTAGAAAAGGAAGTATGCAAACTCAATGTCCTTTCAAAGGCCCTGACTCCCATTTGAGCAAGAAAGTTCTTCCATCATCTCCCAGAGTTATAAATCCACTGGAGACTGCTATCTTGTGGTCTCTTTACGAGGAGCAGCTGTCTGGAGCACCTGTGGGTGATCTCAAGTCCTTTCCTCATCCAGAGGGATTATTGAAGAGCCGGTCTACTCATCAGCTCCGTTTTTCGTGGGGCCATCTTCAGTCCGCCATTTCTTCCCCAGAAATCCCTCTTTTGAATTCAGTTTCCATACAGTTTTAGTTCAGAGTATATTATTTTTAAAGTACGTTTAATGGATTAGAACCAATCTCTAAGATTACCATGTATAATAGGGCTTTCCTGACCTGAAGAATGAAGACTTATATTTTGATGACAGCCTCTGTGTCACCAAAATGTAACGTAAGATAACATAAGCAGTACCTTGAATTCAAAAGTATGAATCCTAAGAGTAAAACAAAAGAATCTTTAACCCAAAGAAGTTTATGTGAAAAGAAAACACCTGCCTCAAATATGAAACTAAAATACAAAATCCCATTACGTACTAAGCAGTCAAAACAAAATCCTGAACATCTAAACATTTTTAGGAATCCTCACTCAGTTAATGAATGCAAGACATGATCTGAGATACAGAGAATATTAAAGTGCCAGATTTAATACATATGCACTTAAAAGCAGTGTATCTGAAACCTAACTTAAATGATGATTTTTAAATATGTATTAATTAAACAAATGGTTGTAAATGTTGATGATAGACCAGTATCACATTTCTCTGACAGTGATTAAAAATTGTCCAGTCTTAAACATGGAAAAGACAAGGACAAGGAGTTAACAATGTGAGATTGCCTGAACAGTTTCATTAGATTTAAGATCTTCACCTCAATCTGTATTGGAGAATATTTAAGACATTTATTATTTATTACTAAATGCTCTATTTATACTATTTAGTATTAATATATTCTGTGTTGATTTTTTCTTTTAGTGTAATAATGAAAAAGAAATTTGCTTTTATTTTTGTGTTTTACTAGCCTGAAATAATAGTGTTTGGTAAAATTCATATGCTAAAGTCAAAAGGGATCTTAATTTTGTTAGATAAGGATATAATAGTAAGTTTGTTAACCTGTTGTTCTTGTTTACTTTTTTTTTAAGGTACCAGTATTTTTTGCAAATTAAACAAGATATTCTTACTGGAAGGTAAGAATGTATGCCTTGCAAACTAGAGTGTCTTGTGATTCAAGGTAGGGATGGGGAGCATTCATTAAACAGTGTGACATAATAAAATCAACCGATTGCACTCATTCTGTGAAAAATTGAAATACTTGTACTAAAACATTGTAGATAAGTTTGTAGTGATAGGACATCACATTTGATAATGAATTCAGAATTATGCTAAATAAACTTTTTAATGCTAAAGTTTTCTTATCTGTCTGCTAAAATTCTTGCACTTCCAATTCCCAACAGGATATAGAATTTCTGTTCCTTCCAGGTAGACAGTATGTTTTGTTGAAGCAGATAGTGGCCATATTTGTCTTGAATGACATGTCAGGATTCTTAGACACTGCTCATTTGCCTTTGCCTCTCCCTGATTTGCCAGCTACAAAACAAAGAAGCTGGTTTTACATGTTAACAGACTTGCACATCTTGCCAGTCTCTTTCAAGCTAGGATACATAAATCATAGTTCCTAATTTATAAATCCTGGCTTGTCTAGGAGTCAGGATATCTGGTTTGGATAAGTTAGCTAAACAAATCCCCTCTGTTTACAGTTGTAACAATGGGGAAAAGCAAAAAACCAATGATAGACTGCATCAGTGTTCAGCTTGTACATAAGAAACCACGATTATCCAGAATCCTGTTTTGGATTCTATTTTGATATGTCTATATAGGTAGTCCTTGGTTAATGACTGACGTGTTTAGCAACCATTCAAAGGTACAACAGCACTGAGAAAGTAACTTTATGACTGGTCCTCAAACTTAAAACCATTGTGGCATCCCCACGTGATCCCCATTCAGGTGCTTTCCAACTGACGCACATTTAAAACCATCATAGTGTCCCATGCTCATGTGATTGCCATTTGTGAGCTTCACAGTTGGCTTCTGACAAGCAAAGTCAATGGAGAAGCTGGCAGTACAATCACAATTCATGGTCACGCGATGTCTCACTTAATGACCGCAGGTGATTTGCTTAATGACCCCAGTGGAGCTGACATCATAAGTCCCCTGCAGTTATGTGATGTTTCACTTAACAGCTTAGTATCTCGGTGATGGAGTTGCCAGTCTCAATTGTGCTTATTAAGTGAGGACTACCTGTACATATCTGTTTATTCGTATCCAAAATAATTAAATGTATACAGTGGTACCTCGGGATACGAACTTAATCCGTTCCGTGACTCTGGGCATATCCCGAGTTGGTCGTAACCCAACGCAAATTTCCCCATAGGGTTCAATGTAAATCCCGTTAATCCATTCCGCCCTCCGAATTTGGTCGCACCCCGAAGCAAATTTTCCCATAAGGTTCAATGTAATTACCGTTAATCCGTTCTGGCGTCCGCGGACCACGCATCGGGCGGGAAGACGGCTGGGCGCCGCATGGCGCAGTAGGAAAACGGCCGGGCGCCGCACAGCGGGAAAACGGCCGGGCGCCGCGGACCACGTGTCAGGGGCGGGAAAATGGCCGCGGACCACGTGTCAGGGCGGAAAAATGACCGTACCCCGAGGCGGAGTTCGCACATTGAGGTAAATTTTTGCAGCCGGAGCTGGTCGTAACCCAAAAAGTTCGCTAGTAGAGGTGTTTGTATCCCGAGGTACCACTGTACTTTTAATCATATAAACATATATGATAGACATATTTTCTTTTTTAAAAAAAACAGAGAAGTATATCATGATACAGCTCATGAAAAATGTGTGTTCTATACAAAGTTTTCTTTTCATAAGGAAACATATCCACACAATTAAATGGGTCATTCACTAATTTAAATAAATTGGTAAAGCAGATTGGATTTAAATATTGTAGTTCATAGCTGAGATTTTTGGGTTGTGTTTTTTACCTTCTATAGATTGCCCTGTCCTTACAATACTGCTGTACTCTTGGCTTCCTATGCTGTTCAGTGTAAGTACATACGTAAGTGTTTGAAATTAAGAACATAATGGTCAGTGCCCCATCTTGTTTGACACTTTGTGTTACACTGTGCTCTTTCCCTATAAATTCATGATGCTTATAGACCTATACAACCAGAGAGTGATAGCCCTTCTGCACTGTTGCTCCCTAGCAGCTGATATTTGATATATGCTGCCTGTAATCAAAGAAGTACTAATCAGTACTAGACTAATAATCACTGAGAGTCCTTCATGAGTTTGTCCACTCTGCTTTTGAAATTGGCTAAATGGGTGGGCCATCACTACATTTTAATAGTAGCAGATTCTATAGTTTTAAATATGCTTTAAGATTTTTTTTAATGTTTCATTAAGGTTTCCTGATCATGCTGGTTTCTCAATGTTTATATTGTGCAGATTTTATGTTTTAAAATATATTTTATTTTATTAAGTATATTTATTTAAATTATTTGTATTGCAGTTTTACAAATCTTTTAAATATCTATTTGGTAAGCCTTATTCCCAGAAAGATGAGAATATGGTTGCTATCATAATATTATTAGTAACATTGATTGATTCATTATGTGCCATCAAGTTGGTATTAACCCTTAGTAGATTGATTGATTGATTGAGCAAATTTATATAGCTGCCCATCTCACCGAAGTGACTCTGGGTGGTGTACAACAATCAGATAAAAGACATATATAAAAACAACAGAAGAAATATAAAAAACCACATTGATAAATACTATGGAAAAACCAAAAATACGAACCATAGGGGAAGGGAGAATAAAAATGGCCCCCTCAGCAATTGAGCCATCTAAGCAGGTGGATCTCCTTCTCTCCAGGAGGATCTGAACAAAATCTGATCCTTAAGGTTTTCCAAAGGTGCACTGTAATTGAATGTATCTATCTTGCTGCTGGTCCTTCTTTTCTTCCATTTTCTTCTGCCTTTCCGAACATTATAGACTTCTGCAGAGAGATCTTCACATAATGTGTCTAGTCATTTGTGCCTCAAATGAGAAATCTGGTTGATTTGTTCAGTGATCCATTTGTTTCTTTTCTTGGTATTCATGGTATTCTCAGGAGTCTTCTCCAACACCAGCGTTCAAAAGCATCAGTATCCTTTCTATCCTGCTTCTTCAAAGTAAAATTTTCACTTCCCTGCAGAAGTGTCACAAGGAAAATTACTGCTTGCATGACTCTGCATGATCTGTAGGTATAAGCCCACCATGGCATCTGAATATCTTTTCCAAGGCCTTCTTGGTTACTTTATCAAGTGCTAGTATGTAGTATAGCTGGTTGTTGCTTTATTGTTAATAGTTGAGCCTAAAAGGCAGAAGCTGTCCACCACATCAATATCTTCATTGTCTAAGGCTGGTTGGTGTACCTGTTGTCATTAGTTTGATCCTGTTTATATTTAATCTTAGTCCTGTTTTTTTACTGTGTGGTGTCATCAGCATAACACAGGTTATTTATGTTTCATCCGTGAGATGCTCTTGAATTCTTATTTTTCTAAATACATTCCACAGCTTGCCATGATGTACACAATTAAAGGCCTTTGTATAATCAGTAAAGCACATCGTGACTTCTTTTTGGTATTTTGGCTTTCTCAGTTGTTCAGCATGCATCAGCAATAATGCCTCATGTTCCTCAGCCTTTTCTAAAGCCAGCTTGAACATCTGGCATATCCCTTTTCCTGTAATGCTCTAATCTGCATTGAATGATCCTAAGCATTATTTTGCTAGCATGTGAAATTAAGGATATTGTACAGTAGTTTGCACATTCTGTTAAATCCCCTCTCTTTGCTATCGATATGTAGATTGATCTCTTCCAATCTGTTAGACACTGTTAGAGACAAATCTATTCTCCAGATTTGCTAGCATAGCTTGGTTAGAACCTTTCTTGAATTTTCTTCTGTTGTTTGACATATTTCCGTAGATATTCCATCAGTGCAATGGAAGGCATAGGTGAGGAGGAGACTGGTACGAGAGATCAAGGCTATCAGGACGGGGGGGGGGTGCATTCCAGAGGAAGGGGCAAGGCAAGCACTTTCTCAGCCCGCAGCAGGACCATGAGAAGACGAGGCTGAGGCTAGCCCCTCCCTAGATTCTCACGGGGTATATCCACTAGTAGCTTTAGGATAGCTTTAGTCTGGCGAGATTCTGTCTATAGCGTGTAAGCAGTAAAGGAACTACACTGGACTGGACTGTTTTGTTGTTGTTTTTGGGCTGAACCTGACAATCAGTTCCTGTAACCTTCTGACTTGGTTATGAGCAGAGTTCTGATCTAACTTCATCTTCTAGTACTAGTGGTTTTTGTAAGTAGGAGTATCTTCTATAGTAGCTTGGATGTTGAGATCTCTATTGTACAGAATTTCAGTGTACTTCTTCCATCTTTGTTTGATCTTCTGTTCCTTTGGGGAAATGAGCTGCAGCTCATGAAAGCTTGTGACTTTTAATAAAAAAATTATTCAGAAAAGGCTCTACCAGTCTCCTTCTGATTTTTTGCCACCATCAACTAAAATGGTTCTCCTCCTAAAGGACTGTCCATTAGTGTCCTTTAGCATACCAGTTTGATGTTGGAACCTCCTTCTCGGTTCAGAGAACTTTTGGAAGACTTTCATTATTTTTCCATGTCTGTTTCCATCTTCATTTACAGTTTTGTCTCTTCTAACAGCTCTCTGAAATTCTTCATTAAGTTCCTTCCTAAGATTTTTACCTTTCTTGGCCTCATCTCGTTTCGTTTTGGCAATTTCCACTGTTCTGACATTCAATTTGCTTTCTTCTGTTTCTTGATCTTTGCCAATCTCTTTTCACATTCATTGTTAACAAATTATTTAAGTTCATTCCTTAGTTCCTCTGATCCTTTATCAATGAGGCCCAAGACTTCTTAAAGTTCTTAAAAATGGTGGGTATATGCTCAAAATCATGTTATGGAAACTGGTAGCTTTCTTCTTCCACTTTAGCTTAACTTGGAAATTGCATATGAGCAATATCTAATCTGTTCTACAGTTAGCTCTGCCCATGTTTTTGTTGTTAATAATTGAGCTCTTTCACCTCCTTTTGCCAATAATATAATCAATTGGATTTCTATGTACAGTACTTCATCTGGGGATTTTCATGTATTTTCTGTGGTGCTTAAAAGTTTGTGAACCTTTTTGAATTTTCAATATTTCTGCATAAATGTGGCCTAAAACATGAGAAAAACATGGAGAAAAACATGTTCTCCACATAAGTCCTAAAAGTTGATAAGAGAACCCAATTAAACAAATGAGTCAAAAACGTAGTTGTTCATTTATTTATTGCAGAAAATGATCCAAAGCTACATATTTGTGTATGGCAAAAGTAGGTGGACTTTTAGGATAATCAGTTCATTTGAAGGGGAAATTAGAGTCAGGTGTATCAATCAATGGAGTGATAATCAGGTGTGAGTGTGGGAGGTCCTTCCTTATTTAAAGAACAGAATTCTGGGTATTCACTATCAAAGTCTGATCTTCACAGGTATGTGGAAGTGTGTCATGGGTCAAACAAAGGAGATTTGTGAGGACCTCCAAAAAACAGTTGTTGATGCTCACCGGGCTGGAAAAGGTTATAGAACATTTTCCAAAGAGTTTGGACTCCACCAGTCCACTGTCAAGCAGATTGTGTACATATGGAGGCAATTCAGCACCATTGTTATCCTCCCCAGGAGTGATCGGCCATGAAGAGGAAGGTGTGATGGAAGACTTGAGTGAGGAGGTTCAAGGTCATAGGGAGGGGGAGACGAATCTCAAGCATCTCCTCAGCCCACAGGCTGAGCGTGTGAAAACTAAGAGGATGAGACTGGCACCACCCTAAGGAATTCAGAGTGTTTAGTTGCTGTTGTTGGGAGTTAGAGTTAGTCTGGCAAGATTCTGTCTAGTAGGTGTAAGCTAATAAAGTAACTGAACTGTTCCCAAATCGTCCCGCTGAGTTTCTTGGGCTGAACCTGACAGAAGGTGTGTAATATTCCAGGAAGTTCGAAGAACCCCAGGGTAATATCTAAGGAATTAAAGGCCTCTCTTGCATTGGCACTGGCAGTGTCAGTGTTCATGAGATCACCATCAGGAGAACATTGAACAACAGTGATGTGCATGGCAGGGTTGCAAGGAGATAGCCGCTACTCTCCAAAAAGAACATTGCTGCCTGTCTACAGTTTGCAAAAGACCACATGGATAAGCCAGAAGACTATTGGAAAAATGTTCTGTGGATGGATGAGACCAAAATAGAACTTTTTTCCTTGAATGAAAAGTGTTATATTTGGCAAAAGGCAAACACTGCATTCCAACATAAGAATCTGTGAAACGTGGTGGCAGTATCATGGTTTGGGCCTGTTTTGCTGCCTCTGGAGCAGGCTGGCTTGCCATCATTGATGGAACTATGAATTTTGAATTGTACCAGCAAATTCTACAGGAAAATGTCAGGGTATCTGTCTATTGAAGCTCAAGAGAAAGTGGGTCCTGCAGCAAGACAACAACCCAAAGTATACAAGTTGTATGACCAAAGAATGATAAAAGCAGAAGAAAGTTAATATTTTAGAATGGCCAAATCAAAGTCCTGACCTTAATTCTATAGAAATGTTGTGGAAGGACCTGAAGCAGGCAGTTCATGCGAGGAAGCCCTCCAGCATCCCTGAGTTGAAGCTGTTCTGTAAGGAGGAATGTGCTACAATTCCTCCTAGCTGATGTGCAGTTGCATTTATTGCTGCCCAATTGCAACACCAATTACCGAAAGCAAAGTTTCACATACTTTTGCTACACAAAAATAGAGTATGTAGTACACATCCATCAAAAACCACTGTTGTGTGATAGTGGCACATAATTTTAATACTGATTAATTTGAGATTTGTGGTATGAGTCTAATCTTATCTATACTAACTGTGTCTGTACTCACATTTCTAGACTTTTATAAAAATTTATACCATAGAAGAAAACACACTTTAAAAATCTGGAATATTAGAATGGTATTGGACCAAATATATTTCTTGTGAGAACTGGGTTTTCTGAAAAAAGCATGCAGTATTACAACAGAAAAGGCACTTAATTAGACATAAATTATTTTTAGTATAGTCCAAAAGAAGTTATTTAAAAACAAGTCCAGGAACATTGTATGCAGCTCAGGATTTCTTTGAAGTTTTCTTTGCTGTAACTGCCACTCCCAGGGAGGCAAGTAGCTTTATATATTGAACTGTAGCTTATCTCTTTGAAATTGGGTGTTGTTGCACTTCAAAGAAAAGGTTCCAGGTGTACTTACAATGCAATTTTGCCTAGATTACTATGGTAGATTATACATATAAATAAACTTTTCCAAAAATACTTAATGATATTAAATTTTGCTTATACAAATACTATCATCAAATATTTAATATTAGAGGATTGATAGTAGAATATCAAATAACTAAGTTAAATTAGTTCTATGATTCAGTGAAAAATATTTTGAGGGCTGGTTGCATGGGATTCATAGGCCTTGCTTTCAAGCAAATTTGCACCAGGTGGGTTAAAAGCAGCTTGAAGTCTTTCTGGCACTAAGTTTCAAGAGTTGATTCATGTATATTTCATCTTTACAGCATTACATTCAAGTTGATTCATTTGTGGAAAGATCTGAGGGGATAACTCTTTTTATTTTCATATCTACTCTTTGTTCTGCAAGTTGTTGAAGTGGGGCTCCTGTTATATAAATAGCTTATTTTAACTTTCAGCTGAACTGGGAGACTACAACCTTACAGATAACTTCCCAGGCTACCTCTCAGATTACTCTTTCATCCCTGGCCAGCCTCAAGACTTTGAAAAAGAAATATCCAAACTACATCAGCAACATATGTAAGCATGAAAAAAATATAAAGTTATAATCAAAAGAATAACACAACTAATTCTGTGCACCCAAAACTATTAGGTGTGTGCAGATCAAAAGTAGCTGTCTGAATTATAACCTAGCTAATTGCATGGTGTTTTATTCAGTTCTTATGGAGAAATAAGCCATTTAAAACAGGCACATGATTGCCTCAGAGATATTGTGAAACAGCATGCCCCTGTACTTTTTTGAGACTATATTTCTGTAGAGTTCCTGCTAACAGTGTCTATTAAATAAGTTATGCAAAAATACACTTTTGCAATCAACTGTTTATGTATAATACTGAAAGTGCATTTTTCTGGCATCTACAGAGCTGCCAGTATTAAACTCTTAAATCCAAAAACTAATGTATTAGCTAAAAATAATGTTTAATACATTATTGCCATCTTTTTCTCTTTCTGAAATTCCATATCTCATACAGAAAGCTTTGTTTTTAGATAAGAGCTTAGATTTCACAAGCATTTCGAACAATTTAACATTTGCCTATTTTTGCCTCCATATAGAGGTTTGTCTCCAGCTGAAGCAGAGTTTAGTTATCTCAGTACAGCCCGAACCTTAGAACTCTATGGAGTTGAACTGCACTATGCAAGGGTAAGTTTAAATTAATTACTACTCTTTTAATGGATATCATCTGTCAATTTGTTTTGTATAAATTTAACAATTTTTAATACATTTAAGTATTCAGGGTGAATAAGCATGAATTAAAACATATTGTGTTAAATGAAATATTCAGAATTTAATCCCTGTATGTTTTGTTTTGCATAGCCAGTGTCACTTAAACAAAGCTTTTAATAAAAATTCTTAACCTGGCTTGTAAAGTAGTATTTTAAAGGGCTGTAATTTTGTCCACATTTACATATGAGTAAACATTAACTGCTTCTAAATTGTACTCTATAGATTGTTTTTCAAACACATGGCATTCTTAAAAAATAAAATAAATTGTGTCGATGGAAGGTAACTTGTTTCTCTTAATTTTCATGGGGCACCTTAGAACTAAATTTAAATTAATTCATAACTTATTAAAATAAAAGAGGAAAGTTTGTAGCAGCAAGTAAGTGCATTTGTAGTAAGAAAAAGGCAACGTTTATGTCCACGTGTTTTTGAAAATTTAAATATGATTGTACTCAAAATAGAAATTAACATTTCAATATTTAGAGCTTGATCCAACTAACTGGCATTTTTGCCACCTCAAAATATACTGATTTTTTTCTATTGTCTTTCAATATTCAGGATCCTTTAAGGCATTATAGAATATATTTATTTTTCTCAGACAGAAATTTTAAATTGGAAATCAGAAGCTTCCTAATTGAGTTCTCTCCTAAATTGGTTAAAAAGTGATTCTTCTATTATCTTTTTGAAATACCATTCCATAAGTGGAATAGGCCTTCTCTGTCTGTCTAGAGACTGTGCACTTTGCACAGGTTGGACCTTTCCTTCAAACAGCTACTGAGTGCTGAGTTTTAACTTGCTTCTTCTCTTCCTCCTTCCTGCATTTGATTACTTTGGTTCTTCCATCTTCTCATCCTTTCTGCATAGTAGGTGCTCAGCTGAACATGCAATCCATTGCTGACACATCCACATACATTTTAGCCCAATAGAAGAGAAGAAATCATTCCAAAGCTGAGCCTTTGTTGTGTTTGGATGGATGTATATGTGAAGTAGACCTCCCCCCTTCACAGTCCCAGCTGTAGCAGTTACACTCTTTCACAGATATGTCTTTTCTTCCCCTCTCCCATAGCCCCCATTCCACTTAAGTATATAAATACATTGACGTGGAATGCAAAAGGCTAATATCAGTTTCTGAAGTCTGAACAATAACTGGCTATTTTTAGGAACAGGATACTATAAATTTTGTCCTTTTTCATAGAGGCAGTTCTTACCTATAGTAATAAAGAGCTTAAAGAATCAGGAAATGCATGTGATCTCATAATTCAGAGTTCATGATAGAATCAAGGGTATTTATTCAGTGTTTAACGTATATTTTAATCAGAAAAGGAAGATTACAGTATGAGTAATAAACTTAGTCATAAGAGCTAATTTAATACATTATATTTGCTGGTTAATCAATTAAATATTGAACCTTCTTTAAGCCCAGAAAAGAGGGAGAACAGATTTGGGAGGAAGGCTAGCAGCCACTTCCTATTATACATAGCATACTATTGTGATGGTGTCTGCATCAGGGCATTTAAAGACAACCATGCTTAATCAGATTGTTCAGTTACAGTATTACATTTCTTGGGAGGGTCACATTTAGTATTTTACAGCATCATCTCTTCCTGTCCTGCCATAGCTGTATCAAGATTTTGAACTCAGAGTAAAAGTGAAGAATGAAGCAATAGTTTTTCCATCAAATGTAGTGTTACAACTTTTGCAAAAGCACGAGTACATACATACAGGAGGAAAGAAAAGATTCTTGATTTATGTTCATGATATTACTACAGTTGCTACAAATAAGCATATCTTAAATATTAATACTTGTACCTTACTATTCCAATATTAAATATGGAAACAATACTGATCAATTTTTATTCTTTATTTATGATCAGATTTTTATCCCACCTTTGTTTTTGATGAACTAAAGTCACACACATACTTAATGCCTTCTATTTTCTTCACAACAACAACCCTGGAATTGGGTTGGGCTGAGAGAAAGTGATTGACCCAAAGTCACCCAGCCAGCTTTCATGCCTAAGAGAGGACTAGAATTTATGTTCTTCCTGGATCTAGCCCAGACCTTTGCCACTGCTGGGTTTCTGATTATTTATTTAATTATTAATTAATATTAATGATTCTGATTAAATATGGATGCATATAGTTTGGTCAAACTTTAAGCAATCTTATACAGACATTATAATAACATAGCAGGGTACTGTATAATTCCACGTTTTGTGATGATTCTTATTTTGTTCCATAAGGTAGGTCCTCAAAATCAGCTGTGTTTAAATAGATATACAATAGTAACACACAAATAAGGCCTATGTGTAAGGATCCATTTTTATTATTTTTTTCCATGCTTTCTAGACTGCATAGGTATGTTGCACACTAGAGCATCTGTTCTTTATTGAAGGGAAAATACCAGGAGAGCCTTAAAACATTGGTTGATAGTGAGAGTATAGGGAAAGCAGAAGAGGCAGAATATGATGTTAAGTTAAAAAATGTTTTCCTTAATGCAAATAGACATTAGAGACTTATCAAGGAAGACATATTGTTTCTTTACAGATAATAAAAGTTGTAATATTTCACACAAGAAAAGAGAAAATGAATAAGTATTCATCTTTTTCCTGTTCTTTTTATAGGATCAAAGTAATAATGAAATTATGATTGGAGTAATGTCAGGAGGCATACTCATTTATAAGAACAGGGTACGAATTAACACCTTTCCATGGTAAGGATATCTTTTACAAGCATTATTACTTCCTATGTACAGGTAGTCCTTGCTTAACAATGCTAATTGGGACTAGAACTTCTGTCGTTAAGCAACATGGTTGTAAGTTAAGTGAGAACCTCATGTGACCGTGACTTGTGACTTCTTGCTGGCTTCCCCATTGACTCTTCTTGTCAGAAGCTGGCAGGGAACATTACAAATCGCAATCACATGACTGTGGACACTGTCATAGCTGTAAGTATGTAAGCTGGTCATAACTACCAGTTGTTCTGTGCGGTCATAAATTTGAATGGTCACTGGATGATGGTTGTTAAATGAGGACCACCTGTACTACAAAGTGATAGCTTTGGTTTTTAAGTATACATAAGATCTAAGTTGGTCACCTTTTTGATATTTACAACTGGTATTATTGTATACCAAGAATTATGTAAAAAAAAAAAAAGGCTCAGCATTGTAAGATACAGTATATTTTTATACTACTTCTGCTGCAGGATTTATGTATTAAATTTTGGGGGGCTAAAACATGTCGGACTAATTTTTTTATCAACTCTCAGTGTCAGCATTCAATATTGTGCATTCTGGACCAATTGCATTTTCCAAATGTTCTTCAAGGGCAGACCCATGCAAAGTGCATTGTAATAGTCCAGTTGGGAGGTAACTAAAGCATGAGTGATTGTGATTGTGAGCAGTGCCCCTCGATCTAGGAAATGGCGCAGCTGGGCACACAAAATGTATTTGTTTCTCTTTGAGCCGGAGTCAAGAGTCCAGGAGAACCCTCAGATGGCGCCCCAGCTCTGACTGGAGGAATGTCACCTTGGCCAGAGTTAAATATGTCAAATCACCAGATATGGGGGCTCCTAAAACCCACAGCCAACTGGTCTTGTCAGGGTTGAACCAAAGCCAATTCTTCCCCATCCAGGCCCATATAGCCTCCAGGCATTGGGAAATCGCCAGGCATCACTTGGGGGGCCCAGGGCAGAGATGTATAGCTGAGTATCATCAGCATACTAATGGTGCTTAACCCTATGCCGATAGATGACCTCACCCAGTGGTTTCATGTAAATGTTAAATAGGAGCAGGGAGAGAGTTGAGCCTTGCTGCACTTGACAGAACAAAGGCCTAGGACTGGACTTCTCCCCTCCCTATCCTGCCCCTCATCAACACCAAATGGAACTGGTCTTGGAGAGAGGAGGAGAACCAGCTGGCTCAGAAGAATACCATGACTGATGGTATCAAAAACAGCGAAGAGATCAAGTAGGGTCAGGATGGATACACCATCCCCATCCCTGGCCCACTTGTTGACTTAATTATCTGCTCCAGTTATCAGGCCAATGTAGAACTATAGTATTAGAGATTATGTAACTTTTTAAAAATGTTACCTTGCTCATGATTTAAATGGGTTTAAATAATTTTTGTCCCTGTTTTTCATGCATCGGTGTGGTATTTTCCAGTGACAATAATGTACTATTCAAGATGGGAATCTATAGTTTATTTGTTGCCTGGACTATTTCCTGCATTCATAGCTTTTGTATGTAGAAATAATTTATCATATCTTGATAAACTTAAGAGATGGGTGGCCCATATAAATTGAATTCTTTGAATTCAAATTGAGTAAATAGTCTTGAAATTGAATATAAAATGAATAAATTGAATAAATAGTCTTCTTTGAGGTAAAGTGCTACGGTAATAAAATTTAGAACAGGTTTACACAGGTAAATGAAATGATGGATATTTTTCTTGTGAATGTTGAATATACTTACCATCCTTATCCAACTAATACATCTGAAAGAAAGATTAGCTCATTTTGATTTTTATTTCATTAGGTTGAAGATCATAAAAATTTCTTTTAAGTGCAAACAGTTTTTCATTCAACTTAGAAAAGAATTGGTAAGCACTGATACTGCTAATTCATATACTTTATATTAAATTATATTTTATTTTGAAAATGTTCTCTTTAGAGTTTCATACCTTATTAAAATATCAAAATATGTTAATTTTCTAATTGTCTAATGGTAGATAGTACAGTGTATTCGGAAAGCATTCAGACCCTCTTTACATTTTTCAATTTTGTTATGTTGCAGCCTGATACTACAATTGTTCAAATTCATTTTTTTTCTTATTAATCTATACTCAGTACCCCATAATGATAAAGTGAAAACAGAATTTTAGAAATGTCTGTAAATTTATTAAAAAGGAAAAACTGAAATATCACATTGGCATAAGTATTCAGAGCCTTTACTCAGTACTTTGTTGAAGCACCTTTGGCAGCAATTACAGCCTCAAGTCTCTTTCAGAATGACTTGACAAGCTTTGCACACCTGGATTGGGGGATTTTCTGCCATTCTTCTTTGTAAATCCTCTCAAGCTCAATCAGGTTGGATGGGGACCGTCGGTGGACAGCCATTTTCAGGCCTCTCCAGAGATGTTCAATAGGGTTCAAGTCAGAGCTCTGGCTGGACCACTCTAGGATGTTCACAGAGTTGTCGCTAAGCCATTCCTGTGTTGTCTTGGCTGTGTGCTTAGGATCATTGTCATGTTGGAAGGTGAACCTTCGGCCCAGTCTGAGGTCCTGAGCGCAGGTTTTCATTGAGGATATCTCTGTACTTTGCTCCACTCAGCTTTCCCTCATCCCTTACCAGTCTCCCAGTCCCTGCTGCTGAAAAACACCCCCATAGCATGATGCTCCCACCACCATGCTTCACTGTTGGGATGGTATTGGGCAGGTGATGAGCGGTGCCTGTTTTAGAATTGAGGCCAAACAGTTCAAACTTGGTTTCATCAGACCAGAGAATCTTGTTCCTCACAGTCTGAGAGTCCTTCAGGTGCCTTTTTGCAAACTCCAAGCGGGCTTTCATGTGTTTTGCACTGAGGAGAGGCTTCCGTCTAGCCAATCTGCCAGAAAGCCCAGATCGGTGGAGGGCTGCAGTGATGGTTGTCCTTCTGGAGCTTTGTCCCATCTCCACATAAGATCTCTGGAGCTCAGTCAGAGTGACCGTTGGGTTCTTGTTCACCTCTCTTACTAAGGCTCTTCTCCCCTGATTGCTCAGTTTGGCTGGGCAACCAGCTCTTGGAAGAGTCCTGATTGTTCCAAACTTCTTCCATTTGAGAATTATGGAGGCCACTGTGCTCTTGGGAACCTTCAGTGCAGCAGAAATTTTTTTGTAGCCTTCCCCAGATCTGTGCCTTGCAATAATCCTGTCTCTGAGCTCTGCAGGCAGTTCCTTTGACATCATGGCTTTTGCTCTGATACGGGATGCATGTTCAGCTGTGAGGCCTTCTATAGAGAGGTGTGTGCCTTTCCAAATCATGTCCAATCAATTTAATTCACCACAGGTGGACTCCAATCAAGATGTAGAAACAGCTCAGCAATGATCAAGAGAAATGGGAGGCACCTGAGCTAAATTTCAAGTGTTGTGGCAAAGGGTCTGAATACTTATGCCAATGTGATATTTCAGTTTTTCCTTTTTAATAAATTTACAGACATTTCTAAAATTCTGTTTTCACTTTATCATTATGGGGTACTGAGTGTGGATTAATGAGAAAAAAAATGAATTTGAACGATTATAGTGTCAGGCTGCAACATAACAAAATTGAAAAAAGTGAAGGGGGTCTGCATACTTTCCGAATGCACTGTATATAACTTTACAAGTGTATGCTTAGGTTAGATATTTTTAACATAGTAATTTGGCTGAAATTATTCTTTGTGCATGGAGGTAGGGAGAGGGTAGGGTTAGGGAAATAGGCCATACATGTCTTGCTTATAGTATCCTGATGATAAGAGGCTCTCTGAAGTTGCTGATAGCCTCCTTTTGGGGGGAGGAAGTATTCTCTAAGATAAAAAATGCTGCAATCTGTTGTCATCAATCTGTGAGTGCAGCCACAAAACCTTCTTCCTGGATAGGTTGGCCTTTCACCTTCCAGTACCTTTGGTTCCTGTCTACTGAATGTTGTCACTAGTAATCTAGCAATGTTTCTGCCATAATTCCTAGGTAGTAGGAAAACAGAAGCTCTTGCTTAGGAAGATAGGAAGCTAATAATTGCTTCTGAGCATTAACAGCTGGCAGCTAATAGATCATCCATGGCAGACAAATTACATAGATTGAGGGGGATGGAAAGGAAAACTTGGGTTTATTTACTCTCTTTGTGCTTACTAGGCAGAAACCTCCATTTGGGTTCATTCTAGTGAATCCTTTACCAAACTTTACCAATTTGAAGATGCATGTATGGGTGGGGGGGTTGTTGTGAAGCAATAATATTTATATGATACGTGTGGTATCTCCATCTTACATATAGTACACACTGGGTCCTTTGGAACTGATTAACAAATATTAATCTTTTCCTTCTAGCATGAATCTAGAGAAACTTTATTGGGGTTCAACATGGTGAATTATCGAGCATGTAAAAATTTATGGAAAGCTTGTGTAGAACATCACACCTTTTTCCGGTTGGACAGACCACTGCCACCTCAGAAGAACTTTTTTGCACATTATTTTACTTTAGGATCAAAGTTTCGGTACTGGTAAGTTGAATCCATATTACATGTGTTTATATAAGAATAATAAAATAAATGTTACAGTTGAAGACTTAACATAAAATTGCTGCTGAAATAACATATTCTTAATTCTGTAGCCCAAAGATGTGCAAAATCTTTTGGTGGCCAAGAATCACAATTAACATTTTTGGGAGTACGCATATATGCATAGATAAGGTTGGGTGCAGGAGGAAAATTTGGAGGTTTTCTTTGTATGTTTGTTTTTTAAACTGATTTGTGTACTTTGGCCTTACCCTACAGTTTTCGTATTTCTTCTGTATGACAGGAAACTCCTCTCAGGTTTTAGCAGAGACATGGCTCCTAGGGATACAAAAAGACGACTTCAGGAACGTTCAGTCCTGGGTCCACAGATTACTCACCCACACTACACCCAAGCACATTTCTGACTAATGAATTTTGTTTGAAAGCTGAGGTTGCTTCATAAACATAGCACCCCTGAAAAAGGACTAGTTTAGTCTGAACTGCATTGGGCTACAGAATAAATAACAGTTCTTCAATGGTGATTGGGGGGGTTTCGCTGTCAGCTTGGCTACAGTCTAAAATGGGATTGAAAACTTATTAACTGCTTTGTGTAGTCACACCAAGGAGGGAAATAGGTAGTGCCAAGACTTGCTGTAATTATCATGGAAATGAGACCATTAAAGCAGTGTTCAGGCCACAGAATTTTTCACTTAGAAATACTTGACTATAAGTTATATTTGTAGTGATGGTGTTCTCTGACACTTTTAAAGGCTTAGATAAATTCAGTGATAGACCTCCCTAAATGCAATACAATTGAGGTAATCATACAGATATGAACTATGCATTAAGATCATTTGTAGGATTACAGATAGATGGTCTCATTGTTTGTTCACTGTTGGCAATACAGCAATTATAAATTTTACTCTTAGGTTTGGAATGTTACTCTGTTTTCTTATATTAGACAAATAAAGTACTCTACTTATTTTTCTTTACAATCTCAATATTATAATTCCCTTTCAGTGGGAGAACAGAGGTCCAGTCTGTACAGTATGGCAAGGAAAGGGCAAACAAGGACAGGGTGTTTGCCAGGTAAGCAATTTTAAGTGACTTGCATCCAGTATGATGAACATATTTATATAACCTCTTATTTAGATTCTCCTTACTCTTACGTGATTGGGTATAACAACCTTATATAGAAGTTCTCTTGCCACATAAAATTAGGAGGAAGCAGGACCGGGTTTGCTGCCATACTTCCCTGGGAGACATGCCAGCTGGTCAAGATTCTTCATTGGCTTTCAGCATTGATGAATAAGACATGATGGAAATCCTGATCAGCAAAGATTTGGAATTGCATGAAGGGATGGTTGTATGCCTTTACACATGGTGAACCTATATTCTCTATTTGCCCAATTAACTTCCTCTAGAACAGTGCTTCCCAAACTTTTTCCTTCATTACCCAAAACTCGGGGGGGGAAGGAGGGCACTGGTGGGTTCATGCATGCGAGTGAAGGGGGGAAGGAGGGTGCGGTGCATGCAAGAAAGCTAAGAAAAGCTGGGGTGGGTAGTGGAGACTTGAGTGACTTGCAACCTCCCCTGCCAGCTTCCCCATTGATTTTGCTTGTGGGAAGCCAGCAGGGAAGGTTTCAAATGGTGATCACGTGATCGCAGGACTCTGCAACCAGTCATAAGTGCGAGCTGGTTGCCAAGCATCTGAATTTTGTTCACATGACCGCAGGGGTTCTGCAGTGGCTGGAAATTGAAGGACCAGTTGTAAGTCACTCCCTTCAACAATTGTAACTTTGAATGGTTGCTGAATGTATGGTTGTAACTCAAGGACTACCTGCGTTATAAAGACAAGATCACTGAATGATCTTTATGTCGTTTCAACAAATTACCATTGGTAATTTCATCGATTTTCGTCTTAATAGGAATACTTTGAGAGATTTTCAAATACATTTTAGTATATGTGGCAATCTTTAAGTCAGTTTAAATGTTCCTGTTGTGAATGGATCCGTGTATTGTTACCCAAAGAAAAAAACACTTTTACTCAATTTTGGGAAGCACTGCTCTAGAATATCTCCAACTCCTGACACTATTCTAACTGGGTCACAGACTTGCCCAGAAACTGGTATATTTCAAAAGTAATAGGAGAGATACTGTGGAGCATTTTTGAATTGCTTACCTAGATCAATTGCCAAAAATTAACAATATAGTTTCCTAGCATTTTCTACCAATAGAAACAATAATTTAAGTCTGAATAAAAAGGTCAAACCCCTCCCCCCCATCACCCCAATAAAAATAGAATGGACTGACATGGCCTTGCTCATTTTCTCAGGACCTCACTTTCTCAGAAAAAAATAAGTGCAATCCCTGGCCACCAAAAAATTATACACCATGAACTAGATTGTAAAGCACCCCTGTATGGTTCCTAGTAGCAAAAACAGAGAAGTGATTTCAGGAATTAACTCAGAAAAAAATAGGAAAAGGCAATAAAAAACAAAATTATAGTCACATTATTGAAGATTGTCTTAGGAGAAAGTGAGAAAAAGCAGGAAAGCAGCAGAGAGCCAAGGTAGCTTTGTTGCATTCTGGCAGATGAAGAGAGAGGAGGAGGAAACCACCAAGAAAATCAGGCAGGCAGAACTGAGTGAAAAGCTTCATCTACCAAGATGAAGAAGGAGTGAAATGGATCCTCAGTGTAAATTCAAAGAGAGAAGCATTCCTAGACCATGTAGAGCAGATGAAGAAAAAAGGAACCAGAGCCAGGCTATGGATTTCAGAAGCTAGTTGTTAATCACAATCCCTAGAAAGTACACTTAGCCTAGAAATCCAGAAAAAGTTTTGTGGTAGAACACAAAGAAACAGATGTCTTTTGAAATGGGTTTTCCAGAGAGAAAGATGTATTGGAGATGTCAAGGCCATACTTTATGAAAAGACATATAGGAATTGCAGTAAACACATGCAAGTCCCTTCCCATGCGTATGTCAGAGGATGGTAGCCAGCAGAGAGCAGAGAGACTAATCTTTACACAAATCCTGAATGTGCATGTTTGAGCAAAAACCAGACTCATTGAATTCAATAGAACTTGCTTCCTAAAAATATTTAAGGTTGTATATATGATAATTTAGGCTAAATAATGGCATGATCTTGCATCCTAAAGTCCAGGTGTTCTCTGCCCCTTATCTGTAAATAAAGGAAATCGTACACTTTTATAGCAAAATATAATCTGAAACAGCAGATAAAATGTAATGCAACTGTTGGTACTCATGCTTTGCATCATGTTTCCATTATTTTGTTGTTCACCTCTTTCTTGTTGAAGCCATTGGGTTATACCACTTGAGAGATCAAATGAATTACTGCAATTCTTATTTTTGCCAAAAGTGACCCAAGTAAATAAAGCAATTTAACTATTAAATGTTCTTATGGATATAGATATTAGAAGAGGAAACTATAGAGCTGTGGCAGTGGAAGATATATTGCTGCAATGTGGTAACTGTTTCTTTGAAATTTCCACAAAGAACAGGAAGTTTTGGTAACAGGCGTGAGTGGGTGGGACTGTGAGTTTTAAACATTTAATAATGAAGTGCTCAAAATGTAGTTTGACAGTTGACTGTTTTTGCCTGGCTTAACAAGTTACAGAAAGCACAAGTTACAGAAGCAACTTTCTGTTTGATCATTAAGGTGAGTTTTCCAAGGAGTTACATCATTCCTAGAAAGAAAGTGCAAGCTCATTTAATCTGCAAAAAGTTGGTAACATTTTTATCCAGGCTGTCATTTTTCCTTATATTTCGAATGAGCAGATCAAATTTTGTAGAAAACAGTGCTTATCCCTGTTGTCCTTAAAAGCAATATAGAAATGTTTTAACTCATAGCAGTATGGTAGTTGCTTTGTTGTTTTTTTAAACTTTAAAAAATCCTTTCTCTAGAAAAGAATAAAATTTGAGCTAGTAACATGGATGCTAGAAATCTGCGTAACTGTAAATAAATATAGTTGGTGTTATATTGGTTATATTAGATAAATCTATGATTTATGCATCTGGAGTCTATGCATCACACTCCATTTAAATCAGTTTCTGTGAATTGTTGAAAAATCTGTAATCACTTGTATTTTGCATAGCTACATTGTTGCTAGATTTTTAAAAAATTGTCAGATTCAGCTGTGGTTCAGCTAAGTCAGTAAAAATTCTTAAATTTTAAACAGAGCTGGAGCTTTTTTAACACACAAATGCATCACGTGTCTTTTATTTTTTATGTTGCATGTGCTCACTGTATTTGCAGCTCTCAAATTTCAGCACTGCTTGTAACTTTAAAGTAGAATGCTTTGAAAAGTTTGGATTTTGTGTCCATACTATTTATAATAATGTACAGTTGGTTGGACTTCTCTTTTGCAAGTTGTTTGCTTTGAATGTAGCTGTAAACTATGCAAGTAATTGCAAAGAAGGGATAATTTGGAGTTAAGGAAAAGGAAAGAGAAAAGAAAAGCATGCTTTCTTTCGCAAATGGCTTTCCTCCTCCCGTATGTGGCACTGTAGATGCTTCTCAGCCCTTAGCAGTAAAGTACAGAATTACGGTAGAAAGGGCCAATATGGATAATCTACTGTCTTTAGTTATCCTTTTTCTCATTCCATTTTGCTTTGTTCTCATGTGAATAGTCCTATTTCTGTCTTTGGAAGAAATGGTCAAATAACATGCACTGCATATCAGTACCTATGCAGAGAAGGGCTAGTTTTATTTTCTTTTTATTTCAATTTCCAATAGTTTCCTCACTGAATTTTCAGATACATCATTCTAGTAATTTTGTGTAAATTTGTTTTAGATCCCCAAGTAAACCTTTGGCTCGCAAATTGATAAGTGGGATGGACTGGGAGGTTGTCAGCAGAAATTCATTGTCTGATGACAGGTTAGAAACTCAAAGTTTACCATCCCGTTCTCCACCTGGAACCCCTAATCAGTAAGTAAAGTTGAATAATCCCTTTGCAACCAGTTACCTGTTTCTCATTTTATTAATGAAAGTAAACCATTGTAACATTTTTCCTTGGTGGAATGTGTGCTAAAATAATGTCAAAGTGAAGCACACACATGTAGCTGAGGCAGGATTTAGCTAACAGCTCAATATGTTAAGAGTTTTTTTTAAGTGCTTGTATTTCCCACTTTTATTCTGGGAAAAGAAAACTTCTCATTGATCATAATTTTCTTCAGTACCCTTTACTGGGAGTTGTAAACAGCATGTTGAATTTAATAGAATAATATTCAGGATTATAATTAAACTAGATATACAGGATCTCTGTCCCCCTTGAGCATTTTACAGTGTTGCTTAAGATTATTGGTTTTTGTGCATCAAATTTATGCAAAAATCTTATAGCACATAATATTGGCCATGATTGAAAGAAAAATCTTGATTTATTCATAGCTAAATTCCAGAATATTTTTCACATATAGTTGACAGATTTTATATTTTTTGCAGGAAGTAAATACAGTGGGGCAAAAAAGTATTTAGTCAGCCACCAATTGTGCAAGTTCTCCCACTTAAAAAGATGAGAGAGGCCTGTAATTTTCATCATAGGTATACCTCAACTGTGAGAGACAAAATGGGGGAAAAAATCCAGAAAATCACATTGTCTGATTTTTAAAGAATTTATTTGCAAATCATGGTGGAAAATAAGTGTTTGGTCAATATCAAAAGTTCATCTCAATACTTTGGTATATATCCTTTGTTGGCAATGACAGAGGTCAAACGTTTTCTGTAAGTCTTCACAAGGTTTTCACACACTGTTGCTGGTATTTTGGCCCATTCCTCCATGCAGATCTCCTCTAGAGCAGTGATGTTTTGGGGCTGTCGCTGGGCAACACGGACTTTCAACTCCCTCCAAAGGTTTTCCATGGGGTTGAGATCTGGAGACTGGCTAGGCCACTCCAGGACCTTGAAATGCTTCTTACGAAGCCACTCCTTCGTTGCCCGGGCAGTGTGTTTGGGATCATTGTCATGCTGAAAGACCCAGCCACGTTTCATCTTCAATGCCCTTGCTGATGGAAGGAGGTGTTCACTCAAAATCTCACGATACATGGCCCCATTCATTCTTTCCTTTACACGGATCAGTCGTCCTGGTCCCTTTGCAGAAAAACAGCCCCAAAGCATGATGTTTCCACCCCCATGCTTCACAGGAGGTATGGTGTTCTTTGGATGCAACTCAGCATTCTCTCTCCTCCAAACATGAAGAGTTGAGTTTAGACCAAAACATTCTACTTTGGTTTCATCTGACCATATGACATTCTCCCAATCCTCTTCTGGATCATCCAAATGCTCTCTAGCAAACTTCAGACAGGCCCGGACATGTACTGGCTTAAGCAGGGGGACACGTCTGGCACTGCAGGATTTGAGTCCCTGGCAGGGTAGTGTGTTACTGATGGTATCCTTTGTTACTTTGGTCCCAGCTCTCTGCAGGTCATTCACTAGGTCCCCCCATGTGGTTCTGGGATTTTTGCTCACAGTTCTTGTGATCATTTAGACCCCACAGGGTGAGATCTTGCATGGAGCCCCAGATCAAGGGAGATTATCAGTGGTCTTGTATGTCTTCCATTTTCTAATTATTGCTCCTACAGTTGATTTCTTCACACCAAGCTGCTTGCCTATTGCAGATTCAGTCTTCCCAGCCTGGTGCAGGTCTACAATTTTGTTTCTGGTGTCCTTTGACAGCTCTTTGGTCTTGGCCATAGTGGAGTTTGGAGTGTGACTGTTTGAGGTTGTGGACAGGTGTCTTTTATACTGATAACAAGGTCAAACAGGTGCCATTACTACAGGTAACAAGTGGAGGACAGAGGAGCCTCTTAAAGAAGTGGTTACAGGTCTGTGAGAGCCAGACATCTTGCTTGTTTGTAGGTGACCAAATACTTATTTTCCACCATGATTTGCAAATAAATTCTTTAAAAATCAAACAATGTGATTTTCTGGATTTTTTTTCTCATTTTGTCTCTCATAGTTGAGGTATACCTATGATGAAAATTACAGGCCTCTCTCATCTTTTTAAGTGGGAGAACTTGCACAATTGGTGGCTGACTAAATACTTTTGTGCCCCACTGTATAAAGAGAACTACAGCGTCATTAAGGATGAAGTTAAAGTTGCCTTTAATATTATGTGTATAATATCTAATCTTAATTATATCTAAATCCTTTTTTAAAGAATTTTCTATGTGTTGTACAGAATAGTTGTGTAATGTCTCCTGTATCAAGTGCGTTTCATTGTATTTAATGCGCTTACTCCCAAGTAAGTGCATCTAGAAATAGAATTTGATTATATTTGCTTCATTCAAGTCATATTACTTATTTTGATAAAATGAAATTAATCTTAAATCAGTGTGTTCTGTTTTGAACAACATATAGTTTATGCCTTTAATTTCTTGGTTACATTGTGGCTTTGCTTGAAAATTATATTACAGCATAATTTAACACAGTGTGGATAATCTGGGTTTACTTTAGGTTACATAGGCTTATCCCCTCTAGCATGCTGTGAGGAGCAGAAAATTGGAAACGAGAAAGTGAACAGGAAAGTGAGATTGTTTGTTTCTAACTTGTTTAAATAAGCAGTAGATTAAGCTAACCATGGCAAACTGTTTCATTTAAACTAGGAAGTGGATGTTTCCAAATTTCTCTCATAGTGATACAAGAAGAAAAGCGATACATGAACCTATAGTTTATCCAGGCCATTTACATAACTGAACTATAGTTTTAACATTATATCTAGCCAGGTTTCTGTTTCTGTTCAAATGGAACTTCCAGTCTTCTATAATTTAGTTACATAAATAGTGAATCTTAAAGGATCAAACTGTGCAGAAGACCGTGTTTCTGAGCTCAGAACTCTGTGCACAAATACTCATTACCTAACTATAAAGGTAATTCATTTTGCTTCCTGTATAAGCTAAACCACAATCAGGGAGGTCCTCTTTATTCTTTGTGTGGCTATTTCTCAGCTTCCCCTTTTTGTGGCAAGTTACATGAAAAGGAAGGAGGCCAGGTTATATACAGTATATAAAAAAGAATTGCCTGTCTCAGTGCTTTTTGGCATGTTACCTTGATTTGTACTTGACTTGCAGAAATCCTTCAGAAGAGAAAATAGTATAATGAATATTTATATTAGCTTTATTGATACTAGCAATGGCTATAATATTAGGACTTGTAACAGTTTAGGATTCATGTTAGTCCCTTATCCATTGATGCATGCTTTACATATATCATTTATATAGATGTCAGTCAGGGTTAGTGATTGCCTTCAGTACTGTGGTTGCAAATGTCTTACTGACTTCTAATATCCTATTTTTTACGAACTTTGTTGTATTACTACTAATTGACTACTTTTCACACTGATGGAGAACATATCCAGTCAGAAAGAATTGTTGAAAGCATGCATTTAGAAGTGCAGACAATAGAATTTATAGAAACTGATTTGCTATTTCTTAGAAATACTGTTAAAGCAATTTAAAAGCACAGAACTTACAAATCTTTACTAATAGGTTTACCATTAATGAATAACTGTTCTTTCCATGCTTAGTCGCAACTCCACATTTACTCAAGAGGGAAACCGTTTACGGCCATCTTCAGTTGGACATTTAGTAGACCATGTAGTCCATACTTCACCCAGTGAGGTATTTGCAAATCATCGGTCGCCTTCTTCTACACAGGCCAATAGTATAATTCTAGAATCATCACCGTAAGTTTGATTTTTGTAATCCTGCAAAGACATTTTGTGCTGCTATAACATATAGTCTGTCCTTAATTTCTTCCATATAAGCTATAAGGTTGGCAGATCTCATTTTTATATTTAATTATTGCTTTGTAAGCAAAAACAGGTGTAGCATAAGGGATTTCATTTCAGATACAATATAAATATATAGTATAATAACTGAGAAGAACCATGCTTCAAATCTCATAAATTTATCAGATAGCTTCATATAAGCAATCTAGCAACCATACCACCCCTCCATTTGTAATGTACAGTAGGAGATAATATTTATCTACCTTATAGTTCTGTAATTATTTTTAAGAGTGTAAAATAGTGTGGTCAAATATCCATATCCATTATTAAATACATGTTAAATAACAATTAGAAATGGTTTCTCATTTTCCCCTTGAAGAAAGTGTGTCATGTCTCAGTATTAGTGTGTCGGAATACCATAGATTTAACCTGTTAAGAAAGTGATAGAAAAAATTAATACAATCCATATTATTATACTAACACATTATTTGTACTTGAGAGATAGGTTAACATTCAAAGATATAGTATCAGATCTATGTGTCATAGAACTTACCTGAATAGGATGTTTTCATTTTTTATTTGATTATGCACATCGCTGAATGAAACAATACAAAGAGCTACTTTGACTCAAAATAGTCCACTTAAACATTCTTTGTTTTAAACATTCATAAGGAAATTAAAAGCTGACTGGGCAAATATAAAATTAGGAAGGTTTTTTGCCTAGTTTATTCTTAGTCCTCACAATTTATTATGGTAATGCATTACAGTGAATTACACTTGGAACCTTAGCATTATATTAACTAATCCAGTTTTGGGTACATGCGTGTATGTTGAAAACTTTGATTACCTTGTCACATTTGAAAAATAATGAATTTAAACATGAATAGTGTTGTGAATATTATGTAACAGAAATGTAATGTCAGGATTTAATCAGTTAACAAATTAAAATTGGGAAGAAGAGTTGCTAAGTAATACATACTGATTGGTACATTGGAGGAGAATCATTAGTAATATGTGAAATAATTTGTATCTTGCATTTCTATAGGAGAATAATAAATTCACAAACATGCTAATTTAAATGAGTTTGAAAGTGAGTCAGTGACAACTGCAATTATTTTTAGTTGAATATGTTATGAGATTTGTATAGAAATTATCAGTTTTGCAGTGTGAATAAATGAATTGTCATTAGGACTTTAGATGCATGAATGTCTAGAAACTTGTGTAAACTATAGATGAACTACTGTACAGACTTGTCAAATTATAAAATAATAGTATATTATCAGGCCAACTTTGAACACTGTTTTTCACAAGACACTTCATAAAGATTTCTACTAGTGCATTTGGATTTCAGTAAGGGCAGATTTAGGTGTGTTTGGATAATTCATCATTCCTAGTTTATGGTTTAACTATCTCTACTTCCCCTTCTGATTCCTCATGGACATAGCTGGAAACAACTTGTCTATCATTTAATTTGAGATTGCCACAAACAACATAAATGCCCTCCCCCTTTGGAAAATGCCAGAGAGGGAACCCAGGCGTTTTCCTAATGAAATGAAAGTCAGTCATTCTTTGTCATGCAAGCACATGACAAACTGGATGCTTGCTTAAGAATATCACTAGAAACCCTATAGTAGAATATATGGCCAAATAAAAGTAACAGATGTATTGTCGAAGGCTTTCACGGCCGGCATATGATGGCTGGTGTGGGTCTTCCGGGTTGTGTGGCCGTGTTCTTGAAGTTTTGTTTCCTAACGTTTCGCCAGCACCTGTGACCGGCATCTTCAGAGTGCAGGAGCACAGACAGGAGCAGTTCTCTCTGTGCCCAGAGTGATGTGACCCTTTTGTGGGTATTTATAGAGATCTGGGGGGGGAAGGGGGGGATTGGGGATGTGTGTGGGGGGTTGAGTTACTGAGTGGCTGCTTGTTTTGGTGTCAGCATCTGTGTGTATCTTCCTGGGGATTAGGCAGGGTTTTTTCTTTCAAACTTTCTTTCAAACTTCAAGAACACGGCCACACAGCCCAGAAGACCCACACCAGCCAAAAGTAACAGAGTTAACCTTTTAAAACAAAATTCCTTCTCTAATATGTATATAGGATAGTTCTTTAAAAAAAAAAAAAAAAAGGATCAAAAGAAGGTATTTCTGAGATCTAATCCTAGGTTGTCCCTAATTTTAATTGTAAGTTTTTAATTTAGGAAGATTAATTAAAATACTATTTCTTAGTGAAAATACATTGTTGTTTTTTAAAAAGGGGGGGAACACTTTCTAGAAATAACTGTATTATGAAATCATCCTATATGTAATAATGAACTCAGTCTCAGTGTGTATGCCTGTCCATACTTAGGAAAAATCATCTATTACAAGAGTATTACTATGTTCTGGGAAGCCTCAGAAGTATAGGCATACACACCTTTACACATAAACCAAAATAAAAGCACAAAGGGAAGAATCTGTAATCTAGGGAGAACTATACATATTAAGTGGGAGTGGAAAACTGACTGGATTGGGAAACTGAGGTGGAGGGAAATGAAACAGAGTATGACAGGCTAAGAATCTGAGCACAAAATAACATTTTATTGCATTCCATTTTTTCCTAATTTTTAACTGAAATCATGAATATAAACAATATGTAAAAATACAAAAATGAGTCTCTTCACTGAAAGGCTGGCCTAGATTTAGACAACTTCTATGCAGAAATTACAGTTGTTGTGTAAACTACATCTACCTGGTTTCTTCCCACTGCAATGCCTTATGCCATATGTGCAATCCTACTTGGGTCCCTTGCAATCTTGAGAAGAACTTCTCAAAGATGCAGTGGGCTGCA
Organism: Python bivittatus; assembly: GCF_059951505.1. Classification (NCBI taxonomy): domain Eukaryota; kingdom Metazoa; phylum Chordata; class Lepidosauria; order Squamata; family Pythonidae; genus Python; species Python bivittatus. The sequence goes on from NW_028277075.1 coordinate 81,032,651, forward strand.
GTGGACAGAAGTAAATAGGAAAGCTTTTTTTCCCCTAAGCAGCTTCTACTCATGTTATTTTTAGATACTATCTTCTGTTCTATTGGTTATTTATGTTGATTGCTGCGGACTTGTACTATAATTCACACACTATATTGTTCTGAAGTTGTCGTAGAGATGCATTCTTTTTAACATGCAAATAAACTTTCAAAACATCTTTTTATTTTTTCATGTTATATATAGATCTCAAGAAACCCCTATAGATGGCCAACCACCTGCACTGCCACCTAAACAATCTAAAAAGAATAGTTGGAACCAAATTCATTATTCACATTCACAGCTAGAATTGGATAACCATATAAATGAAACATATGATGATTCTTCCTCATCTCCTGAAAAATCTACTGTAAGGTTCTCTTTCAAACTTGTTTGATTTAAACAAATTAATAACTATAGGGCTTGTGTATGTTGATTTAAATTACTGTAATTTATAAATCTATTAAATGATACTTTTATATTAATATTGTATTAGCTACATATTGCTGTTCCTGCACACTGTTTTCCCCTAGCAATGGGATACTACAATAAACTAGAATCTATAGGCACTTGTCTTACATCCCAAATACTGGATCCTTGTTTTTGAATATTTGGCCATGTCTGTCTGCCAGAGGAAAAGATTCTCCTTCCTTTCTACATATCCTTAATCTGTTTCAGAAAGTTGAAGGACTCTGAGAAGCAGACAGGCTCAACCTAAGTTTGCTGGTTTGTTTTCCACTGGAGCCTACTATATTTAAAACCAGATTACACGTTCTCTTTCTATCTTCCCTGTGTAATTTTCTGCTTATATGACCAAACCTTCATGAAAAACAATTGAGCTCTGATCATTAGAAGGGGAAATAATGAGTTTAGTAAAGAGAAATTATAGATCTTTTTTTTTTAATTTAGCTGTGGCTCTTTAATGGAAGTTGGTGTAAGTATAAACAATGTTTTGTTTTCATTTTCAGCCAAATGGTGGGATTCCTCATGACAATCTTGTTCTGATTAGAATAAGACCTGATGAAAATGGCAGATTTGGTTTCAATGTAAAGGTATTAAAACTTCCTGTCATATCTTTGATTACTTGAATACTTTCAGTTCTTTATATCTTTTCATTATTTATCTTTCTTTCAAAGGGTGGATATGACCAGAAGATGCCTGTCATAGTGTCTAGGGTGGCCCCTGGAACACCTGTAAGTCTGATTAGAGAATGTTTGCAATGATGTGTATGCTTAACATACTTTGTTTAAGTCTTCCGGGCTGTGTGGCCGTGTTCTTGAAGTTTTGTTTCCTAATGTTTCGCCAGCACCTGTGACCTGCTCCTGTCTGTGCTCCTGCACTCTGAAGATGCCGGTCACAGGTGCTGGCGAAACGTTAGGAAACAAAACTTCAAGAACATGGCCACACAGCCCGGAAGACCCACACCAGCCATCGTATGCCGGCCGTGAAAGCCTTTGACAATACATACTTTGTTTAACTTGATTTCTTTATTGTTACCTTTATAACAGGGAATTCTAATGCATCATCATAAAACTGGAAATGGACACTCTATAGTATTTTGATGTGTAAGAATTCATAATTTACTTCATGTATCAAAGGGGTTTTTTTTTTACTTCCCAGTTTCCTAGTTCTTTTTTTTTTTTTAATGCTTTATTGTATGACAAGACACAAGTAATACCTCATGTAATTTGGGTACAATGGTATTTATACAGTACAGGTAGTCCTTGCTTAGCGACTACAGTTGGGGCTGGCAACTCTGTCGCTAAGCGACACAGTCACTAAGCAAAATGTAACTGACAGACTTATAACCTTACTTCTGCCGCAGTTAAGTGAATCACCCACAGTCATTAAGCGAGACATCATGTGAGCATGACCTGTGATTTTACTGCGTGATTTGCGATTTTACTGCCAGCTTCCCAATTGACTCTGCTTGTCAGAAGCCAGCTGTAAAGCACTCAAATGGCAATCACATGACTGCGAAATGCTGCGATAGTCATAAACATCCACCAGTTGTGAAGTGCCCAAATCTTGATCATGTGACTGCAGGGATGCTGTGACAGTTGTAAGTGCGAGAACCAGTCATAGAGTTACTTTTTCAGTGCCATCATAACTTTGAATGGTCACTAAACAGGGCAGTCATTAAGCGAGGTCTACCTATATTAACTAGAGATTATTAATACTATGATAATTTAGGTAACATAAACCTTTAAAGATAAAGAAAAAGGTTTTATCAGTATTAACTATGGTTTCTGAAATGATAATGTTAATAAACATAAAGTTGCTTAAATTGTACCTCTAGAGCTGCAAAGTGCATTAAATTATTTTGTTATGTAATACAAGTTTCTATCTTGAGTTTAATACTTAATACTAAGGTCTTCACTGTATTGTTACTTGTTGTTTATGCATATTAGAAAAGAAAAACAAATGGAACAGGAAAAAAAAAGTAAAAGAAGTTGCACCAAAAAGTAAATAGGTGTTTGGTTTATAACTCCCCCCTTCTTTATATCTCGACCAATGTGCACTATTTATAAACATTTAGGTCCCCTTAGAAACCATACTGTGTTTATATTTGCCTTGCTCCAGTTTCCTAGTTCTGTAATATCCTATATAATGCTTAATCAGTGTGTTAGAAACACAGTGGGTAAAGTGAATATTGTGTAAGAGTATAAAATCAAGAATGGTATGGAAAATGCAGAGAAAACTTTTTCTCCCTCTTATACAATATTAGGGGGTCTTCCGATAGAACTAAATGCAGGGAAATTTAGAGGGGTAAAATAAAAAAATAAGTACTTTATGTATCTTTAGCTGTGATGATGCCCACTAACTTAGATACTTTTAAAATGACATTACACAAATTGTTGGTAGGCAGGACAATCAAAAGCTACTAACCTTGATGTTTGCCTTAAAGATCAGGGGCTGGGATAGATAAAGGGTTATCCTTATTATATTTCAGTTAAAATTCCTATTGTATTAAACAAATTATTCCTGGGCGTTGCTAGTTGAACAATCAAAATTATCTGTGGATAATATGTTAAATGATTGTATCAGGAAGCTCTGAAAAGTTATTGTACAATTTCCCCTTTTTTATCTAATTTACCTTGATTTCCTTATTCCAGTGTCCAATTTTATTCTTAAACAGAAAAAATATTTTAGAACTTACTAGGATAATCTAAAGAAATGTCAATGTTAGTAACTTTTTCTGGAAAGGCAATATATAAATATAAGAAGTAAATAATGAACAAGTAAGTAATATTTTTGAAACTCTTATTTTGATATGACTTAAACTGGATTCTTTAACAGCTGTACTTAGATCTGTAATAATGAAGTACATAACTTAGTATTATGATACTGAGTATACTCTTCTGCTTTTCCTCTTCAAGCACAGTCATGAAGGAAATATTAAAAGCTTTTGTTATTGAATAAGTGTAGTTCAATGTGTTTTTGGTATCTTAAATTATGGTTAGTGAAAAGAAGTCCATTTCATAAAGTATTATTTGAAGCTTGCTTTTTTTTTTTTGTCCAGGATCACATGCTACTACAAGCTGCAATTCATAAAAAAAATTAAGTGAAAGCTTCCAAAATCTTTCCCAGAGCTGTACTGCAGTGGAAAAAGTATATTAAATAAGTTCAGGCATTTGTACACTGAACTGTGATTTAGCATTATGTCCATATTTTTTTAATATCTCAATTTTGTGATCTTTAAGCAGTTAATTTAAAAAGAAAAGGCAAATTCTTACCTCTGATGTTCTCTAGAATAAAGTTTGCTTCATGTTGCAGGCAGATGTTTGTGTCCCTCGTTTGAATGAAGGAGACCAGGTCGTACTGATCAATGGCAGGGATATATCAGAACATACCCATGATCAAGTTGTTATGTTTATTAAAGCTAGCTGTGAGCGGCACTCAGGGGAACTTGTACTCCTAGTTCGACCCAATGGTGAGTAATTTTATCTGTACAAAGCTTGCTTCTTTTTCCTTTGTTATACTTGCTTCTGTTAGAGCATTTGCTATTAGATTTATACTGTCTATTCTCCTTATCTACCCATTGTTTCTCCTTTAGTGTTATTTAAAATATCAGCTGGTTTTCTGTATAAAAAAGAAAAACAGCCCAGTCAGTATTTGCCCTCTCTCTAGTAGGGTGCACAAAGGTTAAATAGTTCTGTGTACTATTATGTAATTGTTCTAATGTGCTAGTTCAAATGTTGAGATTGTTGAACATTCTAGATATGTAGCCTTACACTTCTAGGACAAATTAATTTAATTACACAACATAAGTAACTTGCTTTCATCTTTATGCCTTATTACTTTGGAATCATTGTTACTTAGTTTGAAAACATTACTTAGAATTGTAAATAGTTCTAGGTATATAATTTTTATTAAGAATTTTGATTATAATAGTAAAATCTAATACAAACTAAACTTAAAGAGAAGAGAATAAAGAGAAAAAGTACAAGAAAAAAGAAAAAGAGAAGAAAGAGAAAAGTAAGAATATAATAAAGAGAAAAGAAATATATAAAGAAGTGGCTTCCAACCTTCATCACAAGTATAAACAAATTTAGTAACTCTTCACCCTCTCTAAAGTTACTAACATTTATCTCTTCATCATTTGTTTGTTTGTTTGTTTGTTTGATTTATCTCTGCCCATCTCCCCCTAATGGGGGACTCTGGGCGGCTCACAAGATCTGTTAAAACAGTAAATATATACAGAATTACATAAAACATGAAAACTATGCAAAGCATTACCAAAAGAAAAGAAAAAGTCCAGGAGGCTGATGGTTTCCAGATATCCCATCTCTTATCTATAAACAATCCATAAAACTTCATCTTTTCAGTCCTAGTGTCAGCAGAAAGTCCATAAAGGGTAGCCAGAAGTAACAACTTGATCTTGTTTTAACCTTGATCAAATAAACCAACTTTACATTCCTTCCTTTTACTTCTAACAGTCTTAATCTTTAGTTCATTCAAATATTGTCATAGGATTTGATTTCTTTTCATTTCTTCTTTGTCCCATCACAATGAGTTTTCAAGCCTTTAACAAGCCTCTTTTGTAAAGCCAATAGGGAAAAAAATTATTTCTCTTGGTTTGTCACTCTCTTGGTTTTTCATTTGTATTTCCCTGTTAAATTTTAAAACCTCAGCCATTTCTTTTGTAGATCCAGTGAAACATCCTTTTCTAAATCATTCTCTTGGCCTGTCAGTTGTAAATCCACTTTTGATACCATCGTATCTTGTCAGAAAAATTGGTTCTTCATCTGACATTTCTTCAATAACATCTTTTGGACATAGACTATGCATAGAAGCAGTCATCATTACTGACATTGTTGATATTGTGGCTACTTTTTTCTGATTATTGTAAATAGTTCTAAATCCTTCGCCAGGAAGGTGGTATTAAAAATTATCAAATGTATCATTAGATTACTTCCAATATTGTTACAACAATTCCACATACAACAGAATTTTCTTATACTCTCCACTCCTGTAGGCACTCCAAATCTACCCTAGAGTGTCCTGTAACTCCCTGGACAGATAAAGTGATAGAGGGAAGAAGAATGGGTGGTGTTAGTGATAAGAGGAAATATATATTTTGATGCAGCCCCTTAATCCCATTTCTTGAGATTTAAACATAAAAATATGATTAATAACCAAATTTTAACAGTATTAAAATAAAATCTAATAGATCAGACATAGTGCATCATTTTTTTTTCTTCCTAACGTTTTTCCCACAGGTGCACAGTCCACTTCTTTTTTTTTTTTCCCGGATCAACCAAATACTGATCCATTGGTTATGACAGAAATTGACTGACCGGCTTGTCACCTGAGCGTGATGTCATGGGCTGAGAGAGAGTGACTGGCCCAAAGTCATCCAGCTGGCTTTCATGCCTAAGATGGGACTAGAACTCACAGTCTCCTGGTTTCTAGCCTGGAGCCTTAACCACTAGATCAAACTGGCCATCATTCTCTTTCCATTATTGGTCTGACAGATGCTTCTGAGAATTCCATATATAGGCCCTCAGTCAGAATTCCCTAGCCAGAGGTATGGAGATGCATAATTACTACTTCTGAACCCAGAAATAATCTTATGTTAATTTGTTTAAAGAGCTTTGTAAATCCATGGTTATCATCATGGCTTGCTGCTTTGTATTCCTTGAATTGATACGTGAATAGTGTTCTTTCTTTCCCAGCCTGAATCTAAAGCTGTTCAGTTTCACTGGAAAACTTTATGTCCCTAGAGAGAATTTTTCCTGCTTATTCATTAATAATTTTATGCATATGCCTACTGTATCTTTACATAAGTTACTTTTTCCCCTAAAGAAACATCCAGAAATATTAGTCTTTCCATTAGAGAAGAGGTTTCACTTCCCTGGAGCATTGTGTAACATTTTTTGATTCTCTTCTGGTGATATTAACTGAAATGGGTGACTAGAAGTGACTAATATTTTGAATGCATCAAACCATAGATTTTTTTCTAGCAGTTATTTTCTGTGATTGGATTCCAATTTAATCATCTTTGGATAGCTGCCCTTGTCTAGTTCCTGCTTCTGATCTTTTCATAATTGTTTCTTTTATTATTTGTAGAAATATATTGTTGCTCATCTTATTATTCTTAATGAAAGTTATTGTGCTTTCATCACTTAAGCAAAATTTCCACTTTTTAAAAAGAAAGCTTTCTTTCCTTTTTATAGCTACTTTAGCTCTGGGCAATTAGTGTTCCAAAATTAAGAATGCTGTCTTATGTTCATTTCTTTGGAAGTAAGTCTCATTGAACCTAATCTGACTTACAGTCTGAACCAATGCATTTTACATTTAACTATCTCATTTTTAACTTTTTCTCTAACCCAGATGAATATAACATTTTCCTAATAAGCTTATAGGTAGCCTGTTCTGGCATCTTGTTGATAAAATATGAGATACTTAATTTTGGTTTACTGCTCGGTGACAATATAGGAACATTTAGTAGAAAAATATAAGAAATAAAAGGAGCTAAGCAGGTTGAAATTGCTGCACTTAGGTCAACAGGCAAGAGAGTATAAGTTTAACCCGTTATTCGTATATACATTTTGAATTCAATTTACTGTATCATAGCCACTAGAAAGAAATTTGGCAATGTGTTCTATTTTAATTTGCCAAACTGTGCTAAATGCAGCATTAGTTTAAATGAAAGACCTTGAAATGTAAAATTTAGCAAAAGCCATAATTTCCTCCTCCACATTTTTTTCAGTTTTGTTTTTGTTCTAACCAGTACTAATAAAATATGCTTGTTTTCCACAAATACTGTCTGGCACATAAGTGTCAAACGCATGCTGTTTCAGATAGGAAACATATGCAGGGTAATTGTTAAATGATAATACCATGAAATCTAGTAAACACTTACATCCTTTCTTTTCCCCTGCTCAAATCTTGGGCAGGAGATGCTTCTCTACTGTGTGATTCCTAGATCTGCCGTAAAGGATTGGGGTAATCTTCTGGAGCAGATTTGAAGACTATAAGAACATAGGGACAGTTACTTGCATTAAGTGAAGACCTCTTGTGTGACTTTTGATGTTAGTAAACATCTGGACTTATGAATATTGTTTTTATTTCTTAAAAACAAGCAATACCCAGAGGAAAATGTTGAAATGTGGCATTCTTGTAGTCACTTGGTTGCTTTTGGTTTTGTTTTATTTATATTTTTTGTAATTATCATTTTGCCATTTTGCCTTTTCAACATGTAGTCAACTAGTCCTTTCCAACAGCGGAGTTATCTCCCTCCCACTCAGTCCAGAGTCAGGTCTAGAAGATTCTGATAGTGCTTCTTGTGGAAGAAGAAAGCCCCATCCCCAATTTCAGAATGGCTGAAGAATATGGACTCTAAATCAAAATTGTCATATATATTGGGACTGTGCAAAGATGGCAAACTGTTAAGAGAGGCCCTAGATGATGTCCTAATCAAGACTAAGAGAATCTTCCCTAAGAAAAAATAAAAACAATGACAAAAGGATATGAGGCTCCATCTTTATTTCTTTTGCTCTTACTGCATCCCAAACAGACCCTTGGACCACAGAAGTGAGGGGAAGAGAGCCCAAAATAAGTTACACCAACCTTAACCTTAACATGAGGAAATGTTTTCCCCTAACAGTAAAAGGAGAAATGCAAATAAAAGATCTTAGCCTCTTGTCCATCCATGGCTCCACATAATTTCAAACAAAATGGTCCTAAAACTGGTCAGATATGGTTACAGGTCACACTTGTTGACCAAACACTGCCTGGCACTGAAGGCCATAAATCATCTTCTAAGCATATAGGTGATAAGAAAGGTCCCATGAGGCAAGAGAGTCTCAGATTTATATTCCATTTTTATCCTGGACCTGAAATGAGTAAATTGCTACATCAAACACTGAAAATTCTGGATGGAAACTCTGGGATCCACTCTAGAGTGCCTCCTGAAAGAAAATGCCCTGGCTTTGCTGATCTGCAAGAGAGCTATCTCAACATCCCAGTCCATCCATTTCATAGAAAGTGCCCGGGGTTTGCATACCAGGCTATCAGGTTCAGCCCAAGAACCACAGCAAGACAATCCAGGAACAGCTCAGTTACTTTATTAACTTACACCTATTAGACAGAATCTTGCCAGACTAACTCTGACCCCCAGCAACAGCAACTGTAACCCTGAATCCCTTAGGGAGGGGCCATTCTCCTTCACTTTCACACGCTATGGCTGGGGGCTGAGGAGATGCTTGGAATGTCTCTCCCCCTCCCTGTAACTGTTAAGCTCCATTCCAGGATCCTCCTCGCTCATGCTTTCCATCACATAGGCACCCACTACCAGTTAAGAGTCCTATTCAGCTTAATGTTGGTTCCCAGATATTAATGAAGGGGATATGGATTAATTAGGCAGAGGAAAAATGAAGTCAAGACTTCTTCATCCTTAAACCAGCATATCGACACCAGCACCTGGGCAAGATTCTGGCCACAGAAAAAGGCCTAATTTGATTGTCAGAGGAGAGGAGACTATCCAGCAATTAGTTCTGCCAGTCCTTCAGACTGGCTACCTGAATCCTATAACTCCTGCCAGTCTCCAAAACCAGATGGTTGCCATCATAGACTCAAAATCATGAACAAAATTCCACTCAAGTCCCCACCAGTGGATGCTTGTCCCATTCCAGAACATTATAGCCCAAAGGTTCCAGAAAGACATGGCAATCCAAGTAAAGGATGCTCTTAGAACTCCTAACCAAGGGCAGGAACATGTACCTTCTCACCAGGTCTGCCTCATCACAGATGCCAGGCTCTGTGATGGTGGGCACATTGCCTAAGATAGTAACTCAGTGAGTCTGAACAGAAGAGGAAACCCAAAGCAGAATAAACTCCATGCAGCAGGCCTAGTTCTGAGCAACTTCCAGTCTCCTAAGAGGCAAACATGTCCTCATCTTAATAGATAATGTGACCACCAAAGCTTACTGTGAGGCAGTAGATCAAGACAGCTAATGAAAGAGATAAACTCCTGTGCTGAACCAAAGAAAATTTACCTTATCTCCTGATCAAACATACCCAAGGGATCCACAAAGTGGTAGCATAAAGATCTGGACCCTGCTGAATGGAGATTTTGTCCCAAGATGTTCAAAGAAATTGTGTTACAAAGGTTAGAAGACCAGTAATGGACTTCCTAGAAACTTCCTCTAATTGCAGAGTGGAACGATTCATCTCATACTATCCAACCCAGGAAGCAGAGGAAACAAATATCTTCAGAGCCTACTATATGCTTTCCCCCGCCACCCCATTTTCACTAATACTCAGACTCTACAGAATAGTATAAGAGTGGAGAGCAGATCTGATACTTAGCTCACAATTGCCCTGGAAGGCTTTGTTATTTGGACCTAATAACCTGTCAGCATCCAGATCCATGGAGCCTTCTGGCATAAGCAGACCTGCTGAGCCAAACGAGATTCAACTACCTAGACCCCAGTTGATTACAGCTACATGCCTGGGGATTGAGTAAGACCATCTCAGCAGCCTAGGATACAATAGCAAATCATACAGACCATCTCAGCATCCTAAATCCACCACCACATATAAGAATTCACTTGGTACACCTTCTGCAGATGGGACAAAAGGAAAGAAATCTTACCAGTGTCAGCCTCTACATCCCAGGTCCTGACCTTAGTACAGATGAACTTTGATTTTGGTCTGCAATCAAGTGGTTCTGACACCAAGGAACATGGGACCCCTCTCAGCCCTTCCTCACATCAGGAGATTCCATACTAAGGTTACCCATGATTCACCACTATCCATCATGGAGCCTCCAGCTAGTTCTTCAAGCCCCTGTGCACAGCAACAATAAAGTTTCAGCCAGTTGACCATGAGATATAAACTTTTGAGTGACAAAGCATTCTATGTCATTCAGCCAGATATCACTACTCTGCATCTAGACTCAGTCTTTATCCTTAACTAGAAAAATACTGGCACAAACTAGAGATCACACAGATTATCAGGACCTACTTGTGAAGAACAAAGGATTCCAGAGTCTTTGAGAGGCTCCTTACAGCCTTGCCAGCTATGAAATCCAGATGACTCAAGGCTTGTTCAAACTAACTTATGAAATTCAGAATAAGCCTACACCACAGGGAATTATGGCCTAGTCCACTAGAAGTGCAGGTATCTCAGCTGCCTCCAATACTTTTTTATTGATTTTTTAATTTTAAAATAGTAACAAAGAAAATGAAAAAAACCACACAGAAATAATTATAATGCAAATACATACATTCTCAAAAAAAGAAACAACACATAAAGAGTATTTTTTAAAAAGGGTGAGAGAAAAAAAGTATGGTATATCATTACAACTGTTACAATTCTATATGTACTTGTCTAGTGTAAATATAATTCAAGTACATATATATTTATTTCTAATACAGGTGAAACTCAAAAAATTAGAATATCGTGCAAATGTTCATTTATGTCAGTACAGCAACTCAAAAGGTGAAACCAATATATGAGATAGACGCATTACATGCAAAGCGAGATATGTCAAGCCTTACTTTGGTATAATTGTGATGATTATGGCATACAGCTTATGAAAACCCCAAATTCACAATCTCAGAAAATTAGAATTGTGTGAAAAGGTTCAATATTCTAGGCTCAAAGTGTCCCACTCTAATCAGCTAATGAATCCATAACACCTGCAAAGGGTTCCTGAGCCTTTAAATGGTCTCTCAGGCTGGTTCAGTAGGAATCACAAGCATGGGAAAGACTGCTGACCTGACAGTTGTGCAGAAAACCATCACTGACACCCTCCATAAGGAGGGAACGCCCCAAAAGGTAATTGCAAAAGAAGTTGGATGTTCCCAAAGTGCTGTATCAAAGCACATCAATAGAAGGTTATGTGGAAGGGAAAAGTGTGGTAGAAAAAGGTACACAAGAAGCAGGGATGACCGCAGCCTGGAGAGGATTGTCAGGAAAAGGCCAATCAAAAGTGTTGGGGACTTTCACAAGGAGTGGATTGAGGCTGGAGTTAGTGCATCAAGAGCCACCACACACAGACGGATCCTGGACATGGGCTTCAAATGTCGTATTCCTCTTGTCAAGCTGCTCCTGAACAACAAACAACGTCAGAAGCGTCTTACCTCGGCTACAGAAAAAAAGAACTGGTCTGTTGCCCAGTGGTCCAAAGTCCTCTTTTCTGATGAGAGCAACTTTTGCATCTCATTTGGGAACCAAGGACCCAGAGTCTGGAGGAAGAATGGAGAGGCACACAATGCACGATGTTTGAAGTCCAGTGTGAAGTTTCCACAGTCTGTGTTGATTTGGGGAGCCATGTCATCTGCTGGTGTTGGCCCACTGTGCTTCATTAAGTCCAGGGTCAATGCAGCCGTCTACCAGGAGATTTGGGAGCACTTCATGCTTCCTTCCGCAGACGAGCTTTATGGGGATGCTGACTTCATTTTCCAGCAGGACTTGGCACCTGCCCACACTGCCAAAAGTACCAAAACCTGGTTCAATGACCATGGGATTACTGTGCTTGATTGGCCAGCAAACTCGCCTGACCTGAACCCCATAGAGAATCTATGGGGCATTGCCAAGAGAAAGATGAGGGACATGAGACTGAACAATGCAGTGGAGCTGAAGGCCGCTATTGAAGCATCCTGGTCTTCCATAACACCTCAGCAGTGCCACAGGCTGATAGCATCCATGCCACGCCTCATTGCGGCAGTCATTGCTGCAAAAGGGGCACAAACCAAGTACTGAGTACATATGCATGCTTATACTTTGCAGAGGTCCGATATTGTTCTCTTTCCAATCCTTGTGTTATTGATGTCATGTAATATTCTAATTTTCTGAGATTGTGAATTTGGGGTTTTCATAAGCTGTATGCCATAATCATCACAATTATACCAAAGTAAGGCTTGACATATCTCGCTTTGCATGTAATGCGTCTATCTCATATATTGGTTTCACCTTTTGAGTTGCCGTACTGACATAAATGAACATTTGCACGATATTCTAATTTTTCGAGTTTCACCTGTACATGTACATAACTATCATTCGTCTTTAACTTACTATATTTTGTATAAATATTTCTTTATATTTGTCCATACAAAGCAGCTGCCTCCATACTAATAACCACTCTAGGAGACGTCTGTGGAGTTATCACAAGGCCCTCCATATCCTCCTTTATAAAAGGCTATAGTTTAATTCTTAACATCTCAACTGAAGCATCCTTCAGTCAGAGGGGACTGCACAAAATACTTCTAAGAAAAGAGTAGGGACCCACCTTCAGGGATAGTTCCGATATAACCCACTATCAAATGTTCTGTGTCCATTGGAAGAAAACATTAAATTGGACTCCCTGTGAAGGTCTTTCTCTACAGCAGAGACAGGGCATCCAATCTAGTGTAGCATTGACACACACACCCCAAAAAATATTGCTGGTCCCATCAATGTCAGCAACCAGTTGTACATTTTTGTTGTTGTTCAGTCGTTAAGTCGTGTCCTTTAAGCTCCCCTTGTGGCTTGTCGTTTCTAAAACTGGGGATGGAGCTATCTTCTTCCACAGAGAGCATCACTGGGCTCTTCTAGCCCTTCCTCAGAGTGAGTGGGAGGAGATATCCCCAATGTAGAAAGCCCTGTGTCTGTTATAGAAAAAGGATATTGCGCTGAGTCCAATACACCAATCTCTTTCACATGTTTTTTGGAAGCTTAAAGACCAAAAGCTGCTAATATATATGATGTTATATTAGACTGAACATGTTTATATCGTTTTATAAAATGTTTGTGAATATTATATCTAGTTTTGGATTGTGTAGGTTTTGTGTAAGACTCTTAAGAGTACATTATATGGATGTAGGAAGCATTCATGTGTGCAGAATTCCCACCCAGAGAGAGCGTAATCATACAGAAAAGTTACTGCATGTGTTGGCCTGTCGTCCATGTATTATGCCAGTGAGGCATCACACCTGAAGCTGAGTCCCATGTTGATGCTGATGGTATATGTGAATTAGATTTTAGTTGTAACTCACTTGATTTTAGTAGCTTATCAGTTGACCAAAGTAACTATATTCCACTATAATACTTTAAATGGTACAATATAATGATAATTTCAGTATTTGGAGCCTTTTTCTTTCTTTAGTCACAAAAGGTTTCAAGAATAATGTACAAATATCAGTAATAGATCAGTCAGTGTCTCCCAGCTTCCAGTCTAAAAAACTTAATATCCAAAGAAGAGGAGATGGGAAAATGGGGAAGAATGGGGTGAGGGGTGGGGAAGAGTTCAAGCACCAGTTCTTAAAGTTATAATTCTTATCTGACCAGTTTGATTAAAATGAGTTGAGAAGTATGCTGCCAGCTGGGCATCAGATGGAGAGAGCCAAAGACAGTTGGTTTCTCATTTAAAGTATTAAAGTAGCTCTACTTCTGTTCTTTCCTGTTATTTTGAAGCCCGTGTTTCTATTTTCTTCTACTGTTATTTTATAATAGAATTGTGTAGCAGTTTACTGTACATTGAAAGTTACCACGTACATTTAGTTTTGCATAGCAAAAATTGATCAGTATTCTCACTTAATTTTATTCACAGTACTTACAACTTAGATCTTTTATACCATGCTATAACCTTGTGTTTTCAACAGAAACATTGTCTGAATATATTTGTTTTCAGTCACAAAAAGATAGACATTTTGACTCCTTTTTTTTTAGTAATTCTGCTACTTTTGGTATATTATAGCTGTTTATGATGTCGTAGAAGAAAAGCTAGAAAGTGAGCCAGATTTCCAGTACATACCTGAGAAGTCCCCACTTGATGGAGTTCACCAGGATGACAATGTTCTGAGAGAATCAATGTTTCAGCTAGCAGAAGGGCTTATCACTGGAACAGTCTTGGCTCAGTTTGATGTAAGTAATGTATTTCTGAAAATTATGTTCACTGTGTAGTTTGTAGCTGAGAACTTTAGATTTTTTAAAAGCCATAGATTCAATTTAGGACAAGGAATACCTGGAAAACAATTTGCATTGCTTCATTTAAATTATTTTCTTAAATTTTTAAGAAAGCATAAGTATCTAACTAATCTAAGCTCTCCCATTGAAGGTAAAGTTTTTAATAAACGTAGGCAAGTTTCTCTGAATGCTCCTTAGCTAGTATTTTATATATCCCCAATTGAATAAAATAAGAGTATTATCTTACAATGATTACAGAGTTACTACAAAGCTCTATAAATACCTATATCCATTACGAAGCATATTGAAATGCATATATGCAAATGTAGGTCAGATGTTATCTTGGTCTAATCTAAAAAGTATGCTTTAAGGCAGAGGTAGACAGTTTATTTTTCCAGGACTGCACTTTCAGTTTTATTCATTCGTTTGTTTGTTCTTTCAATGTATCTGACATTGCAAAAAGGCTACATCTGTTCAGAAGTAGCTTGGGAGGAGCAGAGAGAAATGAACAACTGGCATGAGGAGCACTGTAGGTCAACTCTGGTATTGTTGGGCCAAGGGAGATATGTCAGGTGTAGAGGGCATAGAGAATGATTTTGAAGGACAGTGGGAAAAGCCATTACCAAGGCAGTGACCAGACAAATGTGGCTGAAGCCCATTCCAAGAAACTAACTTGAGAAAATGCCTGACAGGCCCCTCCCTAATTCATACAAAGATAAAGTGAGGGACGAGGGAAGCGCATTCAGTCTTGCAGGATTCTTTTTACTATAACTGTTCTAATAAAAATAGTTTTAGATCTATATGGCATTGGTTTCTTAGTCTGGTCTACCCTATAGGCTGATATCAGAGGATACTGGGTGACCATTCCATGGGAAAGGAGACTTTGGTGGCATAACTTCAGACATGGTAACCCCATCTGTTGGTCCAGATGACCAAATTATCAGGTGCTGCTGGTCAGTGTCAGGTCTATCTGTAATATGACTTCATCAGTCCATGAATTGGTGATGGATGAACAGGCAGACTTGACATGTCTAATTGAGACGTAGCTCAGTAAGGTTGGAAATGTTGCCCTGTCTGAAATCTGCCCTGCTGGGTCCTTCATTTTCACTTCTCCTTTTTTATTAATCAGTAGGTAGTGTTATTTAAGGTAGGTCATTTATTTTTGAGGAGGAGCCAATACAGTATCAAGAGCTCCAACATGACTGTGTTTGAGACCAATTAGTATAGCACTTTGCCAGTGAAGTTGCTGAGATTCTTGATTGTTTGTGATCAGAATTCAGGATCATGACTGAGGTGTTGTCTTGCTATATATCTGGGACTCCTTTTGGCCTGTGACTTCTGATTAAGTAGATAGGATGCTTTCTAAGATGTCCACTGTCACTTGCAGGCTGGATCTTTTGCCCCTGTGACTCCTGCAAGCAGGCAGGGGGAGATGATTATTGGAATTATTATTAGGAGGTTATCAGTCCTTCATTGTGGGAGGGGGTTTGCTGGTGGCTTTGAAAGAGGATGAGGTGTGCCTCCTCCTTAAGAGGCTCTCCTTTTATTCAGAGTTGATATATAACTACTGCCCAGTTTTCAACCTACACTTTTTTATGGAAGATTGTCAAGACAGTAGTGGGCGACCAGCCACAAAGCAAAAAATGGATTATCTGGATCCTTTCTACGCAGGGTTCAGACCTGGGCATGGGACAGAGATGGCATTAGTCACTCAAGTGGATGACCTTTGCCTGGACTTAGATAGGGGGAGTGCACCCATCCTGATCATCTTAGACTCTCAGCAGGCTTTGATACCAGCAACCATGGTATCCTTCTGGACTGTCTATAGGAGTTAGGAATTGGGGGTGCTGTGCTGCAGTGGTTCTGCTTCTTTTTCACCAGAAAATTCCATTTGGTGGTTGTAGGGGAACAGAGTTTGGCCTGGTGGTCATTCCCCTATATAGTGCTAAGGGGATCAGTCATTTCCCCTCTAGATTTTAGTATCCACATGAAGCCATATAAGGAGCAGGGAAGTCCTTCTGTGGTTTGTGTTTTAATATCAGTCTGTTGATGATACTCAGTTTTTCATTGTATAGGTGGGCCAAGCTGGAGATGCCATTGAACTCATGTCCTGGTGCCTGTGAGGGGCTGGATGAGTCAGAACTGGCTAAAGTTAAACCCAAGCAAGACAGACCTATAGGTTGCTCATCAAGGCTCTCTGTCTGCTCCAGTGTTGTCTCTTGATGGGGAAGTATTACCCTTGAAGGTGCAGTTCCATGACTTGGAGGTCCTCCTGGATTCACCTTGAAGAGCAGGTGGAGGCCATAGCCAGGGGGACCTTTGACTAGCTTTACCCAGTGCTACAATTGTGGCCTATCTTGAGTGGGAGGTCGTTACTACAGTGACTCATGCCCTTATCACCACCCATCTGGACTACTGTAACATGTACTTGGAGCTGCCTTTAAAAACCACTCAGAAGGTGCAAATGGTCCAGGACACAACAACCCATGGACTCATTAACACAAGACAATGGGAGCACATTACACATGTGCTATGGACCCTGCACCGGTTACCAGTAAACTTCTGAGTGAAACTTAAAGTGCTAGTCTTAATTTATAAAGCCTTTTATGGCTTAGTATCAGGTTACATTTAGGACTACATCTTCCATCTAGAATTAGCCGAATTTATATGAACATTTCAGAAGAAGTAGCTTGTGGGTCCCCACCTTCAGGAAGTGAAAGGGGCTAAGGCCAGGAGGTGCTGCTTCTCAGTGATAGAGCTGGCCTTTGGAAAGGTCTCCTGGTTGAAATTAGATTGGCTTCCTCCCTAACTGCCATCCGCAAACAGCTTTAAACAGGTATTTTATAGAGCGTTCAGGGACTGGTGTCATTTATTATTTTTATATTATTTTTACTAAGTTTTTAATTTTTTAAAAATCTTTACCATTGATGTTTTAATTGCATACAATTAAGGGTCCTTAATTGACTTGCAGTGCAATATCAGTATAATAAATAATAATAATCTTGATTATTTCTATTTTGCAATATGTAGGCAAGCAGGAACATATGGTTGTGAATTGTTTTCTTACTTGCATATGCTATCCCATTACTGATATTCTGTTTTTGTTATCTAATCATTTGTTGCTATTTAGCAACTTTATAGGAAGAAGCCTGGGATGACAATGTCTTGTGCCAAATTACCTCAAAACATTTCCAAAAATAGATACAGAGACATTTCGCCTTGTAAGTACTTTTATGTATATAAGTAAACATATTTTCTTTAGTTGTGATTTAGAAAATTAAATATGTTTATATTTATTTCAGATGATGCTACACGGGTCATTTTAAACAGTAATGATGATTACATCAATGCAAATTATATAAATGTGAGTTGGCATTTATATTTTTTTCTTTGATTCTGTTTTCTGTTTCCAAGGTGAAATAGCTTAACATTTTAGATTTAAAAGCTACAGAAAGAGTTACTTAGAGTAGTATTTGAAGGTACTTCAATAAGTTACAAACTGGCCAAAGTTCCTGCAGTTCACTGTAGATTCAGAAGCTCTTGCATGTCTGTTTTAACTGTTTTTTCTAACCTTCTCTGAAATTAAATTTGATCTAATCAAGAGCATGCAAAGTTTTGACATTTCTAAATGTGTTTTGCAAATGTCTTTATTTTTAGATGGAAATTCCTTCTTCTAGTATAATCAATAAATACATTGCTTGTCAAGGTCCTCTACCCAACACTTGCCCAGATTTTTGGCAGATGACCTGGGAACAAAGTTCATCTATGGTGGTTATGTTAACCACTCAAGTGGAAAGGGGCAGAGTAAGTCCTTAACTGTAACTCTTACAACTAATAGATGCAAGTGGCTGGATTTTATTTAGAAATTTGTTGTTTTTAAACTGTGAAGATATTTGAGCTTTAAATATTACTTGATTAAACATTGGTGTTTGTCATTTTTAATCATTTTCACAAATTGAATGAGGTAAAATTGTATGTTAATATGTTAGTAGTTCCTCAGAAAGTGCACTGAATTAATTCTTGGATAACATTTAGAAAGACAATAATAGGTGTTCAATAGATTTTGGAGGGGGTTGGGACCTGTTCTATCTCCTTTTTCTGAGCCTGTTTTGAGAACATGAATGGTTATATGTATTTAATAATATTTTATGTTGGGCCTTCCATTTATTATTAACTGCTTTGAGCAACATATTGCAGAGTGAAGAAATTGGTAATATCAGTTCAGTATTATGATACATAATTATAGTGCCAATCAAATGGTAGATAGCATCATTTCCAATAGTATGAAATGCATGTGTTCCTATATTAAATGTAGTGTATAAAATGTGAAGAAAAACTGTTCATTTAAACAAAATATAACCACTAGGTTTCTGAAAATAATCTGCAGCATCAACATAAATTTAATTGCAGGAAAACCTTGTTTTGTTTTGTTTTTGAGTTTGTATGTATAACTATAAAAGTGCTTGTAATTTTTAATTAGAAAGTGTATGCAGCTTGAGTGTGATGTCCTTGCATCATCATCATTATTATTATCATCCCAAATCAGTCCACTGCAGGATGAGACCCTCTTTATTGAAGGTTATGGACCGTGTGAACCATGATCTACCACCAGGGCTAGTGCGGATTAGTAGATAGATATTTTTTACTTCACGGTCTCAGGCTGAGAGAGTGTAACTGACCCAAAGTCTCCCAGCCTGCTTCTGTGCCTAAGGGAGGACTACAATCTGGGTCTCCCTGCTCCTAATCCAGCACCTTAACTGCTACAACCGCTACGTCACACTGGCTCTCACTGCTGCCACTTGCAATATACTGTATAACAAATTATATGAATAAATGAAGCATCCTAACTGAGATAACATGCTTTATGGATCTGTCATTGGATTGCTTGTGCAAAACAGTTGTGTAATACATTCGGTTTTGAACCTTATTGCATGCTTCATGTATTTCATATATTGATCAGGAAGAGGTACAAGAAATCAGGAGGAAATCTAGCTTTAGAAATGTATGGAGAAACTTTTGTACTAGCAGTAGCAATAATAACAATAACAACAACAACAATAATAATCTGTTGACTTTAGGTAAAATGTCATCAGTACTGGCCTGAGCCTGGTGGAAGCTCCTTATATGGGAATTTCCAAGTCACCTGTCATTCAGAAGAAGGAAATCCTGCCTATGTCTTCAGAGAGATGACATTGTTTAACTTGGAGGTGAGACATTCTGTCTAATTGATTCAACTTTGTTAAATCCACAAACTGAAGGCAACTTGCCATATAATTTCATTTCTGCCATATAATTTTGACTATTTTTTCTGACACAGTGGAGAGATGACTAAAACATTAACATATTATTGCTAATGTTTTATTCAAAACAAAAGTATAAGAACACATTATCAGAAATCAGATTTTAATTATTTTCCTATTATTTACTCTGTTATTTGGTTTTAAAGAATAAGAAATGCTGATGTCTAATCAAATCTATTAATAGCAGTAGTAAGAAAAGTACATTAATATTAGCAGTACAGAGCTGGATTTAGACATAAGCTAAATAAACTATAACTTAGACCTCATACTCTGAAGATGCCTCAAAATTTGATTTTTTTGCATTTGTTAGAGTTTTTTTTTTATTATTTCATATATGAAAGTCTCAATAAATGCAACATGCTTGCTTCATATGGTCTTGTGCTTCCTGCAATGATAAGTAAATGTTTTTTGGAATGCTCTGCTGAAAAGTGTTACCCTTAAGGAAGAAGGTAAGAAGCACAGCATCTGTTTCAAGAGCATTACAGAATCACTGAGTCTACTGTCTGCTTCATAAAGAAAGAGGAAAGCCAGTATCAGTGCCAATGTGATACCCAACACATCAGAGAATCTGAAAGGGGTGTTCTGTCCATATACAGTCAGGTCCAGAAATATTGGGACATCGACACAATTCTAACATCTTTGGCTCTATACACCACCACAATGGATTTGGAATGAAACAAACACAATGTGCATTAACTGCAGACTGTCAGCTTTAATTTGAGGGTATGTACATCCAACTCAGGTGAACGGTGTAGGAATTACAACAGTTTGCATATGTGCCTCCCACTTGGTAAGGGACCAAAAGTAATGGGACAATTGGTTTCTCAGCTGTTCCATGGCCAGGTGTGTGATATCCCCTCAGTACCCCAATTACAATGTGCAGATAAAAGGCCCAGAGTTCATTTCAAGTGTGCTATTTGCATGTGGAATCTGTTGCTGTCAACTCTCAAGATGAGATCCAAAGAGCTGTCACTATGAGTGAAGCAAGCCATCATTAGGCTGAAGAAACAAAACAAACCCATCAGAGAGATAGCAAGAACATTAGGCGTGGCCAAAACAACTGTTTGGAACATTCTCAAAAAGAAGGAACGCACCGGTGAGCTCAGCAACACCAAAAGACCCAGGAGACAACGGAAAACAACTGTGGTGGATGACCAAAGAATTCGTTCCCTGGTGAAGAAAACACCCTTCACAACAGTTGGCCAGATCAAGAACACTCTCCAGGAGGTAGGTGTATGTGTGTCAAAGTCAACAATCAAAAGAAGACTTCACCAGAGTGAATACAGAGGGTTCACCACAAGATGTAAACCACTGGTGAGCCTCAAAAACAGGAAGGCCAGATTAGAGTTTGCCAAACGATATCTAAAAAAGCCTTCACAGTTCTGGAACAACATCCTATGGACAGATGAGACCAAGATCAACTTGTACCAGAGTGATGGGAAGAGAAGAGTATGGAGAAGGAAAGGAACTGCTCATGATCCTAAGCATACCACCTCATCAGTGAAGCATGGTGGTGGTAGTGTCATGGCGTGGGCATGTATGGCTGCCAATGGAACTGGTTCTCTTGTATTTATTGATGATGTGACTGCTGACAAAAGCAGCAGGATGAATTCTGCAGTGTTTCGGGCAATATTATCTGCTCACATTCAGCCAAATGCTGCAGAACTCATTGGATGGTGCTTCGCAGTACAGATGGACAATGACCCAAAGCATACTGCAAAAGCAACCAAAGAGTGTTTGAAGGGACAGAAGTGGAATGTTATGCAATGGCCAAGTCAATCACCTGACCTGAATCCCATTGAGCATGCATTTCACTTGCTGAAGACAAAACTGAAGGGAAAATGCCCCAAGAACAAGCAGGAACTGAAGACAATTGCAGTAGAGGCCTGGCAGAGCATCACCAGGGATGAAACCCAGCGTCTGGTGATGTCTATGCGTTCCAGACTTCATGCTGTGATTGACTGCAACAGATTTGCAACCAAGTATTAAAAAGGGAAAGTTTGATGTATGATTATTATTCTGTCCCATTACTTTTGGTCCCTTACCAAGTGGGAGGCACATATGCAAACTGTTGTAATTCCTACACCGTTCACCTGAGTTGGATGTTCCTACCCTCAAATTAAAGCTGACAGTCTGCAGTTAACGCACATTGTGTTTGTTTCATTCCAAATCCATTGTGGTGGTGTATAGAGCCAAAGATGTTAGAATTGTGTCGATGTCCCAATATTTCTGGACCTGACTGTAATTCCCATCTGGAACAGGTGGAAAAGGCCCTCAGCCTGTGGACAGAGCAACATGCCGCTCAGCAGAATAATCTGTGAAAAGGTGCTGTGGCTTTCTATTTGATCACAGAGACATTTTGCCTTCAAAGTCCTCCTGCTCCTTGACAGTGTCCCAGCTATCTTGTTTGCCCATCCAAACCTAGAGATAGCTTTCTTGTTGTCTAGCACTGCCTCCTTGATCCAACAAATGAGCCTTCTGTTGATGACTTTCAAGTCATACTACAGTTGCTGCACCTTCAAGACAATGCTGTATCTCATGGAAAACAATTATTTTTAGTCATTGATTGCTGGAGTTAAAAACATCCTGGTTTAACTTGCAAAAATTGAGTTCTGAGGATCATTATGATGTAGTGATTAAGGTGTTGGACTAGGAGTGAGGAACTCAGGTTCTAGTCCATCTTTAGTTACAGAAGTTCATTGAATGACTTGGGCCAGTCACTCATCCAAACCTACTTCACAGGATTCTTCTTGTGAGGAAAAATAGAAGGGAGCACTATGAATACTGTCTTGAGCTCTTGAATGAAAGGCAGGATATAAATATAATTAATACAAATTTTTAAAAACAACAGCTGGAGGCCAATTTGCAACCCTAGGAGTATACCTTCTGGGCTCAGTAAAATAAGGTCAGATAAAATACTGTTATAAGCTGTTTTACAAATATAACTATACCTACAACAGCTGATCATCTTCAAAATGCAACATTTTCAGTGGCTTTGAGGTGAAAGAAAAGAAGTGCTCCACTGATCTCTTATCAGAGACTGGAGAGAGCCAAAGTGTTGGTAACTCTAGCAACACGAGTGCTCCAGAACTAGATTACCCCAGTTTCCATAGGCTCAATGACTTTTTAACCATGGTTTTGTTATTCATGTTTGAATGCTGGTATGCGATCCCTGTGAATACCAAGATCTACCTGTTTCAGTTTTATCTCTAAAGGGAACTTTATAAAGTTTTATCTAAGATGAGCTCAACAGTGTAATTGTTTATACAATTACATAACTTACAATTGTTTTAATCTCTGTATTATCCTCTCTGATGATATTTCATTTCATTGCCATGTAATTATTTGTCACATGACAGTAAGAACTTAAAACTCCGATGCAGGATTTATTTCAAAAGTTAAGTATGTTTTAGGAGAATATTGAATGCTTGCTTATTTTAGAGAAAATGTTGTGTCTTGCTAGAAAAATGAGGATCGTCAGCTCACTCAGATCCAGTACATAGCATGGCCTGATCATGGAGTTCCTGATGATTCAAGTGATTTTTTAGATTTTGTATGTCTTGTCCGGAAAAGAAGAGCTGGGAAAGAAGAACCTGTTGTTGTTCATTGCAGGTATTTTGTCATTAGGAAAACTCCTGGGGCCTCTTTTCCAAAGTTTTTAATTACTAATGTTATTTCATTGTGCAATGTTCTGACTTTTTCTTTCTGTTAAATTTATTTACCACTTTACTCTGATACTTTGAAATTAAAATAATTTTAATGAAAATAGGTATGCCTATGTATCCAAAAAAAATGTTTTCATACTCCTTAAAGCCATAGTACATGTTGATATCAGTTCATTTGGCAATATAGGACAGGGGGAGAAAATCTAGGAAGCTCTGCTAATGATGTGGAACACACAAAGTTAGGATGACATTGAGATAAGCAATTAATTAAGGTACTACTGAAAAATATATTACTTCGTTACTTTTGAACAACTTACGTTGGAGTGGATACAAATTTATGCCATACTGGATATACTATTATGCCATAACCGCTTTCACAGCTAGTGAGTTAAGCATAGTTGTCAACACTACTATGCTTGAATGCTTTAGCTACCATAAAATTATATTATTATTAAAATAAATACTGTATTTTTCTGACTATAAGACGATACTTTTTTCTAAAATCCTTACGCTAAAAATTGAAGGGCGTCTTATTCAAGGAAGTAAGCTGAGGAGAGAACCGCGCCTGCAAACAGGCTTCCTCCAATCACGAGCCTCCAATCACGAGTGAAACTGCCCATACTGTCTCTGCAAACAGACTTCCTCCAGTCACGAGCCTTATGTAACTGACGTCAGCTGATGCTGCTGAACAAACCAATTGGAGGAAGTCTGTTTGCAGAGACAAACTATCGGCAGTTTCACTCGTGATTGAATGTAATCAGTTATGCAAAAGAAGGAAATAGAGCTGCAGAGAGACGGTTTGGACCTCCTCCCACCGAGTGTATCAGGTAAATGTTACCTAATTACTAAATAAAAATGTGTTCTGCACTATCTTGAAAATATTGATTTCTTAATTTTGGGTTGGAAAAGTGGGGGTCGTCTTGTACTTGGGGGCGTCTTATTGATGGAAAAATACGGTAATAATGGAATTCTCAACATGACTGTAGTTTTTAAAAAAGTGTTTAGCTTTCAAAATGACAAGATGGATTTCCCAAAGTAATCTACTTAAATAATTTTCAGTGTTGATTTATGTAAGTTATAGAAATATCCTAAAGATTTAAAAAATATTAAATATGAAAATAACTTTTCTCTCTTTTGCAGTGCAGGGATTGGACGAACTGGAGTTCTTATTACTATGGAAACAGCAATGTGTCTTATTGAGTGTAATCAACCTGTTTATCCCTTGGATATTGTAAGAACAATGAGAGATCAAAGGGCAATGATGATCCAAACACCTGTAAGTTGGTAAACAGAATAAACTGTTACCAATAACAAACTAGGAACTGTAATTTCTTGTTTAAAGAGGATGATATATTGCAGTATATGTCAGTTCAGGATCTAGTATATACATTAAATGCAAATTTTATGTGGTGGTGTAATTGTATAGTACATATAAACTTGTACCCAGTTCAGATATAAGATTAGCTCTTAGTGAGTCAATTTTTGCAAAAGTTGCTAATGTAAAAACTGTAAAACAAATGGTATCTTTCAGAAAGTTCTATAGTCACTGAATTGTAGAGTCTGTGGAACACTTCTAGAACAATTAGGTTAGGTTAAAACAAAACGTAGCCATTCTTTGAGTATATCCATTGAATTCAGGAAGACCCTAATGTGTCATAATTGACTTGCTTCCATTGGTCTTACTTCAGTTGGATGAACTTTGCTCACAAGAGTTGAAATCACCTTGACAGTTAAAAATTTGAATGAATTGGGATGTAATCCATAATAATAATAAAGCTGAAGAAACAGTGGACCACCTAGTTAGCTGCTGCAAGAAGATTGCCCAGACTGACTACACACAACGGCATGACAAAATAGCAACAATGGTGCATTGGAATTTCTGCAAAAAATACCATTTGCCTACAAGCAAGAACTGGTGGGACCACAAAACAGACAAAGTAATAGAAAATGAATAAGCTAAAGTGCTATGGGACTTTAGAATTCAAACAGACAAGCACCTGCCACACAACACCCCAGACTTAACAATTGTTGATAAGAAAGACAAAAAAGTCTTGATAGTGGACATTGCAATACCTGGAGATAGCAGAATAGAAGAGAAAGAACTGGAGAAAATCACAAAATACAAAGACCTGCAAATAGAAATACAATGACTGTGGCAAAAGAAAGCAAAGATAGTACCAATAGTAATAGGTGCCTTGGGTGCAATCCTAATACACCTGGAGCACCATTTGAACATCATCGGCATTGACAAAACCACCATCAGTCAGTTGCAAAAGGCAGCCTTACTTGGAACAGCTTACATCCTCCGACAATACCTTTAACATCATCAAACAACATCATCTGCCTATCCCAGGTCCTTGGGAAGGACTCGATAGGTGGATAAAAATGCCAAATCCAGTCTAAACATATGGCTGACTATGTGACCAGCAGTAATACCACCAAAGTCTTATTGGTATACATTATGGATAGTTGTTTTATACTGCATTCCAGGACAGTGATTTTTATATAGGAAGTTAAATCTCCAAGAAAAGACCATCTGAAATAATTTTAAACCATGTTTAAGCATGTCATTCAACAAAGGTTTTGTAGTGCTCAGTTGCATAATCAGACTTGTATTTATATAGTCCAAAAGCTTTTCCAGATTATGCAGTCACATATGGTGAAAGGATACTGCCTTAAGACAGCAGACGCAAGTAAAAAAAACCCTCCTTACCCAAGATGATTCTTTTGAATTTTGCCAGTTCTCCCTCTTACTGCAGCTTCTTTGCTTCATACCACATTCTTCTAACAGCTGGGTAGATTTTAAGGAGGTAGAAGAAGGCAGAAAAGCCCAGCTGTAGGCATGCACTGTTGCTTTCATTTTTGTGGGTTCAACCCCAAAGGTATGCAACTATGTTTGTTTTGCATATAAGTATGCTAAGCAAGACTTCATGTTTGAACACATGCTAGATTCTTCTATTCTGTGGAATTTAATCTCAAAAACTGTGTATATCACGTTGCAGCTTACCTATAATTTCCTAAAAGCAAAAATGTTTGCTAATGGACAAAACAGTTTCCTGCACACAACTGAAAATATATGCTAGTTCTGTTTGGCTACTTGTATTACTCACAACTTTTCTATGGTGTGTATTCCTTTATAATGTTTGGCTCAGGATATAATGTCCTCATAAAAGTACAGGCTTTAATTCAAAGAGTTTACTAGTGAGTCAGCTATTAATTTTTAGGGGCGAAAGACACATACGAACAAAGAGAAAATCAGTGACTTTATAACACTTATAAGTCCCCTCTCTCAAACAGGTATCAGTCATGTATTACAGTTATGAAAAGAAGTGCACTTCAGTGCCTTCATTAAAACCTTTCTGTTTGCCTAGCCATGCTGATTGTCAAGTCTGGGAAGATTATCTGGGCACTTCAGGCATTTTTCTTCTACCCCATAGCACACTTTCATACATTCAGTAGAGGAAATCTATGGATGGAAATGTTTTTGCTAAGATATTTTTCTGGATCAAGGTGCATACTATATATGCTTGTTTCAAAGCAAGCCAGTACCCATGCTTCACTGTATTTAGAATTTGTGAGAGGATGAACTTTGCATTAAAACTTAAGAGTGAATTTAAAATACATATTAAAAAGGTAAACTGTTGTTTCAACTATATGGTACTAGTAAAATTAGAATCTGAATGAGTTGAATTTTCCTTTGCAAATGTTCACATTTCCACATAATGTCCACAAGGTGGCATTGTCCTGTTTTTCATTGTTCTTGTTTTAAAACCTGTACAGTATTTGAATTAGATTTCTAGATTCATTCTATGCCATTAAAAACAGTACTCTATCACAATCACATATTTTACTTCAGACATACTATATCAGTAATTAATATATACAGATTAAAACCTGAAATAGTAGCTCTTGGAATTGAATACTATTTATTAAAGCTTGGAATGTCAGGCCAGTACATTGTCAAGTCTGGGAAGATTATCTGGGCACTTCAGACATTTTTCTTCTACTCCATAGCACACTTTCATACATTCAGTAGAGGAAATCTATGGATGGCCTTCAGGATGGATGGGAAAAAAAACAAGATTTTTACACTAATGTTACAGAAACACTAATAAAACCAGTATAGTTCATTAAGCAACACCTAGCTAATGAAATCATGATGAGCTAATGGTTTGTGCAGACAGAATCAAAATTCTTGATTTTTGTGCACAGCTGAAAATTATATTCCAGAAAATAGCAGAAACTACAGTATTGAATATTACCCTGAATGTTGTTTGCGTTTAGCCTATTTTTTAATTTGGAAAGTAGTTCCTAGAGCAAGCAATAAACAGTTTTGTGTATTTAAAAAAAAAAAAGAACCTAGAGTTCTTCATTCTACTATTCAATAAGAGTAATTAATAAAGTGTTAAGCATAAAGCATACAAAACATATTCAGAGTTGGAAGGTTTCAGATCTGCTACTTAAAAGTTAAGAGTGTGGGATTTATATTCTGAATATAGCATTTCTCTTTGGTGTTAAGAGTTTTAGATATTTAAATATTTTAATAGTTTATCATGGTATTTTGAAAGTTTACTGTTAATCTTTAAAATTGTTTTGTTCTGACATACAAATATTTTCACTTTTCTTTTCCAGAGTCAGTACAGATTCGTTTGTGAGGCTATTTTGAAAGTGTACAAAGAAGAACTTGTTAGGCCTTTAAAGACATCACTGCATAAATAGAAAGCAAAAGATACCTTTCAGAGAAGAATCTATAAGACACAAGCTGCACTTGTGCTATAATGTTGCTTGCAAGAAATGGTGTCAGAAAATAATGAAGAACTAAAAAGGACTTCAGCACTATTGCACTTTAAGTTGAAACTGAAAATCAGTCTCTAGAACACTATGATTTTTCTGTGTTGAAAGACTCCATTCATGCTTTGCTTCAAACAAGCCACAGACTGAATGAACTCCATGAGTTCTGGATAATTTTCCAGACTTGGTTGTAGTGCCATATAACCCTTTTGTTTGAAATGCTACAAAAAAGAAAAAAAAAAGCTTGGAATACTTTCATCTTTGTTTGACACCTATCTGTTTCTGAAGCAACAACAATACATGCAAAGCTATTTCTTCCAATGCTAAATTTGTCATGTTATTTGCCACCTTTTATTTTGGTGAAATGTTAGCAATATCCCTTCTATTAGATACACTGCCTACTGAAACAGCACATTTCTCCCTGTGCCCTTCTAGAATCTAACCTGATTACTAATGGAAGGCTGCAGTTTGATCTAATCCAATAATAGCTGCATAATGGCCCATTGAACCAGCATTTTGTTTAGTTGGTATATGGACTACTAGTTCTGTTTCTGTTTCTCAGCATATTACAGCAGCAGTGTGATCTGAAACATGATGTTATCTAATGGGAATGAATGTGTGCATTTTGTCTTAACCCCTTAAGTGCCTTGAGACTTACAGTGTATGTCTTAATGGCAAGGGACTTGTTCTGGCCCTCAAGGGGAAGCTATCATCATAATTAGATTCATTTTGAAGCATGATCCTTGGTGCTTAGAATATGGTACAGTAAGGGGTCACAGAAACACTGTTCCTTTTTTCTCTACAAGTACCTGTGGGTACATTTTACTCTAGCAAAAGCAAAAGTACTCTCGCCTATTAAATATGTAATCTTTGTTTACTGCTATGAATTGAAATGGAAATTCTGACACATTCCTTTCAACTGGTAAACTGCTAGCAATTTATAATTGAAAGCCAATATATTGATTTAGAATTTGTTCTTCTGTTTTACCCTTGCAGTGAAAAGTAATAACTTGACTAGGATCTAACATTTTAATAACATTGATATTCTGCTTTAAATATGCAGACCCAAACTGAGCTTTCCCCATCATAATTATTTTTATCCAAGTTCATGTTTGTTCTTTCTCAAGTCATATTTATGTTGGATTTTGTTTTTTAAAGGAAAAAATGTGCTATTAAAATTTTATAATTGTCCCCTAGAGCTTTCCCATAAGCTCTTTGGGGTCTCTCCATGATACTTCATTCAGGAATTGGCATATATGCAATTGGAAGCAGCGATATCAGAACAGATTGCATATAGGTTTGTTTTTTGTTTCATTTCAAAAATGTTTCTAGGACAGGTAAAGCCCATTAGGCAATGAATATTCCTTTCTTAGTAAGTTGACAATTTAATTCTTTATGAACCTTTAATCTGCCTATAGTTAATTATTTTGATTTGTTATCAGTTTTTTAAAAAGCAAGATATGCAGAATGTGGAATGAGAATATGGAGTTTGTAAAATGCATTTGTGTGTGTATGTGTGTGTGTGTATAGAAAGAGTGAATGAGCATATATGTGTATATACAGAGTTATGCACACATACACACTTGTATTGTGGTGGGAATAACTTACAGATATGTCAGTAGATGAGGAGGCACTTTCTCCAAATCCCCTTTTCCTGCTGTCAGTTGTACTTTCCTAGAACTTGTAGAGGGCTGGAAATAGAGGTATCTCTTTCTCATAACTGCTTCCACAGAGGGATCCCTCACCTTGGATTAAGAGTCTTCCATGGACAGAAGAAACTTCTGTATGTAACATGTTGCCTAGATTCATCCATGATGCATTGAGTTAATTCCCATTCATTTTAAATGCTGTTATACTAACCCTATGCCATGATGTGAAATGAAGGAGTAAACAAAAGCTTTTAGATTTGTTTTTAAAAGGCTTGTAAGATGAGCAGTATTGTTTCTTCATAAACCAAATCTAGCATATTTCTTTAACATAATTGCTTTATTGGCTCTACACACACACACACATCAATACTACTGTTAGGGAATTGGTCAGCTATTCCTTTTATCCACTTTGTGGTTCAAGTGAGATTGGATATAATGAGTTTCAAAAATCCCCACATCCTGAAATGAGCTTTTTCCAATCTGTAGAAATGTAGTTCTTTGTGCTTTCACAAACTGAAGCAAATGCAAAATGCACTTCTATTTCTGACAGCAGTGAAAGTGAAGGGAGTGATTGAATCATTGTTACTCTAGATGAAACAGCTGAAACATCCACAGGCTTTTGGTGGTCTGTTACTATTCAGCAGAACATAAGAAGTTGGAGAGGACAGCTTCATATGATAAAGTGCAATGTGGGAACACGCTTCAAAGTCTGTGCAATCATCTAAACCTTTCTTAGAAGTTGGTGTAAGCAACGTAAACCTTTTAATGGAATGCCTGCAGTGGTGGTTCATACTACTGCTTGCTTTCAGTAAATGCATGAGGAAAACATAATAAATGTATGTCTACTTGTGCTTGCTTAAAAAGGAGGCTTAGTACCTGGAAAGTGGGTGTTGACTTGGATATTATTTTAATTATTATACCATTGTGCTAGTTATTTGCAGGGCTGGTTTGCACTTGGAGCAAGTTAAAGTAAATATTAAATTATTATACCTATTACACCATTAACTAAATCACTTAATGGTCTTACTATTGCCAACATATATGTTAAAAATAATTGTCTCTTTATAAGATTGTTGAAGGGAAAATCTAGGATGGTTCAGCAACATTGTGTATTGTTAATATTGTACTTAAACCCATTCATATGTGAGGTTGCCAAAGTAATATAAATCCATAAGAAACATTGCTACAACAAGGTATAGTATTGTGGCATAGTTTTGGTATTTAATATGTTTATCCAACACAGAGACAGAAACATTAACCACCTTAATGTCTTCCCTCCAAGCTGATACAGGACTTGCTAGTCTATGGCAATGAATACATTTTGAAATTATATTTGCTTGGTAGGGTCACAAACTAAAGGAATTGAAATGCATAAATTGGACAAATTGAATAATAAAAGCATCCTCATGTCATAGAAATGAATTTTCAAAATGCATCTGCCCACTATGATATTAATAATCTTTTACTAATATTTTTATATGATCTAAAAGTTAATAACTGCTAATTGCTTTGCATTGGGTTATGAGGATCTGCATCAAGCTAAAAGGAAAAATATTTTTTGTATGTGTTTCATTCTGTACAAAACATGAAAATGTGTTTCAGGCATAATGTCATATAAAATGAGTGTAATGGATGTCGGATTTTATGGAGAAATATTTTCTTACTATTTGCTAAAAAAATGGGGAGAAAAACTGTAACATTTCCTGTTTTCTAATTCAAGTTGCTTTCATTGTAAATAAGAGCAATAGGGTAATAGTTTTGTGCCAATGTTTTTTTTTTTAAATCTTGAAAACTATAATTATTTAAGGTACTTTTGAAGATTTGTCTCATGCAGAAATCTAGGACTCTAAGACTTGTTAAAATTGTTTTTGTTTTGTTTTGTTTTGCCTTTTAAGTTGTGTGGCTTTGGGGTGATGGGGTTATACTAAGTTTATAAAGTATCCGTAGTATCAGTCATTTCTCTGAGGAATACAGCTAATTAAACTGGCTAATTGCACCACTTAGAGTAATCCCTCCAAATGAGTGGAATATGCATCTCTAGTAATAATAACAATGTTCCTACATTATTATTATTACTATTATTATTATTATTATTATTATTATTATTATTAACATATGAACAAAATTATTCTTGGTGTAGTTGATGGAAATATTTGGACAAGCAAGTTCAGGATATAAATTGGATTGGGTTATGTTAAATTACAGCATTAGATCCCACTATGGAAGCAATAAAGTCCACCATGTATGTACTCTGCAGTCCAAAATATTTTACCACTTTAATTCCCCTTCCCCAAAAATCATGCTGCAACTTCCATCAACAGCTTTATATAAAGATTTCACAAATGTTTTCTACTTGTAAAATACATATCAGTTCTTATATCCTCCAGTGTAGTAGTAGTATCCTGCAATTAATTCTTTAGAAATGCTGCTCTCCTCTAATCAGAAGGCACAAAATGCAAGTGAAGAGAGCTGGAGAGAGGTTTTTTGATAGAACTAGTATGGCCAGCACTTTGCTGCAAGCAAAGGACAGATTAGGATGTAACATCTGTGGAAGGTACAATGAATTGCTTCAGTTGCAGCTGTTTAGGGAGGATAAGAAGTAGAGAAAAAGTGGGATCTCAGCAGTTTTTGTATCTGGTGGAGGCAGAATTCCATTAGATTTTTGGAAGGAGGTCTGCTTGATAGACTAGATTACAACTATGCAGGCCTTCAGCTGGCAATGGATGATTCCCCAGGTACCTGAGAATCTTGTAGCATGTCTACCCCAGACACTGTTAAGCCATATATGTTTTGTTCAAGTGTTCCTCTTCACTGTGACTAAACTCTCTGCAAGGAATGGAGACATCTGGTACTAGTAGTCTTAATTTATAGTTAATAACAAACACAAATTATTTAGATCTGTACATGCTATACAGCAAAGTTACATGCATACATCATCTCCACATGATGTAAAGCATATTGACCAGGATATTGTTTTCATGTGTGTTCCATCCATACACATGAACAATTTATTGGACCATATAGATTAAATACCTACATAAGTAGAAAGTGTACAAGGTGGCAGGGAAGAACTTGCCTTCCACTAGTTATTAATAAATGTCTAGATGTTGTATTATAAAAGAGTGGAAGATCAGAAGAAGAATTTTTTTTTCTTCCACTATCCCTATGAGCATTAAAATAAGGCTCTTCACTGAAGAGAAGTTATAGTGAATTCATTTCCTTCTCTGTAGGCAACCAGTCTCCATTCACTTGTAGCTGAATAGGCATAGAAGCAGATTCTCAGATGCAGTAAACTAGCCATGGTAGTGATTTAGTGCACATACCTACCTGAACATAATTTCATTTTGCCAGTTTGACTTGCTTCCAAGCAAATGAGTTGAGAGAGAGGCCTTTTGAGAGAGATGCCTTAACTACAAATACAGTGGCTTGGATCTAAAGGTGCTGTTGCACTTGTGAGAGGTTTCTGGATTACAGAAGGAAATCCCTTACAATAGCCTTCCCCAATCTGGACATCTTCCAAATGAATGGAATTCTGGAAGCTGAAATCCAGAGGATTCCCAGATGGGAAAGGCAATTTCTGTTTAGTCTTATTACAGATCTGTGCCACATCACATGCCATTGGTCCCAAATCTTCAGGGGTAAATTTTAAATTCAGGAAGAGGTGTAAAAGTGCAGATCCTTGAACACAATCTATTAGCTAAGAGGCCTGTGATTTATATTCTGGGGAGATGATAATCTCATCTTTCTAATACATTCTGCATTTGCTACAAATCTTTTAGTGATAGTGTGTGTGGGCTGGTTAATTTTTATATGCAGCTGCCATGTTTTCATAAAAATGGAAGATTAACCAGTTTGCCATTGCCACATGCTGCAAAATAAGGAATACTGGGTACAGATCTAAATAATCTAGTTCACTGTAACATTTAAATAGCTTTTAAAAAAAATGGAGAGACATTTAAAACAGATACTGGAATTGTTAGAAGGGAAAACATTAAAACATATGTTTTAATTTAATTTAGTTATAATGGCTAAGCTAGAAATACAAACCAAAGCTAAAATACTTGCATCTCAATCTTCTGAGTGACATAGTAAAAAATAGGCAATTATCCAACCCAAGATGATTTTTTTTATCTGGAGCTTTCAAGGTTTAATTCCCTAGGTTTAAATATTCCTCCACATCAGCTAGAATCTGGGTCATTAGAATATTTAAGGAAATACTTTCAGTGGCTATATGGTAAAATTGCCTTAAGTAAAATGTTACTGGTGCATGATAAACTCCTACAGAGAACTTTGAAGACCACTATATTAATATTTTGGAAATGATTCCCTGGGAAACAAAAGTGGATACTTTGGAAAGTAAGAGAGTTTGACTGACATTATTTGCTGGTAGAATTACTTATTTAACACCATTTTAAATATATTTCATTTTTATCTAAATTTCTTGAAATTCAAAATGGTAGCACTTTATGTAATGCTTTACTACTGAAAGACTTTTTAGATAAAACAAATCTATTATATGATTAGAGAGATGCTTAACTTATTGAGAGTTTATTGGGATTGTTCCTAATGTGAATGCTTTAAAGCTTACCTTTCCAGTTTGCTTCCATCCATGTTAAGATGCATTAATTAACTCTAAATTGTTAATCTTGCCACCTTTCAGATGAACGCTTAATATTAATGCTTGTGTATCCATTATACTGCTAGTACAGTATATCTCATATTATACCAATGCAGTTCTTAATGCACTACACCTTTTTTTCAAATTTAGTTTCAGACTTGTAATAATCAGCGGTGATATTAAATAATCCCCACAAAATAGTTATCAGTTCTTTTATATTTAATTTTCTCAGTGTCTGATATTTTGCCATATATGAAAAGTTTATAATGGCCTTGGATCCAGTAGCTGTGCAATTCAGTGTCTAGTTGTTATTTAGACAGTTCTATAAGACATTCTCAAACTTGGGAAACCTTGGAGGGAAACCTCAAATGCAGCCTAATTATGAAAGCAAAAATGATCGAAACCTTAATACAAATGTGGGAAGGGCTTACATGCCCATGAAATGCTTTGATTCCCGTCTAGCATTTTAACGCTTGTTTTAAAATCTGGAAATCAGCAAGAGTTGTTTGTATAACTTTAAATTATAAATAAAGAGTAGGTAATGCACAAAAATAGTTTTAAGAGGGGAAAGTTGCAATTTGCGTAGGTAAAGACTATGATAGAATTGGAGGTTCTAAAACAATTAGTGCTAAGTTGTATTGTATTCTTCTATTGTATAATAAACTAACCAGTATGATTATCTCCACACATTAGAGGCTGGTTTCAAGTGTAACATTAATATGGATACTAAGCTAATGATGCGATTCTCCTAGCAAATTCTAAAACATGTTTGTGTTTATATGTAGGATTTCTTTCTTTTTTCTGGCACAGGTGCTATTCTGTATGTAAATATAAAGGTTATAAAATCTAGTGTCTGGATCATATTCACTGTTCTGTGGGTGGCCATATTTATTTTTTGCTGGAATGAATTTGCATGTTTTTTGTGATTTTGCGTTGTCCAGTTCATCTGGATGCTACGCTGCTCAGTGAATGGGCTGTGACCATCTCATTTATATCTAAAGCCAAGATAACTGTCCCTCTTTTCTTCATTGTGCAAGTTTGTTCTCGTACAGATTGATTTGTCTTTGAACTTGCGTGTTTTCATTTTTTAGAAACCAAGATTATTCAGCTAAGAGCCTCTACATTAAGTAGCAGGAAATGTGCTCTGTTTAACATGCACTTGGATTTGTTTAACACTGGACAATGTGGAAAGAATTCATCATTCATCACTGCAGCTACTGTATGCTTTAAAAAGGGCCTTATATGTTTTGCCTGCATTGGAGTATAAGGAGATCCTCATCATTAATAAGGTACACTAATGATATACATACAATACCAGCAGCTCCCAGAAGAAAATAAGTAAATATTTAACATTTAACAAATCTTGTTTTTAGTCTTAAGAGCAACTTCCTTCTATTATGTGAAACATATGCTGTTATACATATTTTGTGGATATATTTAATTTTGATTGACAAATAGTTGTCTAGGTACAAACTTGAAAATATATAGTTTACTTGTGAATCTTAATTGTTTAATTGCAAAATAAAGATGTGCTTTAGTAAAAGTTTAAGGGTTTTTTTTAATATTATTATGAGAAGCTGTCTCTTAAGTTTGCTACATTAGTCCATATCATTTGTATAATTTTTAATCTTTGGAAATTCTAGGTACATATTTCACCTGCTTTCCAAATGGGAATTCATGCTCTTTGTAAGTTTGCACATACTTGCCACCATCAAGCACTGAACTTGTGTATTTAATGCTACTTTCATTAAAAAATACAAATGGGGTATTTTTTTTTCTGGGCCCAGCCATTGCTTTTTAGATTACATCTCCCAGCATCTTACTCAAAAGCCGAGTAGACTTTGAGAAGAAAATGTTAGACAATCATACAATAAGTGTTTAATATGTCTTTTCACATGTATTTATTTGCTTATATCCCATCTTTAGACCAATAGATTATGCTCAAACCAGCTAACAGAAAATAAAAACAGTGCAAGTAATACATACTTAGAAACGAATGGTAAATTTAGCCCAACCATAAGACAAACACACATACTACCCTTCTAACTTCTACTGTTTTATATTACTGTAATAATAGTCTCAAACTCTGAACAGCCCCCAAGATTCTCATGTTCTGAGAGGAAAAGGACCTCAGTCCTACTTGGGAAGAAGGAAAGTTCCATCATTGCCAACATATATATGACTTTATCTACAATACTTACCGCCTTATTTTTTGGGCAGAGCTGTTGTCTTATTGCAACAGCTTCTGTAATATAAATCTTTGCGTCACACCCACTTTTAATGCCCATTTTCCAATAGTGATCTTAGTGTATGTGTGTGTACACATGCATATTTTTACATACTAGTTGCATAAGCAGATACTTATCTGAATCTGCGAAGAAGCAGAGATAAGTTTCCTGAAGTCCTCTAACCATGCACCTGAAAATAGGCTTTGTTGAAAACAGACATGCATTGTTTGCTTTGCTGTAAGATAGCCCAGTTTCAGTCCCCAGCTTTTCTGATGATAGGGTCAATGTACAGGTGATAGAGAAGAACAATGTCTAAAATCCCAGAGCGAAAAGAAGACAATGCCATGTTAATATGTCAACTACCCTACTGTTTTTTTAAACTGCTCAGAGATCTGAGTATGGGAATATATAATATAGGAAACTCTTGAATGTATAATAAACACTGGATCTCAACAAATTCAGTATGTGCTGCAGCCAATTGGGTATTTCTAATATAACATGTTTTATTTACCATACTTCTTATATGCTTTTTTGAGTGCAGTCTTCCAAAAACAGCTTGGAGTATAAAACATCCAATTCCATATCAACAGAATAAGTTCACAAAAATTATATGAAAATGTAAGTGTTGAAAATGTAAAGAATTTACCAGTTAACCAAGGCAAAGCCAAAAAAGATCAATAACAATAAAAGCCAGCTAAATCAGGAGGAACTTCTGTGGCAAAACAGTCCTATGCAGCACTATACATGGCTTAATGGCAAACCAGCAAGTAAAGCCTCTAATACATGGACAAGTTCATAAGCGTAGACCAGTGTAGACAGGTCATACAAATTTTCTGCACCTTTTGGCAATTCTAAAACTCTTCAGATTTTTACTGCAAATCACCAATGTGTATGATTGCCCATTAATTTTTGATTGAGGACTATACAGCAAATGGTGTGCAAGTCAACATATGAGGCTTAATACACGTAAATCCTACTAAAGCAGATACATATCCAGTATGAAGAAAATTCTGGCCTGCCCATTTGCGTGTTATATCTTGTCCAGAACACTGCCTATCCCTTTCTATATAACTCTGCAGATTGTACACGATTTATGGCTTCATAGTTCAAAACACAACTACAACTGGCTGTATTCTCCATCAGAATTTGTATTCAACATGACACATCAAGTTGGGACACATCATAGTAGTCCAATCTACTAACTCTCATTGATGAATTATACTCTGGTTTCCCACCTGGATACGTTTGGTCTGATGTAAGTTGAAAAGGCCCATAGTTGACATGAATCCCAAGTTGCCCAAAAACGTTAGCTTCAGCATAAATGCCAAAATCCCAGATCATAATATTTAAGAATCTTCACCACCACCTCCCAAGATTTTCACCCAAGGAGATGGTAAGGTAAAGGAATATGCCAATAAAAACCCTATTCTGTTTCAAGAAACCAACCTGCTTCAGATATAAGAAGCACGGACTATTGGAAAGGCTACCTAATTATGAGATGGAAATTGTGTCAGCCAAGGACCTTTTCCTACCTCCCAAGCCATATTTGATAGTGTCCCCTATAATTTGGTGGATGTATCTGGAAGAGGATTCCATATATCCCTTCATTTAATTGAGTCCTTTGGAAATGCAGCAGTATAAAAATACAGTCAATAAATGAACATTTGCAATTTTGAAATGAAATGAATATTTGCAATTTTGACCATATTTTACACACGTGTCTTACTGGTGCTTTTCTTTTGTATTTAAATGGAATGGAAACTACCATATGCAGAGGAGTTTCTTGTAAATCTTAAATGATGTCTTTCATAAGTTTTAGCTTCATGTTTGTCTAATCATACAAATATCTTTATCTTCCATATTATTAACAGCCTGAATCAAACCACTGCAGGATGGCCTCTTCACTGAAGGTTGTGGACTACAATATACCATGCTGGCCCAGTGTGGGGTTAGTAGATAGATATTTTCAGACTACCCAGTCTAGGGCTGAAAGAAAGTGACTGGCTGAAAGTCACCCAACTAGCTTCCATGACTAAAGAGGGACTACAATCTGGGTCTCCCACTCCTAGTCCACATACTTATCCATTACACCCCACTGGCTCTCCTTCTGAATTAAAATTTAAAATATTCCCAAAACCTTTTCAAAAATACAGCATTGGAGACATGTCTCCATATAACATATATATTGTCCAGGTCAGAAGGAAAACTATGTAAAAATGTAGAAAACTTTTGGTCTAAATTTACACATTTGCCTAGTAGATTTTTTATGGCTATCTAAAGTTTAGAATCTGGGGAAAAAATCAGAATCTGTAGCTCTCCAGATTTAAACTCTAGTCCTAAAACAGAGGACATTAGGATGAGTTAACCCAGAATATACAAATGGCTTCTAACACATGTACAGCAACAGCATATGTTACTCCTCCCATATCTCTGAAATAGGATTTGGATCTCCATCCACCTGGGATACTTTTGTTGAACGACTTTTTGTTCTGAAATATTTACTTCTGGAACATTATGAACCATCCTTGGAAAGGTAGAATCAGTACATTCTGGAGGAAAAGCATGTTCTAGAAAAAATTAGAAGAATTGATGCCTGGATCAGAGTTTTGCACATCCCTGGTTTTTAGAATCCCCCCCCTTCTAATTCTCATGGATCAACACTGCTAGTTATTGATATGCTGTTGTCTTTCTGGTGAACAGCTGAAGACGTGCCTGTTTAATTTTGCTTTTCTAGGCTAATAACTACTCCAGGATTAGGCTGTTTTTTAGGTTGCCAGTGTCATTATTTTCCAAAGTAACCTTGTTTTAATTTTTGTATTGTTTCTGAAAGGATCGGTTTATTTTATTCTGTTGTAAAGTTTTCTGGGCTCCCCGTGGGGAAAACCTGTATAGAAATTAAATTACTATTACTACTACTACTACTACTAAATAATAGCAATAATAGCAATAATAATAATAATAATATTGCTAATCATCGCAATTATAATGTAAACAAGGTGGCGCTGTTTCCTCTGAAGTGAGTTAATGGCGTGAGCGATTCAAAGTGTGCCGTATTTTGATTTTATTATTTTTTAGAAATTATACCCTTAGGGCCACCATATCTGTGCTGCCAAAATCCGAACAACCGCGAGTTGGCAGTTCAAGTACAGAAAATTCTTTGACACTTGGCTCCCCTCTCCTGGTGGTCCGGAGTTTGGCAGCCCGGATATAAAAGCCCTAGTATATCGCTTCCTACTGCATAAACTCAACGCGGTGTCCAATAAAGTTCAAAAACAGGATTGGTTTGAAAAACCTTAAAAGAATAAAACGGTCCAGTCAGTAAACTAAACGGTTCGTACAGGCTTCAGGGGTCGCAACTCTGTTGGTTTTCTGGCAACAGACCAGCAGGGCTAGCGCTCGGGAAACCGCTTTAGACGAAACGCGTTTGGAACTTGCGACGTGGGAACGCAAGAAAACCCAGTGGCCACCTTCCTTTCCCGAGAGCTCGCCAAGCCCCCGCGCGTCTGCTTGGTGGCCTGTCTTGCAGCGAACCCGCGCGGCCAGCGCTTGCGGGGGAGGCCCGGGCGGGCGAGAGAAGAGGAGGCGGAGGAGAGAGGCGGCTCCCTAGTCTCACTCGGCGGCCATTTGCCTCCGCCCCTCGTCCCTTTCCTCGTCGCCACTGGGATCCGATCCCGCCAGAGCTGCTCTCAGCGCCGGCGGCCGGGTCGCGGAAGAGCGCCGCTGGAAGCGAAGGCGGCTGGGCTGGTAAGTGGGGTGGGGGTGGGGAGGACGTGGGGTGCTTTTTTGGAAAAGCAAGGTAAAGTTTCGCGAAGAGCCGCATCCAGGCTGTTGCTTCTTTCCTTTGCTTCCTCCGTCCCTTCCCTTTGTCGCCCTCAGAGACGCTTTCGAAACTCTCCAGAAATCTTCCCTTCCTCTTATCTGTGGCCTGCAAGGTTAGGTGCCTGTGGATCCCAAGCGACGCCTCGCGCCGTGGGGGGTGGGGTGGGGTGGGGTGTCTGGTGCCCCTTCGCCTTCATGGATACCACTCTGCCTCTGGGGTGGCCACCTCCCTTTCCCCCCCATACGCACACGCGCGTCATGCCTTGTTCAGATGGCCGTGTAAACCCTTCCTCCCCACCCCACTCCCTGGATCTATCCAGTTGTTCCTGTCGACCGGCTCCAAAGGGTGTCGCGGGTATTGTGACAAAAGCGCGCTTAGGTGTGAGTGAAATGAGTCCAAAGTGCATCGAGCAGGAATAAAAAGTGATTTTAAA
The DNA here is from genome assembly GCF_059951505.1 of Python bivittatus. Lineage (NCBI taxonomy): Eukaryota > Metazoa > Chordata > Lepidosauria > Squamata > Pythonidae > Python > Python bivittatus. The sequence continues at coordinate 81,073,567 of NW_028277075.1, forward strand.
ATAGGGGTTATAACCGTTGTTTTCTGCCTCTAGCACCTCGATGTTTTTATCCATTAGAGTAGTCCTCTCCAACTGCCCCGGTGTCAGGCTCAGTTTGGTTCTGTTCGCAAGGTTCTCTGGTCAGTCGTTGTAAGTTTCCCATTTCTTCTGAACTCTGGCCAGTATGGAAAAAGGGAAGTACTTTAACCTGTTTCCCCATTTCCATAGCACCTATGTGTTGCTTTATATCCCCTTTCTTTTAACTGTGGACAAGGTTAGCTAAATCTTCATTTTCCCAGATTTTGCTGGAAGCCCCTCAATCCCCAATATGTATGCATGCACTTGATCTGCTTAGTAAATTATCATGGGGATATTCTAAGTATTTAGCCCAGATACTGTTTTCTTAACGTGTTCTAAAACTGGGTTCTAATCCAATTCCCACTTGTATCTGGTGGAATGGTGCGAGTGCATTCTGTATTTATGGTTCTCCTATTTTTTTTCCTAAATATGTATGTGGCCCCATCATGAGTGCTCTGTGAAACTTCTTACATGTAATGAAATAAGCAAGCCTGTACTTATTGTGTGAAACTGACTGTATGAAGGGAAGGGATTATACGTATATAAACATATCTTCTTGTTGCATGCTAGCAGAGGATGAACTACCCATAGCAATTGCTGTGATAGAGGTATCATATCAGAGCAAAATGTTATGTGGTTAGAAAAATCCCTATAGATTCCATACTCTTGAGGCAATTTATAACAGAATGGGCTATAAATGGGCTGTTTCTTGTTATTGTCTACTGTCTGTGTGCTTACAGTAGTGAGCATTTTTGCAACCTTTACCAAACAAGTAACTCTGCCATATGCATGTACACCTGCTACGCTTCCCCCTCCACCTTCTTTCTTATTGTATGTGTAAGAGTATATGCAATCTGTTCTCTCACCGAGAAACTACCCACTCTTTTTCCAATGCATATTTTTCCTTTACCATAGCCAAGGAGATTTCCACTTGCTCCTTCTTGATTCTCAGACTATGAAGTTAGTCCTTTCATGGAACTGTAAATGATTGTTTGGGGAAGGCACACTAACTGAAATTATTTAATTAAACAAGGAGACAAAATTCGCAGCACCTCCTTCCAGGTTCCAAGCCAAGATAAAATATGCAGCTTTGCCGTAACCTAAGAGATTCTTTCTGTGAGCCTTAAACAATAGCCTTGTAGAAAACAGATCTGATACTTGTATGTACTATCTTGTGTGAAACTGCCAGTAATAGCTGGTTTGTATACATGTTTCAGGTTCAATCCCCACATCTCAAGTCCAAAAAAAAAAAAAAGCCTGTAATAAAAGAATTGGAAAAGACTTTGTTCTATTTCTCACAGAATCTTAGTTAAAGCAACCAGTATTATGTAGCTAAATTAATAGTCTGTTACAGCAGTTTTATATATTTAGAAAGTGTAACACACTTAATTGCATACTCATAATTTTTTAAACTTAGGGTCTGGAGTTGTTTCAAAAACAGACCAGATTTGAATTAACCAGTTGTTAATGGAAGCAGATATGATTGGATTATACTGACATTTTTAAGGTTTTAGCCATAAGCAGTACAGCTGGAGTTTAAAATTTAAATCTCCCAGTTGTGCTAACTTGACCTTTGAAGAATTCCAGGCTTCCACAATGACAGCCTGTGAAGGCAAGGCCAGGCAAACAAGAAGTGGAAGGTATATATGCCAGTTTATCCTTTCTAGTAATGGTGGAAGATAAAACTTCTGCCATTATTTGGATTCAACTATGAGTCATGCAAGATAGAAACTCCAAGAATGTTCTTAATGTGTATTGTATGTGGGTAGGCTGGCTTCCCCTGTTCTGTCTCAAAAAGTTTGTGAAATCTACCTGTAGGCAAGATCTTATTTTTGCATAATACCAGAACTTATAATGTATGATCATCCTCCAGTTTCTTAAAATAGGAAAGTGAATAGAGAAGCTCTTTTGCCACTTAGTCATTGGATCTAATAATGTATGTATCCCAAAGTGCTTTTAAACAATTGTTGAATACAATTCAACATTTGCATCAGCTGACAGGTAAAATCATATTGTTTTAATTCTCTATAGTGCAGCTATTCCTTATCTGGGCATACACTCTACTGTCATATTTGCCTGCCCAAGGTATGGAGATTACAAGGCTGGCTTTAATCTTCCTAGTTTTAACACCAGTATAAATACTGTAATCATAAACTATTTAGGTGGATGCACAGCATCTGTTGAGATGAAAGAAGTGACATCTTGTGATGTTACCTGGAAAGTTTTTGAACCTGCAGATTCCAAAGAAGCAGAGTTCTTTGTAATCTTAATTCCATCATTTGTGGACTGAACCCCGCCCCATCCAGCTGATTAAAGGGAACAGAGAGTTGGATCCAGGTAGGAGCCAACACTTCTTTGAAATAAGGCAGTGTTGTCTTGAAAGATACCCTGGCTTGCTCATTCCTCAAGAAACTTGGCCTGGACGCAATGGAATTGAGACAATACTGCCAAATTGGCAACCTTCCTTTTTGCGGGAAAGTTGTTGAAAACGTGGTGGGGTCACACTTACAGAAATCTTGGGGGGGGGGTGGATTATCTGAACCCATGGGAGTCTGGCTTCAAGCATAGATGCAGGAGAGACCACATTAGTCCCTCTCATGGATGATCCTGTGGCTTGAATGGAGGGAGCACAACCAACCCTGTCCTCCTATATATTTCAGTGGCTTTCAAAGCTGTCCACACAATGCTGTATCCTTCTGGACTGTCTGTGAGGGTTGAGATTTTTAAGCACTGTTTTATTGACCCCGTTGGGGTTGGGGGAGAGATGGGTCCATGGGTGGTCTGTTATGGGATGTCTTAAGGCTTGGTGCTTTCCCCTATCCTGTTTAATATCTACATAAAACTATTGGGAGAAGTCATCTGTTTGGGGTGATACTCAGTTGTACATTTCCACCCAAGGCTTATTTGGAGATGCAGTTGAAATTCTGACCATGAAAAAACAGGCTGAGACTCAGTCCAAAGAGTGGCTGTTAATTTAAAAGCCTACTGATTGCAATCCTGCACCAACTTTAATTCTCAAGGAGGTGGTGCTTTCCCAGAGAGAGTAGTTTCCAAAGTGGGTAGTCCTCTGGGACTTGCAACTCCTGCTTGAAAAGCAGGTAGAAGCTCTGGCTAGTGTTTTAAGTACAACCTTACCTGGAACAGGATGCTCTGAAGATGATCATGCATGCCCTTATAATCTCTTGGTTAGATTACTAGAATTTGTCCAAATGAGACTGCCCCTGAAAACTACCCAGAAACTTCAGCTGGTCCAGGATGCCTCAGCCTATGTGCTTACTGGTCAGTCATTGCCCTACCACATTGCACTGTTGCTGTCAGGGCTTCCCTGATTACTGGTGTATTTCCAAGTGCAATTCAAGATGCTGTCATTACTTTTACAGCCCTATATGTCACAGGAGCAGAGCACGTAATAGCCTTCCTGCCCCAGGTAGATTTTGCCCATCCCATTCAGCTAGGCAATGCCTATAGGGAGGTGTGGTAGAAATGGGCCTAACAACAGGCATTCTCTGTGGGAGCTCCCTCCTTTGAAACAGCTTGCTCCCAAGGCAAGAACGGCTTCCACACTCAAGGCTTTCCAGAGTCTGATGAAAACCTAGCTTTACCTTTGGGTGTTAGCTGTGTAGCTTTGGTGCCTATATTAGTCTAATGTTTTAAAGAAACTTGGTGTTATTTATTATTGCTACTTTATGTTTTTAATATCTGTAAACTGCCTGGAATCCCTCCAGATTGAGAAAGATATTAGCATCTGCAAACTAGTTCCTGAATTCTTGGGATATCTTGATTCTACATGGTTTCTAGAGCACTTCTGATAGTCACAAGGCTCCTAATACTGATAACAGGGATGTAGCATTACTGTATGAATATCTGTTTTGCAAATGTTTTTCTATAGTGCAGGAACAGTTAGAAACTTTGTGAAATATAAATGTTTATCTGTTTTAGTGAGAAACAGTGTAGTCTGTTTACTTCTCTTGAAACATTCACAGCTTCTCTTTCTGGTCTGTTTAGGAACAATGTTAAGCTTCTTTCGCCGGACACTCGGGCGCAAGTCTATGCATAAGCATGCTGAGAAAGAGCGGCTAAGGGAAGCTCAGCGAGCTGCAACTCACATCCCTGCAGCTGGAGATGAGAAATCTATAATTACATGCAGGGTCTCTTTGCTGGATGGAACTGATGTCAGTGTGGATTTACCGGTATGATACACTTTAATTTATTTTATCAAGAATCTTGGCAAATATTTAAGGAAATGCGTTCTCCTTTATCTCTGAGTTGAATGGGATGCATTGTGTTAGTGTCATTTAGTCAAGAGTGCCCCAATTGCTAATAGATGTTAAAAGGTTCTTCTTAGGTGTTGGTCACAGGACCTTGATCAGGTATTTTTAGAAGTAGTACTGGGAACAGAAACTGCTGAGGGAATGGACTCTCCCTTCCCCTGTAGCCCCTTGCATGCTTCCCAAATCTTCTACAGAAGGTTGGGGAACTCTCCAAAGTTGATTTGAGTTGTGTGAGAATATTTTTCTTCCGGTGTGTTGCAGATTAAAGAGCAGCCAAAGAAAGATGCTTTGGCATCGTTTTGGCTTTCTCTCTTTTTTTTCCCCCAGAAGTCTCAGGAGTACTTTGTAAAAGAAAAAGACTTGCATGAGTTAAACCTGACTCCTAGGGTCTTCATGAATGCATCCATGAAGTTCTCTTGGCAATGATGTGTATGATTTGGGGATAGTTTTCTCAACTTCCCTGTCTAGCCTACATCCCTGCATTTCCATTGGTTTTCCCAAACCAGTACTAACTAGGACTGACCTTCCTTAGCTAAATGCCCTGTTCACTGCCTCTGGCTGATTTACAGCTCAGTTTAGAATGATGATGCTCTGAAGAGAATTCTGCCTGTAGTTTTGTCCTTTATTTCTTTTTGAGCAATACTGATAACTGGAAAAGAGAAAATGTCCAAGTCTCATTTGTAAAGAAAACATCAATTCTTTTTTGAAAAATAGTAAGTTACTATGAAATGCTTACCTATTCTTTGGGCTTTTTCTGGCTGGGGCAAAATTTTGAAACCTAGGTAAGATAATCTAGAAATAGATGGATTTTTATTCCACTCTCTAACTGTAAACAGTTACCTGCTTGATGCTTTAGTGTCATTGTAGATCAGACATCAGTACTAAAGCCAAGAAATTAAGTGAAATTGAATGAATAAATTATGTAACTAATTAGGTCAAAAGTCAGTAGATTAAGACGATGTCTTTCTATTTGGGTGAAACACATTCAGAGTTCTATTGCCACCTAGTTATTAAGATATATCTTTTTAGAAATTAAAGAAACAGTGTTTTTGTTTTTTAATATCTTATGGAATATGTTGAACATCATTGACAGAAATTTATTTCATCAATGTATTGCCTCAATCACAATAGTAACCCTAGACAACTTGCAAAATGTGCACATTTAAGGGTTAAAACAACTAACAGAAAAAAATCATAACAAGTAACAGTAATGTTACTAACAATACATTGAGAAAACAGCACAACCAGTTTCAAAACATATAAAACATACAGTGGGGCAAAAAAGTATTTAGTCAGCCATCAATTGTGCAAGTTCTCCCACTTAAAAAGATGAGAGAGGCCTGTAATTTTCATCATAGGTATACCTCAACTGTGAGAGACAAAATGGGGGAAAAAATCCAGAAAATCACATTGTCTGATTTTTAAAGAATTTATTTGCAAATCATGGTGGAAAATAAGTATTTGGTCAATATCAAAAGTTCATCTCAATACTTTGGTATATATCCTTTGTTGGCAATGACAGAGGTCAAACGTTTTCTGTAAGTCTTCACAAGGTTTTCACACACTGTTGCTGGTATTTTGGCCCATTCCTCCATGCAGATCTCCTCTAGAGCAGTGATGTTTTGGGGCTGTTGCTGGGCAACACGGACTTTCAACTCCCTCCAAAGGTTTTCCATGGGGTTGAGATCTGGAGACTGGCTAGGCCACTCCAGGACCTTGAAATGCTTCTTACGAAGCCACTCCTTCGTTGCCCGGGCAGTGTGTTTGGGATCATTGTCATGCTGAAAGACCCAGCCACGTTTCATCTTCAATGCCCTTGCTGATGGAAGGAGGTGTTCACTCAAAATCTCACGATACATGGCCCCATTCATTCTTTCCTTTACACGGATCAGTCGTCCTGGTCCCTTTGCAGACAAACAGCCCCAAAGCATGATGTTTCCACCCTCATGCTTCACAGGAGGTATGGTGTTCTTTGGATGCAACTCAGCATTCTCTCTCCTCCAAACACAAGTTGAGTTTAGACCAAAATGTTCTACTTTGGTTTCATCTGACCATATGACATTCTCCCAATCCTCTTCTGGATCATCCAAATGCTCTCTAGCAAACTTCAGATGGGCCCGGACATGTACTGGCTTAAGCAGGGGGACACATCTGGCACTGCAGGATTTGAGTCCCTGGCAGCGTAGTATGTTACTGATGGTAGCCTTTGTTACTTTGGTCCCAGCTCTCTGCAGGTCATTCACTAGGTCCCCCCATGTGGTTCTGGGATTTTTGCTCACCATTCTTGTGATCATTTTGACCCCACAGGGTGAGATCTTGCATGGAGCCCCAGATCAAGGGAGATTATCAGTGGTCTTGTATGTCTTCCATTTTCTAATTATTGCTCCCACAGTTGATTTCTTCACACCAAGCTGCTTGCCTATTGCAGATTCAGTCTTCCCAGCCTGGTGCAGGTCTACAATTTTGTTTCTGGTGTCCTTTGACAGCTCTTTGGTCTTGGCCATAGTGGAGTTTGGAGTGTGACTGAGGTTGTGGACAGGTGTCTTTTATACTGATAACAAGGTCAAACAGGTGCCATTACTACAGGTAACAAGTGGAGGACAGAGGAGCCTCTTAAAGAAGTGGTTACAGGTCTGTGAGAGCCAGACATCTTGCTTGTTTGTAGGTGACCAAATACTTATTTTCCACCATGATTTGCAAATAAATTCTTTAAAAATCAAACAATGTGATTTTCTGGATTTTTTTTCTCATTTTGTCTCTCATAGTTGAGGTATACCTATGATGAAAATTACAGGCCTCTCTCATCTTTTTAAGTGGGAGAACTTGCACAATTGGTGGCTGACTAAATACTTTTTTGCCCCACTGTATATCCATCAGTGGGATCACAAACCATCGTGCCCAAGACTTGCTGAAAAAGCCAGGTTTTAAGGGCTTTATGAAAACACAGTCGGGTTGGGGCCATTCAGACATCAGTAGGAATGCTGGTCCAGAGGGCAGGAGCCGCCCCAGAGAAGATCCATCTCTAAGGTGCCACAGATGGCACTGCTTTATTGATGGGACCTGGAGCAAGCTGACCCTCCTAGGTCTTACAGAATGGGCAGTAACAACTGGAGAGAGGTGGTCCCATAGGTATCCAGGTCCTAAGCCATGAAGGATTTACTTTAAATTCTAGCCAGTGCAATTTACAAAGTAGTGGTGGTACATGGACAAAATGAGGTATACCCATAACTACTCATGCTGCCGTATTCTGGATCAGCTGTAGCTTCTTTGGGGGCAGCCACATACAGAAAGCATTGCAATAGTCCATATGCAGGGTGACCAAGGCATGAGTAACTATGTGAAGGGCCTCCTAATGCAGGGACAATCATAACTGGCACACCACATGAATCTGTACAAAGGCCTATATATTTTCATTTATGGAAGAGGTACTGCTTGGTAGGAAAAAAAAGAGATTGCTGAAAAAAATGGATTTTGCTAAGAAATGGCTATATTCAGTCTGGTGATGAATGGAGACTTTATGAATTACTCCTTATTTCTTTATTTTTCTTTTTAAAAACAAGCAGCCTTTCCTCAGTATGAATTGCTTCAAAATTTCTATTAGTAGAAATGTATCTAAAGCTTCAGTATTGTGTGTGTGTTTTAAACTCTTTAACCTTTTATGAATGTTGGGTATGGGAAAAAAGCAAGCAGGAATTTAGGTTGACAAGTTCTGGTATCTGCTTAAGGGCATTTATGATTTCCCATAACATAGAGATTTGTTCTGATTTTCTCCACATCTAAACTGGGCTTTTTCCAAAGAATGTTGACATCTGTCTTGGTGTCACGACATCTGGACACATAAGAAATTTCAAAAGTTAATAGTTATTGCCACTCCTTTTCAATGGGCTGAACTTTTTTGGATGAACCTCTTTCAGCAGTTTCTCCTAAGTGACTGTCTGAAATGTCAGGAAACTGAATTACCATCACCAGACCCTCAAACGTTGTCCACCTGTTCTAGATTGAATAATAGACCACATATTTATGAGTAGCTGAGATGGCATTAAGAGTTACTTCGTGACACACAGGTTTTTCTGAATCAGATTGCCATGCATGTAAAAGAGACCTTATGTTTGTTTAGAAACTCATGGAAGACAAGCAACCTTCAAGAGTTGCTCAAAAAGGAGCATACAAGCAGTGATTGAGAAAGAAGTAAAAAGCTTAATTTCTCTTTGAGACCTAATTTTGAGGCTCTATTTGTATATTCATGTGTAATATATATGTAGATCCTTCCCCTGTAGCTGCACCATAAACCCTCAGTGATTTTTTTTTTCCATTGTGAGGATGATAGTAATTGTATTTTATACTCAGTTGCTGGACTTTATAAAAATAAACACTTTTTATTTTTATAATTGGTATTTAAGTTTTAAAATATTCATAATGTGTAATATTCATAAACTGAAACAATGGAAACATTTCAAGAAGTTACTTCTAGTTTTTTGCAACTTTTGAACTTTTTGCAATATCTTTGTTTCCAGTGTGGATTTAATAAGTAAAAAGTCATTGTGTGGCACAAAAAGGCTTGTTCCAGATTTTCTAATTAATAAGAAAAAATGCTGAATTCTGCATCAGAAACTTTTAATACCAAATGGTTTAAGGATGCAGGATCCTTGGAACAGAAATGATCAGTAACCAATGACTTAGGAATGACTATATAATTACTCTTTCATTTAACTTATTATATGTTGCAAAACTTGTATTAAATTGCAAAATTGTACATTTGAGACAGGGTTGTTGATCTTTCTGCAATGAGCTATTTGATTATTAGATGTGCAATAAATACAAGATAGTACAGTTATTATTGGAACTTAAAATCATAAATAGCTTGGATAATCACTTTCAGACTTTTCCTTTCCTTATTATGTTACCTTAGTGTATATGCATTCTGAATTAGAGTGAAGGCTCTTGGATAGTTCATTTGGCACTGAAGCTCTTGTTATGGTTAGGAATGAAATGCACAGTTCCATGACGTGGAAGAGCCTCAAAAAAAACCCCACTTCCTGGGTTACAAATATATGTTATCCTAAAGAATTTTGAAATGTTTCTGGGAAATGTTTGTTAACAAAGAAATTTGAATTTCTTAATAGCTTTGACTTCAGTAATCAATTCTAATCCCTATTGGGAATTATGTAGACAACTGGAGGTAAAACAATAGGATCTACTGTCATAATACAGTAAGAAGTTTATGGTTCATTTAGCTTCAACTGTCTACTAGCAAAAATTTGACTATTATGATTTGAGGCCAGGAGAACAGGTAATACTATTTACAAAATCATGGAGTAGTGTAGTTGGAAGGGACACAGGGCTTATTTTGTCAGCCTCTAATATGTGCAGGAAAAGCAATTATGTCCAGCCTCCTCTTAAAACTCTGTAGAGATAGAGAGCCCACAATCTCCATAGATACCCTTCTACTGTGGTAAAGAACTTATCATCAGAAACTATGTCTATATATTTAAATGAAATCTAGATAACTACAACCTGTACCTGTTGTTTTGGTCCTAGTTTATGTGGAATGGAAAATAGTTCCTAATCATCTTTCTTATGGGACACTTTTAGGTACCTGAACACTGATATCATGTGTCTCCTCAGTCTCCTTTTCTGAAGACTGAATTTCCCCACATCCTTCAACCTATTCTCATAGGACAGGTTCTCAGTTCCTTAGATCATTTTTGTCATTCTGCATTAAACTTCTTCTAATCTGTTATTGGGGAGGTGAAAAATTTTGTCTCCTTTTTTGGTGTAGGAAAACACACCAAAAAAGCACATCTTCCTGTCCTGCTTTCACCTCTTATATCTGAATATTTAACTTCCTTCACAGCTGAAAAAATCTTTGGGAAATTCATTAGGATTGAGAGATACTTTCACAATTAATCTCACTTCCCCAAACTCTTTTAGTTTGAGAAACATTGTATCCCTTTAAAGTTTTTAGCACCCTCTGTGGGGATATTTGTGGAACTAGGATTGAGAAAAGTATCTTTCACATATAATTTCACCAGTGTTAATCTTTTTCTTTGTGATGCTATATATATTCTTAGGACCACAGTCAGGCCAGTTTTCCTGCACAGTGCACAGGAGTGGATAAAGTAGTGGACAAAGACTGGGGATATCTAGGTTCAAGCCATCCTTAGCCATATGCAGACTCACTGGCTGTAAAGAAATGTAGACCTGGCCTTGGGAACCGGGAAGGAATGAGTGAACCGTTAAGGGGGACCTTTCAGGAAGATTACTCAGTCCTGAGAAAGAATAAAACCAAATGGGGCAAAGAGAGACTCTGAAGGGCTTTCAAGGTTCTGTTACTCTGCCTTATAGTTATAAAGAGCATTCTTGGAATTCCTGCCATGACTCTTTCTTGCCTACACTGGGTCATGCTTTCTCAGCCCAAAGCACCTCACAGGATTATTGTTGCAGGGGGAAAACGGGAAGAAGGCATATTATGCATGCCATCTTGTACTCCTGCAGGAAAGATGGAATAAATATCTCAACAAATAATTATCAGTTCCTTTTTAAGAGACAGTATGTTCAGTGCTATTCTTTCTTTGGTCTCTGGAATAGTTTTACAGCCAGAATTTGTTCTGTACCTGTAATGATAGGAGACCTGGACTTCCTTTTTTGTGCTTCTGGCCTCAGAAGTAGAGTTAATCTGTAACTAAGCTATATCTTCCTAACTCAGTTCCTCTTGCAATTTCAGAAAAAAGCCAAAGGACAACACCTGTTTGAGCAGATAATGTACCATCTGGACCTTATTGAAAGTGATTACTTTGGTCTACGATTCATGGATTCAGCGCAAGTGGCCGTGAGTAGCATAAGTTTTTGTTGTTGTTATGATCATATAAAAGAATAAATTATATTAAGTGGAACCTGAGATTTATGTATTAAATTGTGTGTTATAAACATGTTTTTCATGATAAAACAATGTATCAATTGCTTCAGATGCTGCTCTTAGCCATACTAGCTGGGATGATCCAACATATCTAGAGGCTCCAATTTGGGAAATGTTCATTTAGCATCTTTTAGAAAAGTTTGGTAATACCTTTTCTGCCTAACACATTTTATTAAACGGCATAAGCTTTTAGATACCTTCTGATTTTTTTGCCACCATAGGCTAACATGGTTCTCCTACAAGATTAACATCTTTCAGTTGCTGTTCTTTCACGTGCTTCCACCAGTTCACTTTAAACAATTTGCTGCTTATGTCATGTTTTCTTGTGTGACTTGTCCATATATCCTCAGGTTACTATATTAACCTAAGGTAACTAATAAATTGTATTTATTCATGTTCAGTCATATTAATAGATTTGCAGTCCGAGTGCATATCTTTATTATATGCTGGTAATTTTTGCCAATCCATTTAAAAAAATGTTTAAAAGCTTGTTTTAATTTGAAGTTCTTTTTATGCAAATCATGATGTGATATAGTTTCCAAGAAAAAAAAATTGCTTACTTCATTCTATGAGCTATGGAGATATGTTGAAAGTCCTCTTCAGTTATGAAGGTACTGTTTGTATTCTTTACTGTTTATCTTGCTCCCCACTCCCAGCTGTGGGAAGCAGTGGTGGAATACAGTGGTCTCTTCATCTTGGCCATGCTGTGCAGGGCAACCAAAAGGGCAGAGATGGGGAGGAGATAGGCAGGTGGGGGGAGTTGAAACAGAGGCAGTTTGCACGGGGCAGGAGAACGTGACTGCAGGACGCTACAACAGATGTAAATGTGGGCTAGTTGCCAATTGCTTAAATTTTGATCGTGTGGCTGCAGGGACTGCCACAACTTTGAGGACCCATCATAAGTCAGTTTTTTCAGCACCATCATAATTTTGAATGGCCACTGAACAAATGGACATAACCTGAGGAGTACCTGTATAATTTGGGATTGGCTACTCATATAAATGCAAGAATTATAGAACAATTTTTGGGGGGTGAGAAAACCAGCAAATAACACTGTTTTTATATTTGCATTGTTGTACTGGAAGAAAATTACTTTGACAATTGTATATATGAATTTGAATTCTTGGTCAATATTCAGGGATTAGCAGAGTGGCTATCAGTTAATAGAACAGTGGGCTATTTGGACCAAAATTGCTAAATACCTTCAACTATTGTATTTTAAGTTGCTAATCCCCGAATATTGACCAAGAATTCAAATTCATATATACAATAATTGTCAAAGTAATTTTCTTCCAGTACAACAACGCAAATATAAAAACAGTGTTATTTGCTGGTTTTCTCACCCCCCCCCCAAATTTGTATGTCCATTTGTATTGACATTTTTTTACTTAATTCTGCTGAATGAAATTTGCCAGAATGTAGTAGTTTTATTTTAAACAAATTAGAATAGGGAAAGTAGCATATTTTGTGCAGTATCACGAGCTGGCAGTTACCTTGGTGAGAGAAATGTGCTCGTCCCCTGGAACTGTGACGTGAGATCCAGGCTCATGTCTCTCACCCTTTGCACTGTTTGTCTCATTACCTCCCCCTCTTCCGTGTGCCACTGAAGCTAAATTCTTGGTGGTGGTGTTAGGAGCTGAGTTGAACTAAGTGCTACTGGTGCCTGCCTCTGATCTGTTAACAGCCCCCTTTTGGAATGTGGAGGAGGTGGAAGAAAACAGATTGGAGCTGAAGCAAACATACTCTCTCCCCTGAAGTGTGGGAACATCCTCCTCCTCTCATTCATTCTGGCTTACTCTTTCATAGCACCTGCAGTACGCAAGTTTGCTGGATTGTTCTCAGCAAAGCAAGCTTAAATTGGATGATATCGGCTGCTGATGGATCACTATCCCCCCAAATGCCCATGATGTAATTTCCTATTGCTAATTTATTGCTTGGGTGTCTAGGAAAATTACATAATCCACTTGCTTCTGCACCAAGAACCAGCTGCCTTCATGGATAATAAAGCTAACCTCTTTTAACAACTTAAAGTGCTGTCCAGTTCTAAATCATTATTCATTTCTGCTATAATTCTGTGTGTAAATTTCTCAGTTAATACAGCTGATGACTGATTTTTTTTTTTTACTAAGGTCATTGGAGAAACTCCAGATTTTTTGGGGCAGGAGTGAATGTTTGATTAGAGATGACTTTAAGGATACCATGGGACTGTAGAAGTATAAAATATACTAATTTTTAAATATTCAGTGAAAGAAACATTCGCTGTGTTTTGTGCTCACTAGATTGATTTGTTTTAATAATGCCTACAGTTTAGCACCAGATACACATCTGCAACATTACTGGCATTGGTTCAGGAATCCATAATTATTCGGATGCAGAACTGTCAATTGGTTAACAGATTGCAAAAGGAAATGCTAGAGGGAGGGAGGGAGGGAGGGAGAATGCCTTTGAATATGCATTGTTTGACGCAGAGTCTATGCATTAATTTGGGGTGATCTCAGATTTGAAAAACAGAAAATGTGGCTTGAGTTGAAATTCAGTATATTCAATCTATTGAGTGTAACATATCTTGATATTGTATCTACTATGACTTGAGCCCTAAGTTGTTTTCTTATGCATGTGCAAAGAGAATTCTAGCAATTTTTCCTCTGACATCACATAGATTTTCAGAAATATCCTAACCACTGGGGAAGTATATGCTTAGGGACGTAATGGGAAGGGAAACATATTGTAAATATGATCCTTTGTTCAGTTCATAAAAGGACACATGAATCAAAAATTAATTGAAATCAGATTGCTAGGATTTAAACCTAGACAGACTATAAATCAAAGCTAACTGATTACCTGTGATTGTTGCTCGTTGCTGAGGCAACCAGCATGCAATGAGAACAAATCTGACTAGCTGATTTGGTGGAGACCACTTAGATTGCTATAGTTCTCAGATGAGTTCCTTTAATTCCCTACATGTTTCAGTCAGTAAAATTCCTTTGCATGTGGTGTACAGTATATGGAATTTGCTCCATTTCTTGCATTAGTGATACACTTAAACAGTTACACAAATTAAAACCATGGTTTTGAAAACTAGAATTGCACTTGTCTTAGTGTTCTCTGACTTCATTTGTTGTTAGAAAAATAATTTACAGTAATGCTCATTAAATTGAATTACATACCCTTTCACTCTGCACTATTCTCTGCACTGTTTTTTCCTTTTCTTTAGCATTACTTGATGGCAACCCACAGTCAGGCCTGCAAGAATAACAAAACCGTATGCTATTTAGACCACCAGGCTGAAAGGGTAAGGAGGCAGCATGTCTGACTGCTTCCCACTCACAAAAGTTTAAATTAATATGGCAAGAAGAAAATGAAACTCTTCTGAATGCCTAGTTTTCTTATCTTGTATTCCACCTTTCCCCCATGAGCTTAAGGTAGTACAGGTTAACAGCAGTTAAGAGTGGTAATTAGGACCAGAATTTTCCATTGCTAAGCAATGCAGTTATAAAATGTGATGTCATGTGACCACATTGCTTAGTGACAGCAGTCTCCATTGCCGTCATTAAGTTAGGATTGTGAGTTGTTAAGCAAGGACCTCCTTGCGTCTTCCTGCCACCTTCCAACAAGCAAAATCAGTGGGGAAGCTGGTAGGTAGTCGTGAGTCCCAGGAGGCTTGCAAGCAGGGCGGCAGGCAGGTAAGTGGCTACTGTGGCCCAGCATGAGTGCAAGTGGGCCAGGAGTGGCTGCAGCCGGGGGCAGGAGGGTGCACAAGCCATCCTACGCTCCACCACTTCCATGGCCCCAACTGACCTTTGCCACCTCCTTCATCCTGCTGCTGACAAGGTGCGCCCAGCCTGGCCCTTTGCAAGGCAGCTGCTGGCCATGTGTGACCTTCTTGCGAGGCTACAGAAAGCCTCATGTGACTTCAAGAAAGCCACACATGGTCTCAGGAAGAAGGCCTTGCATGGTCAGCAGCTGCCTCATGAAGGTCCAGGGCAAGTGTGCCTTGTCAGCGAGAGGAAGAAGATGGTGAAGGTCAGCTGGGGGTTAACGGGCAGCGGAGTGCAGGGGCAGTGGAGCGCAGGGCAGCCAAAAGAGCTGAGATGTGGGGAAGGTGGATGGGTGGGGGAAAGCTGAAGTGCACGCTGTGGTTGCAAATGTGGGTGGGCTGCTAAGCGCCTGAATTTTGATCACGTGACTGTGGGGATGCTGCAATGGCCGTAACTTCAAGGACCAGGCATAAGTACCATTCATTCAGTGCCACCGTAATTTCAACCAGTCACAAAATGAATGGTCATTAAGCTAGGACTACCTGTATACGTTCTTTTCTGTTTTTATATTCACAGCAACCCTGTGAGGATGCTAGGATGAGAAACCTAGTGAGCTTTGGAAGAAATACTTCCATCTTCATTTGAGCTGGTGCAGTCTAGGAACCAGTGGTGTGCAGAATCTTTCAGATTCAGCCTGTCAAATTTGAAATGCCTTACTTCAGATTTGAAAGTTTCATAAGCAGAACTGGCTGCTTCAATCACTTTTGGCTTGAAACACTTCCAGAATGGTTGACATTTCCCACTTTCATCAGTTATTCTGAACTTGAAATGGAATGTTTCAAATTCAAAATGCTCTTCGCATCCCTACTAGAAACAACTCATTTGGGTGATTTACATTAGAGGAACCTAAATTCAGCATATGCATGGTACTTAGTCTTAGATTAGTCTGTCACTTAAAGTCAGACTAATCTGACACTGGCAGTTGGATAGTGTCAAATTTCACTATTATGAAAGCTAAAACCTTTCCCGACTCAGATATCAGCCAGCAGGCTATTAACCAGATCAGTCTGCCTGTAGCTTATGCACTTCAGATATGTAGACAGCATTTGTTAGTCTCAGCTGTGCCTAAAAGTAGATCTCAAGAGTTTATAATAAAAATTATTTTGTTTGTGCCTTCCTACGATAATTTTCTTTATGGCCTAGTATTTTCCCTTTTTTCTGCCTTTTATAATTTTTCCTTATGTTAATTTTTTTTTAGTTTTTCATCTGATTCTTCTTCTTTTTTCAGCATTGGTTGGACAACACAAAGAGTATTAAAAAACAAGTTAAAAGTAAGTGGTTGGACTTTTTATATATTTTTCAGTGAAGTATTGGGTACATATTTGGGGAGACTGTTTCTCTAAAAGATATTTTGACAAAATGAAATAAAGAAAATGTTGCAGTAACAGAAAACTGGCATTTTAGTTCCCTTTGATTCAAGTTATTTCCTTAAATATGTTGCATTGAAAATTGGCTTGTTGCCAAACTAGATGGTTATAAAAAAAAAATCTTGCTGCTGCTTTCATCTTGCCATGTTCTTTCTCTTCTTTCCAACTTTACTGAAAAACAGATTGATGGTGGTATTTTTTAAGAATCTTTGTTCCTTTGGCCTATTGTTCCTATTTCTGGCTTTTTCAAATTACTGTTATGGTAATAAAATTCATAATGGGGCAGAAAGCTTGAAATTCTAGTACAACAGGTACCTTGAATCAGCGGTTGCTGAGAAGATGCGTAAATAGCATCAGGGACTTTCTGGTCTAGAGTTTCTCTTATTGAAAGTTGAGAAACAGAACCTACCATAACAGAAGTTAAGTAGCAATATGGGTGAAGGCAAAATGCATGCAATCTGCTTCAAAATGGTTGCATTTTCTTTGCTACCAAAAAGGCATAGGATCCAGGCTTTCAGTAACACACATGAAATAGGTGTTACTGGGATAGTAAAGGTTTTGGAAACTGGTTAGAAATTCAGAGAGGTTCCAGGATTAAAAGACCTAAAGAGGTGGAACAAATTAGGAGAAGGCTTTCTTCCCAGGAAAGTACAGTATGTTTCTTTAATTTGCACTTTGCAAATACCATACAAACTTATCTAGATATCTTTGCAATAGTTTGCACTCCAAAAATGTAATGTCTCTTGTTTCAGCTCTAAATCTGTAGAATGTGTGCTGACACAAGCTCCCCCAGCCAAGATCTATGGATTTCTCACTTCATAGAATACAGTTTGGTAATACGGGGATTAACCTAGATTTGTCTGTTCTTGGCAAGGCAAATCAACTTAATGTAATGTAACTTAGGTGGCTTCTAATACCTAATATAAAACTATTTTTGCCTTTTTTAACATTCCCTCTTTTTTTGCTGGCATATTTTATATCTAAAGGGTTTTTTTTAAAATTAATGTCATTTTGAGAACAATTTCTAAATGATATGTGCCTGTATGAACATCTATGCAAAATATTGTCTTTGCTATCAGTAACACATATTCCTTTCTGTAGTTGGTCCACCGTACTGTCTTCATCTTCGTGTAAAATTTTATTCTTCTGAGCCAAACAACCTACGTGAAGAGCTCACAAGGTACATTGTATGCAAACAGGAAATCTACAAATCCTGCAGAAAGGTTTTCACAACCTGTATTTGTAGCCCAGTGTACAACATACTAATCTGAATATGAATGTTGCAGGGTTGCTCGGCTTTGAATAGTTAAATAAAAATCGAGTACCAATAGAAACAAATATGTGTAGCTCAGGATTGAACTGTGGAGTCCTTGGGGTTCTCTGAACTTGGTTGTTTTCTTGCAGACGTTTCATTACCGTGCACTGAAGATATTTCCTAGCTGGGTAATGAAACGTTTGCAAGAAAATAACCAAGCTCAGAGAACCCCAAGGACTCCACAAAAATTGAGTATTCACATTATGCCCCCAAGGCCAGGGTCTAGGAATATATAGTGAAAGGATAGGAGTAAATGAATACATTAAATATCAGTGAAACGGAGTATTCCATTTTACATCCAGTCCTCATAACATTTCCATTATATTGACAATATTTATGACATGAAGTTCTACCAAATATTTTGTAAAAGATTTTGGACTTGTCTAAGAAATCTGCTTTCGGATTGCTTTGAATGATGAAAAGGTAGGAAAAAATAATCATTAAAAATAATCACTTCTCCCCTTTTCTCCCATTTCAATGTTACGCCCCAGGAAAACAGAGGAAACTGAAATTGCAAAATGAGTATTAGAATTTCATTCTTCTGTGATGAAACAGGCTGCCCCTTGTTTCTTTATATTCACTGAAAATCTTTTGTGGGTTATCTGATCATTCTAAATATGTGTAGCATTAGTCTTATTTTATTTTACTGATTTACTTATTTATTTTAAAATATTTATAACCTGTCCAATATCCAGAGGATTTTGGAGAAAACTAGTTAGATATCATCAGGTTGGTTCTGACCTCTGGCAACATTATGGATAACTGTTTGCCATCTTGACCTGACCCTGGCAACAATTCTTAGCTTTTCCAAGGACATGGCAATGACCTCCTTTATCCCATCCATCAACCTTGATATTTTTCCCCCTTTTATTTCTCTCAGTCTTGCCAAACTAGTGGCTTTTTTTTTTTTTGGTGCATCATCTGCTTGCATCATGTGCCCCAAGATGTGAGTTTCTGCTTGCTGATCAACTTACCAAGCAGTTTGTCAGTCTTTTTCATCCAGAACTATTTGTCTCTTCTTGCAATTGCTAGTAACCATCTCCAGATCCATAAATTGAAGGCATCTGTTTTCCCTCTCTCACTCTTTCTTGGTGTCCAGCTTTCATAGCCATACTTTAACATTGGTGAACTCTTGCATTAACTATTCTAACCTTTGTTGTCATAGAAATATGACAAAAATCGTTCATGGTCAGATAAGATCATTGCCTTCCTACCTAAGATTACATCTCCAGCATACTGTCAATTTTTATATCTTGAAATTAAGGATATGAAACTATCTACCACTATCACTTTGCCGTAAACTGTGAGTTCACTAAGCATAGTGGTTGACATTAACCTGGACTTTTCAGTTTCCATTTTTATTTTCATAAGCTCTCCAAAGTCGCCTTTATTTCCAGCTAACAAAGTGATATTGTCTGCATATCACAAATTGTTAGTGTTTCAACCTTCAGTTTTGATTCCAGCTGCCATCTCTTCCAATTTTGCCAATCATATAATATATTCCCTGTGTAATTTCAACAGATAGAGGGACAATATGTATCCTTGTCTCATTCCCTCCCCTATTCTGGACCATTCTGTATCTTCAGACTCAGTTGTAGCTTCTTGTTCTTCTGAGGAATAATTGTTCTGGTTCAACCATTAGCCTAATATATTCTACCATGATCTACACAATCAAAGGCCTTCCTATAGTCGATAAAGCAGAGGTAAAACTCCTTTAAAAAAACTCCCTTGCTGTCTCTATTATTCATCTTATGTTTGCTACCTGATCTCATAATCCTTTGCCTTTATGAAGTCTTCCTGTTCATTTGGTGTTTATTGTTTTGTAAGGCATTGAGTAAAATTTTGCTCGCAGGAAGAATTAATGAAATTTTCATATTCTCTTGCATCTTCCTAAAATAAATATTCATATTTTCCAATCTCTATGCCACACAGTCTTGTTCCATGATTTGGGGCAACTCCCAGGCTAACCCAAACTCCACCCCAGGGCAGGGAAGTTGAAAACTACCCAGACCCTGAGGGAGGCCACCATTTGCCTAAAAATGAAGTAAAGCAGTTCAGGGAAGGAGCCTTCTGAACCACAGGGAGGGCAAAATCCCTAGTTTGTTCCTGACACTCAACTTCACAAGTAGGAGCTCACATCCAGCCACCTGTGGAACAGGTTCTAGTCACCACAAGTTTCCCTGTAGTACTACTGTAACTCCTTGTCTCTGGCTTTGGTGTCACCTGAAAACCTACTCAGGCAAAATTCAGATGCAGAAATCTTTGCATCCTCACTCAACCATGTCTCAGTGATACATGCCAGGTCCAGTCTCTTCCTCACTAGAAGAGATCTCCTCAAAAATATATATTTTCCTTTTATTATTATTTTCTTCTATTTATTAACATTCTGGGTATATACATCTTTCCTCTTCTATTGTTGCTTAACACTGGAAATTTGTGGTCAGTCATTATAGATCTTCCTTAGTAGTGAAGGCTTTCATCCTCTGTTTTTCTTTAGCTATCATGATACCTTATTCTGAATGACACTTGCATCTTTTCCATTTAGAAATGTTGGGATTTTTTTCTTCTGTGTCAGTTTTTACATGTTTCACTTTTCACTCTGAAAACATTTATCTCTCTTTAATCTTCTGATTTTAACCCTTGCATTTGAGACCAGTAATTCATAATCTGTTCCACAGTCTGCAGCTGGAAATGTTCTGGCTGAGGGGATTGCATATCTCATCTTCTATTTCCTTTTATGTAACTGATTTGATTCCAGAGTTATGCCTAGATGTCCAGTTGTAGAATCTGTATTTACAGTGCTTGATGGCAATTTCTTTTGTGTGTTGGCAAGGAACAAAAAAAAATATCATAACAAAACTCTATTAATTTGTCTCCTGTTTTACTACATCAACCAAAGCAAATTTTTCTGTAATTCCAGATTCATTTATTTCCCCATATTTGTATTCCAGTCATGCATGAATAGAACTCCTTTCTTTCTAGGTGTTGCTTTTGGCATCTTTTGCAGATTGCCAGTTCTTCAGTGATGTGCCATGTTGCATCTCTAGCTGGGGCATATATACTCATATAAGAGTGATGTTCACTTGATATCCATTAATTCTAATAGATATGATTCTGTTGTTTATTGGGTTAAAGCTGAATAGTGATGTCCTTTTTGGAATATCATTGCCACTTCATGCCATCGTATGGCTTCATGCCCAGAATATATAAATTAATCCATTTCAGTCACTCTAAGTTCATTTATTCCTAAAATATTTAATTTAATATGCTTCATTTCCATTTTAACAATTTCAAATTTTCTGTGTTTATTATTTTCACATTCCATATTTCAATTGTATATTGGCACCATCAGTAAATAGATTTCTTTGCAGCATTATTCTGTAAAAGTTCATTTTTCTTCCCCACTACCCAGAGTAGTGCCTTGCAGCTTGGAGGTGTTGTCATCTAGCACCCACATTTTTCTAAATGTTTCAGCCAGGTCTATACAGTTTTCTTGGTAACACTAGAGAAGTGGTTTAGTGTAGGCTTCTTCTTTGAGGTTTGATTTTGTAGTTCTAGGTGGGTTGACTTCCCTTATGCCCTCAGAGTCACCTTTTAGCTTCACCATTCCCCTTTTGGACTTTACCAGCCTGCATCCAACATCATCATTTTCAGGATCATTGAAGCTACTGAGACCTGTCACCCATCAAGATGGCAATCCCCTGGATGGTGTGGTGGTCTATAATCCATAAAAGCAAACCAAAATAATAAAATGAAGTAAAATCATAATAAATTCAATTTTAAAAACTTAAACACACCAAAATAACCAGAGTGGCATGGTAGAGAAGTACTTAAAGTATGATCAGGCTGTAGTCTCTTAAGAGTAAAACCCAGATCTTCACCTGATGCTGGAAGGCATCAGCCTTGCCTCCAGGGAATTGAATTCCAAAACACCACACAAAAACAGCCTTCTTCCATATATATCCTCACATACAATCTTCTCCCAGCTATTGGACACGGAAGAGGATTCCCCTTGCAGATCTTAACGTTTAGGAAGTATGTATTGAGTTAGCATTAGGGTCCTAAACTGTTCAAATCCTTAAATATTTATATTCAAACAATTCTTGCTTTCCCAGTAATGTTGTTCTTGCTTTTTCCCTTTTAAAACAGATATTTATTTGTTCTTCAGCTAAAGCAGGACATTCTGAGTGGCAAGTAAGTACCATTGATAATTATACTGAAACTTAGCTCACATAACATGCTAAATCTTGAGTTGGGTTTAATGTGATGTACATACTTGAACCATGTGTTAATTGTTCTTTAAGGAGAAGAATTATTAAACTTACTAAAATATATATATATATCACTATTCACCTAAACCACTGGCCAGTATATTACCTGAACCCAGATATGAGTTACAAGTTAAAATATGGTTAACTCTACTTTCTGTCCTCCACAGAGAGAGGCAGAAGGAAGGAGCCAGATGAATCTTTATAAGTCTGAGAACCTAGTTGTATAAACAACCTCCAGCTGCAGCCTCCTCTTTTATTTGGGGGGGGGGACCCTCACCTCCTCTTTGCAACACTGTAAGGCTGTGAGAAAAAGACTGAGAAATGCCCTGCCCTATTGCACACATAGATTGATTCTAAATGGAAAATAGTTTACTTGCTGCAATTCTCGTGTCATTACTGCTTTCGTCTTAATAAACCTTGCTAAACAGAAGTCTGTGAGATGTATGTTGGGAAAAAGCACTTTCAGTTGAGCCAGCTACCCAAGGTTTGCCAGACACTCAGTGTCTCTCTCACACCCATATCATCAGCCCCTAGGGCAGGTATATGGAGGATGAAATAACAATAGTGGAAGGACTGGAGGTTGCTCAGTCTTTTCCAGTAATGTCCACAATGACTCCAATGCACTGTGGGATTTTACTTTTTTTTTTTTTTTAATATAAAAGTCAAGTAAAAAGTGTCAGCTATCCAGCCACCATAAAAAGATACAGGTCAAACTATAACGGCTGGCTATAGTATGCTGTATCATGCAATATACTAAAGAAGTTAGAAGATTTGACTCAGAATATTATGGAAATGGGGTCTCTAAGTCAGTGTTTCTCAACCTCAGCAACTTTAAGATGTGTGGGTTTCAACCACATAATTCCCCAGCCAGCACTGGTCTTAGTCGCAGGCATCTGTTTACATGAAATATATGTAATATTAACTCATAATTCCAAAGTGGTACAACAAGTGAAGTCCCATATTTTCTTCCTTTCAGTTTCTTAAATGTCTTACTAGTTAAAATACTGCTCAAGGTTTCACATGGATATAGATGTGGGAATGAGGATCTGTTGTGCATTGGGGATATATTGCTCTATTTCAGACTTTGAATTTTGGATGAGTAGCTGATATAATATAAATGAGAAATGTATTAGTTATGTTCATGGTCTATGTATTTTTAGAGCCTCAAATCATTCTTCATGATTGCAGTACATTATCCATATTGCTTCTGTGCTTCCACAGAGCTTCATTTGAGTATATTTCTAGCTGAGAAGACTTTGGTATCAGATCTGATGTTGTTGATACTGTTTACATTGTCATCACATCTCCTAGATACTTTTTATATATAGTGCTGAAGCACCTGTGTGTCATGACCTCTTCCTTGACAACAAGAACCTGGTGGATCTCCTAAACCACAGTGAAGCTAATCCAGTTTACGATGGATTCTTCACATATTCTCTGCACATGACTATATCCCTGTATCTTTGATTATGCTTTCTCTAGTTTTATTTCTGGGTTTGGGGCTGTTTTGTTGTTGTTGTTGTTGTTTTGTCCTGCTTGTGCATTTTGTGAGGTTTCATAGCTTTGAATCATTTCTGGAAAACAGGCAGATACAAATAACATTCATCATATGACACCACTTATTTGGCTCAAAGTCCTTTGCTTCAAACTAAATGTTTGACTGTGGTCCTTTGCAAGCAGATTTTTTCATCATGGTGCATAATCTACAATGGCTGGTCTCTTTATAGAATGAGGATGGATACCTGATAGGTCACCATTTCTCCCTGTAGGTCATAGGATTCTATTGCACAAAATTTGTCACCACCTTTGTGATGATCCAGGATATATATATATCATGTATGCTATGCAGATATAGTTCTACTGCTCTCTTCCGCTTTTGCATAGGAGTTGCCTTTATCTGCCATGTTCATATCTTGAGTTCCTGAACAAAAGGTGGGATATAAATCTAACTAACAAACTTATTTTGCAGTACTGGTGTTTCTATTACCTAGATAGTCTCTTTCCAAAATTTCAAGCATATCTGATAATCCAACAACTTGTTCTCCTCTGACATCCAGTAAATTCATCACAAGTAGCACATCCAATCACCTTTCTTATGAGGCTAAGTGGATTTGATTTAAACATTTTGTCTACATCTCAGGTTTTACCTCTTGTTTACTACAAAACATTATGTCATCCCTGTTGTCTCAGGTATCCAAAGTTTTAACTTCTCTTTGCTATTCTTTGCTCCAGTCTTTTGTTGTTGTTGTTGTTCAGTCATTAAGTTGTGTCCGACTCTTCGTGACCCCATGAACCATATTGCGCCAGGCCTTCCTGTCCTTCACTGCCTCCCTGAGTTTGCTCAGTTTCATGCTCATTGCTTCAGTGATGCTATCTAACCATCTCATCCTCTGCTGTCCTCTTCTCCTTTTGCCTTCAATCTTTCCCAGCATCAGGGTCTTTTCCAAAGACTCCTCTCTTCGCATTAGGTGACCAAAGTATCTGAGCTTGAGCTTCATTATCAGTCCTTCCAATGAGCAGTCAGGGTTGATTTCCTTTAAGATTGACTGGTTTGACCTCCTAGCAGTCCAGGGGACTCTTAAGAGTCTTCTCCAGCACCACAGTTCAAAGGCATCAATTCTTCGGCGCTCAGTCTTCTTTATGGTCCAGCTCTCACAGCCATACATTACTACTGGAAAAACCATAGCTTTGACTATGCGGATCTTTGTCGGCAAGGTGACATCTCTGCTTTTTAATATGCTATCTAGGTTTGCCATAGCTTTCCTCCCAAGGAGCAAGCGTCCTTTAATTTCATGGCTGCAGTCTCCATCTGCGGTGATCTTGGAGCCCAAATAAATGAAGTCTGTTACTGCTTCCATTTCTACCCCTTCTATTTTCCAGGAATTGATGGGTCCAGATGCCATGATCTTAGTTTTTTTAATGTTGAGTTTCAAGCCAGCTTTCGCACTCTCCTCCTTCACCCTCATCAAGAGGCCCTTTAGTTCTTCTTCACTTTCTGCCATTAGGGTGGTATCGTCTGCATATCTGAGGTTATTGATGATTCTCCCTGTAATCTTAATTCCGGCTTGTGATTCTTCCAACCTGGCATTTCTCATGATGTACTCTGCATATAGGTTAAATAAGCAGGGTGACAGTATACAGCCTTGTCGTACTCCTTTCCCTATTTTGAACCAATCAGTTGTTCCATGACTGGTTCTAACTGTTGCTTCTTGGCCCACATACAGATTTCTCAGGAGACAGGTAAGATGGTCTGGTACCCCCATCTCTTTAAGAATTTGCCAGAGTTTGTTGTGATCCACACAATCGAAGGCTTTTGCATAGTCAATGAAGCAGAAGTAGATGTTTTTCTGGAACTCTCGTGTTTTCTCCATGATCCAGCGAATGTTGGCAATTTGATCTCTAGTTCCTCTGCCTCTTCGAAACCCAGCTTGTACATCCGGTAGTTCTCGGTTCACGTACTGCTGAAGCCTAGCTTGTAGGATTTTGAGCATAACCTTGCTAGCATGTGAAATGAATGCAATTGTGCGATAGTTGCTCCAGTCTTAGCTGTGCATTATTGTCTTGATCCTGTTTCTGTTATTCTTAATTCACTATTCAAAAGGTTTCTCAGGAGCTTTTCAATTTGTATCATCCAACCACCTAGTCTGTTCCAGTATGGAAGCTTTAATTGTTACCTGCTCCCTCATGATTACAATTTTTGAGCCTTTAGCTACCTGCCTCTTGAAAGTGATATCCTTTGTATCTTTCACCTCCATTGTCTGCTACTGAATTTTGTACCCTTTACATGGGACTGTAATATCTGACTATTTTATTTGTACAATTAAGAGACTGCCTGATTCCCAGTGACTCTGGGCTTACAATTTAAACGTTTTTTAAAAATACAAAAAATAAAAAGAGATCATAAGTAAGACAAACATATAAACCAATCTCCCCACCCCAACTCCATCCAACAGGGACTCAACTATCACCCTGCCCAAAGTCTGGGAGAATAGCCAGGTCTTTAATAGCTTCCAGAATGTCATCAGAGTGGGAGCCACCCGGATCTCTGGGAGTCAGAGACCACAAAGTGGCCCTTCTTTTCACTCTGGGTTTTATTTCTAAAGCCATCTCACTGTCCCATTTTGGATTGCCAAATAGTAAGTTACCTTGCTATTTACTCATATACATCAAGACAGACCACAAAGAAAGATATAGTACTTCATTTAATCATGGCTCTTTGAATTGTCTTCTCCATTTATACAACCCACCCTCTCATTGTACTAAGTTTGTTTTACTTTTGTTTCTGATCACCAAGTGTTTGCATGCGTTTGATGCCGGTTTATTGAAAGTCATCATTCCCTTCCTCCATTCCTAGGTCTTTAAAGCCTAATTATATCTGTACACAGCCTACTGTACAGTCCCTTGGGATTAAGGTGGCCAATAAATGCTAGAAAGAAAGAAAGAAAGAAAGAAAGAAAGAAAGAAAGAAAGAAAGAAAGAAAGAAAGAAAGAAAGAAAGAAAGAAAGAAAGAAAGGAAGAAAGAAAGAAAGAAAGAAAGAAAGAAAGAAAGAAAGAAAGAAAGAAAGAAAGAAAGAAAGAAAGAAAGAGAGAAAGAAAGAAAGAAAGAAAGAAAGAAAGAAAGAAAGAAAGAAAGAAAGAAAGAAAGAAAGAAAGAAAGAGAAAGAAAGAAAGAAAGAAAGAAAGATCCTAGAGCAGTTTGGCTAATACATTTTTTCTTGTTACAGATTGGAATGTCCCTTTGAAACAGCGGTGCAATTAGCAGCTTACATGTTACAGGGTAAGTTGCCTGGAGGATTTTGTATGGGCGTGCTGCTTAAGGCCAAGGGCTTCTTCAAGCCAAACAGGTTTCCTTTGCCAGTAGCAAACCATGTGTAGATGCTCAGTCACTTTTGTACCTGAAGGATCTATTTCATGTTCAATCCAGCCACGGGATTATAAAGCTCGTAGGGCAAAGTGAAGTAATGTTAACCACCAAGATCTCAGCTTTGGCCAACTGTTTTGCAACCTATCATGATTAAGATGTATGAGTGGAATCCTGAGGCTTGCACGATCTGTGATCTTTATCTATTCCTTTAAACAGGAATAGGAAGAGTCAACCTTCTTCAGTAAAATAGCTATTTTTGTGATTTGAATTTTGTTTAGAAAAACTCAATGAATCCCAAAATGTAACTTGGGTTGCCGTAGCAAAGCAAACTACAAAAACTGGCTGAAAGTTGGAGTTCTGCACTGAGTATGGCAACTCTTTTGCCATGTTCCCTTAGCCCTCTTTTAAAAGACTGTCAGCTTTTTACTTATTTTTTATTGTTTCTCATGAATATAAAAACTGTTTTCTTGATTTAGCTTTAATAAGCTTCTGGAATTTAAGAAATGAGTACAAATCTGTGCGCGATTTTATTATATGGTGTCCTTAAATTGTTCATCTTTATTTCCACACAATAATAGTTATTTAATTTTCAGAAGTACATTATAATTCAGCTAAACCTGATCCTATTTTTGCATCTTTAAAATGTATTTATGCAGAAATAATTTCCATTAAATTCAGTGGAATGTTTATGGGACAGCAGGCTTTGGAGGTCTTAATGCTGCTAGAATGCTTTTTAGTTTTAGATAGTTCTCAGGGTAGATAACTGACTTATAATTAGATATTCATTTCTGTCTAGGAATAAAGAGTGTTCAGGGATTGTTTGTGGGTGTAATTTTTTTTTTAATGTATAGAATCAAAAACACAAAGCACAAAGGTTTTGTTTCCAGGGGCATGCACAAAATCTTATAAATCAGTTAAATTATTCAGTAAGCTGCTTTCTTTCTATTACCTCTCAAATCTTTCCTCTTATTTTTTGCAAGATTTTGTCTTTATTCTTTTTAATATATTTAAACTTGCAGGTGCTTCCTGAAATCAGCTAAATGCAAAAGTGGATTTTGTTTCCTGCACAATTAATTATATATGATTATCTCTATGAAAAGTGTACTACAGTGCTTTTTAAATCACATCAATGCTGTTGTTTCCTTTATTTGCTACTAACTTGGATATTGCTGCCTGCCTTATATGTTCTTTTATTGTTTTTGTTCTTCTTCATATAAGCTATCCTGAGTTCTTTTGATTAAATTTGTGTGTAGCCAAGTCAGATTTGACTGCGTTACATCTATAAGCTAATTAAGCTAAGAGGAGAGTAAGTCCACATGCAAGAAAAAGAGGGCAGTATAAAATTTATGTTTATGTAGCCAAACTCAATAATTCTCAGTATTGCAGAAAAGTTATTAAGTGGCAGTCCAGAGCTTCTGTAACACTGCTAATGTAGATGGATAGTCTAGGGATATCAACTTACACTAGCCAACATTGAAAATTTTGATTTAATTATGTAGGGGTATTCTATTATCACTAAGTAGTTTTTGATAGATTCATGAAAATACATTGGTATGTGTACCAATGTGAAACTTTTCATTAGTCCATTATCTAATTAATTATATATATTAGAATTTAAATGCAATTGCCTTAATTTGGGGGGAATATATTCCGTATTCCAACCTAATCCTGTAAATTAGTTTTATAGAAATGTAAAACAATTAGTTTTATAGAAATCTCTTTTTAGAAGATACTTTATACAAATAAATAATATGACATAAAAACCTGGTGATACACTATGGTTGCATGCAGCCTTTGAGATGGTGGTTGCACCGGGAGTCTTCAAGAGAAAGGGACATCTCTAATTAAACAGATTTTCTACTCCTGTTTTCAGCACATTTGGGGGATGTGTGAGGGAGAGTATAGGTGTCAGGTTCAGCCCAAAGAACTCCATGAGACAGTGCAAATACAGTTCTGTTGTATTTATTAGCTTCCACCTCAGGACAGAAATCTCACCAGACTGAACCCTAGTTCCCAAGCCAGCCAGCCACAACACCGTGACTTCCTTAAGGAGGTGCCAGCCTCATCTTCTTGAACTTCCCACGCTCCTGCTGGGGGCTAAGAACACGCTTATCTCCCTGAGCCTGGCCTTCATAAGTCCATTCCATCACAATAGGAGAAATAAGAATATGGAGCATTCCCATTGTACAAGCAGAATTCCACTTGCATAACATTGGAGGAGACCTTAAATGTATTTATCAATACTCTCTCATTTCATGATAGCTAAAACACCAAAACTTAATAAAGAGTTTTAAGCCTCTAGAGAATGAACAATTCCATTACTTGAGCATTTTGGATATTAACTGTTCCAGCCAATTTATGAGAGAGTCTGTTTTTATTGAGTGAGTGACTGAGATACTCTGCTGTTTGCAGCTGAACTTGGGGACTATGATCCTATTGAGCACATCCCTGAGATAGTGTCCGAATTCAGATTTGTGCCCAACCAAACTGAGGAAATGGAACTGGCCATTTTTGAGAAGTGGAAGGAATACAGGTAACTAAGTGCCGGATTGTAAATGTCCACAACTTGTCCCTCCCATATAATCTGTGAATTGTAATTGTATGCATTATTTTCTGTCCATCATTGCATATTCCTGAGAATTGTTTTAGTGTTTGGGTTAAACTGGGATTTCCTCAAAATTTGTAGATCTGTAATTGATCCCAAGAGAGGGACCATAGTGAGTTAATTATTATTTCAAATAGCATTTAAAACAATTACACAGAATATAATGTCTTTTTGATAACATTTATGTCACAGTAGTATGTGTGCTAGCTTTATTCTTAATTTCTTTTTAGTTTTTACCAAAGGTTCCCCAGGATGGGGATCAAGAATCTGAGTCTCTCAAAATGCGGATTAGTTGGGGTAGTTTTTCTCTGTACTTAGAAACCAGATAAAGAAGCTGTTTTCCTATCTTACGCCATTTACGTTTCTGTACGGAACAAAGACCAACACATCTCAAAACCATCTGGTGTCTTCTGAATACCAGTCCACAAGCTTAGTATCTCCGAATTTATCAGAACAACGGTGTAGGTTTCCACAACTTTGCAAACTAAGTTTGCAGTGAAATATTTTCCCAGTCCTTACATTTCCAAATAAAATAAGCATATATGGCCCTGGAACATATTTAAAATTGAATTAGAATTGGAGCTCTAGTTTGTCCTAGGCACTTTTGAACTCCTCTTATGTATAGTCAGTTTTCTCTGTAAGGATTTTATTATTCTGCTGTTATTTTTGTGTTACATATATTATTTCAGGGGGCAAACACCGGCTCAGGCAGAAACAAACTATTTGAACAAAGCAAAATGGCTTGAAATGTATGGAGTAGACATGCATATAGTAAAGGTAAGATTGTAATTACAGTCTTTTGGGGAATGGTTATATTGTTAGTATTGCAAAAACATAATTCAGGTGTAAGAAAATGGATTGTTTTTGATTCTGTCTGTCATGATATAATACTACTGCTAGATCAGATTATCTGTCCCGCGGGCCCAGCACAAACCTCTGGATTTTAGGAGATTCTCCAGAGTAGTTTTGATGGGATGTTGCACAAAGGAGAAAACCCATGCAACTGCCAGTTAAGGCTCTTGCCAATGTATCCCAATAGAAAAAAGGTGGGATTTATTATTCCACCTGTCTTTAAATATTATTAGAGTTGTTGGTGATAACAGTACAACCTAATCATTTAACACAATTGGCTGTGACTAAAAGCCGTTTATTTGTTTCTGGCTCCCACAGTACACACAATGAATATATTAGTATAAACTGACACTTAATATTGTAGTGTTTTGATGGAAAATATGATGAAATCCGTAGGGTTTTTCTTCTAAGAAATAAAATCTAACTGGTAATCTAATATTAATAATTTTAAAGGAAGCACTAATCACAAAGCTATCGTATAAGTAATATTTACATTGTTTCCTCCCCCACCCCCATTTTTTTAAAATTCCATTCTTTCCAGCATAGCTGTGTAAGTCTTCAGTGTAACAACAAAGTGTAAAACATTATGAAAAGTACAGATCATCCCTAAATGTTCTGTTGAGAAATGTTTTATAGGGAGTTTAGTAGAACAGAAGGTTCACTTGGTAGGTCATGTGTTAATTTAGATATATGTGACTCATTTGCTGCAAAATCATAATAATAAAAGAATGATTATATTAAGATGACCTGTTCTACGTACTGAAGGAATATTTTAACCTAATTTTAATTATCATTAGGCAAGAGATGGCAATGATTATAGCCTTGGACTAACACCAACAGGAGTCCTTGTATTTGAAGGAGATACCAAGATTGGATTGTTCTTTTGGTAAGTTGGATAACTTATATATCTGTGGCTGGACTGCCAAGGAAGTACTGACTAGTCCCAAAGTCATCATGCCAGGACCATGGGAACCTCTGGGGAGGCTTGAAGAGTGACTCAAATGTCTGGCCAAGCAGGGGGGAAGCATATCTGATAGTTGACTTTTAATCAAAGTTAACATTGATACTTAGATTTAAAGCGTATTATAATTGTAATTCTAAGATTTTTTTTTTTAATTCGCTATGCAAGATAATATCTGTTGGTGTTACAAAGATTTTTCCAAATTTATTTATTTTTATTCTTTATGAATAAATTGTAGTAAAAATACATATACCTATTTTTCCTTTTGTAGGCCAAAGATTACTAGGTTGGACTTCAAAAAGAATAAATTAACACTGGTGGTGGTTGAAGATGATGAACAGGTAAAAGAAAAGAGTCTTGTTCATCTGGTCTTATAGAAAGTAATGTCTCTGAAATCAAACTTAATTTTATTGTATCTCATTAAGGTTAGGCCAAAAGTGTGTGTATTCTTTTTGGTCACTAGATCAATGGAGCCATCACTATAGGTTAGCTCCCTCTTCTGAGTGGAGAGCGGGACAAAGAATTTCCTACACTGCCAGGGGAAGGGGTAGCTCTCCCTTTTAAAAGGCCCAGTCTCTGCATCTCAGCTGACCACAGAGTTTGAAGGTGGGTTTTCTTTTGGGGAAGAGAAAGGAAGTTCTTGATTCTGTCTTCTCACCAGAAGAAGTTAATCCAAGTATGTTCCTTATTCCTTGCTATAGCTAAGAAACATATATCATGCTGACTTGAAATTCATGTACTATTTTGTTCTTTGGGAGCTCCCTTGCAATGATGGTGTACCTTCCATGTGAATTTAATTGTTATTTTTCTGAAGAATTTTTACTTTTTTGTGAGTGTCTGGGCTAGATGTCATGGAATGAATCTTTCAGAAAATGCCATGTTAATTCTATATGACATTTCAGTGACTTTCAGTGCAGTCCAACCTAGTATCTTTCTGGAGTGACTGTCAAAGTTGGATGGAGCAGTTTTATAGTAGTTCCACTTTTACTTAGACAAACATTATCAGAAGGTAGTGCTGAGGAATTTCTACTCTGGAATGTAAGGTCAAAATTCCATGAATCAGGATCTCAGATCATTTGTTCTCATATTTGACTGTATCTAAGGTTCATCCATAGAAAGCTTTTTTAAATATTGCCTCATTCTGAGGATTGGAGACTGATGACAAGAGAGGGATTTTTGGTGTTGGCCCCTTGTTCTTGGAACATTTTCCAAAGGAAGCATGTGTATGGTACACACATCTCTATTTATTTTAAACATTTCAGGTTTTTAAAGTAATTTATTATTCATTTTATTTCCTCTAGCAGGGTTTTAATTGTTATGCCTATTGATATTTTAGTTTAATATTTGTTTTATTTTATACTAGGTTAGCATGTTTATCTGTTTTATAATGTGCAAGTGTATTGTATTTTAACTATTTAAACTGTCCTGTACAGTGCTTAGGAAAATTATTTCATAAAGGACTTAATAAATAAAATGAACTAATGATTCATTCAGTTTTCATAGAAAATCTAGAATAGCTCTATTATGTCTGCATTGATACATTATATTAAGCCATAAGTACTGGCTAAATAGTGATGCAGAAAGTCTGCAGAGTGTAGTGGTTAAGGTGTTGGACTTGGATTGGGAAGATGCAGAAAAAAGCCCTCACTTAACTTGAGTTTGCTATGTTACATTTGGCCAAGCACTCAGTCTTAACTCAATCTACCTCATAGAATTGATATACAGATGAAATTAGGGTAATCCCCATGGATGCTACTCTGAGCTCTCAAGAGAAAAGGCAGGACGTAAAAACAAACGTATGGATGCAGGCACACCCTAGTTTTTCTTCAGAAGAGGCCAGAAATGATTCTTTTTACTTTTTCTTTCTAAGCTTATTAAAGTTGTCTTCTACATTGTGGACAAAACTAGAATCCTATTGCTAAGCTTAACTATGGACGGTTCATGAGTTGGTGGTAATGATATGTTTGGAAGTATTTGAAATTGCTTTGTATTCCTTTGCAAAATATTTATAACTGTATGTGCACCTATAATAAAAGTGTGTGATGGATCGTTATCCATATTATAAACAGCCAGTTTGGTCTAGTGGTGAAGGCACGAGGCTAGAATCCAGGAGACTATGAGTTCTAGTCCCGCCTTAGCTATGAAAGCTGGCTGGGTGACTTTGCGCCAGTCACTCTCTCTCAGCCCAACTCACCTCAACCTCAGGGTTGTTGTTGTAGGGAAAGAAGGAGGAGGAAGGAGTATTAGGTATGCTCGCCACCTTGAATTATTTATAAAAAATGATAAAAGGCGGGATAAAAAATCTTTAAAAAGAATGCAAACACCATTTCCTCCAGATGTGACGAAAACCATGAGAATAGATAATTGGCCATGGAAAACAAAGCTGTTAAACACTGATACTCCAGTGTTCAAATGAGCATGCTTTAGCCAGGTTGTTTAAACCTCTGGGTAAAATACAAAAGCATTTTATTAGATTGTGTCAAACTCTCACTGTAGGTACCAGATTAATTTAGAATTCTTGATAAAGACAGTCTTTCTCCTAACAATTCAGTCAGCTTTGCAAATAAAATCCCTACTTCTCTCACACTAGTGAAAGGCTCACCTAAACTTGCTGGCATATTGAATAATCTTATAGTTGGCATATTGAAAGTTGAATATGCCAACTATATACTGCACTTTTTGAAGACAATGACATAGCTGGACCATACGAGCAGAGCTGAGCAAATTATTCAAACTGTGGTAGCTTGGCATTTTTAAAATGATTGGGACAGTTGTTCATTTTAAGCAACGAGTGTTCTACATCAAAGCATAACAATTGCAATTATTTTTGTTCATGCTGCTCAAACAAGAAGGGAATCCATTATCCTGTGTCAAAACAACAAAAGGAACCTGTTGCACTATCAGTCTTATAAAATATCAAAGAGAACATTTTTTTAAAAATCAGTAAATACTCTCTTCAGTCTTTTGTAATGTTAGTAGACATCTCTTGAATTGCTTTGGACATGTGCTCAGAACAAACCGTCTCTTTCTTCAGTGAATAGTATCGTTCTTGCCTTAAGGCAGTGTTGTCCAAACTTGGCCACTTTAAGATGAGTGGACTTCAACTCCCAGAATTCCCCAGCCACCTGGCTGGGGAATTCTGGGAGTTGAAGTCCACTCATCTTAAAGTGGCCAAGTTTGGACAACACTGCCTTAAGCAGTGAAGTCAGTGTTTCTGTGCCTTCCATTCCACAGCGTTTCTGTGGTGTTTATCTTTCTTGAAGGGTAAAGAGCAGGAGCACACTTTTGTCTTCAGGTTGGACCATCCAAAGGCCTGCAAACATTTGTGGAAGTGTGCCGTAGAGCACCATGCTTTCTTCCGCCTCCGTGGACCTGTTCAAAAAGGCTCCAGTCGATCAAGCTTCATTCGTCTGGGGTCCCGATTCAGATACAGGTTAGCAGTATTTCCCTTTTGCTTGTTTCTCAAATAATAGAAAGGAAATAAATGGGCTTGATTACATGGGCTACTTACTCCAGATTCTTACTGGCAGAAAAGAAACATTGTAGACTTTTGCATATGAAATTTTTTAAGATCTTTGCCTTTTTGGAATTGACTCTTACAGAATATTATTAGAAAACTTTTTCTCTTATTGTAGTTAAAATGGAAACATTGTTTTGGTGTATGCTTATAGTCTACCAGCGGTAAGATTTTATTACTGAGTATAGGTATATATCCTTAACTGTTTTCAATTTTCCTTTAAGAACAGCATTTTGAATGGGAATTGGTGAAGTTAGCACAGTACTGATCTATTACAATGGGCCTTCTGTCAGCTGTCCAGCTACTGCCTTTTGAACCAAGTAAATTGCCAGATGCCTTTCAAAGGAAGTACTGGATGGAGCACATTACTGAACCTCATCTGGGTATAATTGGCCATTTTCCAATCTCCAACAAGTTGTGACTAGCACATCAATGGAAAATGTACAAGCTACACCTCCCTCATAATTTTTCAGATATATTGCTGGCTCAGACAGCATTTCCACATTGCAGCCGTGCTTCCTGAAGGTGGGAGGTCTAATCCCAGCCTATTTCAACATCTTTAAATGAGCACATCATTTAAAAATGTGGACTGCGGAAGTGGATTAACAGGGTAAACGATTTATTTGGGAGGGAGTGGTTTTGCTCTTTCTGGATGTCTTCAAGCAAAACCTGTATAGACATTTGTCAGGGATGCTGTAATGTGATTTCCTGCACTTTACATGGGACTGGATTAGATAATTTAATTAATCCCTTCAAACTCCATGATTCTGTGCAAAGCCAAGCATCTGCAATTGTTTTTAATTTTGCTACAAAACTTAAATTATTTTTGGCCTGACTGGCATGGTGGCAACTTTCTCAAGCTGGCATGTAAACCTGAAAAATGAATAGCATGGGGGTTGTATGCTTGGTCCGAGGTCCAAAATACTTCTTAATAGTTTTTAAGGCTCTACTGTTTAATATACTTATGAAATCTAGTAGTAATTCATGGCTGGCTTAAATATACATGCAAGGATAATTATGTGTTAATAATTATGTTGGAGCAACTTAGCTATATAAATCTTTTTTTTTTCTTGTTGTTCATTGCATCCCTCATCTAGCGGGAAAACAGAGTACCAGACTACAAAGACTAATAAAGCCAGAAGATCAGCCTCTTTTGAGAGAAGACCTAGTAAACGATACTCAAGGAGAACACTACAAATGAGAGGTAACCAGGCTTTTATTTTTAAGGCACAGCTTTCCTTACTCATGCTACCTCAGTAGAAATTACTAAATTTTCTTTTAACTTCTGATCTCCATGCCAGTTTTGAAACAACTTGCTGGGTATTTTAGATGGAAGAAACAAGACATATCCTTCCTTGGATTATGTAACTGCTATCATAATTTTTTGAATCATGGCCAGTAATATTGTTAATAGATTATATTTTCCTCAGCAGCTATTCCAAGTTGTATCTCCTTAGTTATTGGCAATATCTGAGTAAGATGATAGATTACATAGTGCTATACAGCAAACTGTATATTGTCACTTTTCCCCAAATTTCAGGTTTTTAATATTTTTAAAGTATCACTCATAATATTTTGCAATGGTTTGGTTAAAAAAAAATTGTCTGTTTGATACATTGTACAAACTCAATAATGTTTTTGTTTTGTATTTTATTATAGGTAATCCTAGTGTATCTGAAGGAATTAGGTAAGATATTCAATTATTCATGTTATTCTACAGTTAATCTTACTCCATGATTTTATCTTTTTGGAATCCTTCAGATGAAATTATGAGTGGAAAATGCTTTTTTCCCCCCTAGCTTTCTTGGAATATTCCTAATGCTGATGGTCTTTTTGAAATCTGCCATCTCAAAAGAGCCTAGAAATCTTTGTAAGAATTTTAATGGAAGAAGGAAACTATCCAAGCATTTTAAACTCATGGGACTTTGAATGTTCATGTATTAAAAATGGACATGTTGTAATTTACAGAGGGAAGAAATTGGAAGAGGATATGATGCTGTTAATAGAACTACCTGTGTAACATCCTGCAGTCTTAGTTTCCTATAAACTACTCACTGAAGTGCCTTAGAATCATAGAATTGAAAGGAGCCATTCAGTCATCTAATCAGTGCAGAAATCCAATTGACATATCTCCAACATCTCCTTGAATACTTCTAGAAATAGACCCTAACCCTGGTCTTCTTGAATCTGAGAGCAGATAAGTCTTCAGATAACAGTTCAGTCTTTGGGAAATTAAACTGTTGAATTTTTCTTTCAGCCTTCCAGATAATGTTTTCAGTCAAAATAATGGACCACAGCAAGTAAGTCTGTCTAAAAAGTTTATTTAACTATGGTTTATTTAACTTCAAAATTAAGTTATAGTTTCTGTATGCTATACCTACTAAATGTCATGTGGGAACATTTGGTTAAAATGCCTTTAGGAGTTAAATTTAAAACAAGCATTTGTGGACTGAAACAGCTTTTTCTTCACCTGTATTCTTGGACAGAGAGCTACTTCTCTAAATAGTAAAGGCAAAACTACTGCTAATATCTTTAGATGCTATTGAAGTAGGAGAAATGTATCCCTCAAGTATTTATTTTATTTATTTATTATTAAATTTATATGCCACCCATCTCCCCCAGAGGGGGGCTCTGGGCAGCTTACAATTAAAAAACAAGACAATAAAAACAATAAAAATATAAATCCCCCCCCCCCCATTAAAACACAAATAAGTAGTGAATGCTTTTTGTTTTGAGATACAATATTCATTCTTGGAAAATTCTTTTCATTCCTTCAGTCTGTAGAAATAGTGTGCTTTTTAAAGTGGGGTGAAACTTCAGTTTAACAGACCCCATTTACTGGACTTGGATGCTGTGGACAAACTTTCCATATGGAGATCACCCTCCCAAAATAGGAGACATATCTATGGCATCAAAACACAAAACAAAAAACAAAGTATACCAGAAGGTACTAAAAAACCCTGTTAAATTTGTTTTATTCACAGAGATTTACAACATAGGCTTTTTGGTATTATTATGCAAATGATGCAGGTTATGCCATCTGCAATAATATATACATATTTGCAGACATTCAGAAAGAATGGACAACTCCTCTCATCCTGAATGGTCCATTAAATCAAGGTTTTATTGTAAAGTCTGCTACTAATACAAGTTTATCTTTTGTCTTTCAAGAACTGGAGTACAATACCTTCTGTAGCAGCAGTTCCTTCTGGTCCAGTCTTAGTTGAAATAGAGAATCTTCCCCGGAATTCTGGAACAAGCCAACAGGATAAAAAATGGTATGTTACTCTGATCTCTCATCTTTTTCTATACTGAGAAATAACAGTTATTACTAGTCACTTCAAATATCTTGCATGATTGATTTTGGACGCTGCTTATATTGTGTCATCAGAAAAATAAAATTGAGGTTTGAGTTTGGTAACAGGCCAGCACTCATGATAGATGTTCTTCCTGCAGAGAAGATTGAAGGAAAAAAAGTATTTCCGCAGTATCACGCAGGGTAGTATTCACAGCAGTGAGTGCTCAACCCTAAGCGAAGTATGTAGAAAGCCATTTTTCTCATCCTATCCTGTTTTCATTGTAAAATACTATAAAGCTAGCTAACTGATCAGTAGCTTAGGTTCCATAGTCATCAAGAGGAATTTGCACACAGTAACAACTGTAAGTAAGAGTTTGAGTTGGGCTTAAATTACCATTTCTTGATGGTTCAATCCTTAGCTATCCATTCTGTCTCAAGAGAATGGACTTTCTTTTGACTTTTCTTTTACTTCAGAAGCACATTATAGTATTACAGACATCTTGACTTAAAGTTATCTTAAGAGGTTCTGTTTTGTTTATGATTAGAACTTGACTTACTCTTGTTTTAAACCACTTGCAGTTATATTGAAAATATAAATTTAAATAATGTGTGATACCAAATGCTAATTCACAGAAAATTGTCTAATGCAAATCTAGTGGTTCTATCAGTTGACTTCAAAATAGTCTGGACCTTAATTTTATATCTGAAGCTGTTTTCTCAGCTGCAATCAAAAGCTTAATCAATAAGATGCTTTCTCTTTTCTTTTTGCCCTTGATTTATCCAGTGTCTGAAATTGGAGGTTTTTCTCTAAGATCTTGATCAATCAGTTTCTTCCTTCCCATGGTGGTGGTATAAGGTGGTGGTATTTATTTATTTTTATTCTTGTTTGTCTTACTGGTATGATAGCCTGTCTTACATAAGCTCGGTATAACTGCTGTGCTCATGTTTATTGATCCTTGCCTGTATTCTTAAGACTCCAGCTCCAAACAGCTCTAGCTGTGCTTTTATAGTTTTGTATAGCCTCAAGCTCATATCTTTCCTGAGAAAAATAAGAGTGTGGTTCAAAACCTGCACACTTGGACTTGTGTGACGAATTGTGGCTTTCAGTAAAGTTTGTTTTGCTTCCTTCTCTCTCTCTCCCTCTCTCTTCACACATACACACACATGCACACTGTGTGTGTATATATACATACACACATACAAATACATACACACACATAAGTACATCCCCTGTACATTCTCTACATGAATATAACATGAATATATTGTCACTTATTAAGTGTTTCTTTCATTATCTGTAAATGTGTCAAGAAGTCAGTGCCAGTTATGACTTCCCACTCTGGGAAAAGCTGGAAAATAGGTAAATGTGGCATGCATATGGCCTGCACACTATTACTCGCCTCTGTAAAGAAAGCCTCTGTTTTGGAAATGAGCTTTACAAGTTGCAGTGGGAGTGTCAGATAGAACAGTGCTCCTCTTCCGACATGCCCTGTTTACGCTACCCTTTTCTAATGATCTGTTCTGGACTTTATGATTAAAAGAACAGCCTAAGGTCTAACAGGCCTGTGCATGCCCCATTAAACATTGGCTGTGTTTTCCCAACCCTGTTGACACTGGGCACTTGAGTTTTCTTTGAAAGTATAGATGAGTCCTATGTTCAAAACATAATGCTGCTATAGGAGGCCAGTGTATAAAGTACAAAGTGATCCTTCATTGCCTTGATAGAAAAATATGCCAGTTCCCTTTTATTATCTGACAGAATGAATTATTTCAGGCATACATTTTAATAAATCTATATGGTATATGTGTTCATTCTAACAGGCTGGGTTGTTGTGTTCAGTGGGGGAAGGGAAAGCAGTAAAGATATGTTTGGAGCTGTACAGTCGGTCAGGTGTGCTGAGTTGTAAAGTTTGGAAAGAGATTAAGCAGAATGCATTGATGGAATGGGTGTCTGCTTGGTGGAGAGTGACCTGAATGTCTTGATTCCTGCCTACAAGGGCTGTCCTGCATCAGCTTCCTACCTCTTTTAATTGGGCTGTTACCATGATTTGGCTTTGGTTTTGCTCCTGCCACTCTTTTATGATCAGTCTCCTTTAGAGAACATTTTCCAAACACAGTGCTATGAAGACTATAATACTTTAAACCATTTTAATTGGGTAAATATTCATCTATTAAAGGAATGGTTCCTTGTATTGCTAGAATTCTGAAATTATGCTCAACATTTCCAGTGTTTGAACTAAAAAGTTGCAGACCTATTAAAATGTGTACTGCATTACCATTCAGAAAGTTCCTCTCAAAATTTATTTTTTCTTAGCCTATTCTTTGCAAAGAAAAGTATATTCTTTGTAAGCTGTAACAGTGGTTGTACATTTCGTGCTACCAGCTCTTTGAGGTTAATTTGTTTTCCTGAGAAACAGCTGAAACCTAAACCCAACCTTTGTCTTCTAGACTCTACATTTAAATGTTGGCATATTCTGCTGTTTTGATGATGGAAGAAACCAATGGAGCTGTATAGGAACAGGCAAAATATGAGTTTATCTGTATTTCTGCACATGCCATTTATTCTGAAAGAGATCAAGAATTATACTTATCTGGAACCTAAGGAAAGATTGATATACAAGCTATTTTGAATACCTGTCAACCTACCTTATTTACATTTAAGAAAAACTTGAACAGCTGATCAGCAATTGTTCTACAGTTTCAAAACACAGTTGATGTTTTATTAACAGCCATGATAATCAACTTCTCATAAAATAAATGTTCTCTAGGTAACATATTAATTAATACCATAAAGAACCAAATCCTTAACATAAACAAATGTTAACTTGATTAAAATTGTTTCTAAAGAAGACTACTTTTCGATGCCTACATATTTGCCTTAACATTCTGCATGCTTTTTAATCTACATTATTTTAATGGGAATATTCTAGTCTTGTATACCACCTGTTTGTACTCTGTGGTATCATTTAGATTTTCTGAATTTAACCTTACTGATACTTGGCATTAATTAGTCCTCTCATTTTTATGAAAAACAGCATCAGTGGCATGCCAACTTATTTAGCATACTTACATATGAACCTCTTCCTCCTAACATGGAAAAATTATTTCAAACTTTTCCCCAGCCCACAACAGAACTAAGGTTGTAGATTACTAAAATATAATTATATGGCTAAGATTAATATAAACCCAACAGTTGTAATTGAGGAATTCCAGATGTTGCCTGGTTTACACAAAATAGTAAGCCATAAACATAGTCTAAACATCACAGTACTTAACTTTATATGTTATAATAAAACAAAACAAGCCATTCATGGCTTAGCAGAGTGTGTGAGGTTTAAATATAAGAAATCATAACAGTCATTTCTTTGCAACCCTAATGAATTTTTCTACTTCCTTTGAATACTCTTAACCAGTGGTCACTAATTTTTGAACAATTGGGAAACTTAGGACTTTGAGAGTGTTATGGGCCATCCCCAGCTTTACCAGGGAAGTATCCTTTTCAAGAATAGTTGTCATATTTTGTATGAGTAGTGACAAAACATCCATTTATCAAACTGTTAGTAAATGAAACTAAAAACAATAATAGTAATTTACCAAAGAACCCAATTTTCCCAAGACAGAGGTGGGGATTGAGCACCAAAATATACAGGTAGTCCTTGTTTAGTAACCACAATTGGGACCAGCAATTCAGTTGTTAAGCAGAGTGGTTGCTAAGTGAAACCACAACTGTGTTATTATCTTACTTCAGCTTTCTTTTGCTTTATAGACCTGCAAAGGTTGTAAATGTGAGGATTGGTCACAAGGTTACTTTTTCATCACTGTCGTAACTGCAAATGGTCACTAAAAGAGGCAATCGCTAAATGAGGACTACCTGAAATACCATTATTTTTGATCCATAGTTTCTGTTCCAGCATCAGTTTTATAAAAACAAAACTGATGAGATTCGAAGTTAACTTCCCAAGAATGTGAGTACAAGAAAAAGTAAGATTTGAGTGCCAATTCCAGACACAAAGTACACTAAGAATAACTCCAAGGAACTCACACAAGGCACATCCAAGGCAAAACAGATGCTCAAACCCCACAGGCAGATGTACATATCAGCTAAAGCATATTGAACTCCTGTAGACGCTCTACAAGATACACAACCATTTATTTTCAAGAGTAAATGTGAAGTCCCAACTTAATTTTTGAATTAAAAATATATATTCTGGTCTAAAACAATAATAAAGAATGTTGCTAATTAAAGTGTAATTGAAAAACCAGTAATTTCAAAGAGTCTGGTGGATAATAAGGAAGTTCTCTCTTAGTTACCATATTAGGCACCCCAGATTGAAACATTTGTTCAGTTCCTTTTATAAAACATTAGTGGTTAGGACCTCATAAAGGCTCAGATCAATAAATGTATTAATACACTTAGTTTTAAAATATAATTTCTTAATTTAGAAAATTGTATGAGTTGAAATTGAAAACATAGAAGAAATATAATTTTATATATAACTAAAAGGTCCATTTGATAATGCGATGATTCTAAGGGTCGGGGTCCCTTAAGGATCTATGCATTGTATAATTGCCTTGTTTCTAGAGAAGTCCTCATTCTGAACATACAAAATGCTTAATATAGCTTGGCAGAGCTACTCCAATTAAGTTCTCATGCAGATATCAGGTTACAAAAGAGAAGAGTAAATTGGAAGCTGAAGAAAAGCTCTCAGTCCTGCCTCTTTTTGATCTAAATGTCATTAGGGTAGCTAATCATACCCTCCAAGTTCATTAATCAGTAAGAACTGGCAAGTCTTCAATAGCTTCGTGCTTCAAAGTACAGCATCCTTTACTTCTGCCAGGCAACAAGGCTTATTTTATTACATGGGAGTGAGAAACACCATAGGTAAAATATACATACCATCTTGTCTATCTGGTTCATTCAGCTCTGGAAATTTAATTTTGCATGCTCCTGAAATGGACTTTGGGCACAGTAAAATGGAAGAAACCATGTTCAGCAGGCAAGATCCATACCAGGGCATTCTAAGTAGCATGTTGTGCATGAAGTACTTGGATCTTACATTTCACTGAATATAACCACAGTTTTTATGTTGAACTGCTTTATTTTCTGTCTTTGCTTTAAGCTCAAAATGATGTTTGTTTGTTTTTTAATTGTTCATAGTTATTCTGTTAATACTAGTCTGTAAATCCTAAACATT
This sequence comes from Python bivittatus, assembly GCF_059951505.1. Taxonomy (NCBI): domain Eukaryota; kingdom Metazoa; phylum Chordata; class Lepidosauria; order Squamata; family Pythonidae; genus Python; species Python bivittatus. The sequence goes on from NW_028277075.1 coordinate 81,116,875, forward strand.
TTATCATGTAACTTAAATGCTTCATTGCTGCTATATCTATAAGGCACTCACTTTTGTCCATGAGTGCTGAAGCTGAACTTTAACTCTAGCCAGCATGTTCAATGGTGAGAAATGCTGAGATTGTAGTTTACCGACAGCTGGGGAATATTTGCTGCCCACTCTTGCTTTAGCACAAGTATGTTGCTGTGTTTATAGACAAGAGAAATAGGCACTAACTGTATAGGCTGTAAATGTAGAATGTGGTAAGCCGTGGAGGAAGTTATATATCAATTTATTATTTTATTTGTTGCTTGGAAAAAGTGATAGTTGAAAAGAGAGAAGTATTCAAAGTTAAATCTCGTATAGATTATTTTAAAGCCAGCACAGCCTGATAGCAGCATGAAGGGTTTAAATTGTCTGTCCATTTCCTAATCTGCGCTTGCTATTCAAGAAGTTTGCTCTTGCTAGCCTGATACTTCCTCAACTGCATCTTCCACCTTCCATTCTCTCCCTTCATTCGTACCTAGATACTAACTGTGCCCCATCCCATTCCCAAACCAATCTAGGCCCCATGATGCTCGTGACTGCTGTCAACGTGGTGGAAGTGCATGGAACATGCGGTCCACGCCCTCGGCCCACTCAGTGGATAGACACTGCAATGACTTTATCCGTGAACGCAATGTGAAGAATGCAGGAATGTACAGACAGGCTTATGGTTCTGGTTTCCAAACCACTGTGACTGACCTGTAGGACTTTTGATCTTAAGGAAGTCTTGACTGTCCTCTGGAATCGTTAATGCTTTGAAGGGCTTGATCTTTAAGAGATAATCCCATATGCCAAAATATCTGAACACAAATAAACAGCATAGATGATTCTTTTAAACATAGATGTTTTCTCACTGATGGTTTTGCATTGAAGAAAAAGGATCTGTACATGCTTTTCTTAATGGGGAGGAGGTGGGTAAAGATGAAATGGATTCCTTGTTTATAACAAAGCTGCTTATTCAATCTATGGAAACCAATCTTTTGTTCTCCAAGATAAAGACACCAACGATAATTTAATGGTTTTTATCATGCAATTGTTTCTTGTTTTTGAAAGAGAGCAAAGAGGTCTACTGGCAGATTAAAAAATGTTCTATTTGGTTCTCCTGCACTTTTGATAATGTTCCTATTGACAATGTTATAAAATTATGCTTTTTATATTAAAATACTTTCAAAGAAATCTGAAGGAATGCTAAGTAAGGTGTTTGAAGGTATCTTTCTGAGATGCTTTGTTTTAATGCAAAAATCTATTAAACAACAAAAGGTTTATTCAAATAACATACAAAGTTGCCTGTACTGTATTCTTATTGGTGTAATGCTGCTGGTTTGTACAATGTATCCGTGTGGGATTGACTCTCTTATGCTCAAGCATACTAGATAAGATTACATCTACAAAATCAATGCTTGCTTATAGAATTGAGCTGATAACTGAGCAAGACAATGCTCATCCTTCATTTTTCATTGTATTCTGAAGTAAAATTGCATCATTAAAAAAAGGTGCTTCCCTCCTGATCAGAGTGAGATGTTCACTTCTGATCAGAGTGAGATGTATTTTTGTTTTCTTTTTATATTTATCCCCAACTTGTTTTCTACCAGATGTGTTGGACTGTAGTTCCCTTGATAGTCGGAAATTTGAAGACTTACATCCTATATATGTGGGGTAACACACACTGTTTTGCAGAAATCATCTCATTTTGCAATATTAAATTGCTTTAGTTGCAATCCCATGGTCCTGTAAGACTATCTCATGTACACTAGAGATGTTCTGAAGGCAGAAAGGAGGTCTGCTTGTTGTATGGGGAGATTGGATTTTACAATCTCATCACTGAAGCTGAAAAAGATGTTTCATCAAGAGATCTGAGACCAAAAATTGATGGTGTCCTGGAAGTACTTCTGTCTTCTAGAGAAGCTTCTCATGATCAAGGGCCTTACTTGTCCTAGAACATCCTTGAATGGGGGAGCAGTGATATCAGTAGGATGGAAATAACAAGGACAGAATGCACTTTACATGGGGATAAGGGAGGTAGAAAGACATTTCTCTTTTGCTCTGCTGGTGCTAATTGTAAAGGATCATAGATCCGGCCTTGGTAAAGTTATGACAGAACTATTAAGGTGGGGACTTGCAGGAAAAAAAAATTACACAGAGTGAGATAGAGGGAAGTGTGAGAAAGAAGCTCAAAATAACCCCATCTTGATTTTGTTTAGTATAAGGGAAGACAGAGAAACTTAGATAAGCTTTCTAGATGGATGTCAGCTCCTCAAAGAAGGCCAGGTCAAGAAGCAGGAATGGTAGGGATTCCATATTATGTAGTAAAAAGAACAAGTTTTGAAAGTTTCTCTGTGCCCATCTTACACTAAACAAAATCAAGGTGGAATTATTTTGAGTTTGTTTCTCATGCTTCCCTCTTCAGTATCTCTTCTGCAAGTCCCCCTTTAAGAGCTTGCTCTTTCCTTTCCCCTTTAATGGCTCTCATACCTTTCCCAAGGTCAAATCTACATTCCTTTACCCGAACTTAGCAAGGCTTTGCCAAAGCAGATCTGACGTCAGTTAGCAGGATTGCTCTACCTGACAAGTTGCAAGGACTGATGGTGTGAAAGCTGGTTCTCAGATTGACAAGTAACCATTTCCAAAATAGTCAATAGGTGCAGTCTGCCCCTCCTTCAGAAAAGAAGAAAAAAGCCTCCTCCCCTTTACACCGAGAGAGCGGGGAGAGAGAGAGAGAGAGAGAAACAACCTTCCTTCCCTAATTTGCTGGTATATAACTTCTCATTTGAAAGTAGAATATTTGCTGGAATTCTTGTTCTGTTGCTTTAACCACCTTAATAAACCTTTCTAATTGCAGTTCTGAGAAAGGTGTTTCTTGGGTTTAATGGCTTCCAGCCACGCTGATACCAAAAAGTCCATAGATTGATATATAACAATAGTTTCTGTAGGTGAGATGCTCAGACATAAATATAATTTTTAAAAAACAGCTGGTGAGCTATATTGGGCATATAGTAATTTGGCATATGTGACTAAGTGCTGCAAGTATCTTTTAAAAAATTCACACAGACGTGGGCATCATTTTTCATTTTCCCCAATTGTGGAGCAAGTTGAGGAAAATGCTAGAAAACATTTGCTATTCATTGTTAGTAAGTAAGTAGACAAGGTGTTTCAAGTTTGTGGGAGCCAATTTTTTTCTCGCAGATCTTTTCAGAGATCCAGCTGTGATGGCAAGAAATCAGCGCAGGTATGTGTGTGTGGTGGTGGTAGTGGTGGTGGAAAACCTAAATATATAATCTAAGTCATAGTTTATTTAACGGTGATTTATTAAATTAGCAAAGCCAAGGAAACTTGTGAACCTTGCTGCTCTGATGCTTAAAGCCAAAGACAGACCAGGTAACTGCTAGAGCCAATATTTTCAAAAATAGCAAGTTAGCCATTGTTTGTCTTCTCTGAGTTCTTAAGTGTACATGAAATGTTCATAGTGTTTAAAGCAACCTACTCCAGCTGCAATAAAATCTAGCTTTTTCCTGCACTGCAGCTTAAAAATGTGTTCAAGCAGTTCTTACAGCTTCAGATTCTCCCTCCATTGTCTTTGATTAATTTCCACCTTGATTAATCTGAGCAGCACAAAAAAGTTTGCTCATCTTGACTCCAATGAAGTTACTGTCTACAGTATGCTAAACCATACTAGGTGGTTAATGTAAATGTGTGCACTGTCATTTTACACACAATCTTAATTATTGTCCAGGCTGAGTATTTCAACTGAATGCGGAGTAGCTACCATGTACAATTAGTACTAATCAGAATCTGAAACATTGTTTTTCCAATTCAAGTTCACAGTCTCATCTCAGACCATGGTTAAAAGTCTATATGGAAAGAGGAATGAAATGGTAGCATTTGCATTAATCACCCAACGTAATTAAGCATGTTATGCAAACCAGAGCTATCTGTGGATTTTTTCTAGCAGACCAAGGCAAGTTACTTCTGCTTTTTGTCAGTAGTCAGTGGCCTCTTGTGTTCTCATTCTACACTGCAAAGAGGTTTGGAGAGATACAATGCTATTTCTCTGATTTTAGAATTATTTGCACCTGTTCAAAGTCCTGAAGATTGTTAAGAGAAATAAAGTCCTTTTGATCCTTTTAATTCTCAGCAGACACTGTATTTCCACTTGAGGCTTTAGAAAGATCAGAAGTACCATATACTTTTGTAGCTCTCCAATGGATTCCTTATTGAGTTGTTACAAATGCTCTGTAACAGATGCACACTTGGAAGCAGATACGTTTTTCTACAGAATTTAATGTTCTGGTGCATTTAGCATCTATAACATGTACCTGCAAGTTGAACATCATGGGCTGTATTTGCGTGGCTGACTGAGTCTGTCACTATTCCTGATGGTGCAGTGGCAGAGGGACTCACAAACCTAAAACTCCCCTGGTTATATAGTATCCTAACTACCTTTCAAAGATTGGCCAACTATCATGTTCCACTAGGGCAGAGGGAAATTATATAGGGTGAAAAAAATAATCTAAAAATCCATGGTGACCCTATCAGGGTTGTTACCACCATGGACCAGTTGTAAGGCTTAATTCACCTGTCTGTCTACCCATTTCAGCCCCTCTCCCCACATATGTGCAGACTGAAAAGAAAATCAATCCAAGGAGATGGAGCGCCTACAGCAGCCCAGTTCTGCAGGACAGTTCTGAGTTCTTGTCCGCAGGCAGGCAAAAAAGAAAGTTAATTTTATGTTAACCCTCTCTCCTAGGTTTCCACAGCATGCCAATACTGGCTGGAATTTATTGACCCTGCAATTAATCCTGATTCCAACCTGTAGTAATCATTTACTGTGTTTTACAACACACTGGTCTTTAAATAACCCAATTAAATGTATCATGCAAATGGAGCCATTGTGATTTGAGAGGGATTTGTAGAGCCCTACATGTGTAAATTACATATGCTGAGTAAAAACGTAAGTTATCCTAAAAGGAAAGGCATCTACATGTAAGATGGAAGCACCTTACAGTTTTCTTGCCCACCTTGGATTGCTGAGCAACTCAAGAGAATGATCAGTCTAGGTCAGTGTTTTTCAGCCTTACCCACATGCTGACTCTGGAATTCTGGGAGTTGAAGTCCACACATCTTAAAGTTGCCAAGCTTGAAAAACACTGGTCTAGTTGATGCTAACTTTTGGTGGTGGTATGCTTTATCTTATTTTGCTTTCTGCTCTGGTTACATATGTAAAGTATGAAAAACTGGCATATTTCTTTAATTTTCCATTGTTTGTGCTTGGGCCACAAATACTGTATACCCATGTATAAATGTGTGTCTGTCGTTCACATGTTTTATAGCAGAATCAACTGTGTGCCATGGCAATCAGTATTTTGTAAGCAACTGTCATACTGCTGTACAAGATAGCAATGGATTCAATGAAAACGTTTCTAATTTTGTCTGTCTTCATATTGAGTTTAAATCCCCATATTTACCTATAGCAGGAGTATACAAAATGTTTTGAATTCAAAATGTTTCAAGTTTGTCTTTAGTGGAAGTGTTTTGACACCATTCCAAATATCCTGGAAATATTTTGAGCTCAAAAATTTGCCTTGAGCTCAAAATGGGGTATTTT